>NC_133001.1:10065986-10676204 GCF_048564905.1 Vicugna pacos | reverse complement strand
TATTTTATTATGTTTGATAAGTGTATTTCTTGGTTCAGGGCTTCCGTATTTTCTTTCTGTATTTAAGATTTCCAGCATTTTTGTGTGTATTTCCTTTTGTCTCCCATGATATTTCTTTCTTCCAGAGTAGACTGCTCATTTTTCTTTTGCAGGTCTTTCTTTTTTTCTTTTTCTTCTCCTCTCCTCTTTCTTCCTTGTGCTCGTCCTTTTTCACATAAATGTGTATTGCTTTATTTAACTCACCTTGGGCAGAACCAGCTCTCCTGTCCAAATACAGAATGAGTGAATTCCCCTTGATTCCACTCCCTCTCTGTTCCCTTCCACTGAGCTTCAACTAGCTAGCTTGTGCTCCACGTTCTGCTTTGCTGAGGATGGAAAGAGAGAAATGTTCGTTTTGGCTACTGTGATATAGAATATAGTAGTAGTAAAATAATAATATATACTATTAATTCTAATGAATCAAGTGTGTCTGTATACTCTATTAAGCACTTCGCAAGCATGATTGATTACTTAGTCCTCATAACTCTATGAGATGGGTGGTAACATCGTTCCTGAAGGTCCTTTGCCTTGTGGTCTCAGCCTATGGTTCAGAACCAGGATGGTTTGGTTTCAGAGTATGGAGTCCCTAGGGGATGCATTATTTTGTAAACTTGCCTCTTCCACCTTTGTATTGAAAGCAACCAGACCAAGGATTGGAAGAGATACCTCTGAATGATATTGATATGGAACTACCCTATCTGGCCTTTCCTTTTTCCCTTCTACATCTACCTATGTACGGAGGAGTGTTAAGACAAGGACTCCACCTTTTAGCTGCATTGTGATGAGAATTCTAAGCACAGCAGGTCTCTGAGTTTTTGTCCTGTCTCCAAAAGGCAACAGGCAGGGCTGGTGGACCCAGTGGTGCTGTCAGCTTCCACACACTGCTGATGGAAAAGACCCCAAACTGGCCACCAAGGTGGGATCTCTGAGGCTGTGGATAGTAGAGAATCGAGCACCCATAACTCTGTTTCAAAGTTAGACTCTCTGAATTATTTATACCAGAAAGCTAAAATTAATAGACTTTTTTGTTGGGAGTAAGCTTGCAGAAACCCAAGGTTAGAACAGTTCTCAGCATGAGGCATTAAAATGTATGTCTGTAGCTCTGACCCTTTCATTTAGGAAGTGGGTTGACCAAAGTCTTCTATGAACTTCAAGGAAGAACAGTTTGAGCATCAATAAATAATAAACAACCAAATGAGTACATTTTATTTTTTAAGAGCACTAAAAAATATAGAGGACATAAAAGGCCACCTTTATCTGAACACACAGAGAAATTTATAGAATCCTTGAATTAGAACAGGTATTTGAATTTTAGTGTGATTAATTTTTGGATTCCACTAAGAAAAAAATGTCTCTAGACTCTTAAAATGGCAGTTGGTAATGAAAACACTAATTCGAAAAGATACATGCAATGTTCCTAGCGGCATTATTATCAGTAGCAAAGATATGGAAGCAACCTGAGTGTCCATCAACAGATGACTGGATACAACTTAGCCATAAAAAAGAACGAAATTATGCCATTTGCAACAACGTGGATGGACTTGGTATTATACTAAGTGAAGAAAGTCAGACAGAGAAAGACAAATACTGTGTGATACTACCTGTATGTAGAATCTGGAAAATAAAATAAACTAGTGAATATAACAAAAAAGAATCTTACAAATGTAGAGAACAAATTAGCGGTTACCAGAGGGGAGAGGGAAGTGGGAGGAGCCAGATGGGGGTAGGGGCGTAAGAGGTACAAAATACCGTGTATCAAACAAATAGGCTACAAGAATATATAGTACAGGGGAATATAGCCAATATTTTATAATGACTGTAAATGAAATATAACCTTAAAATTGTGAATCACTGTGTTGTTCACCTAAAATTTATATAATATTTTACATCAGCTATACCTCACTAAAAAAGAAAAGACAAGACTCACTTTGCTGGAGAATTTAGCTCATTTGGAACTGAGAATGCTTCTCCCTTGGTGTGTCCCAGTGGAAGCATCGTACGTACTCAGATGACAAGCGGAGCCAGCCGCTGGCTTGTTTACATACTCAGCTAACAGAAGTGCTGTGTTGCTCCCCTTCTGTGCCTGAGGCTCTGCCAGAAAGGAGACCCCTCTGGGGTTCACAGAAGAAATGTCAGAGCACACTGCTCTGCCTAGATAAGATGTTCGCAGCTACCCCCTCCAGGGCTTGTGGGCGTAACAAAAATGAAACTGATTTCCTTGGCAAAAACACTTTCTTTATTATTTTGCAAGTTGAAAATTCAGGGATTCTATAAAAACAGTCACTGCAGTTGGAATCATTGTTTTTAGCATCTAACATGATTTATTCATTTTTTTTTAACAAATATCTCTTTAATGCTCCCTCTGTACCAGTACCACGTAGGTGTTGGGGATTCGGCAGTGAATAAGACAAAGTTCCAGCCCCCATGGAGTTCACAGTCTAGATCAATCAGTCAAGCAATCAAACAAACAAATAAGAGCACATGCATAGGCATATAATTTCTGATAGTGTTATGAGGAAAGTAGAGCAGGGTAAAGGGACAGCAAGTGACAATTCATTGAATTAGGCAGAAAGGAATTGGAGGTGGTTTAGGTTGGAAGGTCAGAGAAAGCTTGGCTTCTTGCAGATTTGAAGAAGCCAGCTCCGTAAAGATCTGGGAGAAGAGCTTTATAAGCTGAGGAACCAGCAAGTGCAAAGGCCCTGAGGTAGGAGCAAGCTTGATGAGGTATAGAAGAGCAAGAGGCTAGGGGGGCTGGAAGAAGTAAGGAAGAAATGGCCAGAGTTGACATTGATGAGGAGGCCATACACCAGATCATGCAGGACCTCACAGGCCACAGTAAGTGTGTGAATTTTATCCGAACTGTGAGGGCAGTTTGCTGGAGAGCTTCAAGCAAGGAATCACTGTGGCTGTAAGAGAGGGTTTAACATCAAGCACTCTGCCCACTGCACTGAGAATAGTCTGGGGAGAGTGCACCAAGTTTGGAAGCTGGGAGACCAGCTACAAAGCTGTGACTCGCTCTACTTTCTGAAAGACTTCCATTCCGAGGAATATGTTTCCATATTTTTAATTGCTAAGGAGATTCTTTTGGTTCTCTTAATATCCCTTTTTAACAGCATCCTTATTTTCTTAGATGGAATTTCGTCTCTTATATTACAGAGGATTGTATTGTTACCTTTTGGAGTTCTATTTTCTCTGAATGGTCTTAATGACTAACGAGGGTGTTTTATTTAATTAATTTGTCATTATTACTTTTGGTTTCATGGTTAACAGCATAGATATCAGCCAGATTGCCTTGGTTAAAATAACAACTTCCCCACTTACTGGCTGGGTGACCTTGGGCAAGTTATTTAATGTCTGCGTGTCAGTTTCTTCATTTCAATGGGGTTAACAATAATATTAACTCCAGTGCTTGTTAGGAGGATTAAATGAGTAAATACATATAAAATACTTAGAATAGTGCCAAGTTCATATACACAGTCAGTAAGAGTCAGCTCTTAATTTTTCTATTTGCTTTGATCTATTTGCTACATTAGATGCTTTCCTCAGTTGTCTGGGGATTCTTGACTTTCTGTTCAAACTTAAGAATGGGGCACCAGGAGGCTGTCTTGGAGCTCTGGGCACAAGGCAAAGGCTTGTCCACTATGGACATGACTCTAGCATCCCTGGTTGGAATATATCCTTTGGGAACAAAACCTAACTTCTGTTCTTTTCTCTTGGACTGATCAGATTCAGAGAGAAGGATCTCCCATCCTCCTGCATGGAGGTTACAGGCTGGGGGGGTACCACGTCATGGCTGGAGCTCTCACCATTCAGGTTATAAACGTTCATGTAATCTGCCTGTTTTCCAGTGGTACCTGCGAGTGTTTTCCATTCATCCATCAACTGTGCTTTATGTCACAAATCCAGAGTCCCTCTGCTTAATCATCTCCAAAGAACAGCCCTCCAGTCTTCTCCTGGGTGAGCTGGGACAGACCTCCAGCTCCAGCTCTGTAAGGTTGGGAGAAGATCTGGAGTCCAATGTTTTCTTCAACAGACTTCCCATTTTGTTGTTTTCAGCCTCATTTTTACTCTGACTTCCAAAGCACCAAGTCCTACTAATTCCTGGGCCTTCTGGGGATTCATTGGTGCAAACGTGGCTGTTTCTCAAGCTGTCATCACTGAATTTGGGGATTTGGACTTCTTGGACCGCCAAGTCCATCTGCTCTCTAACTTCCAAATTCTACTGCTGTTTCTTCTCTTCCATTTTTGTTGTTGTTGTTGTTGCTAAAAATCCCTTTGCAGTTGTTTTCATGGATACTAGGAAGGATCAGAAATACATGTAAGTATCTAATCTGTTATTTGTAACTCTCCAGTTCAGTCCCTTATTTTAGAGGTGTGAAGCCTGAGGTCCAGAGAGGTTGCACAGCTGGTTGGGGCCAACATGAAACTAAGATTGGGTTCTTCTGATTGCGGCCAAATGTTCTTCCTACTTGTCTTAGTCTGTTCTGTTGCTATAACAGAATACCACACACAAGGTGGCTTATAAACAACAGAAATTTATTTCTCACAGTTCTGGAGGCCAGGAAGTCCAAGGTCAAGGTGCTGGCAGATTTAGTGTCTAGTGAGAGCCCAGTTTCCGGTTCATAGATAGCTGTCTTCTCATTGTGTCCTCATATGGAGGAGGAAGCACAGGGTAGCTCTGGGGTTCCTTTTATCAGAGCGGTAACCCCATCGCCAGGGCTCCTCCCTCATGACCTAAGAACTCCCAAAGCCTCTGCCTCCACACTTGGCATTACGTTTCAACTTATGAATTTTAGGGGGCACACAGACATTCAGGACATTAGCACCACTACTTCACCCTGACCCTGAGGAGGCTCAGGAGACCTGATTTGATCAAGTTGAGTAGATTCTCTTTGTGACCTGAATGGCCAAGATCAAAGAGCTCACCCCGTCCTCCAGCTTGCTGTTAAAGCCTGGAAAGTTTTGATTCTTCATCTGCCCCATCTTCTTACCCATACTTCTCACCCATGACGTTGTCATCTGTACTTCGGAGAGCAACTGTTTTCCCGCGTGGTAGGCTAGTACCCCAGGGAGCCCCCTCCTTTTCCCTATGAAAGTTAGCTTTCATCAAGAGGGCGAAATTCCCCTGAATTTTGGGTAAATTGATAGTTTTCTCAGGCAAAAGCACAACCAGGCTATGAGACTGTGTATATATGTCAAAGCAATGTGATGAAATAAAGAGGAGGAGTTGGGAGTAATGGCATCAATGAACCAGTCAGGGCCCGGATCAAATAAAGCAAGTTAAGGGAAGAAGATGAGTGTTCTAACAGGGTGGACCAGGGAGGGGAAGAGGAGGAGAAATGGTTTGGAAAGTCTTATCTGCTGAAGACTTTATATTTTGTTAATATATTTTGTCCAGATGAATATTTTAACTATGAAAGAGAAGACCTTGCTGTAATATGTGTCCGAAAGTTAACTCAATTCTGCTATAATTCAGAACAACAGACACCTACAAGGCTTGGCATCTTATCGGTATCAACCTGCCCGCCCAAGAACACCCAATAACACTGGCCAGGATCACTCCTTGTACGCGATGAACTGCAAGAAGTCAACTATCCGATGGACCCTATTTGGGCAATTATTGCCCAGTCTCCCTAAACTCAGGTTCCACCCTTACTACCCACTCGCAATAGATGGTCCCCTTTAAAAGCATCTGAGCTGAAGAAAATCTTTGTAGAACCCTCAGGGTTTACCATTAGACCATAGCTGAGCTGGGAAAGACCTCAGAGATTACTTAATCTAAACTTTATGTTTTACAGTAAAGGAAATTTGGTCCTAGGAGTTTGCTTAAGGTTGTATAACTAACTAGTAGTAGACTTTCAGAAAAATGTTATTCTCCTTCGGACAGGGTTCCAGAGGAGGTTACAAGTCATTCATTCATTCACCAAATAGTCATTACAGGCCGGCTGTGTGGCATGCAGCGCTCCGGACATTACAGCTGCAGGGTGAATCAGATAAAGCTTGAGCTTTATGGAGCGCATATCCTGGAGGTGATTGGCAGGGAATAAACCAGAAAACAAATGAATAGCTGATGAAGAATGTGAAAAAAGTCAGAAAGGCTGACAGTGAGCAGGGGGATGGATATTTTAGATTGATGGGCAAGGAAATTTTCTTCGAGGAGCTGGTGCGTGATCAGACACCTTAAAGTGACAGGAACAAGCTGGAAGTACCTGGGGCAGAACATTCCAGGGTGAAGGATCAGCAAGTGCACAAGCCCTGAAAGAGGAAGACGGCTGGAGTGTGTAAGGAGCAGCAAGAAGGCCAGGGTGGATGGTGCAGAGTGAATAAAATGGGGGGAAAATGGGTCATAGGAACAGGGCAGACAGAGAGAAAATTCCACAGGATCTTACGGGTATGAAGAGCTTTGGATTTTATTCTAAGAGGGTGGGAAACCTCTGACTAGTTTTGAGCAAGGGAGTAGCCAACAGGAATTGCTTTTTCGCACGATCTCTCTCTTACAGGGATGGACGTAGGGGAGCCAGTTAGGAAGCGACTGTCCAGATGAGACATGAATGTGTCATTGGCGAGGATGGCAGTGGCAGAGATGGGAGAAGTGGGTGGATTCATATTTGTTTTGGAAAATAAGATGATAGGACTTTATCAATATTGGATGTGGTATAGGAGGACACAGGAGTCAAGGATGCTTCTAGGATTTTTCATGAAAAACTGGACAAATGATGACCTGCATCTTCCATCCACCTGCCACTAATCAGCATCTCCTGTGCGGGTTTAGGTCAGGTGGGTGGGAAGGGGGCCGGATGCTAAGGGATACAGACAAAATGAAGTTCAGCAACTCATTTCACAGAAAAGGAACTGAAACCAGCGAAGTTAAGCAACCTTCCTCATCCTCTTCTTGATGAGAGCTTAGTTTTATGGAAGCTGATTTTGAATATTGCATTTAATCATCAACTCTGGGCTCTGGACTGTCTCGTCATGAGGCTCTCATTTTGCTGATTGATAAGACAGCAAAGCAGAGAAGTGGTGTGCTGGGATGAGAAAGTTCTGGCAGGAAATGAAATGGCCGTTACCACCCGTGGCTCGCCTGCCTCTCCCTGCAAGGCTTCTTTTGAAATTCTCTTGCATTGCCTTCCCATTGAGTAATTTCACAAGGCTTCATTTAAATTGTGTTCATCTGCATTCACTCACATAATGAAGATGTGTCTTCCAACTGGCCTGGAACACAGTGTGTGGTGACTTTGTGCCTTCTGCGCTGTGTCCCTTCCCTGGGGGCCTGAACCCATGCTCAGTATTGAGAGTCACAGTGGGAGCAGAAGCAAAAAGTGACCGGCAGGAGCAGACCATGCATTGGATGAAATCACATAATATGTGCCCGATACATAATATGTATATAACGCTCTTTAGCTCCTAGCATCGCGGGAGTGTTATTTTGAAACACAATACAGCATGTCTTTACTATAAAGGTGTCATAAGGCCATAGAAGTATTAACCTGTCTGAGTTCATGTTTTAGTCTGCACTTTTGTTTTAACATTTGAATATTGCACGTCAATTCCAAACGGATTTGATCATCCATAGGAGTGTTACAGGAGTTGAAGCTGTCTGTAATAGACATCGAAATATGAAAGACCTTCTGGTCGTGCCTCCTGGCAGTTACAAGACCAGCGTCAGTAAGACATGCACCCTCACATGGAATACAATCAGGTGTTTAACAGGGGCCCATGTTCTTCCCAGCACACCTGGTCTGGGCTCCGCTGTGCAGGAAAAGCTTTGTTTACTGCACTGAGACCAGCCTCCCCACCCCACCCCCAGGGGTAGAGCATCTGGGAAGAGAAGCCAATTCTGCAATGTCACATCATTGGACATGGGAAAGACCTCGAATCTAGTCAGATGCTCAGCTGGGAACCAAGCTTTCCAGAAAGTTGCAGCTGAGGGGGACAATTTCTCTGCACCGGGTCTGCGAGACGTCAGGCTTTAACTAGCATGAGTAAGATAATGAGACTGACTCTCTGCCAGTAGCTGGAGCAGGAAGGTCTCACCTTTGTCTCTCACAGGGCTTGGCCTTGAAAAGTCTTGTCCAGGTGGGGCTGATCATTCTGGACAGCTTCATAAATATCCTACTGAGGGGCAAAGAGCAAATGATGGGGAGGTCAGACCTTCCCCAGGTCATAGGTAGGGATGAGACTTGAGCCACGCAAGGTCTCTGGGACTACTTGGTCCTCACATTTCCGAGGATTCTCATGCTCTAGGTTAAGGCTTTCATCCCTGTGGTCACGTCTGGCAGAAAGGATCTGTTAAGAGCTGTAGGGAAGAGGCGTCGTGGACATCTACTAGTGCCAGTCTCAGAAAATCACTCGAAACTTGTGTTTTTATTTTTCTTTTAGAGCACCTTACCAGATACAAAAGTAATGGAGGGATGTTTTCTCTCTAGCCAACAAAACAAAAACCTTGATCCTTTCCCAGAGATCCTATCTTCCCTGCACAATACAGATGAAATCAAATAACGCATAAAACCTAACCTCTGACCCTCCCATTGACCGTCCTCTTGTCCATAGAGATTCTAGCGTTGGTGACTTTCCCTCTGACCATGTTCCCCTCCCTATTCTCCTTTTCCCCACTCTCCCCACGTCCCCAACAGTCATTTCTATTATGAAGACCTGGTTTTTAGAGAACAGAAATGTGAGCTAGAAAATTTATCCTGAAAAAAAAAATCTAAAGAATGAGATCAGTACTAGAAATGTCCAGGAGGGTAGGTTTCATGGAATTTTAAGTTGGGTTTGAGGATGAGAGAGAAAATGTTCCCAGGGAATAACTTCCATCTACATGGAAGATCCTGAGAATGGAAAATGCTACAGAGAGAGGATGCTTAGGATGTTTGATTGTGGCTGAAGCAGGTGGTTCCTCAAGAGATGAAAAAATATTTGATTTACTCTAAATCATTTTTAGGGACTATTTAGTTGACTGTTTTTCTTTGAGTTAGGAGGCATGGTTTAAGGTTTGGGCTATGGGAGTGGGGGTCATTATGTCCAGAATCTTCAAAAAAGAAAAACGTACTGAATCCATCTTTGTGCTCAACGCAGAAACCCTGCTTTAAGAGAGAAGCACTTTTTCCAAATAACAATCAGAAGTATGGCCTGTGCCAGTGTGCACTGACCGTATCGCACTCCCCCACAGCCTCTCTTCTCTGGGAGCTGGGTAAATTGCCCGCTTCCGCTGGCCTCACTGCTGCAGTAGCACTGTGCTTAATTGCCCTGACAACACTTTGCTGAGTGTGCAGAGGAGCAGTCCCTTGCCAAGAACCAACTCCATGCCGTTGCCACTGGTGCCCCTCCTCACACAACCTCTCTCTTGATGGTGCTCCAAAGATGGCTGGAAATAGTCTTCATTCAGCCCAAACTGCCACAGTTGGTTGTCTCCAGCAGCCTTCCCATTTCTTGTCAGAACTTCCTTATATGGAGGCAAAAGGAGAAAACCTGTTTTTCACAATCCCCACCGTCTTGTAAAGGACGTTGCTCCTGCCGAACGGAAGGCTCTGAGTTATGCTGTTTGTCCTGATGAGGTTCTGCCTGTACATTTCAGAGCAGAATCTGTAAGAGAGAAGAAATGCCCCGCATGATAGGACGGGAAGCATTTGAGGTTCACAGGGTATGTTCAGAGAAAAGAAGGAAAAAGGGAGAATGAAGCTTAGGAGATGGTGGAGGGACGTGTGCTGTCTATCATAACTCCAAATCTTTAGCAAAATCGTCTAAACTCAAAAAGTGGTGCTGACTTCTGGGTCCAAGTTGCTGGCTGACAGAGGCAGTACACATGAGCTCAGGATGTGCTGGCAAAGAACACCAAGAGAGTACATAACTTTTGAGAATTCACAAAAATCATAAAGATGGCTGTGGCACTGGGGGTTTTAAATCAAGTTTGCCTGGATCTCTTGAACAAGTGGTATTGGGTTTTTTGGTTTTTTTCGGAGAAGAGGTAATTAGTTCATTTATTTATTTATTTTAATGGAGGTACTTGGGATTGAACCCAGGGCCTCGTGCATGCTAAGCACACACTCTATCACTGAGCTATATCCTCCCCCCTTTGATATTGGATTTTTATTTAAAGAACTCTAGTATACAGTTGGAGGTAAAGATTTATAATACAAGCATCTCTGACAGAGATGACTCATCGGCATTAATGTACATTAAGGTATAAAGAATTAATGACTTATTCAAAGGACTTATTCAAAAAGACATATCGGAGGGTAGTCGGGATCTGAAGTAGGAAACAATGAAAGGGAAGAGATGCTACAGGGAAAGGAAGGTAGAGGGAAGGAACGCATATCTGTGTCTGGGCTAATTAAAAATTGCAACGTATGTGGGAGGAAGGAGTACACATCAAAGGACTAACGAGAATTAATTTTTCTGTTTTACTGTATAAATTGAGGATTTAATGAAAAAAAAAAACTTAAAGGGTCTCAAATTCTGCTCCTAAATCTCAGTGACAGAAAATAATATATATTCTCCTACATCTCTTTAAAAATGACCTAAAAACATCAAGTGTAAGAACTTGAGATTTTGTGATTTATTATAGTATATACATTCTGAAGTTAATACCCTTTGTGTGTCTTTGTTGTGTCTTTATCCCTCATTTAAAATGTTACATAAACAGAAAAGAACATATTTTTTGTTGTTGAATGTTTTTTGTTGCCCTTAGTTTCACTAACTCACTTCTAAGAAACGATTTCTTGGTTAAGATCATTTGACTTAATTCTGAGCTTGACATTGGACACATATGTTCTTTCACCATCCCCTCTCTCCTTAGGATAAAATCTGTAAATGTCAAATGGTGACATTAAAATGCAGCAATTCCAACTGTACTATGAAAACTTGAAGCTGCTTTGCATTTTTCCAGATTCCTTTGGGGAAGAGCACCTTTGCTAATGAAAAACATATTTTCATTATGAAAATTACAACTGGAGGCACAGCCTGCTATGAAGAGTTCAGATATTTTTGCTTCATTGGTGAACAGAAATGACAGATGGCTACTTGAATTTGGGACTAAGGAGTCTGGTGCTGTGTCTGTGCGTGGGATTCAAGCTGCATAAATTGTTGGAGTTCGGACATAAGTGGGTATTTCTGGTGAACTGGTGCGGTGGCCTGAAAGAAGCTTGCTGTGGGAGGCTGTACCCTCAGGGAAGAAGGGCCACGCATGAAAAGTCTGAACCAGTAAATAGATGTGCTTCCCAGAGGCGACAGGGATCTGGAGGACAGAATTGCTATTACTTAAATCTGCCCGTAGCCTAGACGCCCACATGTATAGCTTAATATGGGGGAGAAAAGATTGAAGGAGGAACTGGAAATTGTATAATACATCAGGAGCAAGCAATCCTGCTTTGAGATCTCTCACATTGAACATAACACAAAAAGGAAGGAACCATTCTCTCTCATTCCTCTCTAGAACATTGCGTGGCTCAGGTGCTCCGTGGCTTGCTGTTTGCAGCAGGATAGCCCGGGAGAATGGTAGTGATGGTTCTGTCTGGCAGAGCTGCATTGGAGCAGGGGCAGAATCCGCTTGGTGGGCACAAGCTGGGAAATTGCAGTGCCCCATGGAGATGTGAAGAGCGACCATTGTGCAAAGATCATGGAGCATGCCTATGGAACCCTGCAGGTACCACGGGAATGAGATTTCTCTAAGTACACCAGCCACGAAACTACCAGAAATAACTTGGGCTAGAGTAACTGTGTGGGCAGGTTAGAGCCAGGGTATTTGACTTCTATAGGCAATTTAACTGAAATCAATATTATAATACACTGAAGTTAAAATGTGATGTATGTATGATATTAGAAGCATCCATAGAATTGGAATATTTTATTTTGAGTTCAATTTTGAGGTAATAGGTCATCTTGATTGATGTTGTCAAGGAATTCAGGATCTAATAACAGTAAAACATCAAGGTGGGAGTTCTGCTTCTATTTAGGACAGAGAAAGCTGAAAAAGGATGGCACTCCTATGCTAACAATGAGAAAAAGTCAGACTCAGGAGAAAGACTGGGCCAGGGCAGGAGACCTTAAAGAGCCCCCCATTTTTACTGTGGTAAAATACACATAACATAAAATTTACAAGTTAAAATATTAAAAAAACTGAAATATAGTTGATTTGCAATATTCTATTAGTTTTAGGACTACAACAGAACAATTAAAATTTCTAACAAATTCCAAACCATGCTCAATTATTGATTAGATCAACCTATCCCTCCACACACACACACACACACACACACACACACGGTCTGAAAAAGAAGTATGTTAATTTCCCAGCATAATATTATTTAATTACTCTCTACTCTTATTTTATACTCACATGCTGGCATTCAATAAAATATTATAAGACAGAAGGAAAAAAAAAAACAAGAAAAAAATCCATTATCAAAAGATAAGGAGATCAGAATGAGATCCAGAAATGGCCAAGAAGTTGAAACTATCAGCTAAACGATTATTTTAAAATAATTGATTAATTTGTTGAAGAATCTAGTAAAAAAGATGGACAGCTTGCATGAGCAGATGGAACAATTCAGCAGAGAGAAAAAAACTATTTAAAAAATACATTATATGCTGTAGATGAAAAAACTCCATGGTGTCAAAGAAAAAACATTTCTTTTGATGAGATGATCAGCAGTGAAACAGGATAGAAAATAATCAGTAAGCCTGAAGATATGTCATGAGAAATTACTCAAACTGAAACACAAAGAGAAAAACAGCAACACAAAAATAAACAAATTAAAAAATTTTGGAGTGCTGGGCACTATCAAAAATCTAACAAATACAATGAGAACTTGCTCAGGAGAAGAGAAAAATAAAGGAACAAAGGAAACGTTGGAAGAGATAATGGCCAAGAATTTCCCGTAATTAGTGAAATGTAACAAATCACAGGTCCAGAAAGCTCAGAAAACAATACAATAAAAATACAATTAAAAAAATTAACTGCTGAAAACCAAATAGAAAGAGACGATAGTTCAGAGGGAGGGGAAAACCTGAAAAAAGAGACATGGGCAAATCCATAATTACAGTTGAAGATTTCAACACTTCACCCTTAGGAATAATTAGAACAAGTAAGTAAGGCGCAGAATACCCCAGCAAAGTCATTAGATGATTTTGCCTAATTAATAATTAAAGAAAAATCCACTCACAAAAACAGAATCCACAATCAAATCTGTATTGATCATTCGTCAAGACAGGCAATATTCATAATAAAATTAAAAGGATTCAAATTACATAAAGTGTATTCTCTGAACAAATTGAACTTAACTAAAAATAAAAAAAAACTTGTCTGAAATATCTGCATATAATCAAAAATTAAACAGTATAATTTACCTGTAATTTTCCTTTTTTGGTGATGTCTTTGTCTGGTTTTGGTATCAGGATAATGGAGACCTCACAGAATAAGGTTGGGAGTGTTCTGTTCTCTTTAGTTGTTTGAAAGAGTTTGTGAAGGATAGATAGTAACTTTTCTTTACTTTTTTTTTTTTTAAATAGTTTTACCTGTGAAGCCATCTGGTCCTGGACTTTTGTTTGCTGGGAGTTTCTTTGATTACAAATTCAATTTTATCATTAGTGTTTGGTCTGTTCAGATTGTGTATTTCTTCCTAATTCAGTCTTGGAAGACTGTATGTTTCTAGGAACGTATTCTTTTCTTTTGTGTTGTTCAGTTTGTTGGCATATAACTCTTCACAGTGTCCTCTTTCGATTATTTGTATCTCTGCGATATCAGTTCTTATTTCTCCTCTTTTACATCTTATTTTGTTTATTTGGGTCCTTTCTTTTTTTTTTTTTCTTTCTTGATGGGCCTGCCTAAACACGTATCAATTTAATCTATCTTTTCAAATATCAGCTCTTGGTTTCATTGATCTTTTCTATTGTTTTTCTGTGTGTGTGTGTGTGTTGGTGGGGGGTGGTCTATATTTTATTTCCTCTCTGATTTTTATACTTTCCCTCTGCCAACTTTGAGCTTCGTTTTGCTTTTTCTAATTCCTTTAGGTTGTTTATCTGAGATTTTTCTTGTTTCTTGAGGTAGTCCTGTATCTCTATAAACGTCTGTCTTAGAATGCCTTTTGCTTCATCCCAATTTTTTTAAATATATTTTTATTGAAGCATAGTCAGTTTACAATGTTGTGGTAATTTCTGATGTACAGCACAATACTTCAGTCATATAGGTACATACATAAATTTGTTTCCATATTCTTTTTAACCATAAATTACTACAAGATATTGAATATAGTTCCCTGTGCTGTACAGTAGAAACTTGTTGTTTACCAAATTTTGCGAGACTCCTGTATTTCAAAATAAGAGACACTTGGCCAGAGTCCAGTAGGTGTTCTGTGCAATTTTTTGGGTGTGTAGGTGAAATTCTTGGTGTATTTGTGGGAGAGGGCAAGCTGTGAGTCTCTTTGCTCCACCATCCTGCCTCCTCCCGTCCATTCCATAGGTTTTGAAAGTTGTATTTTTACTTTCATTTGTCTTGATGTATTTTCTGATTTCCACTTTGATTTCTTCATTGACCCACTGGTTTGTTTTAGTAACATGTTGTATAGTTTCCACGTGTTTGTGTTTTTCCCATTTTTTTCTTCCCATAATTGATTTCTAGTTTCATACTGTTGTGATTGGAAAAAATGCTTGGTATCATTTCTATCCACTTAAATTTGTTGAAACTTGTTTTGTGGCCTGGTATGTGATCTATCCTGGAGAACATTCCATGTGCACTTGAAAAGAATGTACGTTCTGCTCTTCTTGGATGGAACGTGTTCTGGGTATCTAGTAAGTCCAACTTGTCTAACATGTCATTTAAAGCTAGTTTCCTTATTGATTTGCTGCCTGAGGGATTTGTTTATTGATGTAAGTGGGGGTATCAGAGTCCCCTACTATTATTGTATTGTTGTCAATTTCTCCCTTTATGTATGTTAATATTTACTTCATATGTTTAGGTGCTCCTCTGTTAAGTCCACATATGTTAATGAGTGTTATAACCTTTTCTTGTATCGATCCCTTTATCATTATATAATGCCCTTCTTTGTCTTTTGTTACAGACTTTGTTTTAAAGTCTATTTTGTCTGATATGAGTCTTGCAACTCCTGCTTTCTTGTCGTTTCCATTTGCATGAAATAGCTTTTCTATCCCCTCACCTCCAGTTTGTGTGTGTCTTTAGCTGTGAAGTGAGTCTCTTGTAAGCAGCATAGAGATGGATCTTGTTTCTTTCTCCAATCAGCTACCCTCTGTGCTTTGATTGGAGCACTTAGTCCATTGACATTTAAAGAGATTACTGATAGGTGTGTACTGGTTGCCCTTTTGTTACTTGATTTATGATTGTTTTTATAGTTCTTTCCTGTTAGTGTCGTCCCTTGGGGTTTGATGGTTCTCTTTAGTGGTATGCTTGTGTACCTTTCTCTCTAGTTTTTGTGTATCTGTTGTAGGTTTTTGATTTGTGGCTACCATGGGATTTGTATATGTTGACCTCTAACTATATATCCTGTTTCAAACTGACAGTCATGAAAATTCAAACACATTCCGAAAAATCCGCCTTATACTCCTCTCGATGACATCTTGTGGTTTTGGTGTCATATTTTACATCTTCATATTTATCCCTCTACTGATTATTATCGTTATAGTTGATTTTACAAGTTTTTGTCTGTTACTATTAGTACTAGCTTATTTAAGTGGTTAATCTTCAGCCTTTACTATATATTTGCATTTACTAGTGGGATTTTTCCTTTCCTATGAGATACTTACTTTTCACTATAGACTTTTTTTTTCTGCTTAGAGAAGACCCTTTAACATTTCTCACAGGGTCACTTTAATACTGATGAACTCTTCTAGTTTTTGCTTGTCTGAGAAATTCCTTATCTCTCCTCCAATTCTAAATAATAACCTTGCTGGGTAGATATCCCAGGTTGTAAGTTTTCCACTTTTAGCACTTTAACTATATCATGCCACTCCCTTCTGGCCTGAAAATTTTCTGCAGAAAAATCAGCTGACAGCCTTATGGGGGTGTCATTGTGTATGACTCTTTGTTTTTCTCTTGTTGTCTTTAGAATTCTCTATCTTTTAATATTGCCATTTAAATTAAGTTATGTCTTGATGTGAGTCTGTTTGGGTTCATCTTGTTTGGGATCCTCTGTGCTTCCTATACTTGTATATCTGTTTCTTTCTTCTGGTTCAGGAGATTTGCAGCCATAATTGCATCAAATATATCTTTAACCCTTTTCTCCCCTCTCTACTCCTTCTCGGAACCTTATGATACAAATGCTGGTATGCTTGATGTTGTCCCACAGATCCCTTTTAATTTGTTTTTCTTTTTGCTGTTTTGATTGGCTAATTTCCTTTATTCTACCTTCCAGCTCAATTTTGCCTTCTTTTTACCACCCAGTCTGCTGTTAGTTCCTTCTGCTGTGTTTTTCATCTCAGTTATGTTACTCTTCAGTTCTGACTGGTCCTTTTTTATATTATGTGTGCATATTTTCCTAGATAGAGCAAATTATGGACGTATTTTACTCTCTTGTCTTGTGTGTACTTTGACTAACTCATGGTTATTTGGACAGATTTTGAGTTATTTTCCTTGGTAGGAAACAACTAAAACCAAAGCATAAGACCTGGTAGTTTGGGGACAAATGGTTTTCTGAAAGGCCAGTGGAGGGAGCTGAGAAACAAGTTTTCCTCTTGCCAAATATTCCCATGGCTAAGGGTGTAGAAATATAAACTATTCTCTACTAGGTTATAATTTGGACAGATTAAAGCAAGATCCTAACACCCCAGAATTTGGCAAGTGAGCGTGTGTGTTGTTTCAGTACCACTTTGCTTTTCTGAGCCTACTATGTGGTCCTTTGAGTGATGGGAGGACAAATACAACACTGTGTGCCGATACAAAAGTTTATGCTTCATTATAGTCCTCTTCTGGGTGGAGACAAAGAGAGCAGACTCAAATTGGATTACAAAACAAAAAGGCCAATAAATTTCTCTCCAGATTTTTTTCTAATATAGGGTTAAAGAATGACTTTCCTTAAAGTAATAGTGTTATTTATTCTTTTTGAGAGATGCCACATTGAAGAGTCTGATGACAAGCCCTTCCATTTGATCCATTTAAAGAGCATCTAATTACTCAGGACAGATAGCATGACGTTGATTTTATGCTAGATCTGCAAATGAGCCAAATAGCTAATTTATAAATGAAAAGGACAATCAGCCATAGAAAGAGAGAAAACAATATTAACTCAACCTAGTCTTGCAATTACAAAGAGAAATGAAAATGCTTAAGAGAAAAAAAATACAAACTTGAATTCTAAAAGACACGTATTGATGGATAGAGTCCATTAAGTCCTTGAGTGGATGGAATAATGACAGTAATTTTGTACTAGTGGCAGAACCTCAGATTATTTCCTGGATATTAGTGGGGAAAGATGACCAGAACCAAAAGGAACGTAAGTATTATTTGAATCAGAGTCCCTATTCTTTAGATGGTGAATGAAATAATGATTATAGAGTACAGGCTAAAACTAGCTCTAGGACTGTTATTTACTTATTTACTTAGAGAGGTGATAAGTCAGACATGGCTTTTCTGGTGTCTAGTTGAACACCAGCCTAGGAGCTCTAAGAGCTGTTCCATTTGAAGGACATGTTCAGTTTTTGGTCCTTTGCTCCCAGCCCAGGTGGCTCTGGATACTCCTGGACCGAAACACCACCCCCCTGCCCCTGCCCTTTCAGGAAGATGCTTCTGCAGCAGGTGAGTGAGTTTCTTCTCAAGAGTTCAAAGCCCTCCATCATCTTGTGATTTCACAGGGTTGAAATATTTGCCCCCTGATATGAACTTGGTGGCTTTTTCTAGTTCTTATATAACTAAGGGATGTCACCTGGGGGCTGCCCTGCCCCTTGAGATGGAGGTGAGATTACCTTCCACTCTCTAATAACTGGGCCTGGGGGAAGTGAAACAAGATTCCTGCTACATTTCTTTAAGGCAGAGCAATCTCACATTGTTCTCTGATTCTCCTCTGCCTCTTTGGTTTTCTTCTTCCTCCTGGGTTGTCTGGGTGAACCCTTGTCAAATGTGAAACAAAGCCACTTCATTTCCACCACAAAAACTCACTCAAGCAAGCAGGTATGAGACTCCTTAACAGAAGAGGGTCCTGGGGAAATAAAGGATGTTCAGGTGAGAGGTTACAGCTCAAAATGCAGCTCTTCCCTCTCAAGGGCACCCATCTCTCTCTCTTTCTCCTCTCCTCACTCTCCTAAGAGGCCCAGTGACTTCTCCTTTTATTTGCACAGCACTTCTGTCCTTTCCTCTTGAACCTTGGCTCTGGCCTTCATGGTGGGTTGTGGTGGTGTTGGTGGCCGAGGCAGAGTGGAGGTGAACTTTTTCCCTGGGTTCTTTTCAAATTATTTTTCCGAAGAGGACGAGTGTTCTTCCTAAGATGAATTTTGGTGCCAGCCATAGGTTAGTATTTTGTCAACTTCATTATGATGATTTTAACTCAATTACTGGTATCCCTGAAAAAAGAGCTACTCCCACCTACGTTCAGCTCCATTCACCATCTTGATCTTGACACATAAAAACAGCTGGTTGGAAAAAGGAAGAAGGCTGAAAGTGTTCTTTAGTAAGAAAACTATGCGCTACAAAAGCATTTGTATCAAAGCAATAACAGAGATGAAAAGAAAAATCCAATCCGTTCAGATAGCACGTTATCATAATAAAATATCTCATTACCTCCTTCTGCCCCCCGCTCTCCCACCTGCTCCCCAGAGGCGGCCACTTTGACCATTTCTGCTTTTAGTTCTTCAGATGGTTACAATCATAACTTCCCTGAACGAGAGAGATGACTAAGCTCTGAGCACGAGGGGGGGCCCTGGGCCTTGGAAGGCTTTAACGTGAAACGTGTGGGCAGGAAGTCAGGTTAGAACTACTTAAAATGCCGAAAGAGGATGGGCCCTTTCACTGTTGGTTGCCTCCTCAAACCCAGTGATCACCATCAGCACCTCCTGGGAACCCTGCCGGAAAGCAGCTTCTCCGGCCCCGCCTGGAAACCTACTGAATCAAAACCTATGCGGTGGTGCCCAGTGATGGGTGTTTTAACAAATTCTCTGGGCAATTCTGACGCATTACTCAGCTTTGAGAAATGCTGCTCTCAATCCGCCCCAGAAATCCCATTCCTCTTGCCAGTGATTGGTTTAGAGTGGACACGTGACCCTGTTCTGGCTAATGAGATGTGACGGGAGGTTTGTTTGGGGCATTTCTGGGAAAAGAGTTCTTGCTCTTAAAAGAGATGCAAGGAAGAATGAGGGCCATTCTTGCTGCTTCCCCCAGATGTTGTCACGTCTAGGTGAGAGGACGGAGCTGCTGCGGCATCTTGTGGAGGTGGGATGAAGTGACACAGTGAGCAGGGTGGGACTGAGAGGTGGAAAGGATCTGGTGCCCAGGGGTATCCCAGAGCCCTGAAATTAACCACCCTGGAATCATCCTCCTGTGGACTTGTTGTTGTGTGCATGGGTGAGGAGAGGGGACAGGACAGTGAACCTACCCCACTGTTGATACCATAGGCATTTGTTCAGTCATTTTCACACCTGCATCCCTGAGTCCAGGGCCCCTGCCATCCCTGAGTCCTGCTGCAGCCTTCTCTTGGGCATGTGCTGAGCTGACGTCCCTTCTGCCAGTGTGTATCCCTCCGTATCATTCTACCCATTGACTGGCTTCCAGAGAGCCATGAAAATCCTTCATCCGCTGATCTTCTATGAGCTCCATTCTTCCTTGTCTTTCTTTAGCGTCATTTACATGGGATTTGAGGAGGGCAGAGAGAGAAAGGCATATATGTAGTTTGTCAACTTGAATCAGAAGGCTCAGTTTGTTTGTTGGTTTGCTCTTATTGAGTCTTGGTTCCCACTGTCCCTTGTAACCCATTTCAAAAGAAGGAGTTCACTTGTGTCCTTTTTTTTTTTTTTTAGATATCCACATATAAGTGATAGTATATGATATTTTTCTTTCTCTTTCCGGCTTCCTTCACTTAGTATGACTTCACATAGTATGACAATCTCCAGGTCCATCCAAGTTGCTGCACATGGATGTATTCCATTCTTTTTTATGGATGAAAAACATTTCATTGTACATATGTACAATGTGTGTGTATATACATATATAACACACACACACATATATACACACACACACACATATACATAGCACAATTTCTTTATCAAACAGACTCACAGACAGAGAAAGCAAACTTACGGTTCCTGGCAGGGAAGGGGGTGGGGAGGGATAAATTGGGAGTTCGGGATTTGCAGATACTAACTACTGTATATAAAACAGATAAGCAACTTGGCCCTACTGTATAGCACAGGGAACTATATTCCATTACTACTTAGTAATAGGC
Organism: Vicugna pacos; assembly: GCF_048564905.1. Lineage (NCBI taxonomy): Eukaryota > Metazoa > Chordata > Mammalia > Artiodactyla > Camelidae > Vicugna > Vicugna pacos. Next base: position 10,655,787 of record NC_133001.1, on the reverse strand, counting down.
TATAATGAAAAAGAACATGAAAAGGAATCTATCTATCTATCTATCTATCTATTTATCTATCTTTCTTTCTTTCTGTTTATCTATCTATCTATCTTTCTGTCTATCTGAATTACTATGCTGTACACCAGAAACTAACACATTGTAAATTGACTATACTTCAATAAAAAATAAAAATAAACAAAAAAATTAAAAGAAGCAAAAGGAAAGATGAAGTACATAGAAGAGGAGGAGAGCTGTTCAGCGAGGTCTCCTCTGGAACACCCACGGAACCTTGTGGGATATCTCCATACATGGAAATTGTGCCTAACTCTTACATGCTGTGGCTTCTCCCCAGATGTACATCCTTTATGATGGACAGGAATACTGTGGTGAGTCAGTGTGGCTAGAGAGAAGGCTGACAGGGGTCCTGGGCTTATTTGCTTCTGGAAGCCTTATTTGCATCTAGCCTTTCCTGGAGCTTAGGCCAACATCCTTCCTGCCCAGAAGTAACTTCATAATCATATGAAACTGCAGTTTCAACCATCGAGCACAAAAAGATCGAAAATGTATATATAGTTTTATTCAAACTCTCAACCACATGATGTCATTTTGAGGTAGCACTTGCATTGATGAGAAACCACGCTGGGGTCAAGGACCATCTCAGATAGGCATCTATATCCTACATTATAGAATAATTTTCCAACCCAGACTTCCTTCAACCTGGTGTGGTTTTGCCCCAGCTGATATTTCAATTTACTCTTTGATGCTGGTTGAATAATACATGTGGCTGTTTTCCTCTCTTTAAATGTCAGAACGTGACATTCTGTTGTTCAGCCGAACAACCCTGGGTCGCTGAGGCTGGCCCAGGATGGAGAGGCTTTTCCTGCCTTTAGAACCGAGTCAATTCACCCCTTTCTTTTTGAGATGCAGATTCATCCCCCGCAAAAGACAGAGATTAATCACAGCATCTGACAGGCTTGTGGTGCTGAAGCTTGACAGGAGTGGCAGATAATACTGCAGTTTTGTGCAAGAAAGGCCAAAGGTCTGAAATGTCAGTAAGTATGCCATCACCGCCATTGAGAGTGACAGCATCACTGTCCTTTTAAGTTTCCACTGAAAAATCAGGTGCATATCCCCACAGCTTTTCTGGTCTAAATCTTACCTGCAATGCCCTGGCAGGAAAGTTTTGGTTTTCTTACAATGGGAGTGAAATTTTAAAGGCATGGTTTAAAGCATTCTGAGTGTAGAGATTTTTATGATTCCCCCTTACTCTTACCCCCACGTTATTTGACATATTTTATAGCGATATACATTTATTCTCTCTTCCCAAAGCCATTAAGTTAATTTTCAGAGAAAAAGCTCTTTTTTTTTCTTTGCATTCATATTGCATGGTTTAGGTAATCAGCTTCATCCTATAATTAGAATAATAAGGACAGCTTTTATTACCCTGGGATGCATTCACTTGGAAACAGATTCAACTGAGTTATTATGTACAGCTCACTTGGTGGGAGTAAAAGTGAATGATGTGCTACCAGTCCTGGGTTCTCAGTGGACCTTGGAAGCCTACCAAGGATTTTTATAGGGACTGGACAGAGTTGGGGAGATGGTTAAAAGCAGGCCCATTAAAGGAGTCTCTTGTGTGACAATCAAATGTGTTCCCTCCGCCTTCCTACACTGTCATTGGGAATTTATAGTGGTGCAGCCATTGTGGAAAAAAGTATGGAGGTTCCTTAAAAAACTAAAAATACACTTACCATATGATCCAGCAATCCTACTCCTTGATATATATCCAGAAAAGACAAAAACTCTAATTTGAAAAGATATGTGCACCCAAATGTTCATAGCAGCACTATTTAAAATAGCCAAGACATGGAAGCTATAGATGATTGCTTAAGAAGGTGTGTATGTATTCATATACACACAATGGAATATTACTCGGCCATAAAAAAGAATGGAATCTTGCCATCTGCACAAACATGAATGAAACTACAGAATATTATACTTAGTGAAGTAAGTCAGAGAAAGACAAATATTGTATATTACTTGTATGAGGAATCTAAAAAAATAATACAAATGAATCTATACACAAAACAGAAACAGACTCAGACATAGAAAACAAATTTATAGTTACCAAAGGGGAAAAGGAGTGGGGAAGGATACATTAGGAGTATGGGATTAACACATATAAACTACTATATATCAAATAGATAAGCAATAAGGATTTACTGTACAGCACAGGAAACTATATGCAATATCTTGTGATAAACTATCAGAAAATAATCTGAAAAATATATATAACCGAATTGTTGTATACTTGAAACTAACACGGTATTGTAAATTCACTATACTTCAATTAAAAAAACAGGGTGTTCCCTTTGAGTTGGTCCTCTACAGCCTGGCTACTCAAAGAGTGATCTGGGGACCACCACTGAACCATCTGGAACAAGTTAGGGATGCACTGTCTCAGGCCTCAGCAGAGACCTCCTGAATCAGAATGTTCATTTTAACAAGAACCCTAATAATTCAAAATCACAGAAGAGACTGAGAATCACCGCTCCTGGGTCTGCTTTCTAGGGCCTCGTTCTTCCCACTCTGTACCCTGGAATAGGTACGTCATGACTATGTGATAATCTTGTTCTGAAAAAATGGGAGAATTATTTTGTTGAGAATTGCCTCCAGAGCCAGCTCATGAACCACCCAAGAAAGTCAGTTTTATAACTTTCGTATGAGTTTTGACCTGCTACTGTAACGAAGCAGGACCCTGTGGGGCCTTCCCAGGACAGATCCCCCACCGCCATCCTCTGCTGTAGCTCCTCTCTGAAGTACTCAGATAATAGTATCTCATTATATTATCTCCTGAGTTGTTCAGATGCTAAAAGTCACCAGCAAAGGGAAGAAATTAACTACTAGATGATCATGAGCACGTGGCCCCAGACCTTCTGATGCTTATGGACTGATAATTTTGACCACCCTCTTCCGTCAACATCAGCCAATCAGAGGATTGTGCACAAGCTGATCACATGCCTTGTGACCCCCTCCCCCCACCTGGCCTTTAAATAAGCTTTGCTGAAACCCTTCAGGGGGTTCAGGGTTTTCTTGGGCACAAGCCACCCCATCCTCCTTGCTGAGCCCTGCAGTGAATCTTGCTCTGTTCCAGACTCTGACATTTTGGTTTCTTGGCCTCATGGTACATTGGGCACCCAAACTTGAATTTGGTAACATGACTGTAACAAATTATCACAAACACAGTGGCTTAAAACAACCTGGATGTATTCTCCGATTGTACTGGAGATCAGAACTCTAAAACTGGTCTCACTGGTTGAAAGTCAAGGTGTCAGCAAGGCTGTTTCCTCCGGGGGCTCTGACAGGAGGATCTGACCCCTTACCTTTTCCAGCTTCTGGAGGTCATCTGCTCTCCTTGGCTCAAGGCCCCTTTCTTATCTTATTCTGACCTCTGCTTCCTCACTTACATCATTTCCCTCTGCTTCCTTCTTATCAGGCCTGGTGTGATTACACTGAGCCCACCTGAAATAGTCCAGGATGGTGTTCCCATCTCAAGATCCTTGACTTAGTCACACCTGTAAAGTCCTTTTCCACATTCTCAAGTTCTGCAGATTAAGACGTGGACCTCTTTGCAGGGAGGGCAATATTCTGCCTTCCACATCCTTGTTGGATATTGTCTTAAGGAAAGTTAGCATGTGTCCCAGCGCTGTACCCACATGAAACCTAATCCTCACAAGAATAGCTCATGGTGGACATTATCACCTGGTGCTTGTAGATGAGAAGCCTGAGCTTCAGAAATCACAGTGACACAGGGCAGGGATTGGTGTCCAGCCCCCATCAGTCCGGGCCTACGGAGCACCCTTTGGCCCCTGGCTCACTGATTCAGCACCAGTGATGTCAGACAGTCCAGGGCTGACCTGTTAGGTCTGCTGATCTTAAGTCCATGCTTACTGTGAGAAGGCACCTTGAAATGTTATTCAAAGATCAAAGTAATGACTTTGGTGAAAAGCCCGAATGACTTCCTGTGTGCTATCAGCTGACTGATCAGGACCCGTTTCTAGAAATCATCCACCTAGACAGGAAAGGTCCCATCGTTAAAACTGCAGGAATCAGACAGCAATGCTGTCCCTTGGCCACTCTGATGAGCTTCCACAGTAAACTGGGGGTCCAGATTTGATGGGGCAGAGAAATGAAGCTGAGCCAGAACAGTTTGAAGACATGGACACATTTCAAACTGTTTTTGTTGGTTTGTTTGTTTAAATAAAAATAGCTCTTACACTGCTTTGGAAGCTTTGCTATGGACAGAGATCAAATTCCTCCCAGTAGGGGCCATAATCACCTTGTTATTGGGATCATGTAAAAAGGGCAAGTTCTTGGTGCATGAGGACTGCAGTCAGCTCTCAGCATTGTCCCACCTCCCAGATTCAAATGTCCTTTAGCAAAATAGGTAAAAATCTCTGTGGCTCTACAACACCTGGGCTATTTTCTGATACACTTACCTCAGTGCCCCACCAGATGTTTTGGATTATTTAGAGATGAACCCACTAGACTCCTCTGCTTCACCAACATTATCTTTCAAAGCTGAAACAAGATTTTAGAGAAAGCCAGCTGTGATCACAGACTTGAGTGCAGAAACGCTTAAGACATCCTGAGGCTTCAAAGTCTGTTTTTTTTTTTTTTTACTTGAAGTATAGTATAGTCGATTTACAATATTGTGTTAATTTCTGGTACATGCAAAGTCTTCTTGTGGATTAAAGTCTTCATTCTTTTTTCCTGCCCCAAATGTCACATGGAACTTCTCTGTGACAACTTTAACTACTACGAACTCTATATTTACTTCAGAAAAAGTTATGTCTTCAAATGTGTACAAGTTTTACTTTGTACTGGATGCTTAAATGTGTTTCAAAATGTGTACAAGTTTTACTTTGTAACCATTACTTAAAATTTCCTAAACAAAACTTCTTTTTTTGAGTAATATGTAAAGTGTGGCCTTTAGGAAACTGGCTAAAATTCATTTCCTCTATTCACCATCAGAATTAACAATCAGAAATTAATTCTTTGTTTTATTTTGAATTTTATACTTCATTTTAAGGATTGTAGTGTATATTTTCAACTATTAAGGTCTGTAACATGGGCAGAAGATAGATTGCTGACCTGATCCTTATGTAAGTTACTTCTCCAATCCATGCCTCAGTTTTCTTATCTGTAAAATGGGATGAGTAATACAAGGTCGTGATGAAAATCATGCGGGGAAAATGGAATTGCAATGTGAATGAAAGTCACATATCCTCTTTGCCAACATGTGGAATTGATTTAAAGTGCAGTTATGTGCTCGCACAAACTCTTCCCTTCCCCCAGCAGGGACTGGCTGTTTTATGTATGAACACTCAGCGTGAAGCGTGGGTTTCATATCACTGATGAAATCAGCTGCCTTTGTCGCTTCCTGGTCTGACTGTGCCCTGCTGAGCGTCTCGTGATCTTCAGGGAGTAGAAGCTGGCTGACGGAGCAGTCCAGGGTGGGCTTAACGACACAGTTCTAGGACCATCGGATTGGATTTCCTTGTAGCAAAACCCCAGGTAGACAGAAGACTACAAGTTTGCCATTCTGCAGCTTGAATCCCTTTCTCTGGTCTCCGTGTCAGGATTGTAACTCTACCCCTCCCACAATACCACTTCCTTCCTCCAGTTCGTCCAAGCTGATAAAATGGGTGTGCCATTGTTTGCCCACGTGCTGGGCCACTGGCTGGGCAAGAGGGGCTCTTTCAACCACACCACTGGTTTGTGGTCCCGAGTTCGTCACCGCCCTCAGCATCTCAGTCCTGCACTGCTTTGCGGACAGATAGCGCCCTTCCTTTCTCCGGTCCATGCCCCTCCCCAGCCGGCCCAACTTTGCAGCCTCATAGTCCTTTTAAACAAAGAACAGCAGGTCCCTCCTGTTCCCCTAGTTGGAGCCGACATTGGCCACGTTAACTTATTAGCTATCTGCTTACTTTCTTATTAAGTCGCATGAAATAGAGCATCAAGGGCTATTCAGGGCACATCATCTCACCGGTGAAAATTATATTCTTGTAACTGAGCAGGATCCTTCTGTGGGGCCTTCCGGGGACAGACCCCTCCCCTGCATCCCTTGCGGCAGCTCCTCTCTGAAGCACCCAGATCATAGTATCTCATGTATATTTTCTGAGTTTTTCAGATGCTAAAAACCACCACCAAAGGGAAGACATTAACTGCTTGATGATGGAGAGCACGTGGCTCCCAGACCTTCTGGCGCCTAGAGGTTGAGAGTATTGACTGCCCTGTTCCCGCAACATCAGCTAATCAGAGAACTGTGTACCTTGCTGATCATGGACCCTGTAACCCACCACCCCTCCCTTACCTGGTCTTTAAATACGCTTTGTTGAACCCATTAGAGGAGTTCACAGTTTTCTCGGGCATGAGCCACGGCATCGTCCTTGCCTACCCATGAGGCTGTTGCTTCTGCAATGTGTCAACTGCACGGGCGTGGGTGGTGTGCCGGCCGATCCACACGGGTCCAGCCCACCATCCCCTCTCGCCGGCACCGTTGCAGTCAGCCTCTGAAGTCTCTGTTCCTGCCCTTCCTTCCTCACCCTTCAGTTTGCCCTTTTTTTCTCCTTTCTGCCTACTTGAGCTGGGCCCTCTTATCTCATCTTCCTTGGCCCTCAGTGTGGATGCCAAAGTGATCTTTTATTTATTTTTTCATTGAAGTATAGTTGATGTTCAATAATATGTAAGTTACAGCTGTGCAATACAGTGATTTATAATTTTTAAAAGTTATACTCCATTTATAGTTATTATAAAATATTGGCTATTTTCCCTGTATTGTACCATGTATCCTTATTTTATACCTAATAGTTTGTACCTTTTAATCCCTTACTTCCTTACTGCCCGTCCCCAACACCCTCTCCCGCTGGCAACCACTAGTTTGTTCTCTACATCTGTGAGTCGTCTCCTTTAAGTTACATTCACTAGTTGTATTTTTTAAATTCCACATATAAGTGATATCAAACAGTATTTGTGTTTCTCTGTCTGACTTGTTTCACTTAGTGTAATGCTGTCTAAGTCCATCTACGCTGCTGCGAATGGCAACATTTGGCTCAGAGCCTCTTTCCTCCAGGCCTGAGCCGGGAGGTGGACGTGCCCTGCTCATAACTGATCTCACTTCTGCCAGGTTCTCTGATGTTGGTTCTGATGGTTGGTCGCAGTTTGAGAGTCTGCTAACTTGTCTTTTTCCCATAGCCAAAGAAAAAAAATTATCAGTAGATAGATGATAGATGGATAGATAGTTAGATAAGAGGAAGTCCTGAATCCCTTAGCCAAAGGGAAAAAAATTATCGATAGACAGATAGATAGATAGCTGGATGGACAGATAGATGGTGTTGGGGATGGGGCTGATATTTGCAGGTGGGTTATGCAGTCAGTCAAAATACACGAGCCCTGGGCAGATTCCACAGCAAGGAGGGAATTCTTAGGTGGCTGAAGTGGGATCATAACCAGCAGGGGTTGCAGGGACGGACCAAGGTGGGGGCTGAAAGTGGTCCAGCTGAGGGGGAGGAGTGTTTTAGCACAGACATTATTTAAAGTTATCATGTGTGGTCATAATAATAATAATAATAATAATAATAATAATAATAAAGAAGAAGAAGAAGAAGAAGAAGAAGAAGAAGAAGAAGAAGAAGAAGAAGAAGAAGAAGAAGAAGAAGAAGAAGAAGAAGAAGAAGAAGAAGAGGAAGAAGAAGAAGAAGGAGGAGGAGGAGGAAGAGGAGGAGGAGGAGAAGATGGCTTTTAGTTTTATTCTAGTTTTCAAATTCTCTATGGACAATGACTTCGAATGCCTGCTTAGGAAACGTCCCTCCCACTGCCCTCTTTCCTCCCTGACTCCTCACTCACTGCTGAGAAAGAAAGAGGTTAGATTCGGGGATCTGCCACCAGGGGCAACGCCTTCACATTTCACCAAGCAACTCTTCAAGGGTGGTGGGAGACACAGCAGAAGGAGGCCGATCCTCGGCCACCTCTCTATAGCCTAAGATTTTCTTGTTGTTATTGTTACACAGTGAAATGGAAAGCCTCTTTAGTTTCAACTCCAATGCCAAGAGGCTCCAGACTTCTCTTTGTTTATCTTCCGTCTTCCATCGTACAGTGAATTCTGTTAAGAACAACAAGAGCAAAGCCATCTGGCCAGCGCTAGCAGCAAAGCTCCGCTCTGTAACCCATAAGGAGACGCTTACTGATCAGCAGGGTGCTGTCCTGCTGCACAAGGACCTGGGTTCAGAGAAACCTCCCCGGCTTTGTCTCAGAGACAGAGGCCTCCCGACGTAGGTGGACATCCACGTTGTGTCTATTCTGGAGTCTGTTCTTCACTCAGAGACTCGAACTGTGGAGAACCCAGAATCCCCCTTCTTCACTGTACGTTTCTCTGATGCTCATCAGCGAAGTAGCTAGTGTAGGGCAGAGCGCTGCTATAAACCCCTGCAAAAAAGGCCTGCTACAGTAGTGATCATGATGTGGATAACATTGGCAGCCACAACTTGGAGCATGCGATGGGGAAAGAGAGAGCGAGATCCAGCAGCAAATGATTCTCTCCAGCAGATCCGATCACTACTGGTAAGACGTGACTTAGGTTTTCCTGCCCAGCATCACGCAAACATTTGCCACGCAGGGGACAGGAGAAGGTGGCATCAGTGGAGCAGAAGTATAGGGGAAAAAACTGCTGAAAAACTTGGAATGATATTTGGCACAATGTGACTCTGTTTCCCCTTAAAGAAGGGCTTAAAGGAACCAAAGCAAAGTAATAGAATTCAAGTTAAAATCGAAGGCTTAAGTTTTAGGTGAATGTGGTCTTGTAGAAATGCAGGTTCCCTGTGGCTACATCTTTGGATGTTTCAAGAAGTAGAACGTTCGCTTTGGAAAACCAAACCAGCCATTAAGCACATGAAAAGATACTCAACATCATTAGCCATCAGGGGAATGCAAATCAAGACCACCATGAAGTACCCACTCCACACCCACTAGGATAGCTAAAATAAAAAAGCGAGATGATAACAAGTATTGGGGAGCATGCAGAAAAATGGAAATCTCCCACATTGCTGGGGGAATATAAAACAGTGTAGCTGCTTTGGAAAACATTCTGGTGGTTCCTCAGAAGTTTAAACATGAGTCACCATATGATCCAGAAATCCCACTGCTAAGTTCAAACCCAAGAGAAACAAAAGCATATGTCCACATAAAAACTGCATGAATGCTCATAGCAGCATTATCCCTGACAGCCAAAAAGAAGAAATAATCCAAATGTCTGTCACCTGATGAACAGGTAAATAAAATGTGCTGTCTCCACACAATGGAATATTATTTGGTGCTAAAAAGATATAAAGTTCTGATATGTGGTACCACATGGGTGAAACTTCGAAACAAGTGAAAGAAGCCAGTCACATAAGACCATGTATTATAGGGTTCCATTTATATGACATGTCTAGAATAGGCAAATATATAGAGATAGAAAGTAGATTAATGGTTGCTTCGGCTTGGGTAGCGGGATGGGAAGGGACTGCCAAAAGGTATGGGGTTTCTTTTGGGGGTTATCAAAATGTTAACATTTGTGGTCGTGGTTGCACAACTTTATAAGTAGAGTAAAAATCATTGAATTTTACACTTTAGATGGGTAAATTGTAGGGTATATAAATTATACCTCAATAAAGCTGTTTAAAAAAAAAACAGTGAGATGAAGAGCAAACATGAGAACTGTCTTGAAATGCAGAGGAGATGAAATGCAAGACAAAGAGGCAACAAACCAGGGAGCTCGTGGGCAGCTAACTGGAACTTATGAAGGAGTGAGTGGGATGAAAGCCACAGATAAAGGTATGCGACAAGCCCCGTTTTGAACCCTCTTACAATGTTGGTGGGAATGTAAATTGGTGCTGCCACTATGGAAAACAGTACGGACATTTCTTAAAAAACTAAAACTAGAGTTTTCATGTGATCCAGCAACCCCACTCCTGGGCATATATTTGGAGAAAACTTCAATTCAAAAAATACATGCACTCCAATCTTCATAGCAGCACTATTTACAACAGCCAAGACATGGGAACAACCTAAATGTCCATCGATAGATGACTAGATAAAGATGTGGGGTACGTACACAATGGGATATTACTCAGCCATAAAAAAGAATGAAATAATGCCATTTGCAGCAACATGGATGGACCTAGAGATTATCATAATAAGTGATGTAAGTTAGACAGAGAAAGACAAATATTATATGATATCCTTTATATGTGGAATCTAAAATAGGATACAAATGAACTTACTTATGAAACAGAAACAGACACACAGACATACATAGAAAACAAACTTGAGGTTACCAAAAGGGAAAATGGGATGAGAGAGGGATAAATTAGGAGTTTGGGATTAGTGGATACAAATAATTACATACAAAATAAACAACAAGGTTCTGCTGTATAGCAAGGGGAACTATTCAATATCCTATAATAAACCGTAGTGGAAAAGAATATACATATATATATTTATAACTGAATCACTTTGTTGTACACCAGAAGCTAACATAACATTGTCCACTATACTTCAATTAAAAAAAAAAGATAACCCAGTTTGCAAGATCACTCAGACACATAGACATGCAGACACATCCAACCCCTGCAAACGGCCAATAAGCACATTAAAAACTAACTTGAGTTTCACTATTAATAAAAAAAAACTTGTTTGTTTGAATAATTGGCAGTAATTAAAAAAAACAATACTAACTGTTAGCGAGGCCATGAGGGAACTGGGAGCATCGACTGGCAGAACCTTCAGGGGGACAGTTCGGAAATACATTCAAGTCTTAATAGTCTCTTATCCATCCTCACAGCACATCCACCTTGGAGAATTCACCTGGGGGTGAAGGGCGAGGGTGGGAGAATGGATTTTCCTAGATATTTAGCTACAAGAAGATTATAAAAATGTGTGCCCATATCAACTGTTCTGTGAGACAGGGATTTGTTGAATAAATTTGGCTCTCACCATATAATTAAAAACTATGAGGCCATTCATTAATAATGATGTTTTGGGAAAATGCTAAGGATAGATAACTGTTCTTTTTTTTTTTTTGTCAGTGGATGATAGCAATTTATAAAGCAGCGTGCACACTAATTTTTTAATTAAAGAAATATATATAATACATAAATATACAGGATCTAACGTACAGCATGGTGACTATAGCTAATAACACGATATTATAGATTTGAAAGTTGCTGAGAGTAGATCTTAAGCATTCTCACCACATACACACAAAAAGAGTAACCTTGTTGACTGTGTGACGTGATGGATGTGTTAATAATCTTCATCTTGGTAATCACACATCTCCGATGTATGTGTGTATCAAATCATCATGTTGTACACTTTTAATATATACAACGGTATTTGTCAATTTTTTTAAATCAAGTTAAAAAGACATATATACATACAGTACACACACAGAGAAAACTGAGGATGAGAAAAAGTCTCAGTATATCTTAAATGGCACCAATGATTTTTATTTTCTTTTATGCTGATTTAAAACTTGCGTAGACTTCTATAATGGTAAAAATAACCATAATAGGAATATGGAAAAGGTCCTCCAATGGCTGTGACCTCAGGGTGGTGTCCAACCCCCTCCCCACCTCCCCCATCCCCACAGCGATCCTGCCCCCTCTGGCCATCCGTCTCCTCCTCCTCCAGCCTCACCCCCTGCAGCCGTGCACCATTCCTGGTACATCCCTAAGTGGGTTTCCTTTTTTCAGCAGCTATCTGCGGTTTCATCTGCCTGGAGCATCTGTCTCCCGCTCCACATGCCGGCTCTCTCTCGTGGGTCCCCTTTCCTGGGAAGCCGTCCCTGGCCACCCAAGCAGAGCTCATGCTGCCTGCTCTCACCCTACCCCATGTGTGCACTATTTTTATGCCTCAAGCAGCACTGCCCTTCTGTTTACACTTCTCTCTCATGAGTCATTTGAGGATTAGGCCAAGTTCTTAATCATCCTGTTTACTCAGCATCCATCCAGCACAGTCCTGGGTAAATGTTTATGGAGTGAATGAGGGAAGGAGCGAATGTGAGCTCTAGGCTTCCACACCTGCAGGACGTTTGCGCTGAGCGCCCCGAAGGTTTCTAAATGCAACCTCCCCAGGTGGGACGGAGTCCACCATCTTCTCCCTGGGGTACCTCGGCTTCCCCATCTCATCAACAACCCTCACTCCTTCTGTCCCCTCCCCACCTCTGTGATTGGAGCCTCCACCTCCGCAAGGACTAGGTCCAGGACCAAGAGTATCTTTTCCTTGCATAACAGCTCCCCGGGGCCATCAATCCTACTAGCCAGTGGTTCTTGCATTGTGTGCCTTCTTCCCCGGAGCACTGTGGCTGACCTCTCCCCTACTCTTACCTGGATGCCTGTCACAGCCTCATCCCAAGCCCAAGAAAAACCCCTCAATGGCTTCTGATTCCTCCAGGGTAAAGTCAAAATGCTTTACCAAGGCTTCCCAGGGACCCAGCCCTGATCCAGCCCTCATCTCTCTCTCCAGCTTTAACTCTCCTCCATACCCTCCCACAACATCTTTTTCAGGAGCAACCTGGTGAGTTCTTTCGTGGCTCTGTGCCTCTTGCAGATTGCTTGTTTCATCTGGAAAGTTTTTCCAATCCTTTTCCTTCCTTAATTCACTCATGAAGCCTTAATTTAAGAGACACTTCCTCCAGAAAGCCTTCCGTCACCCCCCTCCACGTCCCAGTTAGTCCCCTCCGATATAAAGTCCCATAGCTCCCCAAACTTCTCCCAGCAGCCCCCTTCTTGTGTCGTATTTGATCGGTTACTTAACTGTGCTGTTTCAACAGCCTGTAAGTTGAATGGGGATGGAAACAAAGTCAGCTTGTTCAGGAACCTCCCTCCAATGTCCAGTAAAGAAATTAAGTCCCTACTCCATAAACGGTTAGCATTCAATAAGCAAATAGACAAGTGAATTTTTGCTTTTCCTTTTGCCATGGAAGATGCTGATTCAAACTCTGGAACCAGAGCAGACATCCAGTTCTTCAATTTCTGAAGCTCAGGAAGAGGGGAGCAGCCCTGCAGTGACGCTGCCCCTTCCCAAGCTGCTGGCTGCCCCCGAGCAGCTCTTCGGGGGGAAGGCAGCTGTGCTGGGCCTTTCCAGGGGTGCTTTTCTTCTGACTGCCTTTCCAAGTATTCACAAGCAACTTCCCCATCAGTCATGAGTTTTTCCAAGACTTACAGGAACCTACTCTAAAGAGTAAAGGAAGTTCTCTGTATGTTGATAAAGGCTACCTTCAAGATCTTTTCAGAGTTCTTGAGTAAAGGTCCCAGAACTGAAACTTTGGATAATGTCAAGAGATGCTGCTGGGTTGGGGCCCGAGATGGCTACACACCCCTTGCCCCCAAGTCAGGAGAGAAAAAAGAGTTGTCCGTTTGGGTTGGGCAGGCAGAAATGCAGAATGGGGGCTCCAAAGTCTTCAATTGGCTGAGTCAAGTTCAGAGGAATCCAGCACCCCTTGGGGAAGTTGGAGGATGGCCAGGCAAATTGGGTTGGTGTGATGGGCTGGAGTCTTTTTTTTTTTTTTGAGCCTATGATGAATCAGGTTTTTATTTTATAATTTTCTTTTTTCTCTTAAAGCATGGTCAGTTTACAGTGTTGTGTTAATTTCTGGTGTACAGCATAGTGACTCATACATATGTGTGTGTGTGTATATATATATCCTTTCCCTATTCCTTTTCATTACAAGATATTGAATATAGTTCCCTGTGCTATACAGTAGGACCCGGTTGTTCATCTATTTTTTTATATAGTAGTTAGTATCTGTCTTGCTCAGCAAACATTCACTCCCTTCTCCCTTCCCCCTCCCCCTCAGGGTTGTGTGTACTTCCTGTCTCGCTGACTTTGGACGTGGTCACGTGGTATGTGTTGGCCACTGGAGTGGGAGCGGATAAAATAAGAGCAGAGGCTTTAAATATACTTGTGTGGTTCTTCTCTCTAATGCCCTTCTCGCTCACAATGAGAAGAATATGCCCCAGGGCACCACTGCTCCCACAGCCTGGTCCTCTGATTATAAGTTTTGGCCGTATTTAGTTTGAGGTGGCTATTTGTTATATAAGCAGAGATATGTATGACTTGGGGTTCAGGGGACAGTCTGGGCTAGAAATCTCCACTGGAGGGATCGGCAGATGCATGGCATTGAAAGCCTTGAGACAGCTGAGCTCACCAAGGTGTGGGTATCGATAGAAAAGAGGTCCACTGAGAGAGTCCCGGTTTCCTCCAGTGTTTAGAGGTCAGGGAGACACAGAATCAGCGAGGAAATGGAGGTGGGACAGGAAGGCAGGTAAACAGTCAGGCCAGTGAGGGGGTCCTGAGAGCCAAGAGGAGACAGGGTTTGAAGTTGGAGAAAGTAATCAAATGTGTCCAACGTTAGAGGAGATGCATAATTAACCAGTGCGTTTCGTGACAGGAATGCTGTCAATGTCCTCGATAAGAATATATTCAGTGGGGTCATGGCAGCAAAAACATCAACAGAAGAGACTTGGGAGAGAATTACAGGATGGGCATTTGCAAGTGTAGGTAATTCTTATGAAAGCTTGGCTCAGAAAAATGAAAGAGAGAGATGGAGCTGTAGCCAAAGGAGGAAGTGGCATCAAGAGAGATTTTTTTTTTTAATTATGGGATAAAAAATAGTAAGTCTGAGTTCTTGTGGGAATGATCCAGGAGAGGGAAGACACGGAGGCTGCAGTAAAGATGGAGGAGTGATGACATGGTTCATTCACTGTAACTGGGAGAAGGTTGTGTGTTACATGCGCGGAGGTGAGCAGAGGCAGCGGTGGGAGCTTGCAGACACTCTCCTGCAGTTGCATCGACTTTCTCCATGAAACAGGAAGCCAGGTCATCAACAGAGTGAGCACGTGGGAGGCAAAGAAGAAAGTATGACAGAGTCATCCAGGAGAGTTGAAGGGTGAATGGACCAAGGATGGGCAGCTTGTATGCCAGCCAGCAGTGACTCTTGTGAGCACTCTTACCGACTTTCTTACTGGCCTCATTACCTTATAGCCTCATTACTTACAATCTTTATTAAGCTTCATGACAGCCCTCTAAAGTAGGGCCTATTATTTGCCTCATTTATGGATCAGGATATTAAAACACAGGGCAGTCAAGAAACTTGAGCATCCTCCTACACTGTTGGTAGGAATGTAAATTGAGGCAGCCACTATGGAGGACAGTATGGAGGTTCCTTAGAAAACTAAAAATAGACTTACCATCTGATCCAGAAATCCTACTCCTGGGCACATGCCTGGAGAAAACTACCATTTGAGAAAGACACATGCAACCCCATGTTCATAGCAGCACTATTTACAATAGCCAAGACATGGAAACAACCTAAAATCCATTGACAGATGACTGGAGAAAGATGCGGTATATATACCCAACGAAATATTACTCAGCCACAGAAAAGAATGAAATAATGTCCTTTGCAGCAACATGGATGGACCTGGAGATCATCATACTAAGTGAAGTAAGTTAGACAGAGAAAGACAAATATCATATGATATCACTTATATGTGGAATCTAAAAAAATGATTCAAATTCTATTTACAAACCCAAACCAGATACACGGACATGAAAAATAAGCTATGGTTACCAAAGGGGAAAGGGCCGGGGAGGAATAAATTAGGAGTTGGGGATTAACAGATACACACTACTGTATATAAAATAGATAAATAGCATGGACCTACTGTAAAGCACAGGGAATTCATCATCTTGTAATAACCTATAATGGAAAAGAATCTGAAAAGAAAAAATATATATGTAGGTATATGTGTGACTGAATTGTTTTGATATACACCTGAAACTAACATTGCAAATCAACTACGCTTCAATTTTTAAAAAATTTTAAAAAAGAAACTTGTCCAAAGTCACGCAGCGAAAAGGTGGTAGGGCCAGGGTTTGAACACAGGCAGGCTGGCCCTGAGGCCAGCGGAACATACGGAAGCCTGTCACAGAGCCGAACTAAATGGAATAAGGGTTGAATGAATGTTTGTGGTACAACCACTAGGTGCCAAGCTCTGTATTGGATGCCTTCACAACTCTGCAATCATGGCTATTATCCACCCATTTCACTGCCGAGGAGACTGAGGCCTAGAGAGTTCAGTTGCTCGTTAACAGCTGCAGAGCTACGAAATGGAAGAATTGAGTTTTGGCTCCAAGCCCACGTCCTGTTCACAAGGCCAGAGAACCATCATAACACGTGAGTGGCTCTACGCAGTGAAAGCTGCCTTACTAGCTCAGGACATCAGAATCCTCCTGACGTCAGGCTGAGATCACGTGAAGCCGTTATCCTGAGCAGGTGCACAACTTACCATGTGAGCCTTAGAGCAGGAAGAATTAAAAGAAGGCAACTTTGAGGGATGCTGTTTGACTGACCATTTTTGGAAGCCTGATCCATTCAGCGAGAAGGGAGATTAGAGGTGTATGGCCGAAGCCTTGGAATTTTCTTTTCTCTTTTATTCAAAGCTATAGGCTTATATCACAAGAGCACCCACTCTCCTATACAAGCACTTCCAAAAAAGCATTTTCTCAAGAAAGAGCTCATAATGTCTCATCTGCACTGAATAGCCACCCACTTCCTCAAATGCAAGGAAGCAGACAGTTAAAAAAAAAAAGCCAAGAGGCAGTCGTTGTTTATCACGACCTCACCTCAGTGAGGCCTGAGATTCTCTCGAACAGGAGCTCTGCTTCCCATGACGCAGAGCGAAGTGTCAGCTGGGATATTTCTGGTAAGACTGAAAGCAAGAAAAGCAGGGGGCACGGTTCAAGAGGCGCCAGCCCCCCAGGGGACCGTGGGAGGATTTGGGCGCGATCCCCAGTGACAGATGGATGGACCTTTCATCTGCGAGAAAGGAGAAGATACGCCAGCAGATCAAGCTCAAACCCAAGATTGCTTGTGAAGCAATCAGAAAGGGGAAAACACACACACACACACACACACACACACACAAGCTCGGGAGGCGAGGAGATCAAAAGACCAAGAAGGGCGCGAACTGTGACCGACTCCTCGCTCCTGTAGCTAACTCACCGGAACCAGAAGCAAAATGTCCCTGAAGCTGCCAAGAAACTGGGATTTCAACCTGCGGGGCGAGGCCAGCAAAATAGGTAAGGTCAATGTCTTTCTGTTGCCTTTGTGGTTCTTCTACGTGAGTCCCCACCATTTGCATGTTGCTCTGCGACTTAAAAATGGATCTCTGGGGCCAAGCTGGGTTTGGGGTCGAATTTGCATTCAAATTGACATGTTGGTTCAAAGTTCCCAAACGCCGGGGGAGGGGCTCTCTTTTACTGGGAGGTGGCACAGAATGGAGCTCCCTGCTGTGTGGTATCCAGGGTACTTTGGATGGACTAAAGCTACAGATCACATGAAGCACTGTGAGTTTTTCTCTGTTTATCACGGAATGAGTCTTTGGACACTTATCCACATTTTTGAGTGGTTTTGATAGGAGCGCCGACCGTAGTCTTTGGAAGTGCTTGATCTGTAAGTGAATGCAAGGTGTTCTGTCTTGTGAGCCCACTGGGTCTCCAGACCCTATTTGTGGACTCAGGGCTGAAAGGATGTTACTTATAGCAAAAAGTAAACAATGTGGACAAGACAGGATCATAGAGACATTTGAAGATATAATGAAGATACTTTTCATCAGGAACAGAATGGAAGGGAATTCTCAGACGAGTTTAAAAAAAAAGAGAGATGCATTTTAGGTTAAATATCTTAAGGGACTCTGGCATGTTTTCTGAGATATTCTGGCCTTTTACCCATTCCTTTTCTCACGAATGATGATGCTGATACACTGATTTTAATCTGTTTTATAGTTGTTGCTCAGAGTTTCTTTTCAATTGATCACAGTAATAGTTGAGCTGTTGGGCTGAAAATGATTATACCTGTAATAGTGAGGTAACTTCCTTGATATTCGACATAGGGAAGGGAAGTGTGAAGGTGTTTCTAATGACTTGGGAAAGTTTTGCTTGGAACAAGGTTTAGACTTGGGCTTCTGACAGTGGTTACTGTGCTACTAAACTAAGGGGTCCATTGCAAAGTCGAATAACTGAGTATCAATGATGTAGGTCTGAGAAAGGATTTGAAACAGAACTGAGAGTAATCAGAGAAGCCATTTATCTTGGTAACCAGGGGAGGATTAGCGGTCCCGAATCAAGTCGGAAATCATCGCAGGCTGAGGTCGGTTCAGAGGGTATGGAGTGTTGATACCTCTTACATAAGCAGAGATTTTCGTCCGAGCTACTGTTGATACCGGCGTACGTGGCTAATGCTCATTCCGTTGTATGTCATACAAATTTGTTTTCACAAGTAAAACTTCTGTCATTCTGTTCCTCTGAAAGTGTCTTGCTTCTGTTCATGTGGGGTCATTCTACCCTCTCATCATCTGTTTGAATAGCTCTTACCCTCCTTCGGTTTACAAAAGGGAAACCTGAGACAATTAATGGCAAAATGCTTAATTGATGAAATGGTCAAATGACTTTTTTTCAGGGATATAGGACATTACCACATGCGAGCGCCGGCCTTCATATTCTCAGGCCTGGGATCGATTTCATGGTTTCTGCCAGCGTTTCTCAAACCATGATCCCATGGTTAGCTTGTCTCAGAGTCACCTCAAGTGCTTGTTAAAAATGCAGATTTCTGGGCATCACCCTGGCTTGTGAAGTCAGACTCTCCGGAGGGAGACCCCGGCACCTGCAGTTTCATAAGCCCCCAGCCCTCCACCCACCTGGTGAGGAAGTCGCGCTATAGGGACTGCGGTCTGAGTTAGCAGACTCGGAGAGCTGCTTACCATTCATCCAGCATAGAGCATGGTGCTCGGTCCTCATGGGCACACCACAGATATGTGTTGCCTGAATGAATGACTGACTACAAGTAGATGATATTATTTAGCATTATTTCATGAAAAACTCATAATCACATAATAAAATGTAGAGGAACCCTCGTTGTTACCCACATCATTGACAAGTTTGTCACCCCAAGAGGCTGGTCTGCAGACAGAACACCTTTCATGAGTGTCATGTTAAATTCAGATCACAAGCCGAGTCCTCTGAGGGCAGATTGTGACTGCTACAGCCATGGGACCTCTGGTCCCCTCTCCGGCAACCTGCCTCCAGGTGTGGCTGTAGGAAGTGGCTGTACAATAACCAAAGAAGCTCACATCTAGGAAGAAGATGTACAGGCCTAGGAGTCCTGTCAGGGAATCAATGCCCTGTGGTTCTTCCAGCCTGGGCTCATGAGGAGTAGGTCCGGGTTTCTCAGCCTGGACGCTATGGATATTCTGGGCCGGTTAATCCTTAGTGATGGGGCCCCCTGTGCATTACAGGATGTTAGCAGCATCTTCAGCCTCCGTCCACTAGGTGATGGTAGTACCCCACCTCCCAACACCAGTTGTGATAACCAAAAACATCTCTAGACGTTACCGAATGTCTGGGAAGAGACATCTTTCCTAGTTGAGAACCACTAGAGTAGGTCATCACGGAAAGGGTGTGAATGACAAGATCACTTGGGACTGGAACCCAAGTATTTCCTCATGACTGATTGTCTAGATCGATTTTCAGGAGGCTTTTATTAAGATGCAACTTCAGGGGGTGGGCAGCCCTTGCTTAGAGAAATAGGAAGACACTGACCCATGATGTGGTCCAGGAAGGGGCCCCAGTGTTTTTTCTGGTGAGTGACATTTCCAGTTCCCTCTAAATCTTGTGAGTGCTGAGCCGGAGTGAAAGTGGAAGTCTTTGAGAGAGGGTGGGCACCTCTCCTCTGTTCATCCACTGCAGAGAGCTGGGGAGGGCCCCAGTGGACGGTGGGCCGACCGAGACCATACCATGCGCCTGGAAGTGATGGGAGAACATGACCCAGGCCACCCTGCATCTGACGCAGGGGGCCTGGTGGGAACAGAGTTTTGGGGAAAGGGAAATGCAGAGCAAACAGGCTTACCTTCAGGTGGAGCCAAGAGCAGAGCACACATTTCTTCCTTTGATCCTCCATCATCAAGAGTTTCAGTCCAACAATTAAAATCGTGGCAGCCTCCCATTGCTTTCAAGCAGCGTTACTCACATCTTTCACTCTTCCACGTATTTGTCTTTCTAACTGAACTGCAAGTCCTGGAGGGCAGGTGCTAGGATGCAGTGGCCTTTCTCGTTTACTGTCAGGGTCTAGTGCCCGGCACACAGGTGCTCTACGGAGAGGATATGGACCATCCTGGGAAAGCCTCTTCGGCCCGGTGGTCAGCCTGAGCTTAGTTAAAAGATGCTGAGTGAATTTCAGGACTTACCCATACTGCATCCAGCCGCAGGCACAGCTTATGTTTTTCTCAGTTCTCCTAAGCCAAACGAGGGGAGAATGCGCCCTAGAGAGCATATGACTCTGAGATACGTTTAAAAAGTGACTGTGGAGGGGGGGTTGTTTTCAACTTCTTTTCCCCCTCTGAAATGTAATGATGAAAAAAAATTATCCAGAAGCAAAATTCATCATTCTAATCTCCCAAGTAGTAAAGTGAATAACGACAATGGTGGAGAGTTTCTTTTCCACGTGATAAATCATTATTTGTCTGATATGGGGTATAGTTTTGTCCTTTATAAAATCAGAGTAAATGAGATAAAAATATTTGTGACTTAAGACCCTTGCAATTGGTCCAATTTATGAAACTATAAGGCTTTATGCAATGTAGATTATTATTCTTATTAAAAGAAGTCAGATTTGAAAGCATAGTTTTAGATACTTAGTTGCATAGATACATAGAGAGAGAGAACTGGATCTATAAAAAAGTCCTATAAACCCATAAACATGATTAAAAAATGAACAAACAACACGAATAGGCATTTTACAGGTTAGGAATAACACTGCCAATAAACAGATGGAAATACGCTTAATCACAATAATCAGGAAATGTAAAGCAAAAGCAAAATTAGCTAAACTGAAAAAAAAAAAAAAAACCCAAAACTCTGACAATACCAAGTGTTGTCTAGGACATGGAGAAACAGGAACTCTCAGCCATGAAGAATATACCCATTTTGGAAAACAGTTTGGCATTGCTCAGTTGGCATAAATCTTTCGAAGCAGCCGTTTTGGTCTGGAAACTGTCCGGCGGAGAAGCTATTGTGTGTATGAACCAGAACAGATGTACACAAGTTCCATAGCAGGGTTGCTTGAAATAACCCAAATGTCCACCCCTAATAGAATGGAAAAATGAACTGGTATCTTCGTAAAACAAAATGCTACTCAAGAAGCGAGAAGTACTTAATTTTAGTTACCCATTCAAATGAGATTGAATAGAGAAAACTGACTATTGGCCAGAAAAGGGAAGTCCATGAAGAGCAGAATGGGCTTCACTTATACTAAGGGTGAAAATTGTGTTTGTATGTGGCCAAACTGTAAAGCAAAGCAAGGAGCTGACGAATATAAAATCCAAGGCAGTTGTGACATCTGGAGGGGAAAGCAAGAGAAATGCATTTGGGAAGCGCCAAAGGTTCTGACCAACAACCTTAGTTGTGGGTCCATGAGAGTTTGTTGTGTTATTGTATGTAAAGTGAACGAAGAAATGCATATGTAAATAAACCCTCAGAAATTGGAAGGAGGCACACGGTTTGTTCATACAGGTGATCCTTGAACGGCGTGGGGGCCAGGGCCCCTCCGCCCTCCCCAGTCTGTGCAGCTGGAAATCTGAGCATGACTCTCTCTCCGCCTCCAAAACAAAGGAATTGTTAAATGACTCACCCAAGGGCAGGGTGTTGAAATAGCAAAAGAATCCCCAGTTGAACACAAACTTTCCCCCACGCCTAGTTAATTTACACATCTGTACCATGAAAATACAGGTACTATATTTCTCAAAAAAAACCAAACCCTACATAATAAGTAGACCTGTGCAGTTCAAACCTGTGTTATGCAAGGGCCAAATGCAGTAGTTAACAACGGGAGAAGGATTTATGGGTGAGATACACCCACACACGTTTGTATTATTACTTTATAAGTATTTCCCAGAGTTGCTACAGTGAACAGGTATTAGCTATGCTATTAAGGACACTCATGGCTAAAACCACTTCCAGAGTGCTTGGCCAGGCATGCTGGCACAGGTCTCACAGGCGGCACGTCCTCTTTGGTGACTGGCAGTCAACTTGCAAAAGCCCTCCTTCCAGCTGCAGAGGCTGGAACAAGCCGGGACCCACGGGTAGTCATCTGCAGACTTTTGGGACCTCTAGATTCGGGATGCAGGGTTTTTTGGAAGAGCTACACAGCCGCACATGACCAGGCCAGCCTGCCGAAGCGTATTTCTTGCTGAATCTGAACCTGGAAACGCTGGCTCCCCAGTTGGGGACTCCCAGACCACGCAGATCTGTGTTTGTGCCGTTCAGCTCTGGTGAACACTTTCTTTACAATTCATTGCCAAACTTCCAAGGTGCTAATCCGGACCAGCCTGAGTTCTGGCTCAAAGGTATAAGGCTATTTGCTGTGGCTGAAGCCTTTGTACACCCTGAGCTGCCCCCTGGCTACCTGCGGGAACAGGGACTGACATCATCCGAAACAGGAGCAGGGTGAGGACCAACCTGAGAGGTGACGGGAAGTCAAAATCTTGTCTTCTGCTCGCTCATGGACAAAGTTCTCCCTGCAGACGCTAGGCAAGGTTGACTAAGGCTCTGTACTTCTGTTAGATCGGGAGCCAAGTGCACTTGCATTGGCGGAGGTGGGCTCAGTGGCTCTTGGTGCATGTGTCTCTGAAAATGGGTCTAGAGTGAGATGCACCAGGGTCCCAGCATGGTGATGACCATAGGTACCTTCCAGGGGTGCTGCCGTCTCCGACTGCTGTTTATAAAGCAGCTGCAGGAGGCATCCAATGGGAGAGCCCTAGGGAGACTCCACCTGCCCTCTTCAGAGCTGATGCATGGTCCTTTGAGTAGAGGATGCCCACTGAGGGGCGTGTGTGGAATGATCCTGGGACTGACTGAGAAGAATAGATTGGTGATGATGGTCCCATCACACACAAGACAGCTTGAAAGGAAAAAAAAGTGTAACTTCTCATGAGGCAGCTGTGGCTGATTGATTGGATCTAAGAGAAGAGAGTGTGGAAAGAGCTAATGTGCAGAGAAATGTAAATTCTTGAGTGTTTGCAAATGCATTTCTTTGATAGATCCCTGAGTCTTTAAGGGTGCCGTTTGGGTTCAATGCTGTGGCCTCAGCTGGGGCTGCACAGTAGATCTTTCCACAAAACTGCAGTGAGGGATCACCTCACACCAGTCAAAATGGCCATCACTCAAAAGTCCACAAATGATAAATGCTGGAGATGGTGTGGAGAAAAGGGAACCCTGCTACGCTGTTGATGGGAATGCAGTTTGGTGCAGCCATTGTGGAAAACAGTATGGAGTTTTCTCAAAAGTCTAAAAATAAACTTACCATATGATCCAGCCATCCCACTCTTGGGCATATATCTAGAGGGATCCTTAATTCAAAGAGACACCTGCACCCCAGTGTTCACAGCAGCACTATTTACGGTAGCCAAGACATGGAAACAATTTAAATGTCCATCGACAGATGACTGATAAAGAAGCTGTGGTATACTTATACAATGGAATACTACTCAGCCACAAAAAATAATAAAATAATGCCATTTGCAGCAACATGGATGGCTCTGGAGAATGTGATTCTAAGTGAAATAAGCCAGAATGAGAAAGAAAAATACCATATGATATCACTCATACGTGGACTCTAAAAAGAAAAATGACAAGTGAACTTACATATAAAACAGAAACAGACTCACAGACATAGAAAACAAACTTATGGTTACCAGAGGGGAAGGGGGTAGGAAGGGACAAATTGAGAGTCTGAGATTTGCAGATACTGACTGATATATATAGATAAACAAGTTTATACTGTATAGCACAGGAAACTATATTCAATACCTTGTAGTAGCTTACAGTGAAAAAGAATATGAAAACGAATATATGTATGTTCATGTATGACTGAAGCACTGTGCTGTACATCAGAATTTGACACAACACTGTAAACTGACTATGCTTCAATAAAAAAAAAATTAAATGGTTAAAAAAAAAAAGACTCAGGGAAACATCACAGGAAGAGCCAGGGTGAGGCTCAGGCCAAGCGGAGGGACTCCAGCTGGGGCTGATGTGTAAATTTTGCACAGTCCCCAGACGGGAACTGAGATGTGCAAGTTACAAAGAGAGACAATAATTTACATTTCTTGTCTTATGCTTTACTCATCACTGTTTTTCTCCTTGAAAGGCTTTTTTTTTTCCTTTGAAAAAGTTCTGAAAAATCAAAATCACTTTACAAAAAAAAAAAAATTACCCATAGATCTGGCAGCCAAATATAAATGCAGTCCTGCTCTCTGCTCCCGCAGGGCTCATAGGCTAGCGGGGCACAGATAAGGAAACCATTACGGGCATTAAGACAAGTCTTGTGATGAGAGTAGCTGTGGGAACCATAGGAGGGCACCTCCCAGTCAGCATTCTGGTCCCGCCACCTCTCTCCCCATCACTGCTGTTCCTTTTCTTTAAGATGTAGAAGCATACGTTCTTCAGCGCGTCCCAGATTTGCCATCCTTCTCACGCTGATTCTCCTGTACGTGGTCTCGGTTCCTTTGGAGAAGAAAAAAGCTCTATAATTTTGTATAGCCCCTCCTTGTGAAAGGATTAAACTGGGAGTCCTGATAATCTGACCCTGCTCACCTGCCCACTTGTCTCTTGCCACGCCCACTTACCCAAGTGTGCCCGTGCGCGTGCACAAATACACACGCTGTAGACCCAACCCACATCTTTTTCAGTTCTCTGCCCTTTCTCATCTGCCTGGAGCCTTCTCTACTTGGGGGCCCCCTAATACCACCCGATTCCTGCCCAGGCTAAGGCTCGTGCTTTGTCTCTTTTGAGGGACTGCGACTGCTATGCCGCCTCCTTTCTATTAGGAAAGCTGTGAAACCTATTGTATTTCTCTTTTTGTCTTGGCTGCCAGGAAGCTCAGAGCTAAACTGAAGCTCAATCATGCTTTAGTCAAAGTGTAGACTTGTACCCTGGGAGACTCTGAGTCTGCAAATCACTGGAAGAAGGGTATATAGAATCCCTTCCCAGGCCATTTAAACAGGGAGGCTTACAACTCTAGAAATTGTGGACTTCCTTTGTGGTGAGCTCAGTGAAGGCTCCTAAACTTGCATGAGTCAAGTTACCAACGGATTGCTGGGTTTTTAAACAAAGAAATTTCTCTTTAATCACTAATATGCGACCCCATCACTCCAGGCCCTCACTGGAGAGAATTAACTCGAATTGCCTGTAAAAAGTGGCGTTGACAGAAGTTTGTCTAAGGGATGAAAGGCCCATTGGCTCTTCTTGATAGGGGTGTATGAAGGCAGGAGGTTGGGAGGCACAGGAAAAAGCACATGGGTTTGGAACCCCTCTGCTGATTTTCAATAAACCTGGTTAAAAACATTCACTTCATTAT
Organism: Vicugna pacos; assembly: GCF_048564905.1. Taxonomy (NCBI): domain Eukaryota; kingdom Metazoa; phylum Chordata; class Mammalia; order Artiodactyla; family Camelidae; genus Vicugna; species Vicugna pacos. Next base: position 10,630,292 of record NC_133001.1, on the reverse strand, counting down.
TAAACAGAATTAGTAGTATGTATGTTGAGAGGAAGAAAATATTTCATGCACATAGCACGTTACATGTTCAGAAAACACCTGTTTCCTTTCTTTATAGATACTCTCCTTTCTAACCTCAACTCAAACTAGAGGATGTATTTGGGCTCCATTACCTTGGCACCCTCACAGATGGGCTCATGGCCTTGTGCTTTAATGTCACACCATCAGTTTTAATCATCACCACAGGTAATGATTTCATGAATCTGCTCTTGGCGATTTTGTGAAAATGAGAGCAAGAGATGAACAACGCAGGTGACTCCTACGTGTAACTCTGTGTGAGAACATTTGCTCGTACTTTGTCTTCTTTGAGGGACGGGCATGCTGCCTCCTTTCTGCTAAGACAGTTGTGAAACTTACTGTATTTCTCTTTTTGTCTTGGCTTCCAGGAAGCTCAGAGCTAAACTGAAGCTCAGTCACAACTTTCACCCGTTAAATTAGCACACTGATGTTTTCCTTTGTCTTTGTTATAAATTTATGTGTTCGCTGCAAATGAGTTTTCTATTTGAGTAGGAAAAACCCATTAAAGCTTTTAAGAAGAGAGTGAAGGCATATGCAGTATATTGGTACACAACTCCTCAGGTAGCCTGTGGGTAGATTTCATACTTAGAAGTGACTACTGGGTATTATAATTTTTCTAGAAGCAATGTTCCAAGAACATCAGTGCTGAGAATTCTTTTAGTTCGTAAATGAAAACACAATTCTATAACCACTCATATTTTTTTGCTGGTTATGTAAAACGATGGTATCTTTAGCACCTAGAGGCCAATCATTTTCATTTCATTCACTCATTCATGTATATGTTTATTTACTTACATCTATATGATAGATCCTTTTCAAGGAGCGTTCTCAATGTCATGCCTCTCACACCAACGGCACCCACCTCACCCACACCTTCATCTTTCTTAAAAAGGTGTCTTTCAACTCTGATACCACCACTTACTCTCTGTAAATGATAGATGAAGTGTCCACCCAGGACTGTGACAGACCAGGTCACAGATGCTTCACTTCCTCGTTTCCACCCTGTGCTACCCACTCACCCCCAAAATGTGTCCACACGCATCTTAGTTCCAGATGGGGCTGGAGATACGTTACTGCTAGAACCCTGGCCTGTGGCTTTGAAGCCATCTGTATGCTTCCTTGTTGGCTTGGGAGTTTCAAAGTGAAAGAGGAAGTGGTACTGTGTGAAGTTTCTGATACTGATAGAAATTTTTTTTAATGTGTTAAAATAATTTTATGAAGTTTACCAAAAAACTTCTAAGAAAGTCTGAACTAGCCACAGTGAAAGGTGCCAACTATGTACAGTATGGTAGTTAGAAAGTTACTGTGGAGTCACACTGCCTAAATTTAAATGCCACCATCACTAATTGCTAGTCATGTGACCTTGATCCTCAGTTTCTTTATCTGTAAAATGGGCATAATCACAGTGCTAACCCATATGGCTATTTTGATGATTAAAGGAGACGGTCTTTGTAAAACCCTTGGTGTAATAGCAGGCATCGCCACGTGCTTCATAAATGTCACTTGTCATCACCATCGCCCAAGGGCTTTACTACAATGGAGGTGTAATATCACCTCCTTCTGGGCAAGCCATTGGTCAAAGCCACAGCCAGCAGTGCTAGGGTCCAGTTTAGTCTGTCTTTTGGTCCAGTTTAGTTCCTCTGTCTTCTCTTTAGACAAACGGGCTTTACAACATGTGCTGATGCACTTTCCTGCCCAGCGTCGATGCCTGGCCCACCACACCCCTGCTGCTCTGAGGTTGCCCGGCACGCCTTGTCTCTGAGTCCTTTACCTTCAGTCTTTGCATCTGCAGCCTTTCCTTAAGGCATATAAATTTCATCTATTACGTTTACACAGCTAGACCAGTTTTCATCGTTTTTCTCTTTCCCTTCTTCTTGCTTTTCTTTTTTATTTTGTTTATCTTTGCTGTTTCTTTCCCGCGTCAGTAAAGTGCCCTAGTTGTGACATTCCTTTAAGGATGAGGAGAAGCTTCAGGTAAGTCTCCTGCGGATGCCTGCTGTAGAAAGGTCACTGTCTCCTTGTTGTTGGGGTAGTGGCTGTTCCTCACCCTTCTCTTACTCTGGGTGGGAAAAGAGTGGCTCTGGGTCATGCACCACCTGGGAGACCCTCCCCAACTACTGAAGAGCCACTCCCTCCCGGGCTGCAGCGGATCCACTGTCTCAGGCATCCCTGGCTTCTGAGGTGAAGTTGTGAGTCATTTGTTTGGGCCTCACTGGGGTCGGTGCTGAATGTCTGTGATCACTTACATGTGAGTTACAGCAGCAGCAGACCCGTTTCTCCAGTCCTGTAAGAACTGGTCTACTGTTCATTTCCAGATCACCATTTTTAGGTATAATTGTGAAGAAACAGCAGGACCTTCAAAATGAGATGCCGGTCTTCCTTGGCCTCCATCCTGCTGTTGCAATCCAACGGCTCTTGTCAGTCCCTTCCCCCCATCACTGTCCTGTATTTTCCTCTGTGCACTTGGCCTTTAGCGCCCAGAAACCCATTTTGCTGGAAGGTGAGGAATCTCCCTGTGTCCACAGCCCAGAGTTATGATGACCACAGGTAAAGAGTGTAGTTGTCACCCCGAATCTGGTCTCTGTCCTGAGACCAACTTAGGCATCAGTCTTCTCCATTCGACCCATTCCGAGGTCTCCCGCTCAGTGAGGGTGACCAGCTGTCTGGATTTGCCCCAGACTCAGGGGGCTCCTGAGATATGAGGTGCTTAGTATGGAAACCAGGAAAGCCACCCTGGTCCCAGCATTCCGTGTCTGAGAAAACAAGGTATTTTGGGAAAAGAATGCCATCATTGTGGCAGACGCTCTGTGTATCTACTAACTTGAATTTCCAGGTGAGGTCACACAATTTAGGGGAAGAACAAAATTATGGGGAAACTTCTTTAAATCTTGAGTTGTTGTTCTTTTTTTTTAGTACTCATGGTCAGAAGTTCTTCCAAAATCTGTCTTCAGCCAGCTTGAATCTGCTATACAGCTAACTTCCTCCAAATGGTTTTATAAAAATTTAAAATTCTTGCCCAGACTTTCTGTGGAAGGATTGGGAGCCACATCTGTCAGTCACACGGCAGGATATTTCTTTCCAGAATCACCCAAAAATCCCTGCTCTTGTGGAACCTATATCTGACTCCTAGGTTTGCCGTTCTCTTCCTTCTAGGTTGTCCAATTTGATGACATCTAATTGTTCATAGTATTCTCTTATGGTTTTTTGTATTTCTGTGGCATTGATTGTGATTTATCCTCTTTCATTTCTCATTTTGGTTTTTTTGGGTCCTCTCTTCTTTCTTCTTGGTGAGCTTGGCCAGAAGTTTGTTGATTTTTTTTTTTTTACTCTTTCAAAAAAAACCAGCTCTTGGTTTTATTGATTTTTTTCTGTTGTATTTTTTTAAATCTCTATCTTTGTTTATTTCCTCTCTGGTCTTTATTATTTATTTCCTCCTGCTAATTTTAGGTTTTATTTGTTCTTCTTTTTCTCATTTTTTAGGTGGTAGGTTAGGGTTTTTTATTTGAGATTTTTCTGGTTTTTTTGAGGAAGGCCTGTACTGTTATGAACTTCCCTCTTAGGACTGCTTTTGCTGAATCCCATAGATTTTATGTGGTTGTGTTTTCATTGTCATTTGTCTCAAGGTATTTTAAAATTTCTTCTTTGATTTCACTGTTGACCCATTGGTGTTTTGGTTTGTTTGTCACTCTACTTTTCGGATTTTTTTCAACTCCACCCCTCCTCCCCATCACCATGGCCACCACCTATTTCCTCCTGGAAGCCTTCTTGGATTACCTAAATAGGATGAATCTTTCCGTCTTCTGTGAGATTGTACCACTTTGCTCATTTTCCTTCTATTCTAATTGACACATATTTATCAGACACCTACTGTGTGCTGAGCACTGTACTAGGCTCAGGAAGTAAGAAAATAAAAATAGTAAGATCTTGACTTCAAGTAGCTCACCGTCTCATGACACTCAGGGGGAAGCAGTGTTCTCCCACTAAAGAGAAGGTCATAAGTGACATATCTGCGATTGTGACATTTAAAAGAGCTGATGTAGGGTTTGTTCTGTAACTAAAGTTTCCTTGAACCATAGCCCCTAAATATCTACAAGGAACAAGTTCTTACTCGTTAAACGCCCCCCTGCCCTTTGCCAAAATACTTCCAACCCCAGGTTGCTATTCTGATTAAATGCCAATAGAGGGCGCTCGAAGACAATGCAGTTAAATTTCTACCAATAAACTTGGGCGTTTCCGTTGTTGCTCTCCAGAAAGCTTTGGATTTAACCAGACTCCGATCAGCACAAAGTTATCCCCATATCTCATCCTTCTGTGGCCTAAAATGCCCAGCATTACAATGAAAGCGACTGATGATTTAGTCACCTCTGTGTCTACAGATACAAAGCGAGGTTCCAGATAAAAAGTGTTTCTTGAGAGAAAAAACACACACAAACTGTCTCCATTTAACTAAGAAAACAAGCTTGAGTGTAGGGGAGAGGGGCAGGTGGTGGTGGAGTCTTTAAGAACATAGTTCCTGAAGTCAGATAAGCTTGGGTTTGATTTCCAGCTCAGCCTTTTATCAAAGGTGACTCTGTGACTTTGGGCAATACCTTTTACCTCTCTGTGCCTCCGTTTTCTCATCTGAAAAATGAGGGCATGTGCATCAACAGATGAGTGGATAAGGAAGACGTGGTATATACAATATACAATGGAATATTACTCAGCCATAAAAAGAATGAAATAATGGCATTTGCAGCAATATGGATGGGCCCTAGAGATGATCATACTAAGTGAAGTAAGTCAGAAAGAAAGACAAATATATGATATCACTTATGTGGAATCTTAAAAAAATGACACAAATGAACTTATTTACAAAACAGGAGACTCACAGGCATAGAAAGCAAATTCTGGTTACCAAAGGGGAAGCAGGAGGAGGGATAAATTAGGAGTTGGCATTAGCAGATAAAAACTACTGTATATAAAATAGATAAACAATAATGTCCTAATACATAGAACAGGGAACTACATTCAATATCTTGTAATAATCTATAATGGAAAAGAATATGAAAAAGAATATATATATACACACACACACACATATATGTATATAACTGAATCATTATGCAGTACACCAGAAACTAATACAACATTGTAAATCAACTATACTTCAGTTAAAAAAAATGGGAGCATTAATCCTGCTCACTTTATAGAGTTGTTATAAGACTCAAATACCGTGTGTACAAGTCACTCAGCATAGTGCCTGACAATAGGTTGTGAACACCATCATTTATTTCTTTTTTAAAAAAAATTTTCTTTGGGGGGGTAATTAGGTTTATTTATTTATTTTTAGAGGAGGTGCTGGGGATTGAACCCAGGACCCTGTGCATAGTAAGTATGTGCTCTGCTACTTGAGCTATACCCTCCCCCCATCATTCCTTGCCTAGTCTTCTGCCACTGTTTGCAGACCTAGTCTTCCCGCCTCCACGCTTGCCCTGTACCATGTATGCTCTGCACCATGGTCAGATTCGATATCTTTTAAAAGCAGAAATCAAGTTATGTCATGTCTTTTTTAAAACCTTCTGTGCGTGTAGAATGAGATTCCCAGGCTAGCGATCCCTGCTTGTGGGGTCTGACCCCAGCCCCTGTCCCCAGCCCGTCTGCGGGTCCCGCTCCTCTCACACCACCCCTCAGCCACGCCCACCGCCTGGTTCCGTAAACACTTGGTGCTCAAGGCTGCCTCGGGGCCCGGCTGCAGCTACCTCCCTGACGCATCCTTCCCCAGGTCTCACCACTCCATTCAGCTTCAGTTTGGATATTAGCTCTTCAGAGAGGTCTTCCCTGACCACAGTATCTAGAATAGCCCCCACTACCCCAGTCTTCTTTTATCCCATGACCTTATTTTATTTTCTTGCATGTCTGTGGCCTCCAACCCCCACCCCCACCCCAGACCGGAAGCTCCTTGAAGGCAGGGCTTGTCTGTTTCCTTCAGTTTAAGGTCAGCGCTGCCAAGAACAGGGACTGGCATACAGTTGGTGATCAAGAAGATTTTTGTGGACTAGCTGGGGGTGGCCCTGTGGCCTCCGCTAACTTTCCTCCACCCCAGGGAAATTAGTAAGTTAAAATAAAACCAATGCTTGTTTTTCTCTGCTGGCCTTCCTGGTGTGGAGCCATGGTTGATCCAGAGAGACACTGCTGACTTTCTTTTGGAGCAGGAAGTAGGACTTCTGGTTTCTGAAACTAATTTGGGACAGCATGTAGGTGACCGAGGGTTAGCTGTTCTCGGGGAAAGGTCAGGATTTAAGTCACAGGGCTGAGGCTGCTGAATAGGGTGATAAGGAGGATTTCTTGCTCCTATAATCAGAGTCTTTAAAAAAACGGAATTATAGTTGATGTACAATATGACATAAATTGCCGGTGTACAGTATAGAGATTCACAGTTTTAAAAGTTTATACTCCATTTACAGTGACTATGAAGCACTGGCTACATTTCTCATGTTGTACAATATTTCCTTGTAACTTATTTTATACCGAGCCGTTTGCACCTCTTAATTCCCAGGGTCTTCCTGATGACTGAGACTAAGCTGTGGCCAAGGAATTAATTCCTCCACGTCAGACTCAGGGACTGGGGAGCCGTGTTCACCAGCCCCACTCCCTTCACCTCCTCTCTTTAACTGGACACCAGTCCCTTCTTCAGCATCCGGGGAGCTCCTAACTCAGGTGCAAAGCGGTTTTTCTCAGGAAATGGAAACATGAAGGTTGCACATCCGTGTTGTCACATGGTCAGTGAGTACAGGTAGGCAGCTGAGATGAGGGATGAGAGAGAGCAGGGGAGAGGAGAAAGGAGGACAGAGGGTGGGAGCCACCCCATAAAGGCAGGTGGAGGGAGGAGCAGGAGGGAACCTGGGGAATGTGAGGTGAGTGGAGGCTGTGGGGGAGGATGCTCTGCAAAGCCCCTCAAGCTGCCTTTCACCGGCCACCAACCAGCAGCCAGACTGAGCTTATCAGCCACAACTTCGGAAAGTAATTACGCTGTCAGGCAATTCCTGATAACAAAACAGGCTGTGATGGCTACTGCGGACCGTTGCACTGAAACGTTATTCAGCCTTCCCTCTCTTTGGAGAGATTAAAAGCCCAAGCCAAGATTTCTCAGGCTCCCTTGTAGCCAGGATTCTACAAATCGATTACATTCTGCCTGATGGATTCACTCGGAGATCTGGAAGATGGAAGTGAAGCGAGGGCATCTCTCTGTGGCTCCCTCCCGGCTGTTACTGGCAACAAAGATAGGATCACATGAGGCTTGTGGGCAGATCTCCAGGGCCCGCTCTCCAGCGTCTTGGGCACAAAGGCAGGGGGAGGGACCTTACATGTGGAATTTCCCCAGAGATGGTAAGTCTCTGAGGGAATCAGGTCTGGTTTGCTCCGGGGCCTGGAGCCAGTTCCCCCAAATATTATGTAAGCACCTAAATCCTAATACGGCTGTTCCTACTTTGCACACTGCACGCTGATGGATACATTGTCTTGTGTCACCACTGTGGTTTGCACACAACTCTTATCGTCTTATCCACCCAGAAATGCCCATTTCATAGACTCTTCTACCAAATACATCACCCCAGTCCCCAGTGCCATTGACTTCCCAGCAGCTAATTAGTGCCCGAGCAAATGATAGCCCTCGGGACACTCCTGCCATTCAAACAGTCACAAGAGGTTCACCGACCAGCAGGAAAATCTCCTGCAGTATCCCCAGCTAGCACTTCTGTGGGTCCTTCGGAGACACCGTGTCACCATCCAGTGGCCTTCCATTTCTAGATGTCTCTCTCCGTGCACTCCCGCCATTGTCCACGCCCCTCCCTGCTCTACCGAGTGGCCAAGATCCTCTACCCAGGGCTGGCTGCATGGCTGTGTGGCCTGGGCAGCCACTCAGGGCCCTCAGCTCAGAAGGGTCCTGCACTTGGTTAAACCCTCTGCTGTCGCCATCTTGAAATTCTTAATTACTTTAGAACAAGGACCCCACATTTTCATGCCGTACTGGGGGCCACAAATTATATAGTTGACTCTCGTGTTCTTCCATCTTGTGCCCCAGGACCGGGGTCGTTGTTGAGCCAGACCTTGACCTGTTGACCAGGACCTCCTCCTCCCCCGAGCAGAGCACATGAGTCCTGTCCACTCTCTCTTCTACTTGCCTCTGAAGTCCTCCAACGGGTCTTACCTCCATTTCACGCTCAGGTTACTGGGAGCCTCCTCACCACTGTCCAGCCTCCAGTTCTCACTGTCTGTAACTTACTGTCCCCAGCGCTTGCACGTGTTGGTAGTTTCATCCATCAGGGGATCACCCCAGAGCTCTAGGGAATCCCAGGAAGGTGGCATCAGGTACTTGAGCTGAAACGTCCCTACCCCTCTTCCAAATCATTGGTTCTCAACTTGGAATTTTTAAAGGTTTTAAAGGTTTGGGGTGTCCTAGAAGGGCTTACTTTTGGAATAAGTCTGTAGACTCCTGAATTTGAAGACCATGTCTCTTTCCATGTGTTTTACCTGTTCACAGTGTCCATTTCGTCCCCAAAGGGATTAAGGAAAGCTCATCGCCAGTGAGAGCCCAGAGACAGGTAGGACTTGCACGTTCAGTGGGTGAGGTGGGGCTGCTGACCTTGTCCCATCCCATCTTCTCTTCACTCCCATCTCAAGCCTCATGGCTGGTCTGCCAGCAGCTCTGGATGGAAACCAGAGGGGAACGGGAAACTCTCAGGGACCCAGTGCTAAGGGCGAAAAGAGAAGATGAAAGGTGCATAGCATAAAGTGATCCTCGCTGTCTTCTTTATCCAAAGTAGCCATCCGTACCCAGGTGTAGCCCGGATACAGTATAAAAATAGACAATTAGAAAGGATTGTTGTGAAGCAAGGACAAGTTATTTTGTATTTTGTCTCCTTATTAACGTGTTATTTTGCAAGGGAGGTATAGCCACAGGGTACTCTCACTGCCATCAAAGTGTTGAAGAGTAAACTGCAAAAAAGTTAAAAAAAAAAAAAGGATACACAGTATGAATAAATATGCGTAAGGAGACATCCGGGCATTTGGCGCCTCCGGGAGGACAGTCAGGGGCTTCTGATCCTCGAATTGGCGTAGATTTCCTCTTCCTCGTCTCTTGCCCACGCTTGGTATTTTTCCTTCCTGTTCCAAATGGCTTCAGAGTGGCTCAGGGCTATACCTGTGTTAGCCAACGAACATGTTTGTCAGGCTTTTATTCCGTGTCCTTCCCTTTGTGTCTCGTCCTGGGATGGCTTCCAGAAGCCCAATACCCTCCCAAAATTGTATGCAAAACTGTATGTGTACGTGCAGATTCTCAAAGGGGTCTGTCATCGTACAAAGGCGCCAACCACTGCTTTATGTTTCGAAGCACAAAGGAACCCTCAATAAGGAGCCTGTGATCATTAGGCACAACGGGTGGGCACAAGGCTCCCGTCGTGGGTCCTGCCCAAACGTGTTTTCTGGGTGCGTGTGTACAGAGAGGTGGCGTCAGAGGAGGCTGAATGGAGCAAAAACACCCCCAAGGCCCCTTAGTCCACAGCTTTTTCCTGGTCCAGTGTTCCTGGGACAATGTGAGGGTGACAAGGAGACGATTAAGTGGGAAATTCCTGGAATTGCTTCTTGTTGCTGACCCCCGGGATCCGGCCAGGCACAGGACCGCGTGGAAGCTGACTGCGGCCACCACAGGGCAGCACACTCAGCGGGCCCGGCCAGACCTCTGATGCTTCCCCGGAGGCTGAGCAGGTGCCCGGGGAGGGTGGGGGGAGGCCATTTCATTAGCTTCAAAATAACGTGAGCTTGTGCTGGAGATGCTTGATTTGGGCCCCCACTTACTGCATCCGGGTTAAGGATTTACTGCCCTTTTTCTTATCTCACTTGGGTCTGATATCATCAAGTTCAGGGAGCCGAATTCCCCTGCACATCCTGCCAGCTCTAAGGGGGTAAAACGTAGGACCGACCTAAGTCCGCAAAACTCATGACAGTTCATGGAATCAGCAGTGCAAACCACAGCCTGTACGTTATGGTTCCATTTGTTCTGTAGTCCTATAAAAGCCGCAAACTCTGGGGAGGGCACAGCTCAAGAGGTAGAGACATGCTTAGCAGGCATGGGGTCCTGGGTTCAATCCCCAGTACCTCCTCTAAAAATAAAATAAGCAAATAAGCCTGGTTACCTCCCCCCACCCCCCAAAACAGAAACAAATAAAAATCCCCACAGACTCTTCAAGCTAAAAAGGGAAGAAGAGAATTCCATTCTGAGGAGACACCTGCCATTTCCACCTCCAAGGGACTTGGGGCCCATGGTCATTTATTTAATGGTCATCATTTTACAGGTACGTTTATGACCCTCTTTGGGAGCAGTTTTCCCAGCTCCCCGCCTCAGAGGGCTTCCGGTCCGTCTCCATGGGTGGCCACAGGCCTGGCCTCTGAAAGCCTGCCCTGGACAGAGTAGCCTGGGGCAGGGTGAACAGCAGACTCGAGCTGCAGCTCGCTGGTTTTCTCTCAGCCTGAGGTTCACAGAGAACGGGCACCTGGAACTGAGCCCTGCAAATCGTAGGGCACTAAGAGGGAGGCCCTTGAACTTCATCAAGAGCTCAAAACTTGTAAAATTGACCTGGATTTCGAATTGTCCCGAGCCATGATAATTTTCCCCCAGATTTCCTTAGTTTTTTGAAATAACATGTTAGCCTTAAGAGTTACACACTCATGCACATATGCACATTATTTTTATATAGGTACGTGTGTGTCTATATTTATAGCAGGGTTTCTCAGCCTCCGCACAATTGCAGTTTGGGGCCAGAAAACTGTGCTGTGGGTGCTGCCCTGTGCACCGTAGGGCATTTAGCCATGACCCTGGACTCCTCCACCTCAGGGCCATAGCAGCCCTCCTCGCTGTAACAACCAAAATATCTTTAGATATTTGTGAATATCCCCGAAGGGTTAAGAACCATTGATTGACGTACCTATTGGTCTATCTGTCTATGTGTCTGTCTATCTATCTATCTGTTTTCTACATATATTAAACCAGCTTGATCCCGAATCTGTTTTTTGCAGCTCCCCCCATTCGACTAAGACAATGAGAAAACATGGATGCATTATGTAAATTGCTCAAATATGAGCACAGCAAGCTAGCAGCAGAATCAGGCCGGGGTAATTAGGTCTCCTGGACACCACCCAGTTGGCTTTCTTCTATTTTCCACAAGACAACTCCTTTTCGGGGTCTCTAACCCCATCAGCTTGCCTGTCATTGCCCTCTCCCTTGTACTAAAAACCCAGTACCATCGGAAGGAGGACGTTGTGCTGATGGAAGGAAACATCCTGGCGACATCCCCTTATTAGTCTGGGACTCCAAACTGAATCATCTGGGTGGGGATCATGGCCAGACTTTTTTCATAGGTGTGTGGGCCTGTTGCTGCGGACGGCGTGCCATGAGGAAGACCGGCTTTGGAAGGGGCACCACCGCCCACTCTGGGACCCTGGTCCCCTGCCATCGGGGGTGATTTAGCTAGGTGTTTTCATCTTCCTTACATTCCCATGTTTTCTGAGGGCACTCACCTCACCCAAATCACTGTGGGATGGCAGAAGTCACTTTTATTTCCATTCAGAACTTAACATTAGCTATGGAAAATTCTGAAGGTCAGGAGGAAGTGAGGATGTCAGATGGTTCTGTGTAACAAACGTGCAACACATGTGAGCAGATGAAAAAATTATTTTGAAATTGGCATCTAGTAAAATGTATTTGCTTTGGCCTGCAGTTATATGAGTTCTGGCAAATGCTGAGACTCACGTGATAACCACAACACTCAAGATAGACAACAAGTCCATCATCATGTTTTTTTTTTTTTTTTTGGAGTTTTATGTTTAAGAGCAGCTTTGGGTTCACAGCAAAACTGAGTAAATTTCCCATATACTCCATGCCCCTACTCATGCATGGCCTATCCCATTATCAACGTCTCCACCAAAGTGGGATTCTTTTTTTTGACGTATGGCGGGGCTTCCAATTTCTTTTATTTATCTATTTGTTGATTTTTATTGAGATACAGTCAGTTTACAATGTTGTGTCATTTTCTGGTGTACAGCACAGTGCTTCCATCCTACGTGAATATACATATATTCATTTTCATGTTCTTTTTCACCATAAGCTACTACAAGATAATGGGTATAGTTCCCTGTGCTATACAGTATAAACTTGTTTATCTACTTCATCATCGTCTGTTTTTGTCAACCTGTCTTTGCCAACCCTAACCCTGGGCAACCCCTCATCTGTTCTCTGTCCGTACAGTTTTGCTTATTCCAAAGTGTCATATAAATGGAATTGTACAGTATGAAACCTGTCGGGTTGGAGTCTGATTTATTTTATGCAGCAGAATACATTTGAGATTCATCCTTGTTACTGTCTGTGTCAACAGTTATGTCCTTTTTTTTTGCTGAGTAGTATTCCATTGTATGGATTAGCCATTCATCAGTCGAAAGAGACTGGAGCTGCTTCTGATTTTGGGAGATCATGAATCAGCTGCTCTAAATATGTGCTTACAGGTTTTGGTGTGAATATAATATCTTACTTCTCTTGGATAAATTTTGAGTAGGCAAGGGTAAGGGTACATTTAACTTTGTAAGAAACTGCCAAATTGTTTTCCGAAGTAGCTGCACCATTTTGTATTCCCATCTGCCATGTTCTAAAGTTCTCGTTGCTTCTCATCCTTACCAGTCCTGGATACTATCAGTTGGCTTTTAAGTTTCACTTTCAGTCCTTCTAATATGTTTGTAGAGGTACCTCATTGTGGTTTTATTGTACGTTTTCCTAAGGGTTGATGATGTTTGGCATCTATTCACTTGGCGAAGTTGCTGCTCAGTATTTTGCCCATTTAAAAAAAAATTGATTTGTTTGTCTATTTGTAGCTGAGTTTTCAGAGTTTTTTTTTTTATGGTCTGGGTACAATTCCTTTGTCAGATAGTGATTTTCAATGATTTTCTTCCAATCTGTGGCTTGCTTTTCATTCTCTGAGTGACTTTCAAAGAGCAAAAAGGTTTAATTTTGACAAAAACTAGTATCAGTTTCTTCCCTTATAGACTGTGCTTTTGGTGTAAGAGTAGTTTTTGATAATCGCAACCCAGGAGAGTCCCTGGATCTCAAATATGCTTTGTAAGTTTTGGAGACTCTCTGAGTCTCCCATTCAGCTCCTGCCCACCGTGCTTCGCACACATTGTCTTTCATATTTCCTCTGCAGTGCTGCCCACGCGAACACACCCACACACCGAAGCCTTACAAACACAGATTTCCTGTGTCACCCCGAACCCTCAGCCCTCCCTCTCCAGGCCTCCTCCCGGAGATCACGGAAGTCACATTTTCCAAAGTATTTTGTATCATGAGGGGGAATGTGCTGCAACATTGGAACGGTCAGTGCTATTTTTATGGTCAAACACTCTGGAATGTCATTGTGGAGGCTCTTTCTCAAAATTTTGTGAGTAGAAGTGGTGCTCTGGAAACTCATCCCCCTCAAATACATCCATCCCTCATACGACAAAACTCATGCTATTTATCAATGGACTTCTAACGTTCAAGTGAATTAATTAGCGATGTTTATCCATTTGCACTTTGAAACATCTTCCCATATATAAAAAGGAACAGACGTTTCCCGGGGCTGTTCTTCAGTCTGGGTATGACTTCCTCCCACTTCTCTTAGGTCTGATTTGAAGCCCTCCCGTTTCACAGTCATTGCAATTAAAGACATGCCAGAAAAGTGAAGGAGAGGGGAAGGGTGGTGTGAAAGATTTGAAGGAGAAAAAAATATATATACGATCAGTTCTTGAGCATATGCAGTAAATCCTGTCTTCCAATTTTTAAATTCCATATTAAAATGTTTACTGTTTCTTTTCTGAGTGTGGCCCATGCTTGTTCATTGTCAGTGATTTTATCTCCATTTAGTGCATATGTTGAGTTTAGGGAAATTATTTACTTTGGATAAAACCCAACACAAATATTATTGGTGATTTTTCACCTTAAAAAGGTCTTTTATGATGTAAGATGTGCCAGACCACGGGGACTCGGAACCGGGAGCGAATCCTGCATGTCAGGGTGTCGGTCACCAAGTCGCCCACGCGTAGTTCCCCTTCTTCCCCATCCTGTTTGTCCGTCTGTGCTTCCTGCTGCTTCAACTTCTGCACCGACGACTTCAAGCCTTCGTTTGTCCTTCAGCAGCCATCGGCTCAGAGCAAGCAGATGGATAAAGACCCAGGAAAGACGAATGATTCTTCTCATTCTTCTATGGGCAACAGGAGACTCCGTGCAGAGGCTGCCGGGGGTGGCCGGCCACAAAGAGAGGTGTCAGGCAGAGGTCTGTGTCCGCCCGCTGAGACAGCCCCCTTCAGACAGAGGCACCGCGCTGCTCACAGATGCTTCCAAAAGAAATCCTAACATTTTTGCGACGACCTTGGGCGATAATAGGAAAACCCCCTAGAGCATTTTTTTCAGACAGCTGATAAAGTTTGACAGCTTTGAAGAGCAAACAGACCTGCTGGATGTCAATGGCAGAGTCACAGGGGAAATGCTGCCTTCTGCAAAGCCTCACTCGAGTACCATGAAGCAGTAGCCTGAAATGAATAGAAATGTGGTAAATAAGACTATTTAATGAAAAAATAAAATCTCAGTGATTTCCCCCATCAGTAGCTCGGAGCAAGACTTTTTTTTCCCTATTGATGTATGTTTCATGAATTTTATTTTAATTTTTAATTTTTGGTATTTCAAAATTTATTTTGATCTTATGTTTATACTTTTTCCTTATGAATAAGTAGAAAGGAATAGTATTTTTTCTTGCCAGCAAAGATGCGATTCCAATATGAGATAAAATGATGTATTTCATTCTAAACTGTAGCTCCAGATGTAAAACTAATTATGTTCTTTTTTCTAATCTTTTTTTTTTTTTGGTGAGAGGAAGGTAATTAGGTTTTTAAATTTATATTTGGAGGAAGCACTGGGGATCGAACCTAGGACCTCGTCCATGCTAAGCATGCACTCTACCGCTTGAGCTATACCCTCCCCTAATTATGTTCTTTTTTTATGGATCATAGATTCATGGAAGACAGATGTTCATCAAACTTTTGTTTATGATTTGCATTCACCAAACCTCAGGCTCACACATACGGAAAGGAGTTGATAAGTCACATTATGCAATGGGAATGTAAAATTCAGTTTTATCCATGTAAGAAGCACTCAAGGAATATTTGCTGGGTGAGAAAAATACAGACAGCAAATTTTTTTATACTGTTCGGGTGGTGTATCTGAATATCATAATACATTCTAATATGCTACATACATCACAAACCCAGCCATAAGAACACACTTCAGATCTCCAAAATCAACCTCTGAAGGGAACCCCAAGGCCAAATACTTCTTAGATTTTCATTTCACTACATTAGTAAAAATGTCCTGCAGGGATGGAAAGTCCCCAGCTCATTTTACATTTCCAATTGTTTCATGAATTTTGGAATGTTTTCTTCTGTCAGCCCTCAAAATATGTTTCGCAGAATTGCAAAATGTCACAGCAATGGAAATTCTCACACGTTCCTCAGCCTCAATTTTATCACACAGTGGAAGTGTCAGAAATTTTCTGCCGCATCATTTTCTGGGTTTTTTTTTTTTGCAGCGTCTCACCCGTACTCCATCACTTTTCTTTACACAGTGAGAACACCAAACACTTGACCTTGCTCCTAAGAACTTCTTTCTTGAAGTTTTCAGTAGTTGAATTTTCAGCACCATAGAGCATTTTCTCAGTTTCCGCCCTTTGGTTTGAAACAGACATTCTTCACCACCTAAGAAAGTAGTCTGTCCTTGATAATTAATTTTGTGATATAAATTGATACTGAAACTTATCAAACGTGAATCTTTTGAAAACGTATGGCTTTTCAATTCTTTCACCCATTGCTGTAATAAACCATCTAATAGTTTTCCTAATATGGAAGTATCCTTGACATTTTTGGAGTATTCTAGACACTTGAGCTACCCAAGTGACAAAACAGGAAAATCTCTAACTTTGTGGAGTTTATGATCTATTTAAAATGATCTTTATAAGATGAGTTAGGATTTGTTCCTTGCACAGCAATCAACACCATTCGGTTTTAGGACAATTTCATCTTTCCAGAAAGTTCCCTTCTGCCCATTTGCAGTCAACCCCTGTCCTCATCCTCAGCTCCAAGCAACCACTGATCTGCTTTCTGTCTCTGTTATGTTGCCCTTTCTGGGTATTTCTTATAAATGGATTTGCAATAGGCTGTCTTTTGCATTCAGCATCTTTCACTTAGTGTAACGTCCTTCAGGGTCACCATTTTGCAGCATCAGCACTCCGTTCCTTCTTATTTGGGGGCAGTGTTATGTTGTACGGCTTTGCCGCATTGTGTCCATCCATCCAGCGGCTGATGGACTCTGGATCGTTTCCAGTTTGACCATTATGAAGAACGCTGCTGGGAATGCTTGCTTACAAAAATCTGTGGACATATGCTTTCGTTTCCCAGGAGTACATTCCTAGAACTGGGGTTGCTGGGTGGCACAGTGAGCTTACACCTAACTTTTAAAGAAGCATTCAATTTATGGAGCACAGCTCCCCTTCTGTTATGGGGAGTCTCTTTTTTTCTCCTCAGGGCAGCCCCAGGTCAGCTGGGGAAGTGCCCCCTGCTCTCATTGGTTTGGTGGCCCAGGTTAGGAGCCAGCAAGACTGGACCCTGACTGACCTTCCCGTGGGACTTCCAGCCCCTGGAGAAGGGTGGAGGTGGTGCCCAGCCAGGCCTCTGTCCTGGGAGCACTCTGGGCGCCTCCCTCTGTCCCCCCACGATCCCCAGTGCTGCTGTTCCTCTGTAGGAGTTGGTCCAGGTTCTTTTGGGTTTCAATCTCCCACCATGGACGACTGCTTCTCCACACACACGGAACTGAGGGTTGGTCGGCTCTACTCTCAGTTTAGCCCTGAGCAGCCTTCAGCTTATAGAAATCCTCCGCCCCACAAATAGCATGTACATAGCATCCTTCTTTACTTTCGATTTCATTTTACATTTCCTCTTATTATTACTAGAGTAATTTTTTGATCATGTCCATGGAAATTTGGAAATGGGGCTGTTAGATCATGGGATTAAACCAACCAGAATTCCAGGGGCTCCTTCCTTCTCAGGCTCCCTCAGGCATTCCCGCTGCCTCCTCTCTCTCCTCTGTCTGCCTCTTCTTCACCCCAAAGGGCTCGTTCAGGTTCTATGGTTTCTGTGATGTCTTGGCTAATAGCTCCAAACCATAGTGATCCCCCCCCCACTTCCCTGAGCACTTGCTCTCTCATTTTGTTTCCCAAATAATAAGTCCCTCATTTCTGCTCCCCTTTACTCTAATTGTATACCTATGTGTACCTCTTGCATTAGTAGAAACTGTCCGTCTACAGAGAGTAGAAAAATTTGGGGGCTGAGAAGGACCTCAGCATGCATCTTGTTCAACCACCTTATTTTATGTATGTAGAAACTAAGACCTGCTGAAGTTATTCTTGTTAATGACAGTAATATTATCTGTACCTGCTTTATGTTTCATAAAGACCACTATAATCCCAACAGATAGGGAAGGGCGATTTGCCCAAGATGACATAGCTAGCTTTGGAAATGCTCGATTTCAAAACTTCCGGAATTCACTCGGGTGTAGATTATGGAAATTCTTCCTTACATTGATCCTAGCAGGTTCCCCTCTGTCATTTCTTTCTTGATTGACTTAAGTCTTAAAAACTTTAAATTGGGAGACTCAGCCTGCAGATCCTTGAAGAAAAAGCTGACATAGAGCTTTTACAAACAACTTCTGTTTTCTTTATGAGAAAAAGCAGGTCAAAGACATAAAAATTACCCAGAATCCCACCTCTCAGGAGAATGACCTATAACCCTACACCAGTCTGGCGTGAATTTTGACATATTTTTCTTTGCAACACCACACATGATTTTCCTATGCTGGAATATGTGTGGATACATATGCATGTGCACTTTTTTTTTAAAAACAAAATGGAGTCACCCTGTATATATGATTTTAGAATAAACAATTTTTAACCTAAATACATAAATTCAGTGTTTCACCATGTACTTGAAACCCAGTAAAGCAACATCTTCAAGGCTACATAAGTTTTGACTTTATGGGCATACCATACTTCGTTCAACCAATTCCATGTTGTTAGACATTTATTTGTTTCTATTTTTGAAGCAATATGCTGCAGTGAATATCCTTGTAAATAAACTTAAGATACATATCTTATTATCTCCTTAACTAAATTAGTAGAAGGCTTCTTGGTCAAAAGGGCATGGATGTGTTTGCAGATGTTGATATATAAAGCCTGGTTTAGAGTTAGAGAGATACATCCAGAAAGATGATGGGTCTGTCATGTCTGGGAGCTAAGGTATCACTCAGAATAAATCGACCATGCAGCCAGTTGAACTGTCAACCCTGAGTAAGAATCACAGTGGCTTTTGCCTACCTCCGAGATGGGAGGGAAGGGGCGCAGGGTGCAACCATTCAAAGAATGACATAGTAATTGAGGATAGGACGTAACTAGTTAGAACCGACCCCGCCCAAGATGGTGGAAGATTCGACTTCCAGTAGACCTTGAGCCTCTTGATAGGCTCATTGTAACACATCAGCTTGCTAAACGACACACCCACAGGGGCCATGACTGTTCCCAGGCTGACCATAAAAGGCCAAAAAGTGAGCAGGGCCCAGTTCCTGAAAATCCTTGCCCCTCTGCAAGAGACAAGAACCTATTCTCCGGCAACACCTCCAACCCCGTATTATCTGGGACTTCTCAGGGGATCTTCTCTAGCCTAATATTGAACTCACCGTCTAACCAGGGTGTGCCAAACCATCCGTGTTTGATTAAAAGCACCCTGATTACGTCTTTTGCCAAATTCATTTTTCTTTATCAGTTAAATAAACACATCACTAGAGACCTGTGGTCTTGGTATAGAACTGAAGTCCCACTTGAGCTGGCAAATTAAGTTAGATGTGTCACACCCCAACAGGATAACACACAAGTGGTTGGCTGAGAGATGTTTAATAAGTCTATTAAAAGAACTTAGTGTTGGAAATGCATTCAAGATGATTTATTTCCATTCTTTAATTTTACAAATGAGGAAATGAAGGCTTAGAAAGGCCAAGAGGATTACACAGCTGGTTTGTGTCTGAGCTGGAATTTGACCCATCTCTTGATGCCCATGCAGATACAGCTTCCACTGCTCCAGGCTGCCTGCCTGCCTGCCTAGGTAATGCAGGGCTGGGGGGCTACCATCAAGTGCCGGCCATCTACCAGCGTCCAGCAGACCACAGACTAGCACTTCCTCCAACTTTTATCGTCGTAAACGTTGATCATCTGTCACTCTGTTCTTTCCATTGAGCTTGAACTAGGCTTCAGCCATACATTATTTCCGGTCAGAAAGAATTGCCACACAAGATGAAGCCTCTTTGCCTTCCTAGCAGCAGCTGTTTTTTCAAAATGGGGCTGTCCACTGCTCCTTTTCCTCCCCTGGGGGACTATATTGTCTGGACATGTACACACACACACACACACACACACACACACACACACAGACCATCACCACCACTAACAGTTGGAGTAAAAGCTGACTTTACAGGAAATATTATCCGTAACTGGAAGTGTCAGGAGTCCCCCAGTTCCTCCCCTTCATTAACTGATAAAGTGACAGCGCTGGGGAAATGGAGGGGCAGGCTCTGTCCGGGAGGGACTGTGTACGTGTGTGGTAGAGCATCTGTGGAACATCATTCTGCTGGGCTCAGAGGAATAACTAACAGGTCTGGAAATGCAGGCCTGGGAAAATGAGCAAGTTGAAGTTCAGGGCAAGAGCTGATGTGTGAAAAAAAAATTAAGCCCTAATAGAACTTATTTTTTAAAGCCAAGTAGAATTCTGAAAAATATATTTTTTTATTATACATATATTTCAAACACCAACATGGAGAATAAGTGTAATGAACCACCATGTATATCCATTACTGAAATGCAACATTATCAAGGTTTTTTTCACATTTGCTTTATTGATCCCTTCCTTTTTTTTTCTTTTCTTTCCATTGCTAAAATATTTTAGAGCAAATCCCAGATGCTATGTAATTTTATTCTGCATACTTAACCACACATCTTTAGAAATATGGACATTTTATTTTCTAACCACATAGCCTGATCACACCTAAATGAAACTAATTAATAATTTATTGGTATCCTCTATCCATAATCTAATTGCCTCAGTTTTTTTTTTTCAAAAAAGCAAAGTGAGATTTATTAAGGAATAGTACACTTTCAAGGGGAGAGCCGGCAGACTCAGGTGAGCAGCTGCTGTCTCAATTTTTAATAGAAGCTTTTTATCAGGTTGTAGAGTAAGAGAAGCATATTATGACTTATACACCAGGCTCATCCCTCTTCAAGAATGATTCATTGTTCACACTCTTTTTCTTTATTGAAGTATACAGTTTACAATATTGTGTCAATTTCTGGTGTACAGCACAATTCTTTAGTCATACATGAATGTACATGTATTCATTTTCATATTCTTTTTCACCATAAGCCACTACTAGATATTGAATATATTTCCCTGTGCCATACAGTGTAAGCTTGTTTTTCTGTTTTATGTATACCAGTCAGTATCTGCAAATCTTGAACTCCCAGTTTACCCCTTCCCACCCCGCTCCCTCCAGTAACCACAAGTCTGTGTTCTAAGCCTGAGTCTGTTTCTGTTTTAGATATAAGTTCTTTGTCTTTTTTTTTTAATTCCACATATGAGTGATATCATACGGCATTTTTCTTTCTCCTTCTGGCTTACTTCACTTAGAATGACACTCTCCAGGGCCATCCATGTTGCTGCAAATGTTGTTATTTTATCATTTTTTATGGCTGAGTAGTATTCCATTGTATAAATATACAACATCTTTATCCAGTCATCTGTCGATGGACATTTAGGTTGTTTCCATGTCTTGGCTATTGTGAATAGTGCTGCTATGTGTTCACACTCTTGATAGAATTGTAAGGTTAACAATCACTCTTCCTGAGGACCAAAGAAGGCCCTGGGAACAGGTTGGAGTGACATCTGTCAGCTGGGTAACGGTTTGTACCTGCATCAAGGCCCAGTGCTGGGTCACTAGTGCCAGCCCCGGAGTACTGGCTAGGTCACTGCCGTGAGATCCTGGAGCCACAGAATGTATCTGGGCTTATAAATACAAATACTTCGAGTATTCTAAGGCACTGCTTATTTATAAATACTAGTGATTAAGCAGAAGCCCTTCACCAAGAACAAATGATTGGCTTTGACAACAGAAGGGTCAACACTTCTTCGAATGCCCTCTGGCTTTAGCCCCCCATGTGAGCAGGGAGTGGAGCTCGCTGTGCTAATGTCCCACCATCCTCTATGACGCACAGCCCGTCCTGACATCCATGTCTAGGAAGCCAGTTAGCTTTGTACAGCTAAGCAGCCAGAGCATCGACCCCAAGGGCCCACAGGCCGCCGATTGCTGAATCTTCACTTCGCTGTGTGCTGGGGATGAGGCAGCCCAAGAGTGCTCGGTAGGAAGCACTCACAGTTCTGCGAGCTTCTTGTTTTTGTGCTTGGCTTCCTGTTATGCAAAGAGAGGCGGAGAGGGGCCGGTGAAGTGCTGCAACTGATGGAGACACACACCCACAGAAGGAACTGCTGTCAAAGTTCCTAAGAAACACGCAAGCTCCAGGTTGTGAACACCGGCGGGGTGGCCCTGGAGAGGCAGGCTGGATGCAGCAAATTCATAGAGTGTAGACCCTGCAAGCTTGAAGGAGAAACGAAAAGCCAGCACCACACCCACTTCATATGCTCTTGAGACCACATTTTTACTTCTTCCTGCAAAAGACATAGCTACATGTGCCAAGTCCCTTTGCAAAGCAGCATTTACTCTTTTAGGTTGAAAGGCTCACTTGTCCAACAATGAATTTTTACGTATACAGAACAAGGCAAAATTAAACCTGCTCCATTCCTGGGTATAGAGGCAGGTATTCAAAGGGTAACTTTTGATGTTTCTTTGAACCAGGTTCTTCGAATTTGTTTCATGGATGGTGTCCCGGGACTTTTGCCTGTGACTTAATTCTGGGTGCCCCGTGCTGTCCTCAGTCTTATATCTTGTTGACTTTTGTGGGGGGCAAAGTAAATAAAATGAAACTTAGAATTAAAAAAGAAATTCAGGTTAATAATCACAGGATAAATATATCCTAAAGTCCAAATACCAGGTTTTGAGAGGTTTTTCAAGTTCCCCACCCTGCTAAAGGGTGGGTGCTTTAAAATAGAGGTAAGTTTACCTTGGAGAAGGAAAAGAGAAAAAGGGTAGAGAAAGTGGGCCTGGAGGTTCTGAAGTTAAAAGAGTGAATTTGCTTCTGGGAAGACCATCTTCCCACAGTCTTGAGAGCTGGACATGCTGAGGGTCTGCACGTGTGTGGGGCGGGTGGTTTATGTGTGTCGGTGTATGTGGGGGGTGTGGGTGTGTGGGTGTGGGGGGGTGGGATGTATGTAGAGCTGTGTGTGGGGGGGTGTGGGGGTGTATTGGTGCATCAGGTTATGTGTGTATGTGTGTGGGTGGTTATGTTGTGTGTGTTGGGGATGGGGGTGCAGGGTGTAGACAATGGTGTACGTATCTTTGCTCGCCATTTCTGGGGAGGCAGCCATAACGGGCCTGCTGTTTCCCAGGCTCCAGGGTGGGGGGCCCACTGGGCCGAGTGCTGGGGTGGCTCCATGCTCCTCCCTCCCACGCCTCAGCCACACTGGGCTTTGGTCAGGATCCTCAGGTCTCTTCAAAGGAGCTTGGACAGAGAGGCGGTAGCATGTGGCAGGACCACCTAAGATGTCCACTTTCCTGTCGGGGTGTCAGCACACCCTCGGTGGGGGCTGGAGGTTTCAGTACAACCTCTCTGTCAGTCTCTTCTCAAGGCCTGCCGAGCCCTTCAGAGCTCATGCTGGATGGAAAAAGTAGCACACAGTGGTTTACACATGAGGCGAAGTGGGTGGAGGCCGAGGCAGGTGTCTCCCGTGATGGGCTGCGAGTGGTGGCCTGTCTCTCCTTTGCTCACTCTTACTGTCTAACCCTGTGAAGTCTTACACACTGTTCCCCATCTAGGCCCCTCGCTTTACCACCAGGATCAGTGCCTCTCTGGGGGCCCAGGGCCTAGGTATGGACCCTGGGCTTGGAAATTAGAATTCTCTCTGTGTCACTGGGCAGATCACTTCACGTCCCTGAGCTCCAGTTCCTGGTCTATAAAATAGATGACAGTGTGGAGCTCCCCAGGAAGAGTTAGCATGAGTACTCAGCCAGACAGGACTGACAGCGTGCGCGCGTGACGGCTGGTGCAGGGAAGTGTTCACCAGATAGATCGCCGTGGGTGTGGGTCATCCTACAGCGGGGACTCTCCCTTCCCTGGCCGCTCCGCGTGAGTGGGCACGAGTGAACGTATCTAGAAATGCCACCAATGGTTAAATCCACCATTTGCTGTGAATATCAGATGCCTGATGGTGACTCACATATCTTGCTGAACTATTTATTTTACTCAGTTAAGAAACATTCATTGAGAACCTTCAATTGACCAAATGAACTTCTAAGTGGTGTGGTTAGATTGGTGAAAAAAAATGTATACAACCATTATGGAAAACAGTAAGGAGATTCCTTAAAAAACTAAAAACAGACTTACCATATGATCCAGCAGTCCCGCTCCTGGGCATATATCTGGAAGGAACTCTAATTCAAAAAGATACATGCACCCCGATGTTCACAGCAGCACTATTTACAACGGCCAAGACATGGAAATTACCTAAATGTCCATTGACAGATGACTGGATAAAGAAGTGTGGTATATTTACACAATGAAATACTACTCAGCCATAAAAATATTAAAATAATGCAATTGGCAGCAACATGGATGGAACTGGAGAATGTCATTCTAAGTGAAGTAAGCCAGACAGAGAAAGAAAAATACCATATGATATCACTTAGATGTGGAACATTTTTTAAAAGGTATAAATGAACTTATTTTCAAAATAGAACCAGACTCACAGACATAGAAAACACACTTATGGTTACCAGGGGGGAGAAAGGGGTGGAGAGATAAATTGGGAGTTTGGGATTTGCAGATAGTAACCACTATACATAAAACAGATAAACAACAAGTTTCTTCTGTATAGCACAGGGAACTATATTCAATATCTTATAGTAACCCATTATGAAAAAGAATATAAAAAGGAATATATGTATATACAGATATGACTGAAACATTATGCTGTACACCAGAAATTGACACACATTGTAAACTGATGATAATTCAGTTAAAAAAAAACTTTTTAAAAAGAATATAAGGGAAAGCTGAGAGTTTGTTAAGTTTCTTTGTTAAAAAGAACCCGTCCTAGGAGTCTTCTGTTTGAACTTTATTCAGCATTATTTTCTATCCATATCATACACACACACACACACACACACACACACACACACACACACATTTTCTTTCTCTTTGTTCCTTCCAATTAACTTTTCTGAGGCAGACACGGTAAGGGTCCTCAAGGTACTGAAATGAATAAGGCATGGTCCTTGCCCTCAAGAACCTCTCCATGGCTCCAGCATCTTATAATCCGCCGACATGCAATAGAAACACCAAGATATTTATTCCTGAGGCCATGGGACTTCTGCTCATCTACGTAGCCAAATATCCCTTTCTGGGAGAGAATACTGAGGTCAGAAACTCAAACACTTCTTGAAAAAGGATCTATTTTATTTTTTAAATTAAAAAAAATCTGTACAAATATTAAAGGTTATACTCCATTTACAGTTATTATAAAATATTGGCTGTATTCCTTGTGTTGTACAAGACATCCTTAAGGCTGTCTTACACCCAACACTGTGTACCTCCCACTCCCCCACCCCTATATTACCCCTCTCCCCTTCTCTCTCCCTACCAGGTAACCACTAGTTTGTTCTCTATATCTGTGAGTCTGCTTCTCTTTCGTTAAATTCACTGGTTTGTTGTATTTTTCAGATTTCACATAAAAGTGACATCATACAGTATTTGTCTTTGTCTGATTTATTTCACTCAGCATAGTGCCCTCCAAGTCCATCCATGTTGCTGCAAATGGCATTATTTCATTATTTTTTATGGCTGAGTAATATTCCATGGTATATTGACACCACATCTTCTTTATCTAGTCATCCGTTGATGGACATTTAGGTTGCTTCCATGTCTTGGCTATTGTACATAGTGCTGCTGTGAACATTGGAGTGCATGTATCTTTTTGAATCAGTGTTTTGAGGTTTTTGTTTTTGTTTTTGTATTTCAATATATACCCAGGAGTGGAATTGCTGGATCATATGGTAGTTTTATTTTTAAAATAAAATAAAACTTTGAGAAACCTCCATACTGTTTTCTATAGGGGCTGCACCAATTTACATTCCCACCAATGGTGTACAAGGATTCCCTTTTCTCCGTGTCCTCACCAACATTTGTTATTTATGGTCTTTCTGATGATAGCCATTCTGAGAGGTGTGAGGTGACATCTCATTGTGGTTTTGACTTGCATTTCCTAAAAAGGACCTCTTGCTTTTGAATGGTGCTTTAGATCCTTAAATCCTTTGACAGAACACGTAAGTTTGTGTAAGTGTGTGCTGGTTAAGTCTTGGCAGAAAGGGTGAGCAGGGCTGAAACCCAGCCAGTGCTCCTCTCATGAAGCTGTTACCCTGGTGAGTGGCTGTATCCATCCACCTCAGAGTGCAGTCTGCTCCCTGAGGACAGTTCCTGTCCCTGGGCTGTGAGATGGGCCAGAACTGGCCCTGGACCTTCGCTCAGCACAAGTTGACAGCCTCTCTCCATTCATTTCCCTTTCAGGCAGCAGCCCCCGCTCCATCGCCAAATTCTTGAGGATAATAGAATTTCTTGCATTTCCTTTCTCCCATGCTTACACCTAGTGCAAGTTCTCTGTGGAGTCCCAAGGGAACTGAGATGCTCTTGAATCTGAGACGCTCTCCAGTGCCTTGAGTTAAAAATGTTTCTCTCAGTGCTGGTCTCCTCTGGGCTCCGGCTTGTCTCTGATTTCCAAACATCTATTTCGTTACTTTCCAGGTCTGAGAGTCTCATGTCCTGGCTTTCATTTGTGTCTCTTCTCTTCCCATAACCTCTTTCTTAACCCACAGTCCTTACTTGTCAAAACCAGAACTCTGGGGACCTCGAACGTTCTCACCCCACCCTCATCTTCTCATCACGCCCAGAACAGGACTTCCCTGTCTGTCCCAACCCACCATGTTTTCTGACTCCCTTCCCTGCTCTGTGACTGGTTTTCCCAGTCTGTGAGCTATAACCATATCCATACTATGATAATGACGCTAATAATAATAACAACCTCCATTTAAGAAGCAAACATTGCCTGGGGCCTGTCCACTGACCACTATTCATCCTCATAGCCCGGCCTCCCCACAAGGTATGTGTTATTATCACAGCTTCACAGAGGAGGAGACTGACTCCCAGGGACAGACAAGACTCACCCAGGGTGCGCATGAGAAGCCTGGGCCCTCCGCCTCCTCACCCCGCCTTCTCTCCATCAGGCTCTGTGTTCGGGGCTGGGGGTACGTGGATGAACAAGGCCAAGCAGGAAGGCACAGCCGCTGTCTTCTTAGCATTTAAGTGGAGAGGGAAGACAGGGTAAGGAAAAGGACCAGACAGGATGACAAGTGGTTTGAAGGACATGTGGTCCCGGTTAAGAGGGAACAGAGCCCAGGGAGTGACTCAGTCTGGCTGGGCTGATAAGGCATCTCATGGAAGATGTGGCCTGACGTCTTGAAGGATGAACAAGAACTTTCAAAGAGGTCGAACTGGGGGTGGACTGGGATTGGTGGGGAGAATATTCCGGTGGAGGGAAGAGCATGTTGTCTTGGATGAAGTGCAGGGTGGGGATAGAGAAAGAGCATGAAATGCAGTGGAAAACTCACAAAGGACCCTGAACCCCATGGTAGGGAGCTTAGCCTTCATCTTTTAGGATGAAGATGTTGGAGGGTCACTGAAGGCTTTTAGGAGGTAAGTAACACAATCGGATTTGTGTTTCGAAAGGACCAAGCCAATAAGCCATCAATGGGCTAGAAGTGAGACTGGTGGAGGGAGACAGGCTAGGGAAATATGGCAGGAATCCAGGGAGAGGACAGAAGGGCCCCCCAGACCATGTTGGGGTAGCGAGGAGGGCTGGATCAGAGAGAAAGAGCCGTTGACTGTGATGACTGTGGAAATGGGGCAGCTTTCTGGCTTAGCTGGTCAGCTCGGGGGAGGTCACACACAGCACTCCGTGGGGACCAGTGGACTAGAGCAGGCTTGGGTGTGTATGTTGTACAAGGCTGGGGAACGGTGGGATGTGAGGAGGAGG
The DNA here is from genome assembly GCF_048564905.1 of Vicugna pacos. Taxonomy (NCBI): domain Eukaryota; kingdom Metazoa; phylum Chordata; class Mammalia; order Artiodactyla; family Camelidae; genus Vicugna; species Vicugna pacos. The sequence continues at coordinate 10,602,839 of NC_133001.1, read as the reverse complement.
GAGGTGGTAAGTTTAGCTAGCAACACGTGACCTTGAGATTCCCACGGAGGTAGACGCAGACAGTTGGAGAGAAGGGTGTGTAGCTCAGGAGAGGGTTTCTGGGGGTGAAGCCGTGTAAATTCTGCTCCCTTTTCAAATCTGTTTAAACACGGTTCCCAGACTAACACACTGCTCAGATAAACATGGTGAGAAGATGTCTGCAGTAGCTGTTCGGTTTGAATCAGCTCTCCCCATCTTACCCACACAGGCAGAGCATCTAAAATCGAATCCAAACAGATGCAGAGTTGAGAGCAGAGGGAAGAAATATCTCAGAAGATTTTGTGATTGATTATTTGGGGCGTTGAGAGGTCAGAAGATAAGAAGATGAGGGGAAGGAAGTGATGACACCTGCCCGGCTGACTTCTCTGTTCATTACTTCCTCCTTTAATTGTCTCTTGCTCTCACTTGCTAACTTCTACTACAAAAACAGCATCCCTGTGAATGCGGCCCATCTTCCATGTCTCTCCTTTTCTTTCCGATGCCTTCCCTCACCTGTAGACTAAGACGCAGCCAGTGCAGTTCAGTCACCTCACTTGTCTGTATTTTCTCGTGGACCTTCCTTGCTTAGGTACATGAGATGGCTCCCTATTACCTCTAAAAACAAATTCTAACTCCTCTGAAGCTACTTTTAATCTGGGTCCTCCAACTTGATTTCTCTGTTTGATGAAATGCTGCGCCCACCTTTGTGACCCATTTCGTCTCGTACTTCATGAAGATAACACTCAGGTTCCGGGAAGTGCTGCCCACTAGAACTTTCTGTGATGATGGAAATATTCTCTTTCCATGTTGTCCATTACTGTGGCCATGAGCCACGTGGGCTACCGAGCACTTGAAAGGTGGCTGGTGGGACGGAGGCACTGAAATTGATTTATTGTAATTCACTGTCACAGACAAAGCCACTCACGGCAGGTGGCTGCTATTTTGCACAGTGCAGTGCTAGGGGCTTGTCCTTCCTCTGTCTGCTGGAATGAGCATGAGTCTCCCACTTCCCCAGAGTGTGCTACAAACTCTGAGCCACTGTCCTCCGACCTCCCGCTTGGCCTCCCCGGTCTGCCTGCAGCCCCCTCTGCAGCCCGCAGCCTGGCTCCGACTGCCTTCCCGAGGGCTGGGAGCGCGCGCAGCTGGTGTGCGCTGGGTGGCTCAGAGGCCAGGCTTACCGTCGTGATGATTTCAGTAGGAGAAACAGCTCCATTAATAGCAACAGATTTCTTTGTTTACTTTATCCGGGAACGAGTCACACCCACAGGGAAGAGAGACCGTTCCAAGGAACTCAGCAGGAAAGTTAGTCGAAACCAAGTTCAGCTCAGGGTCCAACTCGGAGTCTCTTCCCTGAGACCTGAATCGTCTTATGACAGGGCTGGCTGATGGGCAAGACTGAAGTGGGAGGTGGCTCTGATATGGGACAGAAAGCTCCCCTGTCTCATCTGAGCCCCAGCTGTCATCGCCCCAGTGCTGGGGCTGGGTTCCAGCAGTGCGGAGTTTGTACGGAGCCCTCCGCACGCATGGCCCAGTGCCCACAGTCACATCACGCATACAGTGGCTGTGTGGGGAAATGGGGTCCTTTCTGAAACATACAAGATGCTTAGCCAAGGCCTCGACCGTGTGCGTGCAGACAAAGGGATTGCCTCGTCACAGGGACATCAAGACCCCTCTTGGCCCAGGCTGAGAGCATCTGATTCTCAGATCTGCTCCCGCCTCTGCCAGGCCATTCTGCAGTGCCCAGATTCTTCTAGGGGGAGGTTTGGGGGTTTGCATGGGTTTTTTTGGTCCTTGTTGTTTTGCCACTACAGAGCATAACAAATTTGCCAGAGCTGACCACAGACTAGCGTCCCAGCTGCTCAGTTCTTCTGTGCTGAGCTACTTCTCTTCAGTCTACGGTTTCTGTGGGTCTCTAGGGGAAGCCTGGGTTGGGGGCAGGGGGTGCTGAGTCCTTATAGTCACCATGTGACACCTGCCTGCTCTCCCCCTCTCCTGTCCTGGCTGCCTTTGGTGGCATCACCCTAGGAACCGTGTGAAGCCTCCTCACCATGCACTTGCTAGGAGGGGGGTCCTCCCTCCCAAGTCTGATGCTGCTTCACCTGGATGCTCACAGAAGTCCCACTGGGCTGGGCTACGCAGAGGCTACCGAGATGGGGGAGACGCCCCTGCAGCTGCCAACATTCCTCACTCTTCTGTCTTCTTCTAAACTTCTGCGTGTGACCCATTCTTCTCATCTCTGCCTACAGTTTACCCTCTTTCTAGTACAAATCCAAGCCCTTCTCCCATGTTACAACCCCTGACCTAGAGAGACCCAGAGATGTATACACTTCTTCAGATTCCTTCCTGCCCACTGTCTTCCTATGGTTCCTTCAGATCATGTAAGCAGTCTGAGAGTCAGCGATCAGCCCCCATAGTGGCTGTTCTTTGAGTGACAGATGGACAACCTTGAAGATAGCAGTGAACCGAGGAGCAAGAGCAAAGATAACATTCTTAACTGGCGTGCCAGTTGATATAAAGCAAACCCTTTGCAAGCTTGCTGCTAAATCGTCATCAAAATGTCAAGTTACTTTTCACTCTTAGCATGTCTGTCCAATAGGAGGTCGAATTAAGTATGTCTTGTGCCCTGGGGTACAATCTATGACTTCTCCAGTCCCTGGTGAGAGGTGAGGGGTGACTGCAAGCTGGCACCTGGGAATGAGGGTCTGTGAGGATCAAGGGAGCCTCCTTAGGGCACAGTCCTCTCCAGCAATACAGGACGACGCATGTAAATAGGGTGATAACTCCGGATACAATCAGAGTCAGTGGAAGAAAGACTTTGTAATGCTCAATAAAATTCTGGGTTTTGTAACCGTATCATGAACGTAAGTAAGGCTTGAAAACCACAGATCCAGAAGGAGATAGAAAGGAAAGAAGCAAAAGCAAGGGGAGAAGTTGTTGATTCAAGGCACTGGTGCCAGGGATGAAGGAGGAGGGAAAGCCTGCTGCCAGAGCAACATTTTGAAACCAAGAGGGAAGTTTAGGAGGTTCTCAGAGATGCTCGCTATTCTCGCAGCAGGAAGTCAAGTCATCTGCTGATAAAACAGTGAGTCACACTTGCTGCCCTTGGAGCGGAGACTGTGCTCAGTGGTTTATACATGTTACTTTGTTTAACCTCCACTGCAGTTCTGTAGAATGGGGGCTGTGATTCTCCCAGTTTCACAAGCGAGGAAACGGAGGCTCGGAGAAGTTGCGTAACGCACCCAGGGTCAAAGAATCAGGAAAGAAAGAAGTGGCCTCTCCTTGGTGAGATGAGACTAGAGAGTGGAGGGGAGAAAAGGAGAGAGTTGTCCTCGGTGGGAGTCTCCATGGAGACAAGCTGCAGACACCTGGACCTAATCCGATGACAGGCAGAGCTCTTGGGTGAAAACAAAACCCACCTCTTCCGTGCAGTGGGTTGACGGGTCTGGATTCAAATTCTGCTTCTGTGTCCCGTTGGCAGATTTGTTTGCCCTTCAAATGCTTCAGTGCTGTCAGCCTCAAAGGAGGGACAGTCTGACTGTAAAGGTCATAGGAAGGCAGCTACAGGAAGGCTGCTGGTCCAGCAGAAAGGGCTGTAAACACTCTCAGGGGGCGGGGGACAGAGAGCGCTTGATGACGCTGGGCAGGAAGATTCAGGAGGTGCCAACATCCTGCGTGGACAGGGGCCGGGGGCGGCCCTGCGGGGGCAGGGCTGTGAGGGACGGCGAGGCGGGGGAGACAGCAGCCGCCCTTCTGAGGAGCAAGCCCGGCAGCTTCTGCAGCTGCGTGGGGCTCCGCCTGAGCCCTGAGGGCAGAGGCATTCTTTTCTCCCCTCTTGTCAGATATTGACTCCCACGCAGGAAAAAGGAAGCACCTTTTGTCAGATGCTGCGGCCACTTCCTCTTCAGAAGGCTCCAGCCAATCTCGGGCTTTGCAGAACGAGGGGGCCGACTCCAGCCGCCGGGCCGACTGCGGGGGTGTTGGGCCCCTGGGCCGGCGCTGGTGCGAGCAGCCCCCTCGGCCGGCGCGCCGGGTCCCGGGGCGTCCCCTCCGCCGCACATCGGGACCCCCGAGCCCGGCCTGGCTGGGGCCTGGCGCTCCTCGGCCCCTCCGCGCACACGGCTCGCGTCCCCGGTCGGTCAGCCCGCCTGTCTGTCCCTCTCCACAGCTCGGTCAAGGAGCGTGATGACCGGCGAGCAGATGGCGGCCTTTCACCCCACGTCCACCCCCAACCCGCTGGAAAGACCCCTCAAGATGGGCTGGCTGAAGAAGCAGAGGTCCATCGTCAAGAACTGGCAGCAGAGGTACTTCGTGCTGAGGGCGCAGCAGCTCTACTACTACAAGGATGAAGAGGACGTGAAGCATCAGGTACCTGCCCGGCCATTCGCCCCCTTTCCAGGGCTGAACCCTCCCGGGTGCGGGAGGAGGTGGAGCCCCGGAGACCGCTGTAAACTCACAGGGGCTTTCCTACTAGGACCAGACCCCTGTCCATCTGAGAGAACTTGGCTCTCTCCTTCTCGCCATTTCCTAGACATCGAGTTGCAGAGATGACAGGGAAGTCCCCCTCCCCGGAGCCCCAAGATGGGCCCTGTGGTGTTTCCCAAAAGCAGCTCTAAGTCAAGGCTGGTAACATGGTCTTGATGGGGATTCCGAGCCTATGGGCCCAGGGAGAGTGGATTCGGGTTCAAGGAAATTGATTTGGGGCTTTCACCTCTTTGTCTGTTCAGCCAGCATTTATTGAGCATCTACTCTGTGCCAGACACTGTTCTGGGTCCTTGAAATAACCCAGTGAGTAAAACAGATTAAAAATCCCTGCCATGTGCAACTTAAAAGGTGTTGAGGGGTGGGGGGAGACAGAAAATAAACATAGTAAATAAGAAAGGTATGTGATGTGGTAGAAAATGACTAGTTCTATGAGGAAAAAACATAGAATGGGCTGGGGGGGGTCAAGTGTTTGTGGGGGGAGTTGGTACAACTTCAAGAAGGGCGATCAGAATGACCTCATGAAGAGGGTGACATTTGAGCAAAGATGAAAGGGGAGAAGCAATTAGCCAGGTGGATCTCTGGGGAAAGGGCACTCCAAGCAGATGGGACAGCCAGTGCAAAGGCCCTGAGGCAGAGCATGTCTGGTGTGAGAAATAGCAAGGAAGTCACTGTGGGGGCAGCAGAGTTAGGGAATGAGAGAATCAGCGGTCAGAGAGGGGAGAGCAGGGGATCAGGACGCAAACTGCAAAGGACATTGCAGGCCATTGTAAGGACTTGAGTGTTTACACTGAGAGAGATGGGAGGCACTACAGTGTTTTCAGCAGAAAGGGGACATTCTTAGGTTATGTTGTAAAAAAGATGGCTCTGGCTACCATGCTCAAAAATAAATCCAGGGAAGAGGCATAAAGGTAATTTAGATGAGAGGTTATAATGTTTAGAATCTCAGTGGGAGTTGTGGGCTGAAGGAAAATGATTAGTTTCCTGACAGACTTTGAAAGTACAGTAAACAGGATTTCCTGATGCAGTAGATGGGGCTAGAGAGGGCTTTGATCCTAAATCTGGGGCCTGGCTCCTTTCTTCCTGCCTCGTTGATTGCTCATGGCCATCACGGTGCCTGAGAGTGAAACGGGGTGCTATTAACAGTTGCCCTGCGACCCCAGGTGGAAACTGTATGTCTCAAGGCAACCAGGTTGATTGGAAACCCTCTCTAGAGCTCACATCCTTGGAGATGAAAGTGTGGGCTTGGCCAGAAGGAACTTGTTAGGGAAGGCAGATTCTAGAATCTTCTGGAGCCAGAAAGAAAGCCCCCAGAAGGGTAGGGATATTAGAGGTGGATTGCAGGGTCTGTAAAGCAATGAGAAGGTCATGGTGGGAGAAGACATTTCTTAGTAAGGGCAGGCTCGAGGCTCTGTGACGCATCAGCAGCGTTAACCAGACCCTCCACCCGAGGGCTGTGAGCGTCTGTCCCTGCAGAGGCTGAGAGGGGCCAGAGACCCCACCACTGACTGTTCTAGCCCAGCGTCCTGTGCATGGCAGCCAGACTTCCTTCGCTTTGTGAACAACCTGAACTCTATCAGAACCAAGCAGTTACTGGCTAAGCTGGGGGTCCTGGTGCATTCATAGCCAAGGCAGGAAATCTTCCCATCTGCAGAGAATGAGGACGATGGCTATAGCGCATTGGCCTTCCCAAGTCAGAAGAAAGGGGAGCTCAGCGAGGCTCACTTCCGTGAGGGGTAGCAGGTGACCTCGTGTTCTTTTCCTGGTTCTTCTACCATCTGGCCATGTAATTGTTTAATTCTTCCTGGACCCCTCTTTCTTCTTTCGTAAAATGAGATTATCTTACCTGGCCTACCTTTGTCACAGGATTAAGTGATATGAAACACATGTCAAAAAAAACCATTGGTAAAAGCATAAACTGATGTCAAAGGATAAAATAAATTATTGGAGGTCGTGGCTTTCTCCCTTACTTCTGGAGGAGGAAACTCAGAGACCTCTCAGGATTAAGATAGTCTGGGATAATTAGGTGAAGCTTCTTCTAAGATGACAAGCATGGTTTATTTTTTAGGAAACCTATTAATATATCAGATCAAGAAGTCAAAATCAAGAAGCAAATGAGAAAAACCACACAACCCCTAAATAGATGGCTGAAAAAAAGCACTTGACCAAATCCAAAACTCATTTCAGTGTAAAAAGACTCCTTTAAAAAAAGCTTTAAGTAATCAAGTGGTAATTTCTTAGAATGTTTTACTGTATATAGATGTGAATATTTTGGTTACAAAAGCTGTATGTGTGCATGGTAAGAAATTTGGAGGGTGCAGAAGAATCACAAAGTAGAAAATAAAAATTATCCCAGCAGTGAGAAATAGCCAGCTAAATCCTCACTTCTTCCAGTTTTTCTAGACATACACATTTAAAAACTTGTCTATTCTAAATGCAAAATTAGTATAATAATATTCTTTAATTAAAAATTACAGCGTGGTGGGTATAGCTCAGTGGTAGAGCACGTGCTTAGCATGCACAAGGTCCTGGGTTCAATCCCCAGTACATCCATTAAATAAAGTTAACAATATGTCATGAATATTGTCCCTTATGATTAAATATTCTTCCACAATATAATTCTTAATGGTGGCAAAATTTATTGTATGGACAGCCTATAATTTATTAAACCAATTTTCTCCTAGAAATTAGTTGAGAATTTGGGCTGATGTTTCTATATTATCATAACAAACAAGAATTAAGTGGATGTAGACTTTTTATATATCCATCATTATTTCATTAAGATAAAGAAACGTCTATTCAAACTAAAGTACTTTTTTAATGCTGTCATTTAAAATTATGTTGGGATTCATAGACATTGCAAATACCTAGAAGTGAAATGAAAGACATGAACTAAATTCTTGGGAAAAAAAAAGGTCTGTTTCCACGCTTTGTTTCACATCATTCATGATTCTGGATGGATTACAGATTTATGTATGAAAACAAGTTCATTAAAATCCTAGAAGGAAGTGTAATTATCAGCATGATCTTTGGGAAGCAGGTGTTTCTTAAATGTAGAAACAAAGACAGCACAAAGAAAAGATGAATTTAATTGCATAAATAACAATGTCTGTACCTTAAAAACCAACAAAATAAAGGGAAAGGGCAAATAATAAGCAGGAAAATGTATGTTCATATACAAATGGTAAACAAATATTCTTAATATAAAGTAATCTCAAATCTATAAGAAACAGCAATTTAAAAAAATGAACAAATGACATAAGTGGGCAATTTCCCAAAGAAATGCCATGGCCCAAAAAGCATATGTAAAAAAAGTTCAATGAGTCATAATTAAAGACATGCAGTGGAAGCTAATGAGATTACTGCTGTCTCCTTATCAAATTGGTGAAGACTTTTCAGAAATTCCCATGTGGGTAAAGACTAGGGAACAGAAATCCTCATGTGCAGCTGGCGGAAAGGAAAAGTTGTACAACCTTCCTGGAGGATAATATGTCTCTTAAAAATGCAAATTTTTTGATCTTGTATTTCTATTCGAAAGGTTTACAACAGTCTTGCGGAAAAATGCCTGGTGATATGACTAAGTTATGTCAAGGAAATTTTATATGTCTGTACATTAGCATACAATTCAGCTGTTGATGCCCTAAGTTAGTAGTTTTTGAAACTGAAAGATATCCATAATATACTTGTTTGGAAAAAAAGAAGCAGTTAACAACAGAGGATGACGTATATGCTAATTCCATTCTTGAGGGAAAAAAAATCCTGAATCTGTAATCTACGGGAAAAGACGTGTAAAGAAACACACAGAAGGGTTAACTGTATTTATTTCTGAGGACTGGAGTTACATACAACTTTTAATTTTCCTCTTTCTCTATGACTAAACGATAAATTAGGTGCAAATTTAAAGAGAACACAAATACACCCTGATCCCTAAACAACTCAAAAAAAAAAATACCCCAATAATCTTGCAGCAATCACATGAAAAAGACCTTCGTATCTACTGATGGTGTGTGCATTTGCTGCAGCCTTTCTAGAGAACAATTTGGCCAGATTTCTAAGAGTCAGAAAAGATCGTTTTGGTTTTATGAAACTCTCCCAAAGAATAAGATAAATGCAGTGCTATGTGTAATGAGAAATTTTGGACCAAATGTCTGACAGAGGAGAATGATTAAATAAGTTATAGACGCTTGTAATATGCCCTCCTAGGGAAGCTTGGGGTTTGATAGAAGGCAGTCTGTGCATTTTTCTCTCTGAGTTCTCAGAAAGGTCTGTCCAGCTCTAACAGCATAATGCCCTGTAAGTCCGTGACCTCGCTTTCTATGTAACTCATTCCAGTTGTCCCATTGTCTCATCTGCTTTCTGTGAAATTACCACGGATAGTTGTCTCCCAGGGGCATGCAGGGAAATATTTCACAAATGGCCCTCTGGTAGGCGAGCTGATTCTTTTCTTTTCTTTTATAGCTATATGAGATGGCAGATGTTCACCAAACTTATTGTGGTGCTCATTTCATGACGGATGTGGGTCAAATTGTTGTACTGGGCATCTGTGCTTGTGTGTGTGTGTGTGTTTCACTGAAGTATATTCAGTTACAATGTGTCAATTTCTGGTGCACAGCATAATGTTTCAGTCATACAAGATTCATTTTCATATTCTTTTTCATTAAAGGTTATGTTACTGTAAGATATTGAATATAGTTCCTGTGCTATTCAGAAGAAATTTGTTTTTTTTAATCTATTTTTATATACAGTGGTTAACCTTTCCAAATCTCAAACTCCCAATTTACCCCTTCCCACTCCCTTTCCCCCAAATAACCATAAGATTGTTTACTATGTCTGCTAGTCTGTTTCTGTTTTTTAGATGAGTTCATTAGTGTCTTCTTTTAAATTTTTTTAGATTCCACATATGAGTGATATCATATGGTATTTTTCTTTCTCTTTCTGGCTTACTTCACTTAGAATGACATTCTCCAGGTCCATCCACATTGGTGCAAATGGAATTATTTTATTCTTTTTTATGGTTGAGTAGTATTCTACTGTGTAAATATACCACAGCTTCTTTATCCAGTCATCTGTCGATGGACATTTAGGTTGTTTCCATGTCTTTGCTATCGTATATACTGCTGCTATGAACATTGGGGTGCATGTATCTTTTTGAATTAGAGTTCCCTCCAGATATATGCCCAGGAGTGGGATTGCTGGATCATATGGTCAGTCTATTTTTAGTTTTTTGAGGAATCTCCATACTGTTTTCCATAATGGCTGTATCAAACTGCATTCTCTACTGGGGATCTTTAAGTTGGACAATGCAGTATGTTAATTGTATTTCAGGGGGACTGCAAGAAAAAAAAAGGAAAAATAATTAGAAAGTGATGAATTCTAAGTATTACTACCTTTATTTTTAATATAAAATATTTCTTTGTAAGTTTATATAACAGTTAATAATAGCTTTGAGTTATGGCACCAGAATAAAGCGCCATGTTGTTTTTTAGACAGGAGGGAGCGTTACCTGGTAGAAAGAGAAAGAAAGTGTAATCTCAGAGGTACGTGCCTCTCCTAGGTACCTCTCTAAATTATTATTTGATAGTTTCATCACTAAATAGTAAAAATAAAATACAAAATATGTGAATACCCTTTACTGAACAGTTACTAGGTGCCAGGCTCTGTGCTAAATGTCCTCAATATACTATCCAGCAGCAAACTCAGGGTTTTTTTTTTTTTAAGAGGCTATTGATATTATTTAAAGATAGGACCATGTAAGTAGAGGTTACTTTTAAGTAATAAAATTAGAGAAGTGTAGACGGATATTTTTTCTTTTCTCTTGTCCTCCTCCCCCTCCTCCTCTTCCCCTTTCTCCCCTACCTCTTCCTCTTCTTCTTTTTCTTCTGCTCATTTTCGTACTCAGTCTTCGACATTTTCATTTCCAGACCCTCCAGAAACTTTTATTCTTTCAGGCTTCTGAGCTGATCTGAGAGTTCCTTAAGACTCTCACCTTCATAGCTTCTCTGTTGATTGTTTGTTCTAGAATTAAGACATGCGTGTTTCCTCAGCCCAGAATCAGGCACACTAGCTCCAACAGCCAGTGAGATGTAAATTATGAGTAACTAACTCCAGGACAAATTGACTGTGTCACTTAGACTTTCAAAGTGCTGGTTTTCTCATCTGCAAAGTGGGAGTGACCGTCTTGCCAGGCTTCTGATTCGGGGCTGTGTGAGCACTCAGGCGACGTGGCATGTGACAGTGCCCTGACAGCGGTGAAGCACTGAGCACACCCACGGTGCAGGTGACCTGCTCTTCTGATAACATATTCTTGTGTCAGGTTACAGATTCCACCCTCCCGCTCCCTCCCTGCCGTGAATCCATGGTCCTTCTCCCTACTACAGGGGACATTAAGCTGACGGGTCCCAGCACCTCTGCTGTGATGGTGACGATCACAGGCTTTGAATGCACTTCTGGGATGAATTACCATTCTGCCGCTTTACTTGTTGTGTGATGTTGGGCAAATTACAGAGCCATTCTGATCCCGTTTCTTCCCTTGTAAATGTGTGTCACAATACCTCACTTGGAGGATTATTGAAAAGACTGAGGGAATAATATGCATTCAAGGTGCTTAGCAAAGGGACAGACACCTGGAGTGTGCTTCTCAGAAGCTCTTGCTGCTGCCAAGACCATATCCCCTTGATGAATCTGTGGTTCAGTCCTCAGTGCCCCCCTCTGGCAGCCGGGCCAGTGGTATGGTCCTCCCAGGTCTTGGCATTGCCGCCACAGAGATCAGGTGTCCGGTTCAGCCAGGAAGTCCGGTCCTTGGAGAAGTAGGAAGAGGCAGGTGATGATGACGGCACCCTCTCAGCTCATTCTCAGGTCAGGACCTTGTTCTTGTCTCTTTGGGCACCTGGCTTGCTCTCAGGTAGCTGCCACTGAATTTGACCAAGGTCTGAATTCGAGACTGTGATGCTAGCTTTCCATCTGCCCCCTCCCCTGTCCCATCATGATCCTGTCTGTCCTCCAACCTGATTTCAGTTCATAAGTGATCACATTTCTCCTTATCTTAAAGGCTTCACTTTTGATCTTTCAGGGCTGCATGTATCTGCCCGGATGTACAGTCAAGGAGATCGCCACAAACCCAGAAGAAGCGGGGAAGTTTGTCTTTGAGGTCATTCCAGGTAAGTGATGAAAGGCGGGCTAGACGTGCCTTCCATCCCATTTTACTTCTGATCCCAGAAGTCTAAGTTCCGTGAGTCTGTCAACCAACTAGCCAACCAACCTAGTAAGAACGCACACTAGTTCTGCATAGACTTGATGAACTTATACAAGTTCATTAACTAGCATATGATCTAAGTGGATGTGCATCCAGTTCCACCTTATAAGCATTTCACAAGCGCCTGCTTGGAGCCAGATATCCACTAGGCACTGGGATACTGATCTGAAAGTCCATCATCCCTGCTCGCTGCAAGGAGCTCCGCTTTGAAGTTGAGTGGAACAAAGAAATTAACAGTATAAATGGAACCGTGTGAAATCACCATGTTGTTGAGTCACAAATGGTTGACAGTCAACAGTCGTAAATGGCTCAACGAGACCTAATAAGAAATGACACCTCCGACTTACTGAGCGCTTACCACGTGTCAGGTGCCATAATTCACCAGTTGCACAGGTTAGCAGCTCACGGGAGGGTGCCTTTTCCTAATCAGGGATTACCTTCCTTGAATGCATTTGGGGGAAGGGGGAGGTTTGTCTCAGTTTGTCTCAAGGGGAGTTGGCTCGTGTTTGTGTACGTCTATCATACTGAGGCTGCTTCTCCCTGTCTCTTGCTCCTTCACCAGTCCCCTGGGACTGCTGGTCTGGCTGTGTCGCCAGGCTGCTGACACAGCAGGGGAGACCACAAGTCCCCTCAGTGTCCCCTTCCTTTAACTCCCTTCTTACCACTCACACAAGGCAGCTATGTGCATAAGAAACCTGGTGGAGAAGACAGTACAGCAGAGAGGCAGATGTACCCAGTCTGGAGCCAGCCTGCCCGGGTCCACGTCCTGGCCCTGCCACTTACTACGTGTGTCACTGTGATCAAGTCATTTAATTTCTCTCTGCCTCTGTTTCTTCACCTGTGAAATGGGGACAATGATGATCATAGTAAGGATTAAGTGATGAAATATACATGAAACACTTGGTACAGTGCCTGGTATGTATTTAGTGCCATGTTAATTGTTTAATATTTTGAGAATAACTATAGGAAATTATGTAGAACCCAATTCTAAAACTGGCTATGCCATTTATACAAAACAAAGAAAAACATTTTTTTAAGTTCAGCTCTTCCTCAATGGCCCCCTTATGAACACCCCTTTGCTTTTTATCTGAAGGTCTACCCATCTCTTATCCTCTTTAGAGGAAAAGCCTACTTTCCCAGTCTCTTTGTTTGGAGACATCTCCACCCCTTTCTTTCTTCTATTCCTAGGATCCCTTCCCCAGCACAACTCGTGGGATGCAACCACCCATGATAGCACATGTCCCAAAGCCTGAATTTTCAATCTAGTGTGAACCTACTGAGAGCGCCCATGGCAAATTCACTGTGGGCTTTGCACCAAAAGTCTGGTACCCTTGAAGGTTGCTAGGCTAGGGTAGGATGAAGATTTATCCTCTGATTATCACTCACACTTGCAGCTGTCTCCCAGGCTGCCGGGGGAATTCTTGAACAGATTCACAAATGCGTGAGTGTACGCACCCACACTCATCTCGTTAAGGACAAACAACAATTCTAAAGCCGCAGTAAGGTAGGGAACCATTTTCCTAAAGACGCCATCGTTCCTGAGGCTTCACTCAACTTAAAACGAGACAGCCCTTTATGTTACAGTGTCGAGAACTTCCAGTTCCTCTTTTTGTCATCCTCTCGTGCAAGAAGGTTCTCAGGGACTAATGCTGTCTTCGTTTATCTGTGGAGCAGAAAGGATGCGAGAGCCCTATTCTGTTTTAGAGGGATGTTGTGATTCCTGTGGGATTCTTTTGTTTTGCCCTGAGCACGCTTCACTGCCCATTTTACTTCTGGAAATACCCAGCTCTCAGAATGTTCCTGAATGGCCAGGGCTTTGATGGACTGACCCTTCTGGCAAGAGGAGCTGATGACCCAATGATAAGATGGATTCAGAAGCAAGTTGTCCCAAAGCATAAAAGAAGCTAAGGCTGAGTGATCATAAGACAGGATCAAGAGACTAGAAACAAAGGAAATTTGAAAATATGTTGTTGCTATGCAAGAAAATACAGGTTTGGGCACAACTGGGCAGTTAGAACAGACTCTTTTTTTTTAGCTTTTTAAAATTAAAGTATAGTTGATGTACAATATTATGTAAATTATAGGTGTACAATACCGTGATTCACAATTATTAAAGGTTGTACTGCATTTAGTTATTATAAAATATTGGCTGTATTCCCCATGTGTACAATATATCCTTGTAGCTTATTTTATACCTAGTACCCCTAATCCCCTACCCTTATATTGCCTCTTCCCTCTTTTCCTCTCCCCACTGGCAACCACTAGCTTGTTCTCTATGTCTATGAGTCTGCTTCTTCTGCATTATATTCACTAATTTGTTGTATTTTTAAGTTCCACATATAAGTGATATCAATAGTATTTGTCCTTCTCTGTCTGACTTATTTCATTTAGCATAATACCCTCCAAGTCCATCCATGTTGCTGCAAATGGCAAATTTTCATTCTTTTTCGTGGCTGAGTAGTATTCCGTTATGTTATATACTACGTCTTCTTTGTCCATTCATCCACTGTTGGATACGTAGGTGTCTTCCATGTCTTGGCTATTGTAAATAGTGCTGGTATGAACAATAGGGTGTGTGTATCTTTTTGAATTAGTGTTTTTGTTTTTCTTTGAATACATACTCAGGAGTGGAATTGCTGGGTCATATGGTACTAGAACAGGCTCTTTGAAGGAATTGTCCTGTTATTGTGAGAAGAATGGGGTTGATGTCTCCTAAAGGAATTTGAAGTTTAATAGCATCCTGTAATTGAAAGGGATTGCTATTAATTTCTTGTCCTTCCTAAGACCTATGTTTTTTTCCACTTGAAATTCTTTTTTTTCTTTTCTTCCAGTTTTATTGAGATATAATTGACATGTCCCATTTTTATAAGTTTAAGGTATATGACATGTTAATTTGATTTACTTACATAATGAAAATGATAATTGCTATAGAGTCAGCTAACATCTCCATCATTGCCAATATTTTTAAAAATTGAATTATAGTTGATTTACAATGCTGTGTTAATTTCTGGTGGACAGCATAGTGATTCAGTTATACATACATGTATATATATTCCTTTTCACATTCTTTTCCATTATAGGCCATTACAAAGTATTGAATATAGTTCCCTGTGCTATACAGTAGGACCTTGTTTATCTATTTTACATATAGTAGGTAGTATCTGCAAATCCCAAACTCCCAATTTACCCCTCCCCACCCCCTTTCCCTTTGGTAACCATAAGTTTGTTTTCTATGTCTGCGAGCCCATCTCTGTTTTGTAAATAAGTTCATTTGTGCTAAGACTTATGTTTGATGCTCTCTTTCTCCCTCCCTTCTCCTCTCTTCCAATTTTTCTCTATTTGTCACTTTCTCTCATTCTTTCTTAGTCTCCTGTCTCCACTCTCCTGCCTTGTCATTTCCTCCACCCTTTTGTCCACTTGATAACATCGAGCCAGGAGGTACTACAGATGTCTGTCTGTAATCTCGGGTTTAAAGTGCAAATGGTAAAAAAAAAAAAGTCCTAACAAACTTCATTTGTCCATCAACTCTGCCTGCCGTTTGCAGGCAGGAGAGCAGTCATCTTGAACAGGAGGTGCCGATTCGTGAGAAAGGCACACGTATGCTCACTGTCCCTCCCTCCTGAATTGCTGGTCCCTTCCTCACCCCCACAGCTGAGCTCAGGGGTAGCTCAGGAAAGTATCCATGGCTGATGTGATGGACTGAAGTTTCAAACTTATACAGGCTGAGCCTGTCTTCTCTGGTACTGACACTGCCCCTGAAACTTCCTCTTAATTTTCTGTAGGAAGTGGCTTTCGTTCTCCATGGGAGTAGATCTCAGCCCAAATCATCCCAACTGCAAACCACTGAGTTCAATGATTTGTCTATAGAATTAATTAGAGCTTCAGCAAAAACAGTAAAAGTGCGTAGATACTCAGTTCTGCTGAGGATGAGTAGATGATGCTTTTGTGTTATTTGACTGGTTGTTTAAATGGACCAAAGAAGCAATCCAGGTTTGGCTTCCCTTCGCTTCCCCTTGCTCTGGCCCCAGACCACTGGCAGACCTTCACTGGTGTTACTTTTTCCTCCAGCCTCATGTGACCAGAGTCGCACGGGACAGGACTCCTATGTCCTCATGGCCAGCTCCCAAGCGGAAATGGAGGAGTGGGTTAAATTCCTTAGGAGAGTCGCTGGCACACCCTCTGGAGGTAAGGACCCCTGCAGGCTTTCCTGGGCAGGTGTCGGTGACATCTCAGGGATGGGAAGGAAGTAGTTCCAGACATGATCTTTCCTCGAGTAGCGTTCAGAGAAGACCACCAGGGGATGACTCTGAGGCCATGCTCATTGCCAAGGCTCTAACTTCCCTCCCTGGGGAATCACAAACAGCTGATCCTAGATTAGCTGGAAGGACTGCAAGCCCTTTGCCCTCACCAGCAAATGTGTGTGATGCCCTGAAGCGGTCCTTTCTCCTCTCTGGACACAGTGCTCTCATCTGTAAAATGAATGGTCTGACCAGCTGATTCTGGTTCCCGGCAGCACTAACCTTCAGCAGTACCAGGAGCCTGCCCAGTGGTGCGGGGTGCGGAACCTAAGAGGGTTAATGGCAAGATCTGTGCTGGAAGCACAAGTTAGGCTGATGAGCACGGGACACCAAAGCTGCCATCTGGAATCAGGCAGTCCGCCTAGGGAGAGGTTCAGGAACTGTGTCTGGAGCCCTGCAGGTCTGCAACGAATGCTCAGTTGAACGCTTTTCTGGGTTACAAGCATTTGATCTTACAAGCTCAAGTTCGAGGTTACAAGTTCTCAAGTATTTGAGCTCTTTGAAAACACTGGTGTCGTGTCCACACTACAGGAGGGCTTCACCTATAAATAACTGATGTGAAAAAAAAATGAAATTAATGAACAGGTGAATCCAGTATGTGTTTTTTCCTTTCCCAAAAATAGGAAAGGACTGATGTAGATGAGATTTCAAGTGACCATTTTCCTTCAACATTTTAGGAACACACTGATTTGTGTCAACTCCAGGATAAATATGATTATTTATCAGCCAAGCTGCCTGTTATTTAGGAAATCATTTAGGGGAGCTTTTAAATGTTTCTTTGATTGCCCAGTAGTTTCTATCAAAAATTATGAGTACCTTAACAATTTTGTGGACATTTGAAAAAATATGGAAAATAATCACTTCTAAAACTATCAGAGACATTTTTATATTTTCCCTCCAGCTGGTGTTTATATATACACACACACACACACACACACACACACACACACTTTTTTTTTCCCCAGGATGACAAACATAAGATATATGCAATTTAATATTTTTTACTTTATAGCTTAATTTTCCCAAACGACTGTATAATCTTAGTTGATAAATTTCATCCCAATGATGTTAAGCAACAAAGAGGGATTTATTGGGCAGGAGCAGGAGCTACTCAAGGAAACCAAGGGCAGGAATTTCCAGGAGGATTTGAGGGACTGGGACCAAGAATTAACCAGCATGAGCTTATCCTGTCAGTTTCCCTGGGGCCACGTGGCTTCTCTTTCTCCCTCTACTTTCTCTGCCTGCATGCCTGTTTCTGTCAGTTAGCAGCCCTCTTGTACTCACGCCTGTCCCAAATACTGCTGTGCCAGCCCCAGCTTTCCTCTGTTTCTCCCTTGAGTACCAGCGGAGGCAGAATTCATCCTCCCCCGCCACCCCATTCCAAACTCCTGGCTCAGCTGGGGTCACCTACAGACCCAGGATATGGGGCTGGGAGGCGGTCCTGTGGCCTGTGACCTGCCCGGGGTTGGGGTGGGGGGGCTGCGGGAAAAGAAGTGACCTGGATGGGACGGCCAGACTCAAGAGCGCCTGCCTCTTACACACAGTGGCAAACAATTACAAAGAAGAGTTACATGGTTTCATTAACCCTTTCCCAGTTCCTAAGCACAGTATTTTTTGTGGTGCTGATCAGGCTGAGATGAGGTGTTTTTTTATTAAAGCTCCTGGATGGGCTGCTCAGCCTGGAGAGTCAGATCTGTGACTTCCCTTGTCACTTGAGATTGTGAAATTGATGGTTTCTGTCTTCCCTGGTCCAGTGCTTTAGGCTGTCTGTGTGGACAAGGGTGGTTGATGTTGTCTCATTACGTACCTGCTCTGAGTCAAAACGCTGTGGATGCGCTGTGACCAGCATCTGGGCCCTGTGTGATGCTCGGCTCAGCCTTGTCACGGTGAGCTGCTGCATCAGTCATAATCCACACGGGGATTTCTCTCTCCCTCACCCCACCTGGAGGCCACCACTGTCAGAAGCAAGTCAAGCATAAGTCCTGTCGGCAGAGGAAAGTCCGAGGAAGGAGAAATAAGAACAAAACACTATTTATGTATTCAAAGAGCAAGGTTTGGATCTGATGTGGCATTTCAGATGCTTTTAAAGCCTCTCATAGAACTAAAATGATAGATCTCAGAAGGAGAAGGCATTTTAAGACAGCAGAGTCCAACTTGAGGCCACGAGACAAGTCAGACATTTGTCTTTCCTGTTTGTAAAGAAACCTCAGCTCTAAAGAAGTAGGTGCCTCTGTAGGTGGCCCTCCTGTGCCAAGACATCATATTCCACTTGTAAAGTGCCTCTAATCTGGGTCTACGAAATCGGCCGGGCATGCCCCTGCAAACGTTGGAAAGTCACTGAGATATGTTGCTCTGCTGTCTTTCTCCAGCCCTTTGTAAATTTTCTATGACTTTTTACACCGAGAACCTACCCAGTTCTCATCACTATCACTACTGCCATCCTGGTTGAGGTGCCAGACTGTCTGTTCCAAATTGCAGCAGTGGTCTCCAAATACATCTCCACACATTCAGCCTTGCCTTCTTACAGTCTGTTTTCAATGGAGCAGAAGAGTAGATCTGTTAAAGCTGTCATATCAAGACCCTTCTCTGCTCATCACTGTCCAATGACCTCCTTTCTCTCTCAGAGGAATAGTCAGAAGCCTTAACAGTGACTAAGCGCACAATCTGCCCCCACCCCCAAGACCCCTCTGACTTTGTTTTCTAGAACCCTCTCCAGTGCTCATTTCACTCCAGCTTCACCAGCCTCCTTGCTCATCTCCAAATACCCTTGATACATTCCTGCCACAGGGCCTTTGCACTTGCTGCTTCCTCTGTTTGGAATCGTCCTTTCTTAGGTAGCTGTATGGCTTGGTCCCTTGCTTTCCTTGGTCTTTGCTCAAATATCACCTCAGTGAGCCTTCCTCTGATCATCCCACTTAACATTGAACCCCTTTCCCATCCTATCCCTTCTTTCCTCTCCATTTTTCTTTTTAGCACTTACCCACATCTAACATGCTAAATACTTGGCTCATTTGTTTTGTTCATAGTTGGTCTCCCCTGACTAGCATGAAAGCTTCAATCTACTCATCAGGATTCTTTTTGCCTCTGTTTTCTTCAGTGTTGTATCCCAGGATCTAAGCAGTGCCTGACGTAGAAGATGCTCAAGAAATATTTATTAAATGAATGCGGGGGAAAATGGCCTCCTCCTCCCATAGCGGTGCTATGTCCTACTCCCCTAGGCTCTCCTCTCTCTTAAATGAAGATGAGCTTCTCTGGGAAATCATTTCAGAAGTGGGTTGCTTCCCCTAGAATTATCTCCCTCCAAGCCTGTCAGTGGTGAGTTTTGGTGAAGCTCTTCATGGTTCGTAAACCCCTTAGAGAATCCAAAAAAAGCTATGGGAACTGCCCCCAGAAAATTATCTAGACAAACAATTTTGCATTCAACTGCAGTCCGTCTGTATGCCCCAGGTAATGGATCCCCACTCTAAGTTTTCGAAATGATTCTCACGACTATTCTGCAAGGCTGAGGCCTCTTCCTGCCCCAGTTTCTTTCCTGGCACCCTTTCTTTCTTGACAGGAAAGATGGCCCGCTGGTTTCCCACGACACACCCAGCTCCCTCCCCTTGGCTCCTCCTGCCCCGTAGCTGGCTCGGAACAGTCCTCTCACCTTGTCTGATTCTGGGATGTTGTGGAGGTGGGAGGAGGGGGTGAGGACTTCTCATACATCCAAGCAATTCTCAGACACCAGCTAGGTGTTCTACAATTTGACTCAGTTCTGACGCTGTCCACCCAGAGATAGCTTCAGATTTCACAGATTAGGGGCTCAGCCCCACAGGACTGCCTCCAACCACACACACTCTCCGTGTGCCTCTGGCAAGTCCTGATTATCGCCTGTGTGTCTGACCAACCAGCTCTAGACTGGATGTTCCAACGACCCTTCCTTGAGTTCAAATAATTTGCTAAAGGGGCTCACAGAACAGAGGAAACCAGTTTACTTACTAGATTACTGATTTATTATAAAGGACATAACTCAGGAACCTCCAGGTGGAAGAGATACACAGGGCAAGAAAGATCCACGTCCTGTCCCGGTGCCATCCTACCTGCATCTCCTTGTGTTCACCAACCCAGAAACTCTCTGAACGCAGCCTTTTGGGTCTCTCCGAAGGCTTCATCACATAGGCATGATGGATTAAATCACTGGCCATTGACTGCTGAACTCAATCGCCAGCCCCTCTCCCCTCCCTGGTGGGTGGGACTGAAAGTTCCAAACCAATAATCGTGTGGTTGATTCCCCTGGCAACCAGCCCCCATCCTTAGGTGGGATCCAAAAATTACCTCTTTAACATAACAAAAGACACTTTATCGCTCTCGGCACAGGAAATTCCAAGAGTTTTAGGATCTCCGTGCCAGGAAATGGGTGGAAGACCAAATATAATAGGGCTGATGCTAAGTCTCGGTGTTGCACCTTGGAGAGAAGCACTTTGGTGCCCTTTGGTGTTTGTTCCAGACTTTTCCTTCCTAGACAGCTAATTGATCTCTTGGTTTTGTTTTTTTTGTTTGTTTTTTTGTTTTTTTTAACTACCTTTTCCTAAGGGCCTAGCTGGAAAGGTTAGATTAAATTTTTCCCTGGAAGTTCCGGATGCATGTCTAGGTTTCCCCGATTTAAGTTGGAGAAAGAGAAGGAAGGCGGTCACATCCCAACTTCGGGTGAATTTTTTCCAGGCTCACAGAT
Organism: Vicugna pacos; assembly: GCF_048564905.1. Classification (NCBI taxonomy): domain Eukaryota; kingdom Metazoa; phylum Chordata; class Mammalia; order Artiodactyla; family Camelidae; genus Vicugna; species Vicugna pacos. The sequence continues at coordinate 10,582,081 of NC_133001.1, read as the reverse complement.
GCCCACATTCTCCAGACCACCCCCTCCTTTCCGTCCATGGGCTCTGCCTTCCCTGGATCTCCGCGTTGAAACCTGGTCTCTGGCCCATCCCTAGGGAGCTGAGAGCCACTTTGCAAATTGTGACTCAGTTGGGACCTGTTTTGCCCTCTCCCTCTGGAGGCTGGCCTGTGAGGTTTTCCTCAGGCCGTTGCTGGGCACAGAAACACAGGACTAAATTTCAAATAGTTCCGCTCCACCCTACCAGGTTGTTAAGTCCCTGGGGCAGGTCCCACGTTTAAGCGCCTTTTTGTGTTTGCCAGCACTAGGCTTGGAGTGTATGAATACTGAATTGTTCTGTGCCTCGGGTTCTTTTTTTCCTGATCATTTCTTAAGCCTCTGCAGCCTTCAGGGCGTGATTTCACAACCCCCAGCTCAGTGTAGCCTGTGGGAGTGCGCTGTCTCTGTGACTCATTGTTATTCCATGTGTCCAGTTCTTTCTCTCTAGCTAAACAGAACATTGTGGTGGGGGCAGGTCATTAAGTTTACCTATGTATTTTTAGAGGAGGTACTGGGGATTGAACCCAGGACCTTGTGTATGCTAAACATGCGCTCTACCACTCGAGCTATAATTCTTCCCCACCCCGGGGGGATGACTTTTGACTTATTTTCATTAATTCCCTCACCACCCTTCCCCTGAGATCCTAACATCAGCCAGCTACTTATTTATTCCTTTACTCAACAAATATTCCTTGAGCAGGTGTCATGTGCCAGCTCTGGGGGTTACAATAGTGAGAGAGAAAAGAGAGAAAAAAAGAAAAGGCAAAGCCTCTGCTCTCAAGGAGCTCACAGTCTAGTAGAAGATGCAGAAAGGAAGCAAAAAAACAGCCCCAAGGAAGACCATAAAATTATAGTGTTGAAAAGCACCATGAAGAATAAACTTGTGGTGTCAAGTGTGGAAAAAAACGTCTTTGTCAAGATGTTCAGAGCTTAAACTAGTGATGATTAAGCTTCAATCTGAAGCACCAGAAGAGGCCGACTAGGCAGAGAAGAGGGAAGAGGAATAATGTCTCAGTCAGAGGAATAGCACATGCAAAGGTCCTGGGGCAGTAAGGAGAATGGGCTCTGAGGTGTGAGGAAGATGAGAACAATAGAGAAAGCCTTGTTAAAGATGCCAGCCTTCATCCCTAAGGTGGCTTGGACCATGGTAGGGGTGGTAGAGATGGAGAAGTAAATAGGTTTGCATAACATTTCAGTGGTAACATTGCCAGGACATGGGAATGAATTTGACAGGGAAGGAGAATATGGTGACAAAGATGAGTCCTCCACTCCTGGCCTATGAGAGCATGGAGGGATGAATTCTTAGCTGGCAGCATTACACTGCGCAGGACTTTTCCTGGCTGTCCGTCCCTGCTCCTGCCTTCTCCCCCCAAGATGCTGAGAATCCATTTCAAGTCTCCTGGGCATGTCTAGTTGGCTTGCAGTACTCTTTGCTAAACCTTCTCAAAGGGAGGAGGAAATCATCTCCTTTATTCCCCCAGCAACCCACCTCCAAGAAGGCTCTGAAGGCTTGGCTGAGCCACGTGCAATTTAGTAATTTCCAGAGAAGGGTGGGCTGGCTTCATCAACGCTAAGTGAAATCCTGTGTTCCTGCCAGATGCTTTGATATATGGAGCAATGCTGGTAAGGGCTGTGTGTGGGTTTTTTTTTTTTTTTTTAAACCCACCTCCATGGTATTCCTTGAATGGCAGTTGACAATTAGCTGCTAAGTAAAAGGAGGCATTTATTTTTATTGCAAGCCTTGACAGCTTTATGTTCACTCTTTAAAAGCCAAGAGTCATGTGTGCAAAGGTGAGTGGGGAGGAGAAGTAGTGTGGGAAGGAGGAAGGGAGGGCCAGGGGCAGGTGCCGACAGATCCCAGGTTTCAGTGCCCGAGTCAGAACCTGAGCAGTATTCACAAGCATGTGCTGATCTGGAAGCAAGAGAGGATGGATCTTCCAGCCCGGGGAGGAGGGAAGGCCTGAGGCTGGCCCAGCAGAAACTACGATCCGCTGTCCCCCGCCATGCCTCATATTCCCAGGATGCCGCGGTGGGAACTGGGCTGCGGGTTTCCTGCCCTGGCACTGCTCTTTTGCTGGAATTTCAGGAGGAAAACCCCCAAGCTCCGAAAGAAAGGTATTTCTTTTCCCTTCTGTGAGTCCGTTCTCCCCTGACAAGACACTTCGCCCAGCTCCATTTCCCTCTCCTGTCTGGGCTGGGGATGCTCTCAGGACCAAGCCTCTGGGGACAAGGTCAATGTGGAGGGGGAGGGGCAGGGGGTGGGCTCTCGGCGACCTGGGCTGGACTGGAGGCTGGTGGGAGGGGCTCTTGTCCTGAATCCAGGAGTGCTTGAGTGACGATGGAGGAAGAGCCAGGTTAGAAAGGAGGGGACAGCTAATCTTTCTCCTTTCACTCACCCAAACCAGCACCATGTCCTGGGGTGTTCCAGCCAGTCTGAAGAGGGGACTTGAGAAGTTAAGGGTGGAGGATGTCTTCCGAGCAGAGACTGGGCAGCTACCCTCTTTCTCCCTCCCCTCGAGCCTTAAAGATGTCTGAAACTTCACCTGGACAATTTTATTCCACTGACTTTAAACATGAAAGATTAAAGCACTGATTTTAGAATCTCAGAGCAAATACCAACTTGGACAAATGCCTCATCTGAGTCTTGGTTTTCTCCTCTGTCAAATGGAACAATCATATCTACTTTGTAGGGTTCTTATGAGAACTAAAAGAGCGCATGCCTGAAAGCTTTTAGATAGGTAGTTTGCCATATAATTAGCTTAATTGATTAAATGTATTAATAATTATAATCATATCATATATTATAATTAATTAAGACTGTATCTGTGTAGATGGAAAAGAATCTGTTGATGGTGACAGGTCCAAAGTGATGAGTAGTTGTGAATGAATTGGGGGGGTGCTGGCAGAAGGTGGAAGGAGCAGTTGGGCAGGGGTTCCCTAAAGGACTGAGTGCAGGCTAGGAGGGCAGGGCACAGAAAACAGAGCCTGGGTTTTGCCTCTTGGTACCCTTGGGGTGGAAAATGGTCTTTGAGTATCTCCCACTCACTGTCTGCTGCTTCCCTCCTTCACTGGTCCTTTCCCTGGTTTCCTGGGACTTCTCCGGTCATCTATTCCCTGATATCTAGGCTATTTCATGTCCATCCACGATCAAAGGGTAGCAGTTAGGACCCGGAAGTCAGAGGAGGGTAGAACTCAGGACTGGGTCTTTGGAGTTCCAGGGATGTTTTGGGTTCCAAATTCCTCGTGTGTGATGTGAGATGAAGAATGACAAAGCCTGATCTAGACAGACTAAAGAAAGAGAGCGCCCTGTCCCTCATGGAAGAAGGAACCTGTAGGTCCTATGTCTTCAGAGCAGGCTATGGTCATTTCTTGTTGGTGGGAATAGCTCTGCCTGGTTTCTAGGCTGGAGATGGAAAGTTCAGAGTCTTCATCATGTGGGTGATATTTAAAGCCTTGAGGTTATGAAGTACATGCAGATGACGAAGGGTAAGTCTGGGACACTCCAGCCTTTGGACGACAGGTTGTAAGGAGGAATCATCTGAGGGGGCTGAGAATGAGAGGCCAGTGAGATAAACGGAGAAGCGAAAGCCACGGGAGAAATTGTCTAAGGAAGGAGGGGTGATTGGCTGCGTCGCATATGGCTGATGGAGCAGTTCAGATCAAGATCGAGAATTTGATCCCTGGATTTTAAAAATGTAAAGGCCATCGATCTCCTTGACACGTGCAAGTTTGGAGAAGTGCTGACTGGGGTACATTCAGGAGAGAAGGGACGGGGAGGAAGTCTACAAGAGAAGCAGTGATTTGGGAATGCTGCGGCAGTAGGGTGGGATGCGAGTGAGGCTGGAGAAGACCCTGGGGGAACTGTCATTGGATGCTGGACCTAAGGGAATAGAGGAGAGAGAGAAAGAAATGATGGAGATAGACATAGAGATAGAAAGAGAAATCAAGATTGGACCAGACACGCAGATTTCCAAGTCATGATGTTATGGGCGCTATCTAAATGCATGGAGTTGTGTGAACTTTTCCAAGGACAACGTCTAGAGTGAGAAGAAGCCTGAGGTGGATGGCTGGGAAATGACACACTGAAGGAGCAGGTGGAGGAAGGGGCAAGTACAGGAGCCTGTAGAGGAGCCAGGAGGGAGATGAGACCAGCATGAGAGTGGATGGTTTCATAGTCATGCAGGGAGAAAGTCTTGCAGAACAATGAGAATCGACACCATCAGAGTCTTCAGAGAAGACAGGTAGGGTGTGGAATGAACTCAGACCAGATTCAGCCATTAGGAGGGCACAAGAAATCCTAGTGGGCAGGTTGGGTGGGAAGATGCAGCTGATGAAACCAGAGTAAGCTGGGTTGAGAGGTTAAGGAAATGATCAAGAAGAAGTAGAGCCTGTGAGGGTGGAGAACCCTTTTTACAAGTAGACACATTTTTCTATGAGTCTATAGGTGAAGAGAAGAAAGGTGAGTGATGTGATTGCATGAGAGCTGGGGTGGGAGATTATTCTTTAATAATTTGGTAAAAATTTAGACTCACATGCTCCTTCAATTTAAGATGGGAAGGAGGAGTGAAGTCCTGGAAGAGGTGGAAAGGGATGGAACCCATAGTTCAAGAAAGCATCAGCTTAGAGGAAAGCACAGGGCACTTTCCTTCCTCCAAGAGAGGACAGGCAGACAGACAGAGAAGGGACAGGAGGAGCAGGGACTGGAGATGACGGGGTTCTCTCATGATGTCTTCCATTTGGGGAGATAAGGGAAAGAGGAGATGAGGTCACTCCCTGAGACAGAGAGGAGGGAATGGGTGGTGAGCTCAAGGGAGTGGTGAAGTTTTTGACCCAAGATCTCATGGACATTGGGCTGCACTGTTCCTCAGTGACTTGAAGACGGCGTGGAGAGGGTAGTGGAAATGAGCAGAGTGGAGATGCTGGAAGGAAAAAGAATGTTGGGAAATGAGTGTCCTGGGGCAAATGATGTTGAAATGCCTGACTGTGGGCCATGGAAGGAAGAGGTGATGAGCACAGGACGGGGTTGATAGACTTGGAAGAGGAGAAAAGTTGGAGGACTCACTGTGCAGCGGGGTGTAAGAAGGAGCTTGATTCCAGATCATCTGCCTGGGGACCTCAGAGATGGAGCTCACGTTTGGTTTGACGGCTCTGCCGTCTCTGAGAACACCATTCCATCATGTTTGGGATATCTTTCCCTATTGGGATCCGGAAGGCCCCTTGAGCCCAAGTTTCAGCTGCCCTGAAACACATCTGCCTCTTAGGACATTTTACAAATATCCTATTGTCTATGTTTTTAGTTAGATCATTTCAATCATTTCCCTCCAATTTGGGGAGAATAGCTATTGAACTCTTTCACAGACAAATAGAAACCTAATTCTACATCAGTACTGACATGCTCTAATTGTTTCTCATTCTCTTGCATGAGGTCCTTTCATGTTCATAACTTGATAATAAGCTTGTTGAAAGCCAGAGCCACATCTTGTTACCAAAACACAGGTCCGACTGCTTGCCGATCAAAAGCCAATACAATGGGTAGAAAGGAAATCTGGCTTTATTCTGGAGACTGGCATCTGGAGGTGGGGAAGAGGCGGGCTCCTGTCCAAAGACCAGCTCCCTACCCTGACAATCAATGGGCAAGAGCTCTTAAAGAGTCTCAGGGTGTACAGGAGGTGGAGAGAGGGGGCTACATGCAGAGGAGCGCAGTCAGCTCTGACAGTCATCTCAAAGTTAGTCATGCTGATGGTCTGATCAGCAGCATCGTGATTCTTGCAAGTACAGTTGATCTTCAGTTCCAGGGTTGGTCCGTTCTCATTTCTTTGAGGCCAGTTCTCAAAATTGTGGCAGCTTATGTCACAGCTACACTCTAGTTACCACACAGTTAGCTGCTTCTGTCTGGTGGGGGTTTTACCAGCTCAAAGGATATGGTTCAGAATATTATTTATAGCCCTTGAGGAGGAACTACAGGTCCTTGACTCTGTTTAATGGCCAAACTATTATTATTTTGTTTTGCTTGACTATTTCCCTTTGTTTCTATATTTTCTTATTTCTCAGATTAAACTTGTTCTTTGACTGAAGTTTCTCTACAGACAAGAGGCAGGCAGAGGACGAGGAGGAGTGGGGATCTGCCCTGGGAAGATCCCATAGGGTCCTGCTCTGTTTCAGTCTTCCAGTCTGTCTGTACAGCCATCCCGCCTGGCCGGCTGCTGGCACATACAGGGCACTCGATAGACAATAAGCGTGAAGTTGAATTCATTTCCTGAAGGGGGCCCTACTAGTGTTTAAACGAAAGAAGTGCCAGAATTGTCATTAAGCGTGGAAAGCACTTGCTTAAAGATGGCGTAATTCATTAAGTAATTCAGCAAAACTGGTTGACTGTCTGCCTTGGGCCAGGCTCCATGCTGGACACGGGGATGGAACCAGATTGAGATGGTTGAGAGGTCACGTGGCTGACGAGGGGAGAAGCAGAAGCTGGGAGGGCGGGGGAGCCTGCAGTCTTGCAGAGAACACGGCACATATAGATAATAATAGCACAGTGGGAAAGGGAAGTGTGGAACAGGAAAGGAATTGGGGTATTACCGAAGGGACACGGATGCACAGAGTGGGGATGGAGTCCTTCAGGGTGAGTCAGGGAAGACTTGGCAGAGGTGATGATAGTGAGTCCAGCCAAGGAAGACATAGAACCTTAGACGGGGAAGGGACAGATGAACAGACTGAGGGCACGAAAACCCGAGAGCACTAGGGGCTTTCAGAACATCAGGCCAAGATGCCTTTAGGGGCGTGGCCAGAAGTCAGGCCAGAAAGGTAGGTGGGGGCCAGGCCGAATGCCACCTTAAGGAATGCTGGCCCTGGTTCTCCCATTTCAACCACAGACATATTTAACCAAACAGTCTCACTGGAGTGCTGTAGGTAAAACAGACAACAGTCCAGCGGGCACACTGCTGGGGTGCGGAAATTGTCCAGCCAGGTGCTGGCAGGGCTGGGGGGAGCTGGTCCCCGCACGCTTCGCTGGAGGCAGTGTCATCTGGAAAAATAGTTTTGGAAAGCAATTTGCATACCGTAGTCATCCAAATGTTCAAACCACTTGACCTCGTAATTTTCCATGTGGGAATTGGCCCTCAGGAAATAGTGTGAAAGAAGGAAAAGCCTGTCTTCATCCATCCAAATGTTAATGAATTAATTAAGCACTTAATCAGGCATTGTGCATCGCACGATATACATTCCAGGAACTCTGCTAGCGAGTGACCACGTTCTCACAGGAGCAATGGTAATAATAATAGAGTGTAGAAGACAATGTAAATTATTTACAGTACTGTGGTGGTTTCATACAGTATGAGACATCCGTACAGTGGATCATTATGCCTTAATGCTACAAAACTCAAGCAGAATTCAGAATGACCCACTTGCTACTGTGGCTAAGAGCACATTCTCCTGAGTTTACGGCCTGGGCTTGAATTCTGACTGTGCCGTATCCCTGACCTTAGCAAGTTCATTAACGCCTCTAAGGCTCGATGTCTTTAATAGTAAGGTGGATATGACAACACCACGCCCTCAGGTGCTGCGGTCAAGGTTAAATGAGAAAAAGTGTGCAAAGTACTTAGCATAATTCCTAGCACACAAGCACTCCGTAAAAGGGAGCCGCTACTTTTTAATTTAATTTAATTTAATTTAATTTAATTTAATTTAATTTTATGTATATATATTTATTGAAGTATAGTCAGTTTACAATGCTGTGTAAACTTCTGGTGTACAGCACAGTGCTTCAGTCATACACGAACATACATATATTCGTTTTCATATTCTTTTTCACCATATGTTACTAGAGTTGTTATTTTAAACACAATAAATGTGGATAAACAGAAAAAGACTGACAGACTGCCTCGAGTGTACAGCCCCCAATTTATAGCTCCAGGAAATATTATGTGTGATTTGTCCCCTGTATTTTGTTTAGAATCCCTGCAGTAAAACCGCTGAAGTCTCAGGCCACAAAGAAAATCGAGAAACGGACAAAGCACGTTGATCTATGAGTTCTTCCAAGGGGGGTCAGAGTGATGGTCTGCTTTTTCCTCCTCCCAGCGGTGTTCGGCCAGCGCTTGGATGAGACAGTGGCCTATGAGCAGAAATTTGGCCCCCACCTGGTGCCCATCCTGGTGGAGAAGTGTGCGGAGTTCATCCTGGAGCACGGCCTGAACGAAGAGGGCATCTTCCGGCTGCCTGGGCAGGACAACCTGGTGAAGCAGCTGAGAGATGCTTTTGACGCGGGGGAGCGGCCCTCCTTTGACAGGTATGCTGTCCTCGCCTCGCCTCCCCTGGGCCTGGCTTGGCGGAGAGGACCTCTCTCTACCAGTTGGGCTGTGGGACTCGTGCAGACGCTTCCAAACGCCCTGGCTGGCAACAGAAAGGGCCTTTTATTTTGCTCAGAATTCAGTGTTTGGGAGCCTGGAGCTCAGTCAGAGGAGTATGCTGATCATTTATGTGAGAGGTGATGTGAACCAGAACTAGAGCCTTGCTGGGTGGCCAAGAGGTGTTCCGGATATGGGGGGAGGGGGAGTAAGGGAGAAAGACGGGACTTAGATCAGGGCTGAGCCTGGGAGCAGGTGCGGGATGGGGAATCGCCAAGCTGGCCGAACAGACTGGGAGAGGCAGATACCGCACCACGTCTGTATCTGAGGGCTCCGATGCTCTTCCTCAGCTTTCCAGAAATGGCCAGAATCAGCGGGGAGGGTGTAGCTCAGTGGCAGGATGCATGCTTAGTATGCATGAGGTCCTGGGTTCAATCCCCAGTACCTCCATTAAAAAAACTGAATGAATGAATGAATAAATAAATGAATGAATGAATGAATAAATAAATAAATAAATAAACAAACCTAATTACCTCCCCCCACAGAAAACAAAAACAAAAAGCCCTCACAGAAATGGCCAGAACCAGAACTTTTGGTTAGTTTGGGAGACCACAGTCCTGTGCAATTTTGAATTTGGTTCTGAGAGCAGGGGGTACATACTGACATCTTGGCAGCCTGGCGTTCCCCCAGTTCCCCTCTGAAGAGGTTGCCCAGCCCTGTTTGGGGCTTTTAAGGGGCAGTGACATTTCTTCCACTATCCCCCTCCCGCCCCACCTCCTGCAGCCAGCCAGACAAGGTGTTCTGCTCTGCCGTGCTAGCTCCGCCCCCCTCCCAAAACCCGACATTGGACACTCTCTGCCTGTTGTGCAATGCTTGCCCCGGTGGCCTGCATATGCTTGTCTTGGTGGCAAGAAAGAGCCGTTGTTCTTTCCAAATCAGCAGCCCATAAACCAAGATTTAGTTAGGGCCTGAAATCTATCCAGTCTCCAAGGATTGAAATCCCACAAGAGCTTATTCAGGACCGAGGAGTAGGGCTGATCCTGGGAGAATCGTGAATCGCTAAGTGTCATGCTGTGTGGACGGTCTCACCCACCATCTCCCTCACCTCGCACTGCAGTCACCACGGTTGCCTGCTGTCCCTCCCTGCAAAGCATCCAAGCTTCACTGAGACCCGTCTGTTTCTCTCCATTCTCACAGCCGCTGTCTTAGCTTGGAGTACCGTATGTCTGTCTTTGCTGCACTTGGCATGCAATAGGTTAATTTACCCAGGTATTTGGACCGGAGAGCACCAGGGGCAATTGTTACCGGAACTGACGCAGGTTACGAGCATCAGACTGACAGACAGACAGAACATTCAGCGGCCCCAGAAATCACATTTCATTATCAGGCACCTGTTCCATCAAGCCTACCGTCTTCACACTCACTTTTCTTCTTATGTTTTTAATTAGCTTTGCATTGATCAAAAGATACAGATGGGTGGTTGCTAAAGCAATGAGAACAGTCAGCCAGGAGGAAAAGAAGTGATTGACAGGTTTGCTGAACACCTGCCCGAAGGTTGAGCTTATGCACCTGTAAAGTCAGCCTGGGTGGTGGAGTTGAAGTCCTTGATTCCTGTGAAATATTTGGGGCTGGAGGGAGGAAAGGGACCACGCTTTGTTAAGGAAGCTCCACCCCCAGAACCGAAGGGAAGGGTTTACACATCCAGAAATAGAAAGGGTCACCTGGGGCTCTTCAGGGTCCTCCCAGGGCCGACTCTTGGGTCCACGGGGCCCCTGGGATTATCCATCTTGATCCTCTATCCTGGTCATGTGTGCAGTACCAGCAGGACAGCCCCTCAACTGCCTGATTGGAATGAGTCAAGACAAAGATGCCCTTACTTGGTAGACGCTAGAGCAGGTGTATCGGGCTCTCATTAAATATATAAATATGGATTTAAAAATTCGAGTCAAATTGAGTTTCTTCTGGGCAGGATGCTGCCACTACACAAAGCGCATACACTGCCGATACCGATATTTCTGTGGAAAAGGACACGGACCCGCCACATGATCAGGTCAGTGCTACAAGGGACGGTCAGCAGGGCCATGTGAGGGACCTTGGCTAATTGATGGGTCAGGCATTGACCTCAGAAGCCACCTGGCTCCCTACTTGCTCGTTGTCCTTGGTTAAAAAAAAAATCTTTTAACGATGTTCCATTAGGTAAAGCAAACTCAGGAAAAATCATACTGGAAATTTCGACTATAACCATGACATCTGAGTCAGCCTGCTTATAGTGGGGGAACAGACATTAAACCAGAAATTGAAAGAAATCACCATATAGTTTCTGTTGTGTTAAGTGCTAAACAAACAAGTGTGAAAAAGCGATGGTACTATAAGAACTTAGAATAGGGGCTTTTAGCAGGTCTCCCCTCAAAATGTATCACATAGACTGAGACACAAAACACTAGCATGAGGAGTTAGCCAGGCCAACCAGTGTCATCTTCCCCCCCCTCCCCCGGCAAAATGAACGGGGAAGCTTTCTGTGGCTGTAAAATTCCAAGATGGCTAATTGGCCTTTTTTTTTTTTTTGATGATAATTTTGAAATATCTATACTATATCTGTGGTTATAACCCTTTTCTCTTTTCTTCTCTGTTTCCTCTTTTCTTTTCTTTTTTTTTTTTCTCTTTTCTAATGTTGGCTTAGTTTCTCCTGATTGAGCTTTCTTTAGCGTTTGTCTTTTTTGTTGTTGCTCTTTCTCTTGGAAAGTTTCCGATTCTTGACGAATCATCTCTACTGTTTTTCTCATTTTGAGTTCTCTATTTTCTACCTCGGTTCTGTGGCTATGTTTTGAGTATAGGGCGCCGTGCCAGGTTGGGGACAGTGAGTCAGAGAGTGGAGGTGGGGGGTCAGATGGGGCTGGGGCAGAATCCTGGCAAAAGATGATGGCCCTTGTGAAACAGGGCAGTGAAAGGAGGGACGGGGCTTAGAGGGTTTAAGGGACATTTGCATAGCAGGATGAGGGGATTTGCGTACTCAGATATGGGTAAGGGAGGAGCTTCAATCAAATCAAGACCCTGGATTCCGATTAAGCCCACTGGGTGGACTGCGATGCAGGGGCACCAGGACAAAGGAGATTTTAGGACATGAGGAGGATGCGGCTCCTGCAAAGTGTCAGCTGGTTGTCATCCTGCCATTTTCTGGGGAACTTCTCTTGCATTTTGATAAGGGGGCTTTGCTGGGGGTATTTTTAGGCAGTGATTCAGCAGAGAAGACTTTCCCAGAATGCCACCTCAAGTGAATGGTCCCCACCTCTGATTTCTGAGGGCAGCAGTGGAGCAGAGGCAGAGTTCTGTGCCTGCTAAAGAGAGAATTCACAGGCTGCAAAGGGGGAGCCTTTTCAGAAGACAGCTCTGATCACTCGCTGTCAAAAACAGCCAAAAAGAAAACATTTACATGGAACATCAAGACAGAACTCCACAGTCAAGCCTTGCTGTTCTGGTTTCTGCTGCCTCAGATGCTTACCCTCTCCTCCCTTGCCCGACCCTGCTCCAGGAAGTAATCCTCCTGCCAGCTGCTTCTATATCCCCCAACACTGAAGCCCAGAAGGCACTCAGATCATCTGAACTTCTTACGACATCACAGTGTTTCAAAATATTACTGCGTCTGTCTCTTAACAAAGACCAGTTTTTCTTGATATGAAATAAACAAATATTTCTTCACTGAGCTTCCAGTACATGGTATATTCAGACTCATTTTCTCTTATGGAGCTACAGAATAAATGCAATAGCTCCATCAGCCACGGGTCAGCAGACTTTTCTTAAAAGCCCACGTATGAAATATTTACGCTTTGTGGGCAGACAATCTCTGCTGCATCTCCTCGACTCGGCTTGGCTCATATAGCAAGAAATCAGCCAGAGACAATATAAAAGAACGAATGAAGCATGGCAGTGTTCCCACAGCACTTTATTTATGGATGCAGAAATTTGAATTTCAGGCGATTTTCACATGCCATGCAATATTCTTTTGAGTTTTTTTCCCCAACCGTTTAAAAAATGTAAAATCCATTCTTGGCTCACAGGCTGTACAACTAAAGGCAGTGGACCATGGCTTACCCAGTCTTCTCTCCGTCCTCCTGGCAGTCACATGCTGCCAGCCTCGGGCTGTGACTCCTTGTCATTCTTCAGATCTTGTCTGAGGAGTCTCCTTGGCCTCCCCAGTTCTGCATCGGGTGTCCCTTTTTCTACATTTCCATGCGGTCCCAGGTCTTGGACTTCCCTTGTCATCACAGTAACCAGGTGGAATTGCAATGACTTGAAAACATGAGTCTGCACAGCTCTGTCACTCCATAAGGACAGGAGTCCTGTGTGTCCCTCAGGTTCCCTGCTGCAATTCCAGTGCCTGACATAGTATCTCGCACCTAATAGGTTCTCTCAACCCTTGTTAGTTGAATAAATGATTGTGAAAATATACGAATGAATCCCAGAACTATTTTAAGCTCTCTGAGAGATTAGAGAGAGATCAGTGGACCATAGGTATCAAGGAGTTATCACATGAAAAATTAGAGACTAAGTAGAGAACGCTAAATTGTGTTGTACTGAGTGACTAGGAGAAAGAAGAAAGCAATGAAGACTAGAATAGTTTAATAGGTTTAATGGAAAAAGTCGACCCTGAACTTATCTTTGAGGCAGTTAGAAAAGATAAAGGAAAAGGTATTAGGGGTTATGATTCCAGAAGGGGGAGTAGCAAAAATCTTTTGATTGTTACACCTGTATCGGACTCTACTCCTCTATAAAACCCCATTTGGAAACTGGGATTATATTCAATAGATCACCAATGAGGAGGTGAGGAGGGTTCTGAAGTTCAGCTTTCAAAGCGCATTGCTTATTCTCTTCCAGAGATACAGATGTGCACACGGTGGCCTCCCTGCTGAAGCTCTACCTCCGAGACCTCCCGGAACCAGTGGTTCCCTGGAACCAGTATGAGGGGTTCCTGCTATGCGGGCAGCTCATGAATGCAGATGAAGCAAAGGTTTGTCTCTTAATAGGGTTAGTTGTCCTGCCTCAGAAGAAGGTGATGGTTACTGAACACTATTCTAGTAGGCAAGCAGCAGTGGGTTAGGGACCCGCATCTTTCTATGAGATACTTTGTCAAACTGGAACTTTCTCAGCAACAAGAGGCCAACGATGCCAGTCATGATGACGGCCCTCATGGGATGTAGCACTCTAACAAAGAATTGGACTATCATCAAATACCCTCAGGTCACTTTAAAATTAGTACGAGAAGGAGGATGCGTCTGAGAAGGGTTTCAGGCAATATGGCCCTGCTGAGTCCCGCTGGGACAGAAAAACAGAGTGACTAACCTGGAGGGCAGGTGAGAGGTCTGAATGTTCTAGCTCTGTGGTGACCATGGGTGTCAGACGTGGCTATACAGGGAACACACGTACCAGGGAGAGGTAAGACAGGAGCTTTTCTTTGTTCCTATCAGCCGTGGCTGCTGCAGGGCTGCGGCATCATGCTTGTTAGAGTGCACCGGCTCACCAGGAGGAGTTTTGATCCTTAAATTGTTTCTTTGAAGGTCTTAGAGTCAACAGCCACCACACTGGGGTCATGTTAAACACACTAACCAACCAGTGAAAGAAACCAATAAAACCCAACTGACAACAGTAAAACCTTTATGGTTTTTAACCAAGATTTGCAAAACTAAATGGCCCCTGAATGCATCTGTGTCACACTGCTAACGTAAGAGTCTAACTCCCCATTTTGGGGAAGTAAGTGTTCAGCGCTACTGTGTTAAAAGCTCTCTCTGGCAAAGTAGTGCACAGAAAAACTGAACAATGAAGACCTGAACTTAAGTTTGATTTTTTGCCATTAAGCCAATGATGTATCTTCTGTGAGACTCAGTTTATTTACTTAGACTGAGAGAGCTTGCTACAGTGATGGAATTCTTACGCATCTGCACTGTCCAGTGTGGTGACCACTAGCCACATGTGGCCACTAGGCACTTGAAATGTGGCTGATGCAACTGAGGAACTAAATTTCTTACTTTATTTTATTTTATTTTATTTTATTTTATTTTATTTTATTTTACTTTACTTTATTCAAATAGCTACTTATGGCAAATGGCTGTTGTATGAGACAGCACAAACTTAGACAAATTTCAGAATAACAGGATCGTTTTGAGGACTAAGGGATATATGTCACAGTTTTAAATTGCTAATTCGAAGGGAGGTTTATTATCTGCTCTACTTCAGATTTTTTTATACAGTATGCTCCCAGAAAAAGTGTATATATATATTTTTTTCTTTTTTAAATAAATTATTGAAGAGTTTTTTGCCCTCGCCCTGGAAGAAAGCCCAGCTGTGAGAACTTGCATCCTGAAAGTAAGGCGCCTCAGGATTTAAGCAGATCCAGGCACAAGAAAAAAGATGATTTCATATCTCAACATCAGGAAAGGAAGAGCACGAGGAAGAGGCAGCTAGTGCGCTATGGCCACTGTAGCTACTTTCCAATACACAGATTAGGTTGCACGATCTGCTATGGGATATTTTGTATACGGTTTATGAATTTTGAGGGAGGTTAAGAGAATAAGGAAAGTCTTCATTTATCCAGGTGTATCAGCTCACCTTGGCAAAAGTAGGTGATTTTATGGAATGAGGTTTAAAAATTGGCTAAAAATGATGAATGCTACAGGTGGCATCTCACCTCCCCTCCTCCCAGCTTCAGGGAAAGGAAAGGAGGTCCGTGGATCCCCACACTGGCAATCAGACTCCTGCCCCTAAACTTCCTCGTTTTAGACCCGCTTCTCCCAATTTGTTTCAATCTCAACACATTGGAGAGTTTCTAATCTGTGGTAATGCACATCTGGACAGGGCAGGGGGATCAGAGCCTCTCTCATTGGTGACAATGTGGCAGGGGTGGTAGCTGGGAGGAGTGAGTCTATAGCAACTTTTGCAAAGAATTTGCATGACTATACTGAAGAGGAAGGAATCAGTATCTGGTCTGAGGGGGGACAGCGTGTCTCACGTGCACGGTGCACTTTTGTAATCATGATGCTGCAGACGGTGACTGCAGACCCTGCAGGCAGCTGTGGGTGAGAACAACAAAGAAAGCTCGCTGTGCTTCTCTTCCTGGCCCATGTGTTCTTTGTATGACTGTGTCTGACGTTCATGGTCATCGTGGAGCTAGAACATTTGGACCTCTCACCTGCCCTCCAGGTTGGTCAGCCTGTCCTTGGGTCCTAGTGGGTTCCAGCAAGACCAGGTTGCTTGAAACCCAGGTTCACAGAAACAGCCTCCTTCTCTCAATACTTTTAAAGTGACTTGTGGGTATTTGCTTCTGGCCCAGTTCTTTATTGGAGCTTTCATCTCAAGCATTTCTTAAGCAAACAATATCGTGAGTATGCTTATCAAATAGTTCTGGCTCGGAGTAGCTCTGAGTCGGAGAGGAGGGCATAATTACAGACAAGTAAAAAAAATACACTGTCCATGTATGTATGTTCATGTATAACTGAAAAATTGTGCTCTACACTGGAATTTGACACAACATTGTAAAATGATGATAACTCAATAAAAAAAGTTAAAAAAATAAAGTATTTAACTTAAAAAAAAGTAAAATGTATCGGAAATCTTAGAACACACCAAAAAAAAAAAAATACACTGTCCAAAAAACAATGAGCCTCTCCGTGCTATTTTTGCAACTTCCTGTTATAGTTATTTCAAATAAATATAGTTATTTCAAAATAAAAAGTTTTTTTTTTTAAAGACATACAATACTATGGGAACAGGAGAGACTGCCAAAGTGTTGCTTCTGCAGAGTTGCACCAATTATGTCGCAGGGTCCCCACTGCTGACAAATAAGCAGGCTCATTTACTGGTGTTGAACATCTCTTTCCAGGCTCAGCAGGAGCTGATGAAGCAGCTCTCCATCCTTCCTCGAGACAACTACAACCTCATGAGCTACCTCTGCAGGTAAGAGTCCCCTGGTATCAGCGTCACAATTTTCAGCCACATCAGAAAAATGCTCCCTGTTAGAGGAGTGTCTTTGTGAACTTAGGAGATTCTGGTCCAGACCTTTGGAAGGTCAACACTGCTCACATAGCAATGAGGCAGTTTCCTGAGTCCATAGATAACTGAAAAGATCCCCTGAAAATCTGATTGGCACAAAAATTGAACATTCCACTCCCCCCCCCATCAAACCTGCCCCAGGGCTGCCCAGAGTCCTGGGACATGCAGTGGAACCCAGAATTCTTCTGATGTTTTTAGAATTATCTCCAGCTTACTGACTCTGGACCATAACTTAGCAGCCCAGGGACATTTGTTGCAGGACAATTTTCTCATGTCCCTTTCTGAGGACCTGCTTTGTGCTGTCTCTGTGGCAACATGTAGTCTGTGATTGACCCAGATCTGGCTGAAGCAGGAAGCCCGAATCTCCATGCTGGATATAGCTGAAATTTTTCTTTTTTTTAAAAAACATAACTTTCTGTAGTTTCCAGATTTGGAAACCAGGAAAATGCAAAATACTGTACATAGATAAAAATTACCCCAAATTCTCTCACCCAGTAAAAATCACTGCTAATGTTTGAGTGTTTTTCCCTCTGAATGTTTTTGTCTCTATGAGAGAGCTTTACATGCATCAATATAAATATAGGAAACAATTTTTACACCAAATTAGAAATGAAGTATATATTTGTATCTGCTTCCTTTGGCTAAATGCTACTTTATGAGCATTTTCTTATGTCATATAATAGGATTATAAATGACTCCGTAATATTCTGTAATATTTCCTCATTTGGACAACCCATCACTGATTTAATAATTTCTCTGTATTTGGAATTTTAAGTTGCTGCAGCCTACTTATCTAAAAATGGTTTTTGGAGAGAGTATTTAGAAATTCCTTTATTGATCTTTTTAGTTTTTTTTTTTTAAATAGCATATATCTGAGAGTTTCATGCCTCAAGTGTGTGGAATTACAGCAAAAACTCATTGTTAGTTTTTGAGCACCTGCTGAAAATCTGAGATGCTTGGTGCTGTAATCGGAGGATGAGAGCAAGGAGGCACCGTGAATTCCCATTTCTGAGATCTTCTCATGATTAAATTTTCTTGTCTAGAGACTCCTCTGGGACAGGTGCTGAGCATTTGAGAGAGAAGCCTGTAAAGTCAGGACCGAGGGTAGTCAAACAACCATTTTAGTCCTTCTCATCTCCTCTTAGCTCCCAGAACTGGACCCTGTCTCCTGCCAGCGTGACTCTCCACCCCACCCCTGGCCCCAGTGCCACCACCAGGGGCTGGAATGCTTGTTTTTCTTCTTCCCCGATCTTGAATCTTTCAGGGCAGAGCTAAATTCTTGTAGTTTGAGCAGACTGATCCCACTCCTGAGACCAGGAGGAAAGAGTTGGGACCCACCTCTGAGATCTTGTTGGTCCCAGGAAGTGCTCCCTTCTGATAACTTCCTGTTTCCTACTGTGGGATTTCCTGGCTGTTCACAGGTTCCTGCATGAAATACAGCTGAACTGTGGTGTTAACAAGATGAGTGTGGACAATCTGGCTACTGTGATCGGTGTGAATCTCATCAGGTCAAAGGTAGAAGACCCTGCTGTGATCATGAGAGGTAAGGCTGGTCCCGTGGTAAAGGCAGGCGCAGAGGAAATAACAAGAGTGGCGTCACTACCAAATCGCTCTGTAATTGGCCAAGCATTTTCAGTTGATTAGCTCATGTGAGTTGTAAAAGAGCCCTGTGAAATAAGCGAGCAGGCATTGTGTCCATTCTCCAGGTCACAGCGGGACAGAGAGGTTAAAGATTTACCAATCGTCACACAGTGCAATAGGCTGGCACAAACACAGCTAATGTTTCTTAGTCTTTTATTGCTTTTTAATACCCTTAACCAGAGAGAGCAAACAAGTGTGGTTTTATGAGGCAGCTCATAAAAAGGCTACTTGTTAAGCTGTGCTAAAAAGGCTCCTGAGGCTGTGTCTTGGCTCAATGAACAAAAGTCCTGACACAGAGCACTGATGTCTGCCATGGTTTTGAGGAGGCAGGATGCCCAGCACACGTTTGCTCTGTGTGCAGTAAGAAATCAGATGTCATACCGAGGACACATCAGGAGAGAAAGATGTTTCATTTTCTTTCCTGTCATATTGCCTGTTTCCTGATCAAAGACCGATTCAGAGGACTGTAGGCTGAAAATAGCCCTCTTTCACCCCACTCCCATATCCTTCATCTATTCGATCCCTTTCATCATAATCTCCTACCCCAAGCAATTAAGAAGGGTCCTGTGAGGAGCAAAATAAGGTCTTTTGGAACCATGTAGCTTTAGAGTCAAGTTTAGAGACATTCCATGGGTAGAGACCCTTGAGGAATGCCTGCCCCCTGCTTCATGGTCCAACACTATAAATCTCTTCCTTCTTTCTTTTCAGGGACTCCTCAGATCCAAAGAGTGATGACCATGATGATCAGAGACCATGAAGTCCTCTTCCCCAAGTCTAAAGATGCACCCGTATCACCTCCTGCCCAAAAAAATGACCCCAAGAAACCTCCAGTGGCACGAAGTTCTGTGGGCTGGGATGCTACTGAGGACACTCCAATTTCTAGAACAGACAGCGTCAGTAACATGGTAAGGGGCAGAGAGCCTTCCTCCTTCCATTTGACTCCTCTCTAGTCCAGGTCATTCCATGGAAGAGCTTCTCTGGGGTGTCTTGAATGATGCTGTGGCCATGGCCACAGCCAGTACAGACCCATTGGAATGCATCTTGAAAGCCTGGCCTCTTTCAAAATCTACTTTCCATGGGCATCGTGGAGGTGGGGTTAGTGATGTGTGCCAGTCCCCCAGTGGCTAAGCAATGGGAGTCCTCCACTGAAGCCTACTCTGAAAGGGAAACCCTTTCAAACACAGTCCAGGGAAGTTCAATGAGGGAATTTTAGACCACAGTGTAAATGTTCTAGTGAGAGCTGTTGAAAATTCCGGGTGAACGCCCAGAAAGAACCGGTTTCCTGCTAAGCCATGGAACGTGATTCCTTTCTCAGAGTATGTGGTATGTTTGTGTAATATTTCTCATTCCCTGATAAGCCGTCTCAGCATTGTCAACCCCCTCATTTGTACTGAAGGGCTGGGTCTCACGTTCCCAATGTCCAAAAACTCTCCAGACTCTCAAATTTAGACTATTTAAGGGCAATCATTTGCAAAGCTCAAATATTTTTACATATTTGTAAAGACAAGTATTTTTTAAAAGGGTATGTGAACTTTATATAGCAGCTTGATTCTTTACATGTGACCAAGAAATGAATTTAAAATTTCTGGTTGGCCAGGTAATGTCAGTTGCCTACAGTACTGTTCATCCTGAGGACAATTAAGAAAATATTGGAAAAAAAAGTAGGTAGTGGTGGCGATTCTGATTTTTCTGGAGTGATGCCTATCTGGACACAATGCATTTTACTAATACTCTAAAATTAAATCAACATTTAGAAATGCTCATACTTCATATAATGAAATCATCCTACCGTTTTTTAAAAATTGAAGTATAGTCGGTTTACAATGTTGTGTTGGTTTCTGGTGTACAGCATAGTGATTCAGTTATACATATATAAATATCCTTTTCCATATTCTTTTTCATTATAAGTTATTATAAGGTATTGAATATAGTTCCTTGTGCTATACAGTAAGATTTGCTACTTAGCTGTTTTATATGTAGTAGTATCTGCAAATCCCAAACTCTTGATTTATCCCTCCCTCTTCTTCCCTTATAGTAACCACAAGTTTGTCTTCTATGTCTGTGAGTCTGTTACTGTTTCGTAAATAAGTTAATTTGTGTCATGTTTTTAGATTTCACATATAAGTGATATATGATATTTGTCTTTCTCTGTCTGACTTACTTCACTTAGTTTGATAATCTCTAGGTCTATCCATGTTGCTGCAAATGGCATTATTTCATTTTTTATGGCTGAGTAGTATTCCATTGTATAAATATACCACATCTTTATCCAGTCATCTGTTGATGGACATTTAGGTTGCTTCCATGTCTCGGCTATTGTAAATTGTTCTGCTGTGAACACTGGGGTGCATGTATCTTTTCATGTTAGAGTTTTCTCCCATCCTAACTGTTCTTGAGAGTAGCCATTGTTATGCTTATTTGACAGGTTTCTGCTATTTATTGTAACAGTATGGGCAGCAATGGGCAGGCACTGTGCTGGGGAACTTAAATAGATCACGTCTGGAGTCCTCACCATAACTGTAGGACAGAATTTAATTTATCATCCACATTTTACAGCTGAGGAGCTGTAGCTCAGGGAGGTTGCCCAGATGGCCCAAGATGACAGCACTAGAGCAGTGGAGAGTGGGACTTAGACTTAGTTCTCACCTCAGGGCTTAGGTCCTTCTGACTCCAGGTGTGGTTGCTGAAGCAGGTGAGTAGCTAGAAGCATTAGACGGACTGTTTGAGCCCTGATTTCCTGATTTTATACTTAGGGCTCAATCTTTTTCTTTCTCTTTTTATTTTAATCTAAAAATATTTAATACACACACACACACACACACACACACACTCACTGAAACACACACTACTCTGTATCTTGAATTTTTCTATGTAGCAGTATACCCTGGAGAAATTTTCATGTCAGTACGTAGACAGCTACATCATAGGACTTCATGTTTTGGGAGGTGTGTACGGTGTTGCATTCTGTGCATGTACCATCATCTACTCAGCCAGCCCCTATGGATGAAAAGGTGGTTTTCCTTCCTTTGTACTACAAACAAGGATGCAGTGAATAACTCGACTGTGCTTCATTTTGTGCTCAGGCAGATATATGTCTGGGATAAATTCCCAGAAGTGGGATTGCTGAGTCAGAGGGACTGTAATCTGTAATTTTGATTAAAATTGTTAAATAGAAGCTGTGCCATTTTGTCCTTCCACCAGCAATGCATGAAATAACCTGTTTCCCTACAGTTTTGCACACACAGTGTGTTGTCAGATTTTGGGGGGTTGCCCATCTGATAGATGAGAACGGTTATTTCAGTAATTTTAATTTGAGTCTTTCCTGTTACAAGAGAGTGCACACATTTTTCCTTGGCTGTAAGGGCCAGTTGCATTTTTCCTCCGTCAACTATCTGATCTTGTTCTTTGCCCATATTTGTATTGGTTCTTGGACTTCTTCTTCTCAATTTTCATGAACTTCATAGACTAGGGAGAGAAGCCTGTTGTCTGTGATACACATTGGAAATAGTTCTGTCAGTTTGTCATTTCTTGTGTGATTTAGCATGCAGTAATTTCTTTGTTTTATTTTTAACTTGGGGGAGGGAGTCATGGAAACCCGTGTGGGTTGAATTTATCAAACTTTGCTTTTATGGCTTCTGGATTTTGGTCATAGGAAAACATCTCCATTCTAAGGCTATAAGAGGATCCCAGGTTAGGGCTCCTTAACACAAGCAAACAATTTATTTTAGTCACTACTTCTTTAGAGCAAGAGTTCCTTCAAGTACAATATCCTTTTTTAAAAAATGCCATGCAGATAATCAAGTAATATGACAAATTAAGAGATGGTCTTCTGCTAAGTTATAGGTTGCTACAAGATATTGAATATAGTATAAAAAGGAATGTCTGTTGTATATGCATGACTGAGAAATTATCCTGTACACCAGAAATTGACACAACATTGTAAACTAAGTATACTTCAATTAAAAAAAAAAAAGAGCGAGATGGTCTTATAGAGTTTCATAGGTGTGCAGCCAGGAGACACTTCTTTCAAGTCTCTCATCCTTATCTTGGGAACGTGACACATGTGGGAAAAACTCATGTAACATGATGGCCATTTTTCTCTAGGCGAGCGACTCAGAGACAACCAGCCCCACTGGACAACAGCCAGGTGATGGGTGTCTGGGAGACAGCAGCAAAGCATCCAGGGAAAAGCCAGGAGACTGGAAGACACAATCCCGGAAAAGGACTCAGACACTCCCTAACCGGAAATGCTTCTTGACATCAGCTTTTCAAGGTGCCAATAGCTGCAAAGCGGAGATCTTTAAAAATGAGTTCTGGTCCCCTTCTTCGGAGGGGGCGGCAGGGGAAGGGCACAGGAGAACAATGTCTCAAGGTGTGCCGCAGTGTTTTGACTCCCAGAGGACTTCCACCTACGATAATGTCCCCACCCAGCCCCGGTCCCCTGGGGACGCAGAACGTGCACCCTTGTCTCCGGCTGATGACTCCAAGAGAGATGCTCTTGCCAGCCCAAACTCTGAAACCGGGCCTGGGAAAAAGAACTCTGGAGAAGAGGAACTTGAATCTTTGCAGAGGATGGTCCAGGAGCTGCAGAAGAAAATAGAAATGCAGAAGCAAATGTATGAGGAACAGATTGAAAAGTAAGTCACAGACAGAGGAGCCTGGGCCACCACTCAGCTTCCATCTTAAAAGCAGTAAGGATTGTTCTGCTTTGCCAAAGAAGTGGCATTCTGAAGCTCCAATTTATGGAAGACAGTATCTATAGCATTTGGGCCTAATAAGGAACAGCGTAAAAGAGTGAGGCGAT
Organism: Vicugna pacos; assembly: GCF_048564905.1. Taxonomy (NCBI): domain Eukaryota; kingdom Metazoa; phylum Chordata; class Mammalia; order Artiodactyla; family Camelidae; genus Vicugna; species Vicugna pacos. The sequence continues at coordinate 10,559,221 of NC_133001.1, read as the reverse complement.
GACTAAATTAGTAAAAACTCTAGGCTTTAGATTAAATTCATGAAAAGTTAAGGATGCAGCTTAAGTAGCTTAATCAGCTCTTTCCAAATAGTGGCTCTTTAAGCATCAACCTGCCTAAATGAATTAAGAGGAACTTTAAAACTTTTTTTGATATTAATGTCATTCATCAATTATGCAAATATTTACTGAGCACCTACTGTGCGCCAGGCACCATTCCATCCCAGCTGTTGCAGAACAGCACTGAACAAAACAGACAAAAGTCCCTTTGCTTACAGAGCATTCCTTCTAGCGGGGGTAGGCAGATCGTACGAATGGGGTAATTAAAATCTGTGCTATGACGGATGGTGGGAAATGCTATGGAAAGCCATAAAACAGGCCTGGAGGTTAGGGGGCTCACGAAGGGGGTTCCAATGTTAAATAGGGCGGCTGAGGAGGGCTGCACTGAGAGGGGCCTGAAGGAGAGGAGGGAACAAGGGAGGTCCACACGGGGGTTGGGGGTGGGGATGGGGATGGAGGAGCAGGCCAGGAAGAGGGAACCAAAGCGCAGAGGCCACGGAAAGAGACCTGGTCCTGTGTGTTGATGCAGAGAAAGGGCGGTGGTGGGCGGACCCGGGGAGGAGCTGCTGGGGGAGGGCGGAGAATGCGGGAGGCCCGAGCACGGAGGGAGGGGCCGGTGAGCCACCTGAAGGCCCGAGTGAGGCATCGCTTCTGGGCCCCCCACCTGCCTGATGCTTCATCAGATCACATCATTGACGTCCCTCAAACTCAGGTTGCTGGGGACAAACAAGACGCAGGGGCCGGTGACTCAGCTGTTGCCACAATTTCAGACAAACCCCTAAGATGCTCTTGACGCAATTTGCTCGTTTGAGTAGATCAATTTCCTTGAAATCTTTTCCACACCACTCATCTTCCATTGAGAGGAAACCTCAATCCAGATTTGCCTATGTTCACGCTATTCGAAAGGCAGTGAAATGTGAACCCAATGGGATTTTCAAATTACGGGGACTGTTCGGTCCGTGGAGACTCAGGTACATGGAAGTGTTGCTGATAGATGCAACCGGTGTTTCAGGTTCTTGTCCTGTGCCAGAAAGAATTCAGAGACAAGACGTAGTGGTTAAAAAAAGTAAAGTGAGGACTTATTAAAGGATGGACAGGACACTCTCAGGGGAGAGCGGGCAGGCTCATGTGAGCGGCTGCTCTGAGTTTCTTCGGCAAGTGAGTTACATAGGGTGTAAAAATGAATGGGTGGAATATTCATTGGGGAGGGAAGGGTTTGGGGCCGTATTCCCTGATTATCATCCCAACCCCACCTTCCCAAAGGGAGGAGGGATTTTTGTCCTTATTTAGTCTGGATCGGAAGTGTCATGGTGTCAGTGCATGATGGATACTTCTGATCTGCAAGGCTGAGTTTATTGAAATGAGGGCATAATGAGCAAAAGGTTACATTCGGACACTGGAAATTCCTGCCTTTTCTTACCTTTCTTTGTTCTTCTCCAGGCCACTTGTCATTCCCAAAAGCATGATCCCTTATCCACCCTTGCTTTTCTTTCTCTGCCCAGGGACCCCTGCTGCTCACATGATGTGTGGTTTCCTGCATTTGGCCTGTGCCCCTCCTTTCTGCACAATGCCTGCCATTTGGTCTGTGTCCCCCTTTCTCTGCTCGTATCTAGCTATCTGCCTGCTCTAACAGAAGGAAGACTTTGATGAGTCCTGATACTTTGTTCCCTGCAGAAGGTGGCCATCTAGAAGCCACACGTAGCTCCTTTGTCTAAGAACCTGAGATCAATGGTTTGTAGTCTCCGAGACGTGGGTGATGTCTTGGCGGTGACCACAGCAGCTTGAGAAGACTCCCAGTTTCTAACTTGGGTGTCATTGACAGAGCGGGGGCCCATGAGGGTGCCCTCTCCTGCTGAAGGGTACAGAGTCTCTTGAATCCACCATCGGGGGCATCCCATCCTCAGGAGAGTGGGGAGAATGAACAGTCTGCCATGCCTGCTCTAAGCTTCATGTTTCAGGCACACCTTCTCATATAATCCCCTCAATAATCCTGTAGAACAGGGAATGCCCCCACTTTACAGAAGAAATAAGGGCTTGAGAAATATAAAAAGGTTCCTGAAGGTTGCACAACTGTTCACCGGCGGGGCTGGGATTTGAACCTCGGCCGGCCAGCCTCCCAGGCCCACCCAGATTCAACCTCTCCACTTAAGGCCACAGACAAGGTCTAGCACAGTGTCTCTTTGGAGATTTCCTCCAAAGCAAGAGGGATAGGGGGATCTCAGAGGAGAAAATTAGATTTGTAATGGGTGGGCCAGAAGGATTGCGACTAATTTGGCTTGAAGAAGAAACAGTGCAGGGAACTATAGTCAATACCTTGGAATAGCCTATAATGAAAAAGAACGTATATATAAAACTGAATCACTATGCTGTACACCAGAAATTAACACAACATTGTAAACTGATTATACTTCAATAAAAAAAATTTAAAGAAAGGAAGAACTAGGCTAGGGTAGGTGAGGCTTTAGGGAGAGGTCGTTATATGCAGAATGGGCCAAGGCCGTTGAAGACAGAAGGCAGGGCTGGGCTCCCAGTGAAAATCCTGGGAATTCAGGAACCCAACAGATCCTTCACTGGGAGCGGGATTCAGAAGTGAGGATGAGACAGGCAGGACCATTGCTCCCAGCGGGCAGTTCCCTGTCCTCTAAATCTTGATCCCCAAGAGCCTGAAGGAGAGACTACGTCAGTCTGTGCTCCCCATTGAAGCAGGATGAGAAGGCACTCGTGAGTGCTCAGGTGCTGGGAATCTGGAATCTGGATGGGGTTCAGCAGGCCCTCAGTTCCCACTGAGCAGGACAGGTGCAAGGGCCGTGGGGCTGCAAATAGCAGGGGCGGGCTCTTCATTCAAAGACTTTGCTGTGGTGGAGTCTACAAAACAGAAAATGACCTGAAAAACAGCACAAGAGATGTCATGAGACGGACGTTCCATGACAAAAGGGGTTCAGACAGGCTCTGGGAATTCAGGTTTAGCGGGCAGACCTCCTGGGCGTATAACCAAGAGATACGGGCTGGCGATGGGTCTTGTGATGTGGAAAGTGAAACGGACAAAGGAGGTTGTGGGCCAGGCCCGAGGGAGAGTCTAGCGGTTACGCCCTGTCCTCTCATTCTTTCCTTTCCTTCCTGTAGCCTCGAGAAGGAGAACTATGACGTCTGGGCCAAGGTGGTGAGGCTCAGTGAAGAACTGGAGACAGAGAAGAAGAAGTCGGCAGCCCTGGAAATCAGCCTCCGCAATGTGGAGCGCTCCCTGGAGGACGTGGAGAGGCGGAACAAGGCCTTGGAAGAAGAAGTCAAGGAGTTTGTCAAATCGATGAAGGAGCCCAAGGCAGACGCTTGAGGGTCCCAGCAGCACCACAGAGACAGCCCGCAGGGACCCAGCACGGCGCCCTTTCTTGGTGCCCGCTGATGACCAGGAGACATAATTGCTCCCCAGGAGGGAGAGGACGTTTGTGGGGAGAGCATCCCATTTCCCAGTGAATGAACCAGTGGAGTTTGTAGGAAGATGAGGGTGAGCAGGGACTCATGTGGACACCTCTGAGCCCCTGAGGCTGTATTTCAAAGGCTTGCATGATGGTGGTCTCAGGCCAAGTGGAAGGGACCTCCCAGGGCTGGATAGCTGTGTCCAATGGAGACTTTGAAGCAGGCCACATCCCAGGGCCCAGGCCACAGACTGCCCCCAACAGAGGCTGGATGGAGGCGTTAGTTCTTTGTTTCCTGTGTGGAACAACTCACCTAGAAAGATGGCCTCTGAGACACAGGGGCAACAAATGATATTCAGCTTTCGAGTGGGGTGCAGGGGTGGGCCGTGTTTTGAGGGGCTGCACCTGCTGAAGTCAGGACCCCATTCTGCGACCCCCACTGTGATGCACACTCTCCAGGCTTGGAGACTCAGAACTAGTATCACACAAAGACAAAACAAGCAATAAACTGTATTTATGAATGCAGAATCAATTAGAAAATTATATTCGAATAAAGGGAAAAAAAAAAAAAGAAGAAACAGGGCTGCTGTGAATCTATACAATGCCTCTCTGACAGCAGAGGGCTCCCCTGCCTGGGGCAGGTGCACCCAGCTCTGGGCACAGGACTTGATGAGCAGGGCACGGGCAGCTTTCCAATTCCACTTGCCTTTCCAGTGGCCACGACCGCATAGGGCGGGCCGGAATGATATGACTTCCGTAGAGGCTGGTTGGGGGTTTAAATAGTGACGGTCCCAAAATGCAGGTGATTTTACCTTTTAAAAGGACCTGAGGCACTTAAAAAATTAGCTGGGAGAGGGGCTTCCTTAGCTGACAGCTACCTTTTCCTTCTACGTAAAGCCAGCTTGGCAAAGGTCCCTGGTGAGGCCCCCAGGCCTTGCTAGATGGGATGATGGATCTTTAATGGTTTTTGTCATTGACAGGCGGTCTCCAAGCTCTTTTGGCCATTTGAAAATATTTGTGCACACCCTCTCCCATATAGGTATATTTATTTATTTATGACTTATATACGTGTGCTACTGTATCGCTAGATCACGGATATCATAAAACGTACACAGGGAAGAAACTGAATGATGATGAGATAAAAACAAATACAAGTTTTCAAATGTGCTTTCAGCTCTGGAGACCACTGGCCCAAATTCTCAGCAGGTAGCACCTGTATTAATGTTACATATTTCATCCCATTGCTCCCACAAATTTACTGGAACTCTTGAAGTCACGTGGCTGAATTGGTGATTTGGAATCTCCAGTTACTACAGAAAGAATTGTGCCTTCCCCAGCATCTATGTCTCCTCCATTATTCCTTTTTCACCCTTTGTTTTCTTACTTTCTCTGTGTTTCTTCACTCTGGTTAATCCCCGCTGCCCGTGGCCGTGATGCGCTATTCAGAGTGAAAGGGATGGATGGGGTGGGGGTGGGTGGTGGTCAGTGGCTCTCAGTCCTGCCACCCAGGCCCCGCACCACCCACCCCCAGCTTCCTGAGGACCAGACGGACAAGGACAAGGATGACACCTGGAGCTTTTCCTTGGAGACCTGCTTACAAAAGATTAGGGTGCCGGGAGACTGATGGGGAACATTACTAAGTAAAGCAATAAAGTATTTGATTTTCCGGAGTTTGCTTTTTTTTTCGATTACAGAATAACACAGAAACACTTCTGGAACACCTAGTGTACACTGATGAATGCCTACAGTTCTGCAGGCTGGTGTTCCGGGTTCTCCTGAGGGTTCCTCACACTGACTCTTTGGATGTTAATACAGACTTGAGGATGGAAGTAGCCAGCTTCACGGTTCCAAAGGGAACATTTGTTTGAAGGTGCAAAGGAGAGCCTGTTTGTTGGGGGTCCACGTTGTGAGACCTTGCTGGGGCTGGGAGCGAGAGCACAGGCTGAGCGGAAGTCCCACGATTGAATCCCAAACCCTTCCTGGACAGGTGATGCTTCTCATACTACGCCTTCCGCCAGTATCGCGAGATAACAGAGCAGCCAGAGTGTCAATTCCTCTTCCCAATCCAGAGGGGACCTGGCTTGCCTAAGCCACCACTGCCCTCTCCTTTGCCACCCTCCATGTAAGAAGAACACATCTTGATTGTGGTGATGGTTTTCATGGGTGTAGACATCTATCAAAATTCATCAAATTGTACATGTGAAATATGTGTAGTTTACTGTACAGGAATCATACCATTAAAAAAAAAGGTGCTAAAAAAATAAAGAACATAAAGAGTTTCTCCAGGACTCCAGGTCCTCATGAATCCAAGGAAAGTTTAGGAAAGAAAATCTGGGATCTGATGTCCCTGTCTTCAGTGCCCTAAAAGGCCACCTAAGGGGTGCTTGGAGCATAGCTCCCGGCCTCACCTGAACCTGGGAGCCAGTTTCTGGAAGGCAGAACCAGACTGACCTATGCCATTGGAGCTCTGTTGGACCCTGGAGCTCCCACTGTTACTTTCAAAGCCCTTCCAAGGGCAGGATCTGCTGAATCTGCCTTTTCCCAGCCACCCACCGCCTTCACCTCACTCTCTCTTCTGCCTGCAAAGGTACCAAGAACCTGAAAATGTCTACAACATGCACTTTGAAACTCCTGGCCCTCTTCCTACCAACATTCTCCATTTCCTCATGGGCTGGCACATGTCAGAGCATTTTCTCCTAAGTATGAGGCAGATCGAATGGTTTTCCATGTCTGCACTGGACAGGACACTCTGCATTAGGGGGCTGGCTGCGACAAGTCCCGTCTCCCTCTGTTGAGCTGCTGTAACAAAATACCACAGCCTAAGTTCTATTTATTTGTCTCAGTTCTGGAGGCTGGAGTCTGAGATAAGAGGTGGGGCAAAGATCCTCTTCCGGGTTGCACACTTCTCTATCTATCCACATGTGGCAGAAGCGGGTAAGGAGCTCTGTGGGGCCTTTTTTGTAAGACATCTTTACGACTGACTTAACTCCCAAAGGCCACATCTCTTAACACCATCATCTCTGTCGTGGGGTAGGACTTCCACATACAAATTTGGAAGGAGGACAGAGCACACATGTTCAGACCAGAGCAGTTCCCTTCGAATGGATCTTGGTGCATCTGAGGACTGGAGGAATGGAGTGTATCTCTGGTACAGAGCTTGCTGCGGACGATGTAAGCAATAAACTTTTTTGTTACTTTCGTTTCAACCAATTCTTTTGAGTTCTGCTTAGAGGCCCATCCTCTCAGACAAGCATGGAGCAGGAGACTCCCAGGCAGCCTAGGGCTCTGGAGAAGGGGAGGACAAGGAGCCCCATGACAGTAGCTGATGCCTGGGTTCCTGGCTCGAGACAGGAGGATGTGTGTGCACTGATGTCATGTAAACTTCCACATTCCACCACTTCCTCTGCAGTTGCCATCAGCGGTCAGGCCGTCTGCTTGCCGGGGAGCAGAGAGATCACTTAGAGGCTGTGCCTGCAATTCACACGGGCTGCCTATACAAGAATTAAATGAAAGCTTTCATCCCGATTGGAGAAGGCTGGGTGAAGGGCGGCCCCAAGGATGGAGATTCAGCTGTTGCTCAAGGCTGGCACTTCGTCAGCAACAGGGAGAGCCGCTGACTGACTTCAGATGAGGAGTGAGCAGAGCACACACCCAAGGGTAACATCAACCTCTTTCCTCCAATGCCTGAAAACTATCTTAGGGTCACAGAACAATAGTACAGGAAGACACCCTTGAACTTGTCTAATCTATCCTGTTTATTTTATTTTTATTATTTTGTATTAGGTGGCTGGCTGGCTGATTTATTGAAGTATAATTAGTTTACAATGTTGTGTAAATTTCTGGTGTACAGCATAGTAATACATACATATATATATATATATTCCTTTTAATATTCTTTTTCATTATATGCTATTACAAGGTATAGAATATAGTTCCCTGTGCTATACAGTAGGGCCTTGCTGTTTATCCATTTTATATATAGTAGTTAGTATCTGCAAATCCCAAACTCCCAATTTATCCCTCCACCCCTCCCTTTCCACCCCTGATAACCACAAGTTTGTTTTCTATGTTTGTGAGTCTACTTCTGTTTTGTAAATAAATTCATTTGTCTCATTTTTTTAGATTCCACATATAAGTGCTCTCGTATATTTTTCTTTCTCTTTCTGACTTACTTCACTTTGAATGATGATCTCCAGGACCATCCACGTTGCTGCAAATGGCCTTTTATTCTTCTTTATGGCTGAGTAGTATTCCATTGTATAAATTTACTGCATCTTCTTTATCCAGTCATCTGTCTGTGGACATTTAGGTTGTTTCCATGCTTTGACTATTGTAAATAGCACTGCTATGAATACTGGGGTGCATGTATCTTTTTGAATTATAGTTTCTTTTGGATATATGCCCAGGAGTGGGATTGCTGGATCATATGGCCAGTTTGTTTTTAGTTTTTAAAAGAATCTCCATACTGTTTTCCATAATGGCTACACCAAACTACATTCCCACCAACAGTGTAGAACTAACCTGTTCACTTAATGGATAGTGAAACCAAGGCTCAGAGACAAACTGAATTGCCAGTGTTCACACAGTGATAAGGAAGAGGATTAAAGTTAGATGATTTTTGAGGGCTTCTCCAATCCACTGTTCAGTGGTTCTTGTGAGCCTTGTCTTCTGTCTAAGAGTTCTCCTCCCTAGACCATGACCATGCTATGAAACCCATTGAACACCAGTTACTAAATGCTTCCATAATATGGAGCTGGGCCCAGCTATTGGTCACAACTAAGACCTGCCTAATATGGTACCATTTTCCACCTACTTTGTATTACCAGTGCTGCCCCAAGACAGTGGTTCTCTGTCTTGGCTACACAACAGAATCTCCTCCAGGATCTTCTTTAAAAATTCTGGTGCTCAAATCCCACCCCATACCAACTGAATCAGAATCTTAGAGGGTGGAGCCTAAGATTTTTTTTCCTTAAAAAACTTTCCAGTTAATTCTAATATGTAGACAGGATTATTAAACATGGTTCTAAATCTGCTAAGTTTGGCTCAAGTCATGACTAAGGATAATATTAAGTCTACCTTCTCCTCTCTCCTGTCTCCAGTCAGCACCACTGCACTGTCTGGCCTCCCTACTTGCTGGTTGATCAGGTATTCACTCATTTAGGATAAGAGATGCCCACGAGATAGAAACTGGATTTATGTTCTAAACCCATTTTTCAGATGGGGAAAACTCAGCCTGAAGATATTACCAAAAAAACAATCTCAATACAACAGTGGCTTAGTCATGAACAAATCTGAGGAGTTTAAGACTTCCTTAATCCATGGATCACTCTCAGCCTACTTTAAGAGCGGAGTCTATACACAGGCAAAGAAGGTAAGCACTTGAGGACTTGGTTTAAAGAGTCCTGAGAACATCTCTGATTAACATTGTAACTGACTGTACTTTAATAAAAAATTTTTAAAAAAACTCCCTTTCAGACTCATAGAAGATTGAGGAATGTCCACCAGGAGCCTTTGGGATATGAACCACAAGTGTGACCTTACTGAGAGACATCCATGAAGGCTCCCACCATCAGTAACACCGTCTTTATAGCATGTAGGTATCTGACTCCCAGCAGGAAGCTGTGTAATGAAGGAATGGGATCGTGCCCGGATAAGCCGTGCTGTGGGTGGAGGGATGGATCAAATGGGGAATGTCACTGCGGAATAGTACAGTGAGGGGCCCCGGTCACCTAAGAGTACAGGTCTGGGATGGGTGAGGAGGCAGAGCCTTAAAAGGGGGCACGGGGACGCTGGTAGCAGGATAGAGATTTGCTGTCAGGCAAGCCTGACAACTGATCAAAGTTGGCCCTTTGACTTCCATTTCTGCTCTTATCTCCCAATTTACTGATCAGTGTCCTCCCGTCCTGCCCAGCCCATCACATTCAACCATCATCCTGGATCCTTGATCGGTGTCATTATTAACATCATAACAGTAACCACCATTAATGAGCAACAGATACCATTTATTCTGTCAGGCATTGTGCCAAGCATTTTGTACCTGTGATCTCCTTTAAATCTTAAATCGGCTCTTGGATTAAGTACTACTCTATCGATTTTACAGATGAGGAAATCAATGTTTCGATGCAGCAGGGCTGGGAACTAAAGCAAGTCTGTCCAATCTGCTCAGTGCTGTATTGGCCTTGGCCTCACGCAGAGGAGGACTGAAATGCAGAAAGTCATCTCTAAGTAATGATGGATTCAAATAAAATTTCCAAGGACACAGTTTAAGAAGAGAAGACAGGTGTGGGTCCAGGAAAAAAAATCACCAATTTTGCCTTTTCTGATTCAGTGTCAAAGTGGAGAAATATCTGCAGATAGATGCCTCCCCCACAACCCTGGGTCGCACCCCACCTGCTTGCCCTGAGGACGCCTGGAGGCCACACATCACCTGGTCTTTGCCTGGAGTGAATTCAGGGTCCTCTGTCATCAGCTCAACATTTATAAGATCTCTTGGGAGTAACTTTGGGACTGGGGTCTCCTAAGAATCTCCAGTTTCAGTGTGTTAAGGAATGAGTCTCCCTAGTTGAATTTCCTCACTTATTTTAAACTCTCCTTTCTATTTAGAAAACCCTCTTCTCTTCCTAAAAGCCTAAAAGGTCCCTCAGTGGGCATATTGGATACGTTTGAAGGATGTACTGCCGGTGAGATTGCTGAGAGGAAAAACTTCCTCCTGTTCCATGTAGGGGCCTCTATGTGAATGGGGGGAAGGTCTTAGGGTCACGCATTCCCCATCCTTTCATCTTACTTAAACGTATGCTCTGCCCTGTAGAACGTTAGCCTAAAACGGCCCATTCTGGCTGGAAGCTTGCAGCTTCTGAGCATCAGGCACTGGAACGTCTTCAGCCTGTATCACATGGTCTGTTTCCAAAATACTCCTGGTACATCAGCCAGCAGAGGAAATGTTGCCATGTGACTGCTCTAAAACCGAGGCTTGACTAATGATGCATTTACCTGTACCTCTGCTTCTTACTTTTTTTTTTTTTTATCATTACTGCCTTTCGACGAGGATGCAAAACCCTTATTTCCCTTAGAAATCACTCCTTTCTGGCTGCAAAACAGGGCAGCCTTTTGCCTGTCAGCTAGCCTGGGGCTGACACCAGACACATTCGGCGGGAATTGGAGCTTGACCACCAGGAAGCAGGTGGTCTGGATTAAGTAGAGTGTCTATTTTAGGGCTGGATATGACCTTCAATGAAAAAAAAACAAACCCTGATCAGAAAAAGCCTCTACCACTCTCTTTAATACTGAGTTTATTCACCCGTGGAAATGCTGGTTATGAAGCAAAACTAATACCTTCAGAATAAGGCTACCATCTCCAAGTTTCTCATGTAAGACTTCACAGTATTGGACCCAATGTTATGCACATCAATTGTTTGGCTTTCAATCCGTGCTGCTTATTTAATCGTTGATAGTTGTTACTGTGTGTTTTCCTTGCTCTTCTGAGAATATTGGAACTCATCCCCCAGAGCATTTGAGGGTTACTGACAAAATAAAATACATAGAAATCATATGGCATCCAGCAGCTGAGTAGTTATGTTGTCAATGATACCGTTACTTAGCACAAGTGAATTTCACCCAAGATACAGCAAAATGTTACAGTGCTGATTCTTCCTCCTGCAGCTGAGTGTTTTAGAAGAGCTACATTTGTAAGGGACATTTTTAAAAACATAATTCATTTATCGAGTGCTTTCTATTTCCTAAGCATGATAGACTGCTTTACCAGCAATATGTCAATTAAGTTTCACAATAAGCTATAAGGTAGTTACTGGTATTATCTCCATTTTACAGATGAGGAAACTGAGGCTCCACAAGGTTAAGTCATTTGCTTAGGCTCACAATTAGTATTCTACCTCTAAGAGGCAACTTTTTTTTTCATTCGAACACCTGAAATTAGTATGTCCAATGTGTGTTTTTCTTAACACCACAGAGTAGTTAATTCTGACACTCTACTGGGAGACAGTATCAGAACCCCATGCTCAGGGCTCAGTCCCACAAGACTGCTCCCCCCTCCACCACTTCAGATGCCAATTCCAAGTGCAGGTTGTCACCTGTGTCTCTGACCGACTGGCTATAGATCAGAGGTCCCCATCACCTTCTCCTTGGATTTGATTAATTTGCTAGAGTAGCTCACAGAATTCAGGGAAACATTTAACTTACTAGATCATCGGTTTATTAGAAAAGGATACAACTCAGCAACATCCAGGTGGAAGAGCTACATCGGGCAAGATACATGGGAAGAGATGGGGAATTTCCACGTTCCCCCAGCTCCAACACCTCCATGTGTTCACCAGCCGGAAGCTCTCTGAACCTCGTTCTTTCGGCTTTTATGGAGGCTTCATTTCATAACCACAATTGATTAAATCAGTGGCCATTGGTGACTGAACTCAGTCTCCAGCCCCTCTTGCCTCCCCGAGTAAATGATGAAACCAAGGGTATGGACCTCTGAATTGGCCGTATCTTCTTTTCCTGGCATTCTTGTTTAAATTGTTATTTTAATTTTTCATCTAATGTATGGTTTACTTTATATTATTTAAATGTGTGTGCGAAATTAAGAATAGTAATGATCAGAGTGGTTATAATCACTAGCATTTATTGGATGCTGGATATCGCCGGCCAGGCTGTTCTAAGTGCTTTTTTGTATTAAAGGAGTTAATCCTAACAAAGCTCCCAGAATGAGATAGCATTCTTCCCTTTTTACAGCAAAGTAACTTGCTTCTGCTTTTGCTCCTGCCTTTTACTGTGACTCTGCAAACTGTCTCGCGTCCAAGGAAATCATTTTTCTGACAGCTTCTGGGGGTAGATGGAGTTGGGGCACATTAGGGCAATGCTAACACTTTTAACAATCTTCAGTAATTGGGTAACTCGTTCATCTGACAAATTGACTTTCTGCAAATGAGTCTGCTTCACATACTAATAGCCAAGCTTGGCCAATTGGAAATAGAGAATTACTGGAAATTGCAGTGGAGTGAGGAGGGAACGAGCATGAGTGAATTCACATCGGATAGGAAAAGAGTTAGTGGGTACAAGGCGAGGCAGAGGGTGCTTCCTGGACCACCGAACTGATAGGGGCTGGGGGCAAGGTGGGGTGGGGCAATGGTTAGAGACCCTGCGGAGAGGATCAGAAGGGGCAGAGAAAGCTCTCCATTTGGAACCCCGGGGGTGAGTGCCTCCTGCCTCCGGGCTGCCTGTGCAGCTCTACCGCTGAAGGGGCGAACACAGCTCCCTCACTCTGCTGTCTTCCAGGGGCACCTTGCCCTCCGAGACTCCACCTGACTGCTCACCCCAGGGAAGGGCACCTTTTCCTCCACACAGAGGCACGCTCAGCTCGCTAAGCCCGGAGCCTGCAGGGATGCGCCAGCCTGCAGTGGACATGGTGTTCAGCTGACACCAAGGAGCCATATGGGCTGCCGATGACTTTCCAACAGGGATCTGGGTGGAGCAGAAATGGCAGCGAAGCCCATTAAGAAAGAGGAAGTTCAGGTCTGCCATGCTTGTTACAAGTAACTTGGTCAAAACGCAGAGACAGAGGGGAGAAGGGGATTCTGAGATCTCAACAGATTTGCCAAGAAGTTCACCTTAAGATGGCTCTTTATTCCTAACTGAAGCCATTCTTATTACCTATGGCAGATGGAAAGCTCTCTTGTAGATAAAAAAAAAAAAAAACAAATCAATAGTGAAAAAATTTAGAGATGGAGAGAACCAGTAGGCTACAAATTTAGTAACAGTAGCCCAGATTTCTATTCTAAAATTACTTTCTTTCTCTAGTCTAGGTGGTGGGTGGCACCGGGTAACTGTAAACAGGGGTATTACCTTGGGAGACCTGTACCAAGTCTGGAATTATTAAGTCTACGTCGAGGTGCACTACGCATCTAATTGCATCATCAGACCATTCTGTCGCATTTATCTTTGCCTGCCAAGACTACAGGCTCAAATGTAGAGGACTGCCAGGCCAGCGCCTTTCTGGAGGACCTGCGCCCCATCCCACCCTTCAGGCGTGCACACAGCCCTTGTCCCCTTGTGCCCCCAGGAACCGCTGTGTCAGCTGAACACGCTCGTCAGCCCAGCTTGGCTGTGAAGACAGGGGCCCAAGACAAATGCCGAGACAAGGCTGTCACAGGAACCTGTACGCTGCTGCCTTAAGGTGTCTGCTCAGCATGCATCGTCACATCATTCACGTGACTGGCAGTGCAGGTGTCCCCATGAGACATCACTTCCCTCACCCATAAACTGGGGTAACGGGCAGATCTAATAGGACCGAATAGGATGATGCTTGTAAAAAGTTTATATACAAATGTGAGCCGTTGGCCTGAGGATTAAGATACTCTGCCCTTCAAGACCCCTGGAATGAGGAATTCTCCTTAAAGCAGGCTTTGCACCCTATTTCCCTGTCTGCACTCTGGCTCCTCGAGCAGGGCACGGATTCTCCCCAGCCCCCTCTGACTGCCTGGATGAGGGGCCTTGCCTGCTGGAAGCGCATCTGGGTCTCTGGATGCAGCCCGGGAAAATGGGCTGTTATACACACAAAGTCACGACAGGAAGTTTCAAGTCCTCGACCCAGTGTGCACGCAGGGAGCTTCCCACACAAGAATGTGCTTATGCAGCTCGCAGAGCCCTGGGGACCCGGCTCCTCCGCTTTGCCCTCCAGGAGCACTTGGTTTGGAGGAAACACCGGGAAGAGGAACAGAAGCCAGGCTTGTGCCTTCAGCCAAAGCCTTGGTTGCTAAGACAGAAGGATAAAGAGATGGATGCACATAGAAGCTTCCTGCTCACCCCTCCAAGCCACCAAGAAAGCCATCTTTCTAAAAAAAAAAAATCCCGGAATGTTCTTTAATAGCCTTTTGAGAGCCATTGTTTCAAAACAGTTCAAGGTGGTGAACAATGAACATTTGCCATTTATATCGACCTCAGAGTGAGGGTTACCTGAATTTGAATCCCAGTTCTGTTCTATTCAATAATACCATTTGAGTTCTGCATCACCATTAAAATCATTAGAAAAACTCCCAGCTGTGGTGTGTTAGCTTTCTAGGGCTTCCATAAACAACAGAAATTTACTCTCATGGTTCTGGAGGCTAGAAGTTCAGGATCAAGGTGTGGGCGGGGGTAGCTCCATCTGAGGTCTCTCTCCCTGGCTTGTGGACGGCCGCCATCTGCCTGTATCTTCACGAGCTCTTTCCTCCGTGTGCATCTGCCCTGACCTCCTCTTCTCATAAGGACCCCAGTCATTGGAGGAGAGCCCATCCTAATGACCTCATTCTACCTAATTACCTCCTTCATTACGAAAATCTCTCCAAATACGGTCACATTTTGAGGTAGTGCAGGGTTAGGGCTTCAACAGATAAATTTTAGAGGCAGACACAATTCAGCCCATAACACCTGGTCACCTTTTCAGTATCATCACTTCCATCTCCAGTGAAGACAGGTCCCAACCTTTCAGAATTCCTTTTGCACATCAGTAAAAGTTCTAATATCTTCATAACCAGAAGCCAGGGGCTATTGTTTTATTTTCTCTTAAATTTTCTGTCATAAGGGATGAAGAAGATCAGAACTCTAAAATGTTGTTGACCCATGGATGCTGAAAAGGGCATTGGGTGAGGGCTAGGAAATCTAGCTTTTATTTGTAATACACAGTATTATAATTATATCATTTATTAAACTACTACTATTACTAATACTACTACTATGAAGAAGAAGGAGGAGGAGAAGGAGGAGAAGAAGAAGAAGAAGAAAGAAGGAGGAGGAGGAGGAGAAGGAGGAGAAGAAGAAGGAGAAGGAGGAGGAGGAGGAGGAGAAGAAGAAGGAGAAGGAGGAGGAGGAGGAGGAGGAGAAGAAGAAGAAGAAGAAGAAGAAGAAGAAGAAGAAGAAGAAGAAGAAGAAGAAGAAGAAGAAGAAGAAGAAGAAGAAGAAGAAGAAGAAGAAGAAGAAGAAGAAGAAGAAGAAGAAGAAGAAGAAGAAGAAGAAGGGGAAGAAGGGGAAGAAGAAGAAGGGGAAGAAGAAGGGGAAGAAGAAGAAGAAGAAGGGGAAGGAGAAGGGGAAGGGGAAGGAGAAGAAGAAAGAAGAAGAAAGAGAAGAAGAAAGAAGAAGAAGAAAGAAGAAGAAGAAGAAATAAGGCACTATTGAACTTGACCCAGGAACCCTGAACACCCCAACCTGTACTCACTCAGCTATGACTCTGGGGATATGCCAGACAATTGCATGCTCTTTATTACTATAAAAATTTTTGCCCTGAACTACAGTTTAATCCCTCAGTGATGTGTGCTGGACCTCGTGGCAGCACAGGGGCCCTTGGTACCTGGGAGAGAGGTGGGTTTGCTGCCTGCTCTTGGACTGAGCTGCCGCCTCCGCCCCTGTATGCTGGGCACCCCCACCCCGACAGTGAGGAAAGGCAGACCTAGGCAGAAGCATCGTCAAGGAAAGGAGGGGAGCAGAGTACTTTCCTTAATCCTCATGGAGAGCTTTTCTAAGCCGCTCACTCCAGACTCCGCCCCTACCTGTGTCCCAGCTGGCAAAATGCAGGACAACGTAATCGTGTCTGTGTGTGTGTGTGTGTGTGTGTGTAAAATTCACATCTCTTGATTCTAAACAGTCCCCAGAAGAAAATAATCAGGGACGGGGAGGTGGTGGCAGGAATGCCGTGACTGTACCCCACCCACCCTGTAGCTGAGGCTTTGGGATTAACAGTAAGGAGACCTGTGTGAAAGTTTGGAGGTATCCATTCCCAGCAGGTTCACGGAACACTGCTAGCATTTGGAGAAACGTCCCCATAAAGGTGAAGATGGCATTTCTGAATGCCTCCCGTGGACCATAGGCCTTTCTGTTAAACCCAGTGTGAATGAGGGAAGAAGCCACTGGAAAGTCAAGCAGTGTTGGTGACCCACTCCTGCCACTAGTGGGAGCTCTCGGCTCGTGCCTCCATCAACCAGAGGATGCGCTAGAATACGGGGTGAGGAGATTTTGGTGGGGCCTTTGGACCAGGAGATGAGAGACTGAGGTCAAAACTCTCCCCTGTGGTGTTATCTTCTGAAAGTCTTACTACTCCACATAGTTTGGCAAGCGAGGCCACCTCTTCAGTGCCTTACACACTGTGAGATGGAGAGATGAGGGAGAGGGCCCGGGGTACAGAGGCCCTGGAGGCCAGACCATCTGCTTCCAGGGTGTCAGCTTCAGCTTGCCCAGGAACTAGACAGAAAGTGTTCATCTTAAATGCCCCATTCACCCTGGCCCAGCCTCTAGGATTTATAGCAAAAGCCTTATTGAAATAAAGTGGTCTTTCTTGGAGAGCCCCCTCTGAACATTGTCCCTAAAACCCAGGGGTAATAGGAGGACACTGAGGTGGGTACTGGCATCATCCACCTCCTTCTGGATACATCTCATTAAGATTCACATTCTTCACTATTTACAATAGCCAAGTCATGGAAACAACCCAAATGTCCATCAGCAGATGACTGGATAAAGAAGTTGTGGTATATTTATACAATGGAATATTATTCAGCCATAAAGAAGAATAAAATAATGCCATTTGCAGCCACATGGATAGACCTGGAGATTGTCATTCTAAATGAAGTAAGCCAGAAAGAGAAAAAAATTGCCATATGAGATCTCTTATTTGTAGAATCTTAAAAAAATACACAAATGAACTTATTTACAAAAAAAAAACAGACTCACATAGAAAACAAACTTATGGTTACCAGGGAGGAAAGGGGGTGGGAAGGGATAAATTGGGAGTTTGAGATTTTCGGATATGAGCTACTATATATAAAACAGATAAACAAGTTTTCCTGTACAGCACAGGGAACTATATTCAATATCTTATAATAATCCATATGAAAATGAATATATGTATGTTCACGTATGACTGAAGCACTGCTGTACACCAGAAATTGACACAACACTGTAAGCTGACTATACTTCAATAAAAAATTAACATTCTTATTTTTAATTCCCCAATTTTGATCACACCAGTTTTCTCCTCCATCCAAGTCATTGTTCTAGGAAGGATGGTGCTGAGTACAGTTGTAGATTTGTGGCTACCAATGGAAACGGCTGCTGAGAATCAAATGTGGATAGAGTCTTTCCTCAATACCGAGAACAAGGTCCCGCGGGCACTATGCTGGCCGGTTTCACTCCACTGCACTTATCGGAGTTTGTAGTAATGCATGTTGGGTAAGATAATTCGATTAATGTTGGTCTCATCCACTAACCTGTAGATCCGTGGGGCACAGACAGTGTCCATCTGGTTCATGCACGGGCCTCAGTGCTCAGCAGTGTTCCTGGTCCCCACGTAACTGACTAGTCAGGGGGTGCCCAAACTGTGTGCGGAGGTACTCACCATAGGAGCTGCAGCAAACTCACAAGGGCACCACGATATTTTACATTCTCAAGGGAAAGACAGTGACCCTCAACATTTGTGGGACCTGGGCCAACTACCGGCTTGAGGTAGTTCATAGCTTCGACATTAGATCATCGGCATTCCTTTCAATGACATCAAACATTTTGGAGCCGGAAGTTTGGTTATTGCTGTAATAAAATGTAAGGGCTGCACAAAAATCAACATGGAACTGGAAACGAGAGAGACGGGGTCCCGTCTGATTCCAAGGTGTGGGAAATCATGCAGTGCCCGACACGAGCACATGTCCCATGAGTAACTGTAATTATCAATGGTTTTTAAAGTAAAGTACATGCTTCACTATGTACATCATTGGAAAAGGAGGCCACTCGGGAGAAACTCTCACACTAACATTCTCATCTTGGAGATGTTGATTCTATGTTATTTAAAAGTGAAATCAAAAACAGTATCATTTTCCTTTCCATGGATGTGTATTTTTTTTTCACACAACTACTAAATTTTGAAGACACAAATTTTAACTAAATTGTTTGAACCCAACTACTTAGTAAATGGTGCCATTAGGTATTTCTTTTGGCCCAGGGACACCATGTACCACTTACAGAGAGACCACGGGCACCATGAACTGTGAAGGTTTGGGAACCTCTGGCTTATTCAATATTTGTTGATTGACTGACTGACGGCCTCAGAGCTGCAATTCTGCATGCCATCACTTTACCTACAAAGCGCTACAAAATGAAAAAGGAAAAAAGAGAGAGAGAGAAAGCAAAGTATGAACTGTAGCATCCAGAGTCATGGCAGGACAGGCATTTAGAAGATTTCTTTCTCTCTTGGACGGAATATTAGTTGCAAGGACTGCAGCTGAAACTACCCAAAGGAGGCATTATGTTTCCAGAAAAATCTCAAGGAGAAATATTGCAAGCAACAGGAGTAGCTGTTGGATTGGGCTCTAAAGGAAAGAGTGGAGAGATTCAACCAATGAGCGAGAACTTTGGAGATAAAGTTCTTCTCCCAGAATACAGAGTCACCGAAGTAGTTGTAGACGACAAGGTTTATTTCTTATTTAGAGATGGTGACACCCTTGGAAAATACGTAGACGGAAATGTCACTGTTGAAATGGCATCACATGAAGCTGTCCAGTCCACAGAAGTTCTGAAATCTTCTCATCAGGGAAATAATTTCCACATCTCTCTTTTATAATCAACCACTCATATCCAAACTAATGACACCCAGTGTCTCTAAAATTTAGTTTCACTCTACTGAAAGAAACATTTCCAAATAAAAATATATAAATAAATGGTTAAATCAATCACCCCCCCCCAAAAAAAACAAAAACAAAAACAAAGGGGAAAAAAAGCGCACACTTGGAGAAAACTGAACTGAGCTGGTGCTTTTCCGCGCAGAGAAGAGTTCTGCTCCTGAGCTCTCATTCTGAGTATTTACTGTTTATTGAACACTTACCCGGCCCCAAGCTTCTATTTATTCGTTTTTTAACACAACCTCACTAAATCCTCCCAGGGATCTGTCGAGGGAGATCGCTGTTCATATCTACACAGGAGGAGAACAACCCAAAGAGGGCAAATGGTTAATAAAAGATCCAAAAGCAGATTTGCTTTATATTAACACTCATTCTCTTAATAATCATGATGATGATGACAATGATAACTTTAGATAATTTATCATGATTCACTATAACTTTAGCTATTTACACCTTTATTACTCTCTCTAAAATTTGAACTTTAACAATGTGCTAGGTATTGTGTAAGCAGTTTACATGGATCAGTCGCTTTCATGATAATAAAGTCCCAGGAAGGAGGTACTGTTAGAATGATGACTCCTATTTCACTAAATAAATAATTACCATAAGCACACAAATGAAGGGCGGTTGGCAAAGTGACAGGACGAGCCCAGCATCTCACTGCTGTTGCCAGTGAAATCAGGTTTTGAATTCAGTCTGGGCTGCATGCTAATCAGGCTGGCAAAATACAAGGAACTGTAAGGGGAAAACCTGGTTACTAGATGGAGAAATTACTTAGGCAGTTGAAGGCATGTATTGTCTCTCCCTGTGAGGGCTCTAGAGGCAGGTCCGGGAGGGCAGTTCCACACTGTCTCAGGAGCTCAGGCTCTCCCAGGCTACCTCTGCTGTTGCCAGTCTCAGACTTTGGGTTTGGCTCATGCTGGTCACCTCATGTTTCCAAAATGGCCGTTTCAGCGCCAGGCGGCTTGATCACATCCAAAGTCCGAGCAGAAGACAAAAGCCCTTCTCTTTTTGCTCTGCTGTCCTTTCATCTGGAAAAAGAAGCACCCCCAGAAGACGTGCCCTGACTTCCCATTGCTCAGAGTGGAGCCAAGTGGCCGCCCATCCCTGTAAAGGGGGGAAAGTGCACTCTGGCCAAGTGGGGCAGGACCCCTTGGTTTGTTCAGACCAGTGATGAGCCACACCACGGTGTGTGCTAAATTGGAGTTCTCTTAGCAAAGAAGTAGGAGTAAGCAAGGGATCTGTTTTTACCTGTCATGAGCATTAAATAAGGTGATGCTCTTGGAACACTGAGTTTTAGTAAGAGCATAATAAACACGAGCCTTAAATAAATTTTTATTTCTATCTTAATCGTTTTTAGTCCTGTCTCATCACCTGCTGGCTGTAGCAACCCAGCGTCTCACGCATAGCCAGTTCACGCTCGCTCTTAGCAGCGCACACCTGTGCTCTCTGTGACACGGATGAAGGGACTGATTTTTACAGGTGAAGCTGCAGCAGAAGATGTGATCCACAGGAGGCTCAAGGGACCCAGAGCGTGAAAAGAGAGTTAAGGGTTTGGAATACTTAACCAAGTGGAAGATGGAGGTGACTGATGACCCTTGGCAAGAGTGTTGGACAGTCACGTGGTCGGAGACTCTGAGACTGTAGCAAGTCTGCCTCCATCTCCCGGCTGCGTGGTTTCCTCAAAACAGCCCAAGAGCCAGGGTGAAGAAGGCAGAGAGTCATCTAAATCCAGGCTTGGAGCTTTGCCTAGTGGATGAGCTTAAAGGGCAAGGAGACAAGGTGACTTGAGGATGTAAGCCCAAGGGTGGATGGACTGATGGTCAGTGGACCCATGACACAGACATGGAAGTGAAACTTGAAGAGGCTGATCAATTAGGATAAGGTGGATAAGGGCTGGGGTGGGGGTGGGCATCAAGGAATCTGGGGTCTTTTTAAGTCCAAGAAGAGGTGCAGTCAGTGAGAGTGAGAAAGAGTCTGGAGAGCAGACACCTGGCTGAGTGTCTAGCTGAGGCAAACCAAGCAGTGTCCCTTACAAAATAAGGACTGCATAAATCTACTCCTGGCTACTTGAGCCACACACCACAGGTGGACCTCATTTGGCATATGTGTTTCTATAAAATTGTTTACAATTTTTCATTTTTCTATCAAGCTATGTAAGCTCCCAGCTGTATCTCTATTACATTTTCATTGATGTGTTCCACCTCCCAATGCATCACTAGTAGAGTGAAGACGGACAGTGTTGGAACCACTGCCTCCTCCTGGTGATACCCAGAGATGAATCTGTAACAGGGGCTGAGCTAAGTCCAGTACTTTGACCTGTGTCTCCCACTGAGGCCACCACAGCCCATCTTTGTCATACTGACCCAAAGGCCCCAGGCACGGCAGTCACTTACTGAGAGAGAGGATGCATCCAGTAGGGGTCCCAACCCCGGGATCTTGGATAGAAAGACAGTAGTTGACTATGAACAGAACATCACCTGGTGGTGATTGCAGACCAAGACCATGGTCTAGTTTCTCATCATGGGTCTCCAGCCCTGAACTTTTCCCCATCTCCACATTTGTATTTCTAACTGCTGGACACGTCCACTGGCAGGGGTAGGCATCTCACACTGAATATGTTCAAACTGGAACTCTTGTTTTCCCCTTCAGGCACCCTCCTCTCCATCATTTAGAGTGTCACCTTTCAACTAGTCATCCAAGCTGAATCACTGGGGTTCTCCATGCCCTGCTCTCTGTTCCCATCCCCTCCAAGTTCAGTAATTCTATTTCTGAAAATATCTCTTGACTCCATCCTCCCCACCTCAAGCATTTACACTGCCTCAGACTGGGCTTTTTTAATCAACTTCCTTGCTGGACTCCCTACTGTCAATAGCTCTCAGTTAGGAAATAGAGCCACCCTGGGAACAGTGATTCTGGTGGAATGGGATGGACAAACAGCCTGAGTCACAATGAGTGGCCACTGGGTCTGAAGAATCAGTGACGTGCAACTGTGTCAGCTCCTGAAACTTCGGGGCAGCGGGAGGCACTGTCTAGTATCGGGTCTGAAGTGAGCAGTGGCTGATACGCTGGCCAGCCAAGCACCATGGTTTCTGGATTGGAGCAGGATAAGTCAGGCAATCACTACTATGATGAACCCAGGAAATTCAGTTCTGTCTTGATTAAACATTATTTATTGAATGCCTACTATGTTCCAGGTCCTGGGCAAGGCAAGAGGGCTCTCAGGCCATGAGTGAGATCAGCATGAGCCTTTTTGAGAGATCAGTCAAGTGTCTTGACTGTTGCAAAGCAGACCGGCAGGATCCGGTGGAGCATAAAACTGAAGGATTTAGCAGAGTCTAGAGGTTTAGGGAACCCTTCACCTGGGGAAGTGATTAGAAAAGATAAAGATTATGCAGGTAGGTGGAAAAGGGAGAAATTGTGTCCCAGAGAAATGGACAAAGGAGGCAACTGCCTTATTTCTCCAGTTTCAAAATACACGAAACTTTGGTAAGGCATAGAAAGATTTTTCAAATGAAGCACATGGCCACAATGTGGCTGCTTTTTAAGGCAGCTAATGTGAGTACTACTATAATTTCCTCAAATGTTACCACTGACATACGCCTGCTGTCACTGTAAGTGAAAATTTTGGATGAAATATCATGTCTTATTTTTAGCATTCATTTATTAATTCACTCAACAAATATTTGTAGATTACCCACTATATCAGGCCCCGTTCCGGGAGCTGGGGAACACGTGATACGGGTGATCTGAATGGAGGTATATGTGATATGAAATGTGTTTTAAGTGTTGGCCTTAGGATAAAACTGGAGCTCTAGGAAAATACCCTAAGTAGTCTCTCATCAATTCTGTGTTTCTTGTCCTCCCAGCCACACACCTCCAGGGGAGCTCATGGACCCCAATTTCAAGAACCCTGGAGAGTGGGAGAGAAGCTTGTGTTTTGGAGTTCTTGACCCAGTCCTACTATGAAAGTGAGTTCTGATCCCAGAAGTTGATTGAGCCTCTCTGGTTTCTGCTTCCATGTTGAAAAAAAGTCCAACAAGATGAAATCTGAAGCCATTTTCAGCTCTACAAACAAGTGAATTTATATACTCATGGAGTTGGAAGAGGCCCTAAACTCATCTTGCCCTTCAGGTACTTAAATTGGTCATTAGCAGAATCTTGGGGAAAGAGTGGTCAAGTGTCTGGGCCACTTCAGAACAGAAACGAGAAACACAGACCAAGGAGCTCCACTGGAGAGTTTATCCAGAGACACACAAACATACAGAAGCTTTGCCATGAGGTCACCTTCCCCTTATCTCTGCGATGCTGATGGAATATACACATCTGTCAGAATTCTCCTGCCAGAGCTCCATGAGTCAGCCGGAAGCCAAGTCGCAGAAAGGTCCACAATTAACCCAAGAGCTAGGTGCCTCTGCTTTCTTATCTCCCCACCACCCTCATTTCTCTGGTGACTTGAAAGTGAAAATTCTCTGCAGCCTAGTGGAAGGTTCTGCAAGAAACAGAATGCATAAATGCAAATCAGTCTCTTGCTTTCCAGAGAAGGATGAGGAAGAAGACACGACCTTCCACCTCCGTGTGAGCTGCCAAGTCTAGAGAGGTAGCACCCCTCCAAAATTCGCCTCCCAACTCTTTCAAATGCTCACTGTGGAAAAGTCCCGGCAAGGGGTGCTCTCTCTCTCTCTCTCTCCCTCTCTCTTTCTCTTTCTCTCTCTCTCTTTTTTTTTTTTCATCTGGGATTTTCTTCTCAGTGGTCATTGCAAAACTGAAAATCTTGGAAATTCCATTTTGGCCTGTTTCTGTGGGACTTTCATTGCCAACAGAGACCATTTCAGATGAGCTTTATTTTTCAAATGTGTATTTTGATCCCCCCAGATTCCGGTGCACCAGTTTTTATTGGGCTTTGGGACATTTCTTTGCCTGCCCTTAGAGTGGACATCGGGTGGCCTCCCTGAGAGCTCTGTGCTGAAGCCCTCCAGGGTTATAAGATGGTGCTTCTGAGACAGGAGGGAAGAGGGCAGGGCACAACCATTGAAGGAGTGATACAGCAACTGAGAACCCGACAAACTGGTTAGAACCAAGATGGAGGAAGATTCAACTTCCAGTAGACCTTGAGCCTCATGTTGCACCCACAGGTGCCATGACAGCTCCTAAGCTGACCATAAAAAGTCCAAAAGTGAAGGGGGGAGCATTTCCTGGAAGTCCTCATCCCTTCCCCAAAGTAGTTGGAATAATCCTCCTACTTAGTGTCTGAAATTACCAAACCCATAAAAACTAACGGCTCCATTCCTCGTGGTCGGTCTCTCTCTTGCCGTCTGAGATGGCCCACACTCTGTCTATGGAGTGTGTATCTGCTTCTACTTAAGCTAAATACCCCCACACCTCTCGGCTTCTCTCCCCCTCACCTTTCTGCGATGGCCCACATTCTGCCTATGGAATCTGTATCTCCTAAGGCCTTTCCCTTCTGAGTGGGACAGACCACACCCTGTCCACGGAGTGTGTATCTCTCTAAATAAACTTACTTTCACTCTACTATGTCTTGCTCTTGAATTCTTTCCTGCAGAAGGCAAGAACCTATTCTCTGACAACACTTCCTTCTGTTACAACCCACCACACATGTGTATACATAAAAGTATGACAAACATTAGCTTTATGTTCAGCCTTACGGGGAGAGAATGAGAGAAAGCAACAGGAAAAGGTGAATGAAACTTCAAAGGTGGCCCAAGGCTGTCAGTGGAAGGGGTCGGGGCTTCCTGCCTTTACTTACTGCACTGAGTTGACATTTCCCGCTTCCTTACCCATTGGCACGCACTGCTCCAAGTACTTTACATGCATTAGCACATTTAATCCTCACAGTGTGTCTCTAAGGTAGGTGCTTCTACTCACTTGGCAAGTGAGGGAATGAAGGCACAAAGAGGTTAAGTAACAGGCAGGCTGGCTCCAGCACTCAAGCTTTTAGTCACTTGGCCACGCTGGTCCATCAGGAGCAGAAAGGAGGCAGGCCTGGCTGAGGGATGATTGCACGGATATCTACAGGCTTCCTGAAGCTTAGCTATCTAGGGAGAACTGAGCTTTTCCTGTCCACACCTCTGCTCAAAGCACTGGCCACTATTAAAGATTCCACACATCCTCGGTTTGTAAAAATGTGGCCTGGAGAACGTGAGGTTTTGTTTTGTTTTTTCCGATTTCTATTTTCCCCTTCCTTCAGTGTTTCTAATTTTGTTAATTTCCGTGTCTCTAGACCAGAGTGGTCACAAACATTTGTTCAAATCAAGTATATTCAAGAATGTCTACAGCACCTAAGTAGATGTATACACACACACACACACACACACACACACAGAGCAAAAGAGAAATTTAAAATATGTTAAATTATGTTATGTCATTCTCCCACTTTTTAATAGAATTCACTTCAGAATTGAAAGGAAATGTAGGTTCATTTAGTCCAACAGGTCTCCGCTGGAGACAGTAACACCCTGCAAAGGATTCCTTTGAGGCTCTGGGCGTGTTACAATGCTCGGGGGTGGGGTGTGGTGCTATTTGTTTTTAGTCGAGGAGTCAGGGATGGCAAATGTCCTGTAGCATGAGGGACAGTCCTTCATAACAACAGATTTTTCTGCCTTGAATGCCAGTGGGGCCCCATTGATAAACACTGACTTGAGTTCCAAACTTCCGTTTTGCAGTTGACACACTGAGCCATGAGAAGATGAGGGAACTTTCTTAAGGTCACTTAGCTAGTGAGGAACACAGCCTGAGGTAAAACCCAGATCTATGTATTTTTAGGAAAGGGTTGTTTTTGCTACACCGGAGGGTCCCGAGAGGTCCAAGCTATTTTTATAATAGTACTTGAAGGCATTATTTGCTTTTAGCACTCTCATTCAATGGAGTTTCCAGAGGCTACAGGGTATATGTTGATACTGAACATGAAACATGTCAACATGTAGATCTGTGAACAAATACTTTCCAAATAACAAATGCGTGATATTATAGAATCACTCTTAGCTCAAAGATCCATTAAAAGTACAAGAAGATCAATGGATTTTAAGGTAACTAAAATACAAAGAGTTCACTGATATGATTTCAGATTTTACCTGGCAATGAAGCTAGAGGCATAACCCCCAACCCAGACTGCAGACAATATTATAAAGCTACAATATACAGAACAGTGTGGCAATGGCACAAAAACAGACATGTGGATCAATGGAACAGAATAGAGAGCTCAGAAATAAGTCCACAGACTCATGGTCAATTAATCTTTGACAAAGGAAGCAAGAATATACAATGAAGTAAAGATAGTCTCTTCAGCAAGTGGTTTTGGGAAAACTGGACAGCTGCATTTAACCAAGGAAATTAAGACACTTCCTCACATTATACACAAAAGTAAACTCAAAATGTCTGAAAGAATTAAACATAAGACAGGACATCATAAAACTCCTAGAAGAGAACATAGGCACAACATTCTCTGACACGAATTGCAGTAATGTTTTCTCAAGTCAGTCTCCCAAGGCAACAGAAATAAAAGCAAAAAGAAACAAATGGGACCTAATTAAACTGAAAAGTTTTTGCACAGCAAAGGAAACCATAGCAAAAATAAAAGACAACCTATGGACTGGGGGAAAATATTTGCAAACAATGTGCTGACAAGGGCTTAATTTCCAAAATATACAAAGAGCTCACACAACTCAATAACAGAAAAACAAACTCAACAAAGAAAAAAATGGGCAGAAGACCTAAACAGACATTTCCCCAGTGAAGAGCTACAGATGGCCAACAGGTACATGAAAAGATGCTCAATATAACTAATTATCAGAGAAATGTAAATCAAAACAACAATGAGGTATCAGCTCACATGGGTCAGAATGGACATCATTAAAAAAATCCACAAATAATAAATGCTGCAGAGGGTGCAGAGAAAAAGGAACCCTCCTGCACTGCTGGTGAGAATGTAATTTGGTGCAGCCATTATGCAAAACAGTATAGAGATTCCTTAAAAACCAAAAAATATAATCCAGCAACCTAATTCCTGGGCATACATCCAGAGAAAATTCCATTTCCAAAAAATATATGTACCCCAGTATTCTTGGCACTATTTACAATAGCCATGACGGGGAAGCAACCTAAGTGTCCATTGACAGAGGACTGGATAAAGAAGTCGTGGTATATATATATATATATGTATATATTACTCAGCCATAAAAAATAATAAAATAATGTCATTTGCAGCAACATGGATGGACCTGGAGATTGTCATACTAAGTGAGGACGTCAGACAGAGAAAGACAAATATCATATGATATCACTCATATGCGGAATCTTGAAAAAAAGATACAAACTGAACTTATTTACAAAACAGAAACAGACTCATAGACAAAGAAAACAAACTATGGTTACCAAAGAGGAAGGGAGGGCATAAATTAGGAATCTGGGATTAGCAGATACAAGCTACTACATATAAAGTAGCTAAAAAGACAAGGTCCTACTGTATAGCACAGGGAACTATAATCTATATCTTATAATAACCTATAATGGAACAGAATATATATATATATATATGTGTATAACTGAATCACTATGCCAAAAAAAGTTTACCTTGCACTTAACATTTAAGAAACAATCACTGTTTGTTTTTTTAACATTTTTTATTGATTTATAATCATTTTACAATGTTGTATCAAATTCCAGTGTAGAGCACAATTTTTCAGTTATACATGAACATACATATATTCATTGTCACATTTTTTTTCTCCATGAACTACCATAAGATCTTGTATATATTTTAATACAGCATCAAAGAAGACTATCCATAATCATCCGAATAAGCTGTGAAAATATGCCTCCCTTTTTCAATTACAAATATGTAGGAGGTCACATTTCCTTCATCTACTTCAACCAAAATAAAATATTGTAATAAATTAAATGCAGCAGCAAGTATGAGAATCCAGCTGCCTTCTAGTAAGCCAGACATGGAAGATTTTTGCAAAATTGTAAAGCAATGCCAATCTTCTCATGACATCAGTTTTGTCCTGGATAATATATTAGGCACAAAAATATGTTATTTCTATTAATGTACAATGAGTTTGTTAATTTTAAAATGAATTGATAAATAGGGCTTTTAACCTTCCAGTTTGAATTTGTAATATAGTAAATATCAAGAGCTCTAACCTACCCAAACACAAGCTGTTGGCCTTTAGTAATTTTTAAGGAAGTAAAGGGGTCCTGAGAATAAAACTTTTGAGAACTGCTGCCTAAAGTTATAACCATTTGACTCAATGTGATTTTCTTGGCTAAGACCAGGGACCCTGTTTTAAAAACTATTCCTGACATGATTCTAATGCACAAAACTAGCTTGAGGACCATTGAAACAGAATGTCTCTTTATTAAATAAAGTCTCACTCTAATGGTGAGCTGTAGAAACAAAGCCAGGATCAACAGTAGGGATGCTGTTGGCTTTGCATCAGCAAGAGCAGAGGTCATCTGCCCAGAACTGCAGGGCAAGGAAGCTCTTGACCCAACTCCTGATCCACTTTGACCAAGAGAAGCAGCTGGGAGTTGAACAGAGAGAATGAGCCTCAGGAGACACACTTCCAGTTCCAGACACGATTGCTAGGTTCAGTGGGAAGAGTCACGGTCCTGGTCAGGAGGAATGCGATCCCAGTGTCCCAATGAACCTCAAGGCCAGAGAGGGCAGAGAAGTAGCTTAGGGGCCAAATTAGTCTCACAGATGTATTTTGTGTACTTCTCAGAATGGAGACACTTTCTGCAATTGGATGGAAGAATTCAAAAAATTTAAAATTCCAGATTTCAAATTTATCTTAAAAATTGGAAGATCTGGTACACGTGGGCCCAAACTCTACTGTGGTAACAGTGGTTGGGAGCTGCTGTTGCCATCAGTGGGGGCCTGAGCTCTCCAGCGGTCCATGGCCTCCAGCCCCCTCACTTGTTTATGTCACTTGCCGGGCCTCTGGGGTTACCATCCCAGGTCTAGATAGCTCAGAGAATGGTGGGGTCCTTTGATGGTCTAAGAAGAAGACGGAGTAGGGATGTACCAGTACACAAGATGTCCATGCAGGCTCAGAATGACACGGAAAGTCTGAAGCCTGGCATTGGGACTTCAAGCTGGTACAAGAGTTAGAGGCAAATACTTTGATCTTTCTGTTGTTGATTTTAAGTTATTTTGCTAGTAAGAGCACTCGTAATCGATCTAAACAGCTCAATTTAGCTGTACACGATTGATTAACTGTGTCTTATTGGTGAATATCAGAACTCAGAGTGACCAGTACTCTCCATTCAGTGTCTTTTTGACATCGCTTATATGTTGATGAAAAGGGCAGTTATAATAAACCCCTTAGTATCCTCCTCGTGAAAAGCTCTTGAATTTTCAGTCTTTGTTTGTCAAACCTGTTAAGAAAAACCTCTTCCTCATGTGTCAGCTGTGGATCCAAAAACATCTACCAAAGATAAGCAGTTGTCATGGCAAAACACAACAAACCCAAAGGTGATGGGTCATGGGACTTGGTTACCGTACTTGCCGTGTGAATCCACCCTCCCTTCAACTTTTACTTAACGCCACATGTAGCTTTTCAACACATGTCCTGGGTTCTCTCAAAAGCACTTTGCTTCTCACTTTGCAACTCCTCAAGCCAATGGCATTCAACCACGTTACGTAGATCCCTACTGGCTAAATAATATTGCTTGGGGATATTTATTTGTTCAGATCTGGCTTTTGATCCATGAAAGTTTGGAAAATGCAGAAGAGAGTCTAAGAGGATCTGGAGTGTTTTGTTTGTTTTCTGCCCATTTAAACAAACAAGTATTGAGGCAAATCTCAGGCGACAACTCCACTAAAAACATCTTGGTCACCTGAGGTTGCTATATATCCAGGTCTTGTGATTAAGTCTTCCACTGACTGATTAGATGACTTCAGTGAAGTTACTTAATTTTTCTATGACTCCTTTGTCCAAAGATCAAGAATTCCACACGGAGCTTTAAAATCTAATAAACCAAGAGAACTGAAAGAGACCTCTAAGCTCTGGCTTAAACAAATCTAAAAAAAAAAAAGAGAGAGAGAGAGACAAATGAACATAAATACAAAACAGAAACAGATCCATAGGCCTAGAATACAAACTTGTGGTTGCCGGGGAGGGGGGGTGGGGGGGTGGGGGAGGGGGTGGGAAGGGACAGACTGGGAGTTCAAAATTTGTAGATACTGACAGGCATATATAGAACAGATAAACAAGATTATACTGTATAGCACAGGGAAATATATACAGGATCTTGTGGTAGCTCACGGTGAAAAAGAATACGACAATGAATGTATGTATGTTCATGTATAACTGAAAAATTGTGCTGTACACTGGAAATTGACACAACATTGTAAAATGACTATAACTCAATAAAATTAAATTTATAAATTAATTAATTAATTAATTAATTAAAAAAACACTAGGGAACTTTCCAAAAAAAAAATTATGATTTGACTTAATTTAAGAAAAAAATTTCCTTTTAAGAAAGTATTTGCCATGCCTATAGGTATTCTTCAAAACTTGATTTTAGTGATTATTAATTCATTTTGAATGTCTCTTTATTAACTGTGACTAGCTCTTATTGTTGGATTGAAGGGGAAGGGAAAGAATGCTTGCCCGTTACGTCAGGTGTAGTAAGAGTTACTTCAAATTGTAGCCTCCTGAGAGCCTGATATGTTTCCTGTGTTTGAAGGAAGAGCATGAATGACTCAAGTCTGAGCCCCATCCAATCTAAGCTCAAGAGGTGAACCAGTGTCCCCTCTGACGGCGGAGTAATGAGCAGTTACTGCCGAGCTGGGTCCGGGAGAGCGAGGAATGCATGTGTTTCCTGTGGTCCCAGGGCGGGCAGTGCACAAAAAAGAGAGAATTACCTTAGAGACTTCTCAGATATTAGCTATGGGGGTTTTAAAAGATGTTTGAAATTTTATCAGTACACCTTCCTCTGGAAGATGGAGTCTAATTCCCATCCATTGGTTATGAGCTGGCTGGCCACAAATAGAATATGGCAGAAGTGATGTTGCATGTCTCTCAAGGCTAGACACGTACCCTGGAAACCTTCTGCCATCTTATAAGGAGTCTGGTTACCTTGAGGTAGCCACGTGGAGAGACCACATGGAGAGAACAGAGAGAGACCTAAGGGGTCCCAAGCCAGGTGTCACACGTGTAAGGGAGGAAGCCTTTGAGACGATGAAGCCCCAGCCACCATCTGACTGCCCAGGATGTCAAGGAAGAATCTCCTCCTTGGGCCCAATCAATCCTCAGATTCATGAGCGAAATAAATGACTGTTATTGTTCAAAGCATCGTTTGGGTAGGGTTCATTATACAGTGATACAGCATCACAACCCCATCCAATAAGATTGCCTAAAGACATGGTGGGACATTAGCACAAAGAACCCAGGGTGTGCTCCTGGTTCCCTGGGTGTTGTAGGAGCCAGTAACCAGCCCTTAGGAACTGTAGATTCAAAGGCAATTGCAAAATTGGAGGTTTTTAAAGAACTCACAGGAGAAAATGAAGCTTTAAATCTGTTCCAGGCTCAGCGTGAAATTGGCTCATGATAGTCTTAGTCAGGAAAAGACTTTCCTAGTCTCTCTATCTCTTCTCCTTCCCTTGACTGTTTCCTTAACCCAGGCCAAACATTACTCTGCCAACAAAACATTTTAATAATTTTGAGGCAAACAAACCATTTCTAAGCATGACCCACAAAGCCAAGAACTCCAAAGGAAAAGACTGACAGATTTGACTGAATAAAAATGTAGGAGTTTTGAACAGCAAAATACAATATTTTTGAAAACTCAGAGACAAGCAACAAACTGGGGAACCTATTGGCAGCATAAAACAAAGGATTCATTTCACATCATATACAGATTCAAACAAGTCAATTAGAAGAATGTGAACAATGGGTAAAAGGTAGGCTAAGTCTATTGAGGGAATAAAGAGGATTAATCAAGAAATATGTAAATGTATTCAAATATATTCAAATCATACTTACCAATCATAAAAGAAATAAATTTCAATGTATTTAATTAAATTTATTGTACTTGGCATCTGTACTAGTTTCTCAGGGCTGCCGTAACAAAGTACAAACACTGAGTGGCTTAAACAACACAAACCTCACAATGCTGGAAGCTAAAAGTCTAAGATGACAGTGTCTGCAAAGTTGGTTCCATCTGAGGGCTGTGATGGGGTATCCACTCTATGCATCTCCCTAGCTTCTGGTGGTCTACTGACAATTTTTGACCTTCCTGATCTTGGCGATGCATCCCCCTGACCTCTGCTTCATCTTTACATGGTGTGCTCCCTGTGTGCAGCTCTGTGTCTGTGTCCAGATTTGCCCTTTCTATAAGGACATCAGTCATTCTGGGTTAGGGACCATCCTAATGACCTTATTTTAACCTGATTACCTCTTTGAAGACCCAGTTTTAAAATATGATCCCATGCTGCGGTACTGGGGGTTAGGGCTTTAACACGTACTTTGAGGGGGGCATATTTCGATCAAAGCCACAGATGCTAAGGAAAGCAATAGTATTGGATATTGAAAACTCAGCGGGAACAGACCTCTTGTGCACAGCTGATGGGGTATGATGTGGACTGACTGTTTTGGAGAGTAACTCGGCAGTATCTCTCAGACTCAGATGGTCTAAATGTGCACTGCCTTTTTCTCTAGCAATTTCACACTTATGAATATAACAAAATCCAAAAGAGGCAAAGTCATCATGAAACATAGAAAATCTGTAGGTAAGATTTCCAGGGAAATGAGGAGGAGGGTGTTTTCAGAATTGCTACTGTTTTTAGTGTTAGGCGGTATCACGGTCAAGTGGATTCCAACCTGAAATCTCAAAGCTGTTCTTCAACAATGAACCCTAGTAGACTTGACTTGTGACCCTCTGAGTAGTCCTTCTGGGGGTCAGTGGGAGTAGGACTTCATTTCCCCTGGCTCTTTCCACTCATGTAAACTTCTGAGCAGTAGCCCATGAAGGCCGCCAAACTTAGCAAATAAAATACAAGACGGTCAATTAAATTTGAATTTCAGATAAACAACAAATACACTTTTTAAGGATAAGGATGTGCTATGCAATATTTGAGGCATACTAAACAAATTTTTCATTATTTATCTTAGATTCAGATTTCACTGGACATTCTTTATCTCATCTAGCAACCTGACAGCTGACACCTGACACATGACCCCAAACGGTACCAAGTAAGAGGGGGCCTGGTTTTTGGGAGCTAGGATGTGATGATGTGACTTCACTGCGTTGTGCTTTTGTAGGAATTTGAAAAAAAAAAAAAAGAAGAAAGAAAGGCAAAAACAACAACAAAATCTCAAAATTTAAAAAAAAACCTCAAAGAACAAAACATGTGACAGTTGCAGCAAAAGATGTAACAGGAGCTGGTCCCGTGTTAAATATCATGTTAATTAAAACAGATGGATCTGGAGCATAAACAAAATAACTGCAGGGGGCTGTTTTTCGTTCTGGCTGGGTTTCTTAATATAGTAACTCAGTTCCCATCCTGTTAGCACTCTTCCCTTATCAAACATTGAACTGGGGTATAAGGAAGTTTAAATTACCCGTGATTGGAGATCCGTTTTCTAAACACTTGAAGCAGATGGTTTACTGCCTAAAAAGCGTGCTTCTTTTCAGGGAATGGTGTGTTGAGCTTGGTTATTTCAGGAAAATGTTTGGCTGCAGCTCCCGCACTGACATCACGTTTGCCACGCTGAAGAACAGTTTCCCTTCGGCTCTGTTCCTTCTGTTGAGTTTACCTCCCGGGCCAAGGTCTTGTTTTGAATGCTGCCAGCTTGATTTTTAGAGATTACATCGGGCAGAAGCCTGATTGCTCACAATTTTCCACAGCTTCAGAAAAAGAGCCATAATCACGCAGAAGATGTTCTAAAATGACTGTCGTTTGACGGTGTACAATTGAAGGAGTTGAGCGGAGCAGTCCCTCTGGGCAGGAGTGAACGTAACAAAAAGATGATGTCCTTTTGCCCATTTTGGGCGGGGGGGGGGGAACATCTGGGGCCCAATCCAGGGTCACACGTTGCATTTAGCTGTCCTGTCTTTTTAGCCTCTTTTAACCTCTAACAGTTCCTCAGTTTCTCTTTGCCTTTCATTGAGGATTTTTGGGAGTACAGCCTGGTTATTTTGTAGAATGTCCTTCAAATGGGTTCATCTGATAGTCTCTCATAATCGGTCAAGTGATGTTACGCGTTTTAGGCAAAAATACTAATGAGGGGTTAGAACTGTGTTTTCTAACACCATTTCCATGCTGTACCAGAAAGCTGACCTTGTGTCCTGTGAGTGAAAATTTTCTCCTGGAGTCCCACCAAAGAATCTTAATTTGAACTAAGTGACCTGAATTTTTTTCTAAGGTTCTCAGATTCACATTTAAGAATAAAAATGGATTGGGGTGTCTGCGTGTTTCTGGGCTTGCTTCTCGGGACGCCAGGAGCTACTCTGGGTCTGTGTGAATGGTCCGAGGAAGGTTAAGAGAGGGCCGGAACTGGTTCTTGTAAACTGACAGTTCGGGAGAGTGAGTTGGAGATAATCTCATAATCCATTTATAACCACCCAAGTTAACAAGCTCTCACCTTCTCCAAATAGGCCCCTTATTTACAAATAGTCACTTCTGCACGAAAGTGGGCTCTCACCCGCGTGACTGGAGTCACACACGGACGGTCTCGTGGCATGGTTTTCCCCCAACACCACAAAGATCCATTTGCGATGGGAGCACTTTTCGAACCTGTGAGTATTATTCAGTGTATAATCTAAGCTTTGGAAATAATTGTTTTCTCTTGCTTGGTAAACAAACCACCCCCCAAAGCACTTGCCACCCCATCTGCCCAACACGACCTCTGGCTGTATCAGTAGATGAGAAACTCCTACAACCCTAGTGGGCTGGTCTCCTGCTGCCCGGCTCAGGTCAGATGGAATTATTCACAGAAGAGAAGGACTGCGTTGCTGAAGAATTCAAAATCAAGTCATAAGAAGGGCTTTTCAAGCTTTTTCATTCCAGCCCTAACCAGAGCCCCATCTTGTTTCTCAGCTCTCTTTCCTCCATGACTCAAACTCCTCGTCTCGCTCTTCCCTGTTCTGACACAGACGGACAAAGGCCGTGCTCTCTGCCGAGGCACTTGCCAGATATAGTCTGCACGTGGGAGGATTCCCTCCCAAAGAGGTGCAGGATGACAGTCTGACGAAAGGATTCTCTGCCCCACCCCCACCCCGCAACTTTCTCTCTGTCCTTCATATCCCACATTGTGACATAAGAATGCACTTCCTTCCAGGACAGGCGGCAGCCTCTGGTCACCAAGTCTATTAGCCCCTCAGGCCCAGGTCCCGCCCAAGTGCAGGCTTTCCTCGTGTTTCCATCCGGCTAAGGGAGTCCACTGTTTCGGGGCCACGTGTTCAAACACACCCTATTGCAGGGAAAGGGGGAACCGTGGATTCAGAAAGACAGGAGAGTTATTTGCAGTTTGGAGGGACTGACATGAAAATGGATTAGATATTTGCAAGAGCTGGGAACTGGGAAGTTACGAGGGACACAGGAGAGACTTCAGTTCCATCTAAGGAACAACTTTGAGCTCATGTTCATCTCTCCTGCAGTGAGTTTTGTGCAAATGGGTTAGCGACTTAAAGCTATTCAAGGAAATGAGTTCAATCAAGGCAGCACCTCTAAAAATATACCAGGTGCTCTTAAGAAGGTAGTATGTTCACTTCTC
This sequence comes from Vicugna pacos, assembly GCF_048564905.1. Lineage (NCBI taxonomy): Eukaryota > Metazoa > Chordata > Mammalia > Artiodactyla > Camelidae > Vicugna > Vicugna pacos. Next base: position 10,523,368 of record NC_133001.1, on the reverse strand, counting down.
ACCAGTAATAGTTGCAGAAAAGATAAAAGGCGCTTCGGTGGGCTGCGGGATCGAATGGCCCTCAGATAACTTTAAAATTCTCTTCAAAGCCCGTCTCTTCCCAAGCCTGAACATCTCTGAAGGCTCAATAATCAAATTTCAGTGAAATTTAGCCTGAACAGTCTTCCCAAAGTAATTTTTTTAAAAGCTGCCTGGTTCCAAATTCAAAGAGGAAACATTTCTCAATTATTGACAAAAAGGAGCCAATTTCCATCTTCTGGTGTGTCTCTGGCATTCCTGGGATTTACAGAAAGCTGTGGGAAATGGAAGAACCATAGAGTCGCTCTCTGCTGAGACCATTTAGAGGCTACGCTCTGTTAAGAGAGCAGAAAGTTTTATTCTATCTGGATATACTGTGAAACAGAAATAGGGTGGGGGGGGAGGGAGGCAGGGAATGTGGAAAAGATTTTACCTCAAGGAAAAATAAGCAACACAGAATTGTTGTCAAAATAATTCTCCCATTTTATTGAGCAGGATGAGTCTGCATGTACACAGGTTGCTTCTGAACACAGTGCAAAATATTCATATCCATCTTCATTTCCGTCTAACAATTACTATGTAAATTTGGACATAGGTAATGAACAGGTGTTACAGGAGAACATGGATACACTTGATCTGATTTGGTGTAACTGTGGAATTAGCTGACTTCCTTTCTGTATTTGTGGAGGCTCGTTAGGTGGCCACGAGCACAGTGCGTCCACATCTTCGCTGCAATCAGGACAGACACTCACAAAACAAGTGCTCGTGTGTGATAGAAATAACACGCTGATCACGACAAACAGTCACTCCTTGATGGGGCTATTAACTTACAAACACACGTCCACACCTAGAAACCGCCTTTTACACTGCTATTATACAATGTTATCTATTCTCTTTCTATCTAACGTGTGACATCAAATGTCTTGCTGGAGTTCAAGAAAATGCACAGGGTCACAGAAGCATTGCTCTCTTAGCAGAACTGAAAAGGGCTACATAGGACCCGTCGTGACTCTGTGGAAAGATTCACAGTCTTTCAGAGGGGCAACGTCCCCTCAGTGTTACAGACAAATTGCAAATGGTTTTACTAAGACACTGTTGGACTCTGTGGTTTGTTGATGAGTCCAGTAAGATGTCATATGCAAAATTCCTTTCTGTGAAAATATTTTTTACTTAAAGAATACAGATTCCACAGAATCTCAAATATTTACTAACAGTTCTGAGAAAAGTATTTGCCATTGATTTCACAGGCAAAAAAAAAAAAACCATACACAGGGTTTAGGCACCATGAGCCTGAGTCTTTTGGGATATCACTAAATTAATATTTTTACATTTAGAGTAACTGGTCCAATTACAAGTGAATTTGTCCAGTCGGATCTCTGAATTGGTGGGTCAGTGAAAGCGATGGATACAGAGGGGAAACACCCCGTTTGGGGGATGGGAGGCCCCAATTAAATACCGTCTCCATTCACGGAGCAGCAATCGAAGTCCCTTACAGCCTGAAATTTTCCTCTCGCAGCAAAATGGCAGTGTCTGCTCATTAGAACAACATGGCAATGTATTGGTTAAATATTTTCTGCAACACCTACACTTTGGTTAAAACTGTCCTATTTACAAATCAGCAAATACGTCACGGGGCTCACAGCATGCCTACCAGATACAAATATACAAAGTTATGGCAAGCTTTTGGCAAGGCTCCTCCGAATAACAGGCAATTTTGCTGCCAAAAAGAGAGAGATGAAAACACAGGCCATCCATTGTAAAGGAGCCAAGCACAGGAGGAGGCACTATTTGAAAAGCACAGAAAACTATGTGTTCCAAGAGGGAATCACAAACATAAAAATAAAATATTTGGTAATCTACACTATATTACAAAAATAAATATATCCATCAATAAATAGTAGGAAGCCAAGAAAGTTTTCCACGAATCTTTTGGTTGTTGGCTGCCGAAGTCCCTCTGCTATCTTTCTCCTCGAGAGTCATTGAGGTTTATCAACTTCAGGGATGATAAATCTGCCATAAAAGTGGGGAAAAGACTGGCGTGGGATAACAGCAAAGGTCTATGGCCAGAAAAGACATTAGGGAGTTCTACCATCTTAAGGATCTGACGCCTTCCTGCCTTCTATTGATGCAGGGATGCAGAGGACTTGTAAGCAGGCTTCAGGAGGCCTGGGGGAGCTGCCAGAACTCTTTTACTTATGGTTTGTGTGTTTTCATTTTTTTGATGAGAAGAAAGAAAGAAAAAAAATGCAACAAGCCACATTGGAGTAACCAGTATGCGGCTTTCTGCACTCTCTTTCCACAGGGCTGAAGGAAATCGTAGAGGAGCGTGTTTACATCTGCCCTGCAGTAAAAGGAGAAGCATCTGGAATATGCAGCCTGATCGCCAACAGCCTAGATTGTCACATGTCTTTAACGGAAGAGTGATTCTAAGTGCTCACCACACGGCTTCTCCAGGAGCCTGGCAGAGCCGGCAGAGGGCATGAGGAAGGCAGGGCCTGGTGCATCGCACTGTCCATTGTTCTATCAGCATCCGAACGGCAGCGGGACGCAAGAGCCAGCGCACATGGTCCCCGAGAGCCACTGTTAAGTTTTCAGGAATTTCACAAGCCAGTTGACATCATATCGGTAACTGGAAATGGGCTATGGAGGAAGTATTTACACCATTGAAATCCACAAATCAGAGCTATTCCCCGCCCTCCCACCCCCTCCCCGCCTCCATTGCTGGTTACAAAGCCTTTACCAGCGTACCAGTGTTTTATGTATTTTACATATAAAGAAATTTTTGCTTGATGTTTATCTAACTAGAACAATTCCCTTCAACAAAGGTTTTACTGTGTGTCTGTCACAGCGTCCTGTAGAAAGGATAAGAGGTACCGTAGTGCATATGAGTGAACAGTATGCACCACGGATGTGAAGGCTGCACCCCATCCCGCTGAGAGCGCTATGTGAAGCCAGTAACATTCACACACATACACACAAGCACATCCTTTTCTATGGTGCTTATTCCATAACTGAATGATTCTGAGTTGCATGGCTAGCTCGAATTGTCAATCACTCGATACCCACTGATGGCCAAAATACCACTCTTCTAGGGGCAATGAATTCTCCAAGACTCGCCCTCTGGACACCAGCAGACAATGGATGTCTAGGGCTGTGGTCCAAATTGGGCAAAATGTCCTTCAGAATAGTTTTCCTTGCCTCTGTTTTTTAGTGCATTATGAGTACGTGACCCCAAGAGCTTTGTGAAAGGAAGGCTGATGGTTTCCCAGAGGGGGAAAAAAAAGTGCAAGGCTTCTTAAAGAAACTTTCAATGGGGATAAGGAGGACACAATGTACGGGAAACCACATTCCTGGTTCTAGCTTGGACCGTTCATGTTGTCTGTCAGGACAGTCTGAGAACTGCTCTGCTCTGGTTCTCCCCCCACCACGCCTGTGATCCTGCGTGGGGGCAACCGAGACCGACCGGAGCCAGAGTCCTTCCAAAGGGCCAACTGCCAGGCAGGCGCCCCGGACCACTCCCATCAGGAACACGTCCCAGTCCCTTAGTCCTGGCCACTTCCCAACTGGAAGGACTGCAGAGTGGGAAGGACGGGAAGGCTACAGGATTTCTACCACGGCGCCAACCTGATTTCAAAATTCAGGCTTAGCTTTCCGGTCATTTGCTTGTGTGTCTATTTATTGATTCATTTTGAGTAGATTCATTTTGATGCCGGCTTTCTTTCTCTTACATTTAAGTATTCTTCAGGAACGAAACACTTTCTAAAGGATATTAGCAAATAAGCTAAATAAAATATTAGGGGGAAATCCAGAAATTAGAGCACTAGCTCCTTTGATCCTAAGAGAAAATGCTGTCAGTTGTCCCCTTCCAGCTCACAGTAGGTGCCGCGAAGGCCAGGGAAGGCAGGGGACACAGGAATGGGAGAAGGGCATAAGGCCCTGCGGCAAAAAAGAGAGAAGGAGGGCAAAGGTGGAAATAAACAGGAGCAGAGGTTCAGAGGCAAGGGAGACACATGAGGAATTGAAGAAAAATACAAGAAGTGGATTGTCCAACAAACAGGTCCCTTCTGATTTTCCTCTTCTTGGTCTTTGGTAACTTTATTTTGTCCAAGATATTTAACTCTCCACTTAGAACTGCTTACTATTTTGCAAAACATATCCTAGGATAGCATCTCTACCCTTTGCCCCTCTGCCCCTACGAGCCTCCTCCCACCGCTGGTACCCTCTGCAGCCATAAAGGCCAACACACGTGGCCTTGCTTTCCTACCGCTTCAGAAACGGATGTCACCCTGAAGTCCCTTCTCTTTTCCTTCCTTGACCAGGCACTGCCCTCCACAGCACATGGGTCCCCTGTGGGTTCATCCTTTTGCTGTTGTCCCTTAAGGTCACGGCCTCTTGAAGCCATTTGGTTTCTGTATCAAATAACCCCTCCCCTCGAACATGCAGCCTGCTTTCCCCAGGCCCTGCTGCTGTGAGTGATGGTAAAACCCAACCGACAAAAGTGACACCTACGTTTCCAATAGTATTTAGGAAATGGAGGGCTTCCTGGAATGATGAACTTCCTGGCGCCAGTTACCTTGATGGAACTGCTACTCAGAGAAGAGCGGACCGAGAACATACCACTGGCTTTCAACACATGCACATTTGATTCAGCCATGCATGTGTGTGAGTAGAATCTGCCTCTCTGGAAACGAAAGGGTTTTATAAGTTTATCTCTGTACACATATACATACACATTATCTGCCTCTTGACACCGTATTTCTGCTTAGGGGTGTTTCTTTCAAACTGACATAGAGAACAAGGAGTGTGGGCTTGCCGCTCGCTGTTAGAGAGGGTGTTGCCAGGAGATGGCAAGTCCAAAGGAAAACAGATTGGAAGGGACTAGACTGTAAATTATGTGATTTCCTGAACAAACCGATCTGTCAAAATTCCCTAAGGCAGCAAGCCCCTATGATCTGTACACCCTTCTTAAATAATCTCATTAAATAGGAACACAAAATATACACATTTACAGTTATTAAATAAGCCACAGGAGTCCTCTCCTATCTACAGCCACACTCGGAGACGGCCATGCCTTCATACTTGAACTTGTAAGTGACGACGCCTTTGTCTAGATAGAGGATGGAGATGGGCTCCAGTTTGGTGGGCACACAGCAGGCTTTGGAAGCCTTCTGGGAATTCTTGAGGTGGACCAAGGCCTGGATGATTGCGTGTTTTGTCGGGGTGAGATGCTCTGCCAGGGGGTAGTTGCAAACACCACGGCATTCGTAGGCTTCGTATCCAGGCGGGGCGATGATCCAAGAGTCCCAGCCAATCTCCTTGAAGTCGATGTAGAGCGGGGTCCTCTTGCAGTAGTTTCCCTTAGCGTTCCTCCTGATGCGGGCAGTGGAGTCGTAGATGATGTTGGACCTCATCTGCAGCAGAGCCTCTTCCCCGGGTCCGCTGGAATAGCCGTCCAGGCCCAGGTGGTCCAGCTCCGGGAGTTGCTCGTGGGCGATCATTTCACTCAGTTCCTCCTTCCGCTCCTTCTCGCTGCTCTGGTCGTCGGAAAACACGACAAGCAAAGGGACGTGCTTATTCCGGGCACTGGTGTCTATTTCCAGTTGTCCCCTGCCGGCATCCTCCATTTCATCATGCCTGCTCTCGATGTGGACCTCCAGCTGGTGGAGGGATGAGCCTGACTTTTGCCAACGTCTGATGGCATCGGTGACATCAAAAGTCTCCCACTCACTGTTGGTTCCATAGATTTCCCCTGACACCAAGACCAGCATGCTTCGTTCGCCCTCATTTTCCCCTTTGCTCTCTAGTACTTCAAAAATGGTAATTTTCCGGTCCACTCCATCATATATCATGCGATCTCTTTGCACCAGGGTGTACAACCTGAGTTCGGCCATGATGACCTCTTCATGGTGCGGGATGGACACATTGAAGAAGAGAGGGTATTTTCGGAGCCCATTAAAACTAGCTGGTTGGGAAAACAGATCTGGAAAAAATAATAATAAAAGACAGAAATCAGATTTGCAAGATGTTGCAGAGAAAAACAGATGCATATTTATGCAATAAAAAGTTCTGTTCATACAGGAGGCTTGATACAGAGAGAATGAGGTTAGATCAATGAAAACAAACACAGGGCTAGCACTCTCTAACAGAAAATACTGAAGGTCAGTGGTGGAACACCAGACGGAGTTAAGCTGCCAAGACTAAGATGGAAAATGGCCGCCTAACGAGTGAGAGGAAACACACCCAGCCTTGCTTGCGTAACTTATCAGCCACAGAATTGGAAAGCTGGGATGGACCTTGGAGATTTTGCAGGCAAGCCCCCAATCCTCCTAACCAATAAGGAGCTATCAAATGAAGCATGTGATGGTGATTCTTTTCTTGAAGCTCTTCAGGGATGAGGATTTCATGGCTTTTCATATTAGCATTTGTAATGGATGGAGACCCTCACACAGTTGGGGAATTCCTGGAAAACAGGCATCTGAACCACAGGTTAGCAAACTATAGCCCATGGGCCAGATCAGGCCTGCCACCCATTTTGGGAAATGAAGTGGAACTGCATTGTGTCTGTGGTTACTACAATGGTGAGGTTTGGTAGTCTCAACGGGAATCATACGGCCCACAAAGCCTAAAATATTTACTCTCTCTCTCTGGCCTTTTACAGAAAAAGCTTGCTGACCCCTGCTCTAGACACCAAAGCCTGACAAGGTCAACAAGATAGCCATGGAGCGAAGGGGATCACAGCAGCTGAATTTGGGGGTGAGTGGTCCTCCATAAGGGGAAATGGAGAAAATGAATTTTGTGGATAGATCGGGTGCCTGAGTCATGTACCCTGAGCATGTATATGGAAGCGTAGTGTATAGGAATCACTCAGAATGTTTACAAGATACAAATTTAAAGGTCCTTTGTCTTAGAAGCACACTTCCAAATATTATTGTGTTGGCTTCCCATCTGAGAATTTTTAGGCATGCAGAGTTCCTGTACACTTGCCCCAGGTAACACGTGTCGACAAGGTATCCCTGAAGGCATTTGTCATCAATCAGAGGGTTCCGCGACACCAGAGATACTAAGGACCACCAGTTGAGGGGCTCTGCATCATCTTTGGCAACATTTTCTCTGCTGTATACCCAATTCATGATATCATGGGATCCATGTTCCAGATTGTACTCTTTAATATTTTTCTTGAACTTGATCTGATTATTTTAATACTTACGACCTCTTTTAGGATTGTCCTAAGCAATAGTGTCCATGAAATAAGGAGTTTGAGGTACTAGTTATGTGACTTTTTCTCCAATCCACATTAAGAAAAATATATAGTGATGTCATATGATTCATAGTTTCCTCTGAGCACCACCTAAAATCATCTCATACACTTCCAGTGAGAAACACAGGTCAATGGCATGAATTTAAGCTCTCTAGCGTGGCTCTCAAAACTAGCTATAAACCAGGTCTTAACCCCTTGATCATGTCATAGCCCCCATTCATCCCCTACAGTGTGAGAACATTGCAATTGATCAATTAATATTTGTGGAAAGGTTAAGCAAATCTTTTAAACAAAGATTAAACACAGTGTCCTATTTAAAGTAGACTGCCATCTTCCCCACTTGCCAAAACATTCCTTTGCTTTACTGTATAGTGTACCCTCAGATATGTTCTTCTGACCCTTGGAAAGTCCTACCCCCTCATCTTGACCTATCTAACTGTGACCCTTCCCTAGGAGACCCTCCCTTCCTCACCATTCTACCTGGAGGTTTACTCCCTTCTGGGTAACTTGAGTACTTACTCTCTACACCTCTCCCAAGACCTTGCCATTTCTGTTCTTCTTCAGTTGTCCTTTTATGAATGGACCTTCCCAACTAGACTGTCATCCTACTGGCAGATACCGCAGCTTAAACTCCCTTCTATGCTTCCAATCTACCACGGTGCTTTAAACAGAGGTAGTGCTTTAACAATATTGATTAGTTGAAGATTCAGAGCATCTAGACCAAATTGATTTATGGGCATGACATATGTCCTTCATACAGCAAGTAATTTGGTAGTTTTCCCCCCTTATAGGGATGGAGGAAGCTTGACTCCCCATGGACAGGAAACATGAGAAGACCAAAAATAAAGGAGTAGACTGGTTGGTCCATCCATTAGAAAAAAACGCACAATGAAAGTGCACTACAGTGGGAGAACAAGTTTATAAAATAGCACAAGGAAACTTTTGGTGGTGATGAATATATTCACTATCTTGATTGGGGTGATGGTTTTAATGGATGTTTACATGTGTCAAAATCTATCAGATTATGCACTTAAATCTCTGCAGTTTGTTGTATGTCAATTAGACCTCATAACGCTGATAAAAAAAAGTTCACTGTGTGTATACAAATATAATACTAGATGGAGGTGTTCCATTTCAGGAATTGGAACGAGTATCTGTTGAGCAAATTTCATGTTCGAGGTGCTTTGCAAATATTGTTTTGCTTAGCTCTTCCAATGACCCTACAATACAGATAGCACTTCTTCTGTTCATCTTATTCCAAAAAAAAAAAAAAAAAATCAAGCCTCAGTACAGAGAACTGACTTTCCCAGGAAGACAAAGTGAGGTCAAAGCAGTGGTAGGAAATGAAGTCATGCTTTTCCCACCTTGGAGGTGGCACTTGATTTCCCCTGATTAGTTAGATTTGAGGAGGCTTTTTCTGTTTGGTTGGTCTTTGCCTCCTAGGAAGCTGCACGGAGCAAAAGCAAAGAATGAAAGGGCCCACTAACAACCAACGGAGCGAGCCCAGCGGAGGATTCAAGACTTTCAGTTGTGCATTTCCAGCCACGGACTGGCAGAGGTGCGGCCACCTAAGTTGTCCACAAAGAGATCTGCTCCTGCCTCTGCTGATCTTCAGAAATAAGAAGCTCTGAAAACCCCACTTCCTGACCTGGACCATCCAAATTCTCCACAGGAGAAGTGAAAACTGAAAAACTCCTATTCTTCCCCAGAGATGCAAACATTTTCCCCACCCACACCCTGAGCCAGCCACCCAGGGCTCAGTGCTCAGAAACATTAGGAAGGCTTCCCATGGAAGGAGGTTGTTTATTTTCAATTCAGACTCGCCTCCAAAAGACATCTGTAATTTCAGCTTTCTGTTTCCATTATGTTGCTAAAAGTTCTTAAGTAACTTTCCAACACGTTACTAAATATTTGAAATTTGGGCTGTCACCTAAATTTTAAAGGCAAAAAGTGTCTCCAGGACTGAGCCATACCTACTCAACATTCCTCCAATGCCTAGAATTTAAAGACTTCGTTAGTAATAATTAATATTTGTTCATTTGTTGAACACTTCGTAGCAATCAGACAACTTTCTAACAGGTAACCTCTTTGAAATTGGGTATATTATTCCCAGTTTACAGATAAGGAAATCGAGGTTGGGAGAAATAAGCTAATTATCCACACCAGCTAAGTCAACTCTGTCTCAAAGACCCAAATCCTGAGCTATTGTGGTTTTGTTTTTGCTTGTTTTTTAACACCTTTATTGTGGTATGATTCCTGTACAGTAAACTACACATATTTCAGATGTACAATTAGATGAATTTTGATAATTTTATACACCAGTGAAAAAATCACCACAATCAGGATAGCTAACATTTCCATCCCTCCCCAAGAGGCGCAAATTTCAAATTGCCAAAACTGAGCTGTTGTTTTGACACCACCTTTTTGCTTTCAAGAACAGTTGACCAACACCTATCCAAACCCTCTTCTGCACCTGGTTAAGGACCACAAAAGCATAATTGGTAAATAACAAAGAATTAGTTTCTTTGGACCCACAACTTTTACCATAAATATTACAAAAAAAAATTTTGCCCCCTTGCACCTTATTAAACAAAGGATTAACTTGCTAGGTCATTAGATTTAGTACTGAATAAAGATCTGGGGAGGGGATGGAGAAAACACACTTTTCCCACTGATAATTAAAGCTTGCGCACTGCTCTTTATAAAGGCACGGAGGAAGCTGGATCATTAACTGCACCATGCACATTTCCTGGAAATTTTAAACAGTGCTTCAAGGATATACATGTCACATCAAACAAAACAAAACTTGAGGAAGAATCTCTAAAAGGTTAAGTTTCCATCCTGTTTGAACATTTCTGAAATAAAGTCACAAAATGGAAACTCACCCAAAGTTTGAGGGACACACATATGGCAGCTTTCTGTATTTTGTCTATTTTCATTCTAAGTAGAAGTTGACAAATTTCGTAGTCAATTAAAAGCCAAATGGGATGAGGCCCATATGGAAAATGACAGACAAAGGTATACTGGTAGACTAGCAGTAATATTTTTTATTGCCTGCTGGCCAGGTGGAAAACTTTTAAAGACCCAATTACGATGTCAAAATGGTAGACACTTCATGGCTTTGGATTAAAAGGTATACTTTAGTATCTTTTCATACAATTTGGAAAGTGACCATAAAAATGGTATAGACCAAATGTGCATTGTTTTTGTGTATCTGTGTACACACACCCCTATACAGATGGATTCACCCTTATCTGTATCATTCCCCTGCATTGTAAACTGACTTACTGCTTCTGAAAACTCAAAGCCACATTTCATCAGGAAAATGTCCACTTACCTTCATTCTTGAAACTCCTAATGATGTTGGCAGAAGGCATGGAGGTCCGATCTGTGGCAAATTTGTTGTAGAGTTCCAACATGTACTCTGGTGGGTCAATCTTGGCTGAATCTTGCATCGGGATGTCAGACAGATTTAACGTCTTGAGGAACTCGTGTTTCATGCTCTGTAGCAGTGTGTTAAAGTCGACACCGTCTTGCTCTGAGAAGACATCGTCAAAGAGGGGCATGTCTTCTTCCAGAGGCGACTGCTCCAGGCTCAAGATGGGGCTGCCAGAAACCCAGTGAACCACCAGGCAGGAGACAGCGCACAGCTGCAGGGCCAGGGCACCCATGGCTCTGCTCGAGCCCCCAGGCCAACCCGGGAAGGTTTAGCGCTCCTGGACTCCAAGTGGCAGTTTTATCTGGCGGAGCGTAAATGTCTCGTGTCACTGGAGACAAGTTTGGAAACTTCCCCTCTCTCCCTCCCCCTACCACTCTTCCTCTCCCCATCCCAAAAAGTCAGGTTGCAGTAATTGGATAACAAAATCCCCCACAGGGGCCTAGCCTTTCTTATCTCCCTAGTGTAAACTCGCGCACCAGATTTTGTTTCTATCTTGCAATCCTTTTTTCTTTTAATGAGCATTTTGTAAACATTTCCACATTCTGACACTGGCTGAGAGATAGGACAATTTTCTCCTTGCAAAGGCTCTGCTTCTCCTCCTTTTAATTCACTTCCTTTTGGCAGGGATGCCTAAATTCTGCTCTGAGGCAGTTCCGTTTCACACACGCATGTAATCGACATTAGCAATCAACACAGCACATCAATGGCAACACGTCATTAACGCGAGCGATGGGACTTTCATCCTCACAGAAACATCTCTGAAGAAAGACCAAATAGCCGACATCTCCAATTGAATAGGTATAAATGAACTCATATACATCTTTAGAAGCTGGTATTGTTAGAAACAGGAAAGTATAAACTTTATGGTCAATAACCTTTTTTGTACAAATTTGATCTGGCCAAAATGGCTTTTGAAAAATAGGGCAAGTACTTCATATGACAGCAACTACAATTTATTAGGTGCTTTCCTACAAGCAGGCATTGTGCTAAGTGCTTTGCGTATATCACCGAATGTCCTTCCTAGAATAACCCTTTTATTATCCGCGTGGCATATATGGGTCACTTAGTTTCAATTAGTTGCCAGAGGTCACAAAGCTACAAAGTGACAGAGCCAGGATTTGAATCCAGGCAGTCTGACTTTTATGAAACAAGAATACAATCAGACCTTTTAAACATTGTTCCCCTAGGCTGGGTCACCAGCAGTCACTAACTAAGCCCTAGCCCAGCCCAGCCCTGCCCCAGGGTGGGCGCGCACAGCCAGGAGAGGCCGGGCAACACTTTACAACTGGATGTGGAGCTCAGGTCCTTCACCTGTGTGATGAATTACTAAGACAACCCAAATCTGCCAAATCCATCTTGATGGTTAAATCAAATTGATTATCAAATGATTCCAGTAAGAGCCTGGCAAACAACATATTAGGCAAGTGAAAAGATGCCAAATGCCTTGGTCTGAAAAACAATGGTAGAATTAATTGATTGTGTGTCTGGTGTAGGGAAAGACAAATCAAGGTCATTTTACTTTCCAACCATGATTGGTGGTGGTGGTAACACGGTGTGGCCAGGGCGGTCCTGTGGACAACTCCAGGGGGTATTTTTCCCACTGAGGCACTGGGACTGGTGTCTCCCTGACTTGTTCAGTGCACGCCCTGGTGCTGCGTCCAGAGGGCTGTGTCTATACATTTGATGCACCTGGAAAGAAACACCCAGCTTCTGAGTTGAATTTTCCTACATTCACCCCGTAGGATAATTACAGTTACTTTCCGTTTTCTCTCTAGGCTCCTTAAGGTTTATCATAATAAATAAACTTCTGATTCTTCACCCTCTGAATATGCACATTTTTCAGCATTTTTTGAACTTCCAGAGAATGAGCTATATTTTCAGTAAAAAAAAAAAATCTCTCCAAAAATTGCTCATTTGTTTCATAATTGTTGATTTGATTCAGTGTTCTATTTCAGTTAAAGCTTCTGCTCCTGCATTAAGAAGACCATTGTAGACTGATAATAGATTTTACCCTGAACAGACCCACAAGTGAGTGAGTCCAAGGGCTGTAACCCATCCCATGGGCTTTGCCGTGAGGCTCCTGACAGCATACCAGCAGGGCCCCTGTATCACACCCAGCATCAAAACAAGCTCCCGTTTATCTTCACACACACACACAGATGTCAACGCACACTCCAAAACCCTGAACGGCAGGCATGTGCGCGTAACTGCCACAGGACAGCTGAGTAAGTGGCGGTACTTGTAGCCCGGGCGCGCTGGTTTCAGAGGTCAGGAGGAGAGCCGGGCACGCCCCCCTGCAGAGTCCTCGCTCTGTCCATTCTCATGGGTAAGACGTGCAACTGCGATGTCACTGGCTTCCCTGTATCAGTGTCAGAGGAGCAATGGGGTTCCATATCTGGACCAGTTTCCCCATCACAAATGTCTCTTTTGGGCTGATTTAAAGACGGACTAGAAAAACGTCTATAACTACATCTCAGTGCCAATGACCTCTTGAAACGCGAGGTCCTTAAGTTCCTTACCTGTGCTGTGTGGACAAGGCGGATTAGACTCCCGAGTGGACAAAGGGGACACAATTTCCTCCCTCTTCTAGGCTGGGGACGCCTCACATTTTAGCTGCAGAATCTCTTTATCCCCAGATTTCTCTAGTCTTTTCTGATAACTCTCACCTGACTCTAAAAAGTCCAAATATCACCACATTCCTTTGCCATCTTGCTTTTTGTGGACACAATCTCTTCTTCTAAATTGGCAGGTGGGATGATAAAAAAAAATACTTAGCAAGCTGTATGATAGGTCCTAGCCAACCAAAACAGACACTAGCTGTGGTGCCAAAGCGAGACCCCAGGATCCCCAGGCTTCACCTCTTAAGCTCTGGATCCTGGGGAGGTTGGGGTGGGATGCTGGGGGAGGGGCTTGGGCAGCAGCGGTTTATCAACAGTATGGGAATATTCTGATACTTTAGCATGGTGTCGTACTGTTACACAATGTATAACAGGCGAGTATAAGTTCTGCTGAAGATTCTGAAGCCAGAGTTCTACAAGCTGCGTGCTGTTAGAATTTGTAAGCTCAGTGTGAGGCTAGATGCTAGGTCGAAATTTCCTTGACTGCTACAAAATCTGTTCCTGGCTGCCCTCTTTCTCCAGTCCAGACCTTGCCCACTTTACCCAGACCCAGGAAGCCCTCTGGGGTGCCTTTGTCCCTGGGGTGGGTCACAGAGCTCCTGTTCTCCTCCTGTGATGCAGTGGGCCCGGCACCGCCCTCTAGGACTAGAAGTTGCCTTGACAGTTCTCATTCACTCCGTCGTCCAGTCCACATTCTCAGTGTGGGAAGTGTTCCCTTGCCTCTGCTGACCTCTCAGCATTTAGGTTACTGCTGACCTGAGGCTTACCCGCCTGCTTAGCGCTTCTCATGGGCTTAACACACAAAGGCCATCTCCTCGTCTCAGCTCCTCTGATGCATGCGATTTAAAGAGTCCCTTAGCGCCCTCCTTCAGTAACCTTCCGCGTGGTCCCCTCACTCACCAGTAAGGCCTGGCATATGAATCACCATCAATAACTGTCAGCTATTTAAAAAAAATTCAGGCCTTTGTAACAGTCATTCATTCAACCGGATTTCTTGTGTGTCCCCGCGCTGTGCCAGGTGCACAAAAAACCTGAAGAATACGGACCAAATCCCTGACGGTGTGGAGTTCACGCCTCAGTTGGAGGGAGAGAGACAGTAAACAAATACACAGATAGAGCCAAGTCTCTATTGGGTGGTGATGGGTGCAGCAGGGAAAACAGACTGAAGCAAAGGGATGGGAAGGGCGAAGTGGGCGGGGTCCTGTTTCACTGTCAAGGCCTCGCTGGTGGAGGTGGGTGAGTCCGCCGTGCAGGCCCACGGAGGCCCCTGGAGAAAGAGACCCGCAGGCTGAGGGAGCAGTCCATGCGAAGACTCTGAAGTAACAGCAAGCTGGGGAGGCATGAGCATCAGTGAGAAGGTCAGGGTGGTTACAGGCAAGCAAGGGGAAGAGCTACAGGAGATGAGGTCCAAGAGTAAGTGGGCTGAACAAAAAGCAGACAACCCAATCAAAAAATGGGCAGAAGACCTAAACAGATATTTCTCCAAGACCTACAGACGGCCAATAGGCATGTGGAAAGATGCTCAATATCACTAATCATCAGAGAAATGCAAATCAAAACTACCATGAGGTATCAGCTCACACCAGTCAGAATGGCCATCATTAAAAAGTCCGTAAGTGATAAATGCTGCAGAGGGTGTGGAGAAAAGGGAGCCATCGTACACTGCTGGCGGGGATGTAAATTGGTGCAGCTTCTATGGGAAACAGTATGAAGAGTCCTTAAACAACTAAAAATAGTTACTATATGATCCAGCAATCCCACTCCTGGGCATATATCTGGAGAAAACTCTAATTTGAAAAGATACATGCACCCCAATGTTCATAGCAGCACTATTTACAATAGCCAAGACGTGGAAACAATCTAAGTGTCCATCAACAGATGACTGGATAAAGAAATGGCAGTATATATACACAAGGAATACTACTCAGCCATAAAAAGAATGAAATAATGCCATTTTCAGCAACATGGGGGCACCTGCATCACTATGCTGTACACCAGAAACTAACACAACATTGTAAATCAACTATACTTCAATTAAAAAAAAAAAAGAGTTGGTGGTCTGGAACAATTAGAAGGTCATAGATCTTTTTATTTTAACAGTCAGACTGTACAAATGCATAATTTGCCTCTTGGTTTTTTTCACTGAACATTCCATCTTAAGGGTTTTTCATGTTGCCACATAGTCTTTACAACTATTAATTAATAATAAAATTGCCTAATTCCGTTGAGCAGAATGGAATCATTAGTTTTTAAAGTAGTAAAGGAAAACTTAACAATTCTATTGAAATGTAAAGACACTGAATATTTAGATTTCAAATGCAACTGCCAAGGTATTCTAAGCTTGACAGCACTTGTTCATATACGTGCTGACTTGAAATGCGGGTTCAAGAAGAATGCAGGATGCTGCAGTAACATTTGTTCCCCATGAATACCACCAGTCTCAGAAATACGTGGAGACTGTCTGGGTCGCATAGCCTCTTACCTGGATTGTAGTGACAGGCTACTAACCGATTCTGCCTTCACCTCCTAACAGTCTGTCCTTAATATGGAAGCCAGGTTTTGATCCCACACTGGATCATCACTCCTTTCCTCACTCAGAGAAAAGGATGAAGTCTCGTGAAAGTCCCCGAGACCCTCCAATGCCTCTCTGACGTCACTGCCACTTGCTAAGTCCACTCCAGCTCCAGTAGCCTCCATGCTAATCCTTAAACACCCCATGCGTGTTCCCATCTTAGGGTCTTTGCTTCAATTGTTCCTTCCACCTGAAACAACCTTCCCCCGATAATCCACACGGTCATTCTCTCACCTCTTTCAAGTCTTTGCTCAGAGGTAACCTCAATGAAGCCTACCCCGACCACCCTGTTCAAAACTGCAGCCCGTCAAGCAATCCTGAACCTACCTGCCCTGCTCCAGTGGTTACTTATCACCTCCCAACAGAAGATACAACTTACTAATATAGTTTGCTCATTGCTTTTGATCTGTCTCTCTGCCATCCAATCTTCGCTCCCTAGCTAGAACATGTGTTCCAGGATGGTGAGGATCCTAGTTTTGTTCCATGATATATTATATAGTGCCTAGAGCTTACTTGCTACGTAGTAGTTAATAAAACGTCATGCAAGGAAAAATGAGAGCAAACATTCAAATGTCTTCTTCCTGAGATTACTTACGGTAATATCATAAAAGCATAAATGCCCTTTAAAATAAATAGCCATTATTTAAATAGGCATGGATTTTCTTGAGACATCTACCATAGACATCTAGGTTTGTTTATATACTATTATATAACATTCAATAAAGAAGTTTTCAAAGAATTAATTTATCATTCTTCTAAAATTTTACTATGCAGTGTACCATCACACAAAGTGTTCATATAAAATATATAAAAAGTTTGAAGACAATTATGAAACAGAGACACCCATCTATGCACCATCCAGTTTAAAAAGTAGAAAAGACCAATACCTTTATAACTTCCAGTGTAACTCTTCCCAGTTCATCTCCTTCTCCCCAAAAGAGGTAACATCCAGACTAAATTTTCTGCTAACCAATCTGTTACATTTTTTATGATTTTACTACATATGAACTATTCCCTAAAAATATATAGTTTTGCTTACATTAATTTACATATAAATTGAATCATGCTTCATGCTTTCTTGTATGACTTGCTTTTTTGCACTCAAAAGAAGGTTCTGGATGCACACATGTCAATGCATATAGCTGTAGTCCGTTGATTTTATTACTGCATAGTTATCAGCCTTACAAATAAATAAAGGTTTATTTGTCCATTATACTGTCGAGAGACACTTGGATTATTTTTTTCCTCATTATGTACAGTGTTACTATGAATGATCGTATTGCCAAATTGTCTCCCCAAATGGTTTTTCCCAATTCTGTTCGTCCCAGCAGGAGTATTTGTTCTATCTCCTTGCCAACGCTTGTGCTGGTTAACTATGGAAAGTGCTTGAGGCTTGAAGGCTCTCCCTTCTGCTGCTGTCCCCATTCATTCCCAGGATCTGCAACAGAGCAGGAGACAGTCTTCTAGACAAAATGCATAGTTTAGGCTGGAAATCAAACTCTGTTTTAAAGTATTATGTCGGCTCACACAACTCTATAATAAATGATTCAACCCATGTAAAGCACGGTATCCAGGAGCAAAAAACAAAAACCTTATTGAAAGACAGGAAAGGAGATATATACATAAATGCAGCAACTTTCTAAGTCCATGAATAAGAAGACAATATAACAAAGATGTCAGTAATCCCCAGATCAATATATAGATTCTATAAAATCTCGATCATAATCCTAGAAGACTTTTAACTGAACTTGAAAAGGTGATCCTGAAATTTTTATGCAGAGGCAAAGGGTTAAGAATAGCTAGGATATCCTTGGAGAGTTAGATGAGACTTTTCTTACCAAATATCAAGACTTATTAAAAATCAGTAATAATCAAGACAGTGTTGTGTTGTAGGAAGAGATAAATAAAGCAGGAAAGAATCTGGGGGAAGCCTCACACAAACATAAAACATTGACATATACGAGCTGGATCACGGATGAACAGGAAAAGATAGATGATTTGATAAATGGTGCTGCGAGTATCTGTTGGAATGTTGTCTACTTCACTCGTTATGCAAAAATCAAATCCAGACAGATTAAAGGCTTACTATGAAAGAACAATTTTGAACTTCTGTCTTGGTGATAGAGAGGTTTTTTGGAGAAAGAAGTCCTGGGAAGAGGGCTTCCTTCACCCTGAGAACTGGTGCCTCCTGTGCTATCGCCAACCCTAGAGGATAACAAGGAGATAAATGATTATCCTAACCCCCTTTGCTCAAAAGACCAGACAAAGACAGCTCGTATATTTTTTTAAGTGTGTAAATTGACATTATCAAATTCCGAAGTAGCAAAATAGTGTCATTATTATTAGCGTTAGAAAAAAGTTTCACGGAGGGTTCCTTGGAACAGAGAGCTCCCGATTACACTTTACATCGAGTCTGTTACACTTAAGCCCCTTTCCGAAACGCAATTCTTCATGGAGTGAGACAAGTTTTCCGTGTCACAGCAGATTACGTTATCTGCATCTTAATTCACATGTTCATTGTTCTTTAAAGCTAACCAAATCTTTTTCGGCATGTGCTTCTTAAGGCATAAATGCTAAAAATGAAAATGCCCACTGACCTAGGATGTCCTGCGGGTGGTATAGACTGTCCACCAGCGTGCTCTTAGGGTCCCTAGAGGTGTCTGACAGCTGCACTAAGCAACCGAACGGAGCGCGAAGACAAAGAAGTGAACCCAGCCAGGGCGCTCTGCCACCACGCTGAGATAAGTCGAGCCCTTTAACACCAGGGGCTGCTAAGGTTTTATTCCACACTCTCAGCAAGATAAGCTGCCATTCACGCCTCACAAGACACCCAGATCTGGAAAGCAGCTCAGAGGGAAAACCAAGACACTCAAAGAGGTGCAATTATTTCAATGAAGAAAATGAATAGATTTCAAGTTGCTTTGACTTCAGCTCCATGAGGAGCCGTGAAGCACGTCTCTGGGACTCCGCGCACATGTTCATATGGGCTGAGGAGTAACCTCAGGACCCCGAGTCCCTTTCAGTGTCACCTCTCGGTGTCTGCCATTTTGCACTTAATCTGAACCTCCCTCTGAAAGGTGGCATTCATTTTCCCATTTGACGGATAAAGTTGAGGTTTGAAAGGCTAAATAAATTGCCCTGACTTCATGCACTGGGGAAACTTGGATTCAAACTCACTCTCTTGCCATTACTACTTCTGATTTGTCTAAACAGCTGAGACTCCATGTAGTTGGATGCTGAGATGGTGGATAGGATAGGACAAACCTCTTTTTATTACACTTTGCTTTATTGCTTTATTTTTTTTCACACATATTGGAGGTTTGTGGCAACCCTGCATGGGTCAAGTCTATCAGCACCATTTTTCCAATAACATTTGACCACTTCATGTCTCAGTGTCACATTTTGGTAATTCTCACAATACTTTAAACTTTTTCATTGTTATTATATTATATAGTGATGTTACCATTGCAAAAAGATTATGACTTGCTGAAAGCTCAGATGATGGCTAGCATTTTGGGGAAATAAAGTATTTTTATCTAAATTTTTTTTAAAAATTTTGTTGCAGGGGAAGTAAGTAGGTTTATTTATTTATAATTGAAGTATATAGTCAGTTAGAATGTGTCAATTTCTGGTGTATAGCATAATATTTCTTTATTTTTAATGGAGGTGCTGGAGATTGAACCCAGGATCTCATGTATGTTAAGCATGTACTCTACCACTGAGTTATACCCTTCCCCTAGAAATAAAGTATTTTTAAATTAAGGTGTGTTCATTGTTTTTTTTTAAGACATAACGCCTTTATGTCTAAGCAGACTACAGTATAGAGTAAACATAAATTTTACATGCACTGCGATATTTATCACAACATTTGCTTTATTGCGGTGGTCTGGAACCAAACCTGCAATATCTCCAAGGTATGCCTGTATAAAACCTTGACTGTACAATTATACACATAATTCAAGCATAGAGTGATGGACTGCTCTGTACTAGTGGACTAGCCTGTACTCTGACTATTCTGTATTTTCCCTAAACGTTGCATGAATCCTCTAATATTTTTAGATTTCCTAGGATGGTTCCAATTTCAAATGTTCTGTCCTTTTCCTAAGAAGGACAGGCAAAACATGTCTCCTTTTTTTCCATTAAGAAAATATAGCCACCTTATCTGTAGAATGCAGCGTCCATCGATTTTGAAGGAGCAACGCACATTCCCTTTCTGAGTGACCACCACCAGAAGCTTCCCTGGAGAGCTGCAGGATTGAACTTGGAAAGTGACTATTACAAGATGATGAATACCTGGGCAGGGTTGTGAGCGCGAATGTGGTTTTATAAGAAAGATTTCGTCACAGCCAGATCAGTCTATGAATCTCAGTGTCAGTTTGAGACTTTCTAGCCACAGAGAATGTCACAAAAGTAACCCCTTGCTCCCCAGTTGCATGAACCATGGAGGCAAAGCCTGTAACAGAATCATTGACCCTCATAGTTGGAAGGGACGCCGGATGTCAGCCCGGCTGGCCTCAGACACTCTGCGGGAGGAGAGGAGGAAGGAGAGAGAAACAGCTGAGACCTGCCTTATCAGCGGGCAGCCACTCTTCTGACCACTTTCACTTGACGAGTTCAGAAGGTTGCATGCCAGGAGGGCTTCTTGGAGAAGGTCTTCTGTATCAGGGTGACAGCCTGAGTGTGTTGTGACAGGGCTGTTGCTGAGCATCGCGCATTTCTTTGTGAAATCAGAGTCTGCATGTGACCACCTTCGTTAAATGCCATGCATAGAACAAAGAGAAAAAGAAACTTGAAGCCATGGACAAGCATTTGTTTTAGGTACTATTGGAATAGCAAATCCAATTATAGAGTCAAATTTCTGATTTCTAAACAGAAAGGGATGGTCATTTCTGCCTTAAAAGGCTTAGTGACTGCACCCCCACCCCACTCCCGCCAAAGAAAATCTCTTTTTCCTTCTTCCCTTCCATGGAAGAAGGTCAGGTTTACAGAGTCAAGTTCCAATCTAATCGTATGATGTCATAAGACAGTGATTTAGCTTAAGCAATCCTTACAAAATATATGACCGGAAGATGACAAAGTGGATTTTTGATAAGCACCTTCAATCCAGCTGGTTCTGATGTGGAAGTCCAGGGGGCCAAAGCCATTAATATGGTCCCTCACATACCCTCCAGCATGATTATTAGTGAATTCTCTGTCAAGCTTTTGTGTTTAGGACTCGTTGATTAATTACCTCTGGGATTTTGTGCAGTTGGGATTGAAAACAGCACCTAAGAGAAATTCTAGGGAGGAATAACTTCAGAATTCTTTAAATAGCCAAACAGCTCAGTGGGAGTTTGGCTAGCCGAAGACTAGGAACATGTGGGCTTGGTGTAAGGAGATTTCTACAGTCACCTGATCCTGCCACTCTCACCAAACAGCCAACATTGGCTTAGCAAAAATGAAACACCCAAGTGAATTCTGTAATAAAGTCAAATGACCAAATTTGGGATAAAAAGAAATCCAAAATATGCATCTCCCAGCTGTTACTCCAGGCACAAGAATGGTCATTTTCTGTTACGTGGTTGACATACTTGTGAGCTGTATCAGCTTTCCTAAGATAAGTTTAGAATGCCTGTCTTGTCGGACAACTTGAGAGCAGAGGCCATATTCCATTCATTTATCCCTGGAACCTAGTATGAAGCTTGGCACATAGTACAAGCTCAATAAATCAATAAACAGACGAACACATTTTGACATGACACCATCACGTATGTATCTGCTTGGGGATTTCTATAGGACCGTACGGAGAATTAAGTTTAAAGATATTCAAAGAAATCTACATTTATGCTAAGGATATTGACCTTCCTAAGGGTCCCAATCTTCCTCAGAACTGCTGCTGCATCACACCCCTAAAGGCCCTGCCTCTCTTGCCTCTTGCCAACAATCTTCAGTCCCACACCACCTCTGCCTACTTTCCCTCCTTGGGGTCTCCTTTGAAAATATTGAGGTTTTTTAAAAATAATTTTTCTATGCATTAGGTGTTCTGGGAATGCCAGCTAGGGCTTGACTCATGGGACTCCTTCCTCCACGTGACTGATGAGACGAGGCAGATCTGGGCGTCCTCTAATTAGGAGAAGACATTCTTCCCAAGCCAATACTGCCTTCCGTGGGCCTTCAGGAGGAAGGTCTCTGGACCCTTTCTTTTTCTTAACTGTGTTTCTATAAGGTTGTTTTTCTCTCAAGTGGATTGAAGTGTGGTCCTCGGGGAAAGAAACAGGGAGATTGCTGCTGTCCTTGGGTTCTAAGCTTTGCGCTTGTGTGTAGCCAGAGAAAAAGTGTTCCTCTGCCTGGTCCAGTCTAGTTCAACAGGAGGCTACCTTAGGTTTGGGGCCAAATCCTCGCAGAATTATAATGATTTTGCCTGGAGCATCCCCCTACTGTATGAACGCTGGTTTCCAGTGCTGTGATGGTGATATCAGGCAGCTCTCTGGGGATTCAGCAATCTTGAGTCCCAGCCAGAGCCAACTTATCATGGCTAATAATTCATCATTCACCACCACCACTAGAACAAATGTTTCTCAAGCACCTACACCATGTAATGCACAGTGGCATGAGGCTGGCAAGGAGAGGCACTGGGCTGGCAGCACTAACAGATGTTAACAATGAAAATAAAAAGCTGCCATTTATTCAGGTCCTACTCTGTGCCAGACACTGAGCCTCAGGCTTTATGGTCATTATCTCATCAAATTCTCCCCCAGACTCCATGACCTAGAGTCACAGAGTCATGGAGTCATCATCTCTGTTTTACCGATGAAGAAGCTGGTCATAGAGCCAGGAAAAGGATAGCCAAGATTGACACCAGCTCTGTTCGATTCCAAAGCCCAGTCATTCACTCCCACTGCCCTCCATCTCTAAGAGGGGCTGATTTTATGGCCTGAGGAGGGTAGCAAAGAGCACATGGCCAAGAGAAGGAGGATAAGCCATGGAAAGGGGAACACCTTTGTCTGTAACGAAAGGAGAGAGGGAAAATGGGTGGGGATGCAGCCACATTTGAGGTGGTAGGAAAAGTTGAGGAATTTCATACCTGATAGCCTCAATTTCCTCTGGGAAGTAAGAGGCAAAAATTATCCAGTGAGTACAATGAGTGCAAGGATGGGGCAGGGGCAGTGATGATGACGGTGATGCTGACAAAGATAATAATAATGATGGTGGCAAATACTGAGTTCTCCATGTGCTAAGCATGCACTAAGGTATTTACATGAGTGACTCCTTTTAATTCTCACAGCTCCGTGAGATGGGCACTGTTTTGGACTCCAGGAAACTGAGACTCAAAGAAGTAAAATGGAAAGCCTGTTGTAGGATAGGCACTAAGTCGTCAAGCTGGGGTTTTAATCCAGGAAGGGTGACCCCAGAGCCCAAACTACTGAGGGGAAAGTGAGAAGATTGCTCGGGACGTGTAAAAAGATGACTCCTAACCTACTTTTCATTTAAAAGATAAACATTGGAAAAACGGGTGATCTGAGCGGTGGTTTGTGGGGGAAATTTTTAGCTAAGCACTCTTAAACAGAAAAATGGGACAGCCAAGTCAACATGCTGAGGAGGCAGTTAGAGATGCTGAAACAGAAGTTCGAGAGAGGAAGTTAAGTGTAGAGTTTTCACAGTGACAATATACCATCTACATATGGTATGTTAGAGGCTCCAGAATTTTGTCTTACAGATAGAGTTCAACACATTTATAGACTCCAACATTTATGAATGTCAGTAAAATGTATTTCCCTCCAATAAAATTTAGTAAAACATAACATAAATTTTAAGCGACCCTTATAGAACCTCAACCCATCTATACAGGTAGGATTACATGGTTACAAAAGTCAACTCTATTCTGAATCTCAGTAATAATGAGGTAGTATTGTAAGTTTCAGGAGGAAAGTGGCTGGGCCCCCAGGGCCACCAGAATGATGGCAGAGACCGTGGGCTGCCCTGAAACACTACACAAACTGAGAGGCCAGGTGGAGGAAAGAGATTAAATGGTCTATACACCCGAAGCAGTCACGTTGCAACATGGTGAGGGCCTCAGCGGAAAGAGCCAGTGAGCTCCACAGTGAGAAGAGGAAGGACCAGCTCTGAAGGAGGCTGCCAAGGACCAGAGGGAGAGGCCCGAGGGGAAACAGGGGGCTTTCCAGGGAGAAGATAAAGATTGCTTTATTTCCTTTGCGACTCGCTGTTCTTTACTTGGTACAGAGCCAACGAGAAGTCAGCTTCTCCATAGAAAGACGTTCTTCCATTGCTGAATGGTTGCGGATGAAAAATGCCAGGCTCTGGTGTCACTCATTCAAGTGTTTTATTAAATTAACAGAGGTCTCAGGTAACTTGGTAAAATTCTTTAACACAATCTTCACCTTTTTTTTTTTTAAACCGGTATCACCAAAGTTCCTGAGACTTTTGCCATCCGTTCCTCCCCATGATCCTCAATCAACTCTTCTCCATCACTCTCAGCCATGTCCACAAACTCTCCTGTTCTGCACACACGTGGCACACTTGTTTCCATGCTCTGCAGAAGGAAACTTCTGCAGGATCTTTGTCCACAAGGCTCCCACCAAGCAGTCAACATTTGGAGGCTCCTCTTTATGGCATCTTTAACTTTCATTACCCCAACAGTGAGGTGTATTCCCATGTCAGCTAGGAACTGAATCTGGGGGTAAATTTCTACTCTTTTTATTCCTAGAAAAAAAAATTTGAACTTAGATTATTTTTTTCCACCTTTGTGGCTTGAAAATATAATTTTAAATGTTCAGAATCAGACATAGTCCATCTAGCCTAGGACTTCCTGTGGTTTAGAGTGTGACCCCATGGTCGGAAACACTTGATCCTTGCTCTAACTAGACAATTTTCTCAACCCCTCAATGCCTTACTTTTGCCTTCTATGATGCATGGATAATAGTGCTTGACATCAGGCTGAGTTCCAATCATCGTTAGGATGAACGCAGAGACCCATTCAGCACTGGGCTTTAAACCTAGTTATTCTCCCTTTGTAGATAAAATATTGTTTTAAAATTGGCACTCTTCCCTATCTTTTATTATGCCCTAAGCAGTGACTCAAACTCTTTTGAAAACTACATAGAAATTTTTTTTTAATGACTAAATGAGTACACAGTTATGTCATTTAACGAGAAGGTTTCATTCACTGGATGACCCATTTCTTCTATGGTGGCTCACATGGCCATTACAATACTCCATGCAAGCGAAGGCCAGACCCTGACCTCCAACGAAGTTTCCATGAGCAGTGTCTGAAAAAGGAATATTAGATTCATGGAAAACTGAGGTCTGTAAACCCAGAAGAAATATGAGGAATCCTCCAGCCCGTCCTCTCCCAGCTATGCGGCCATGAATGAAGCAAAGTCAACAGAGATAAAGTGAGGGACAAAGGGTCTGAGAAATCCACAGCCTTTATACTACAGGTTTCAGAATAATTTCTTAACTGTGTCTCCTCTCCCTCCTTTCTTCCTTTCGTCCCTCCCGTTTCTCCTTCCTTCTTCTGTCTCCCCTCCCTCCCTTCCTGAATACATGCTTTGTATGCTTCAGGTTAATTTTTTTTAATGTATGTGTATGTGTGTGTATATATATATGTATATATATACACATGTGAGGAAAGAAAACTTGACCAAGTGCCATCCTCTCGGTTCACTTGCAGGGCATCAGACCCTCGCAGTAATCAGGGCATACCACATCACCCTTTTTACATAAACAGGGAAACCAAAATGCCAACAGAGGAAATGACTCTTCCCAGGCTTTTGGCAACGACCCCTTACAGTGATCATGGAAGTCAGGACTGAGGTCTAAGAGTTAAACTAGCTCTAAGCTAAAGTGCATTAGGAAATAGACAGGGGTTTATTTTTAATAGAAGATATGCTGGGTAGTATGTGAACAATGAATTTATAGGCTGGTTAATGGTTTTAGTAAGTTCAGACACTTAATACAGATGGTAATATTCTACAGAATGTTTTCTGACAGTATTTTAAAAATGGAATCAATAAATCAGGCAAAGCCAGGCACAATCACATCTAATCTCTCTCTCAGATATATATATATATATATATATATATGACATGTGACATTTTCTCTATATTAATCCACAGATATTTCTTATGTTTCATATACATCCAAATGCAAGGTAATTCGTCCCATTTTTCCCAAAGAAAGATGAAGAAAAAAGATAGATTAGGGGAGAAGGAAGGTTGAATCTTAAATATATACCTTTTAGAGATGCAGGTGAAATAGTCAAATCTTTTATTATTTCATTTAATAATGTTAATACATACACTCAGAATAGTGTTATATAAAATAAGATACGAATTTTAAATTGTTTCCATTTTCGCATTTTTAAAAGATTGCATTCAAACCTTTTAACATAAACCCTCAACATCGGTGTCACCCCTTGAGCCATTTTTTAAGTCACTTATCACATCTTCTAGACCTCATCATGTCTGCTTTTGAGACCTCTGTAACGTCAGCCTTTCACTAGAAAACTGACCCAAGCACAAGCATGCATTTGGATAACATTAGCTGTCAGCTTTTCAATTGTCCTGAGAGGTATATTTAGGACCTGTCCAAGGTAACCATGTATTTTATTGCTTTTAAAGCTGGTCTTTAAAAGGCTTTTCTCCCCTTTGCACCATCAGATGGTTGGAAGTGGGAAGCAGACTTCCAGAAATAATCATGAAATATGGGTTAAATTTTGTTGCTTCTCCTTTATTTTATCAGTTCAATCAGACAGACCTCGATAAATATCCAACTAAAGTTACTAGGGTGATGCTTTCTTTAAGCAGTACCTCACTGGTCGAAAGAAAGAGACTGAGACAGTAATTGTAGCATGAGACTTTGTAAAGCCTCAAATATAAGGTGATTCTCTGAGGGAGGACTTTGGGGAAAATCCTTGCCTTTACTTGAGCCTCTACAGCAGTTGGTCTTCATGAAGGGCTCAGTTATGCTATGATTCTGGGAGAGAGTTTTTCCATTTGCCTTTTAACAGTCCAGTCTCTGACCTCCTTGGGGAGCATGCAACACTGGGGGAGCCAGAGAACTCTAGGTCAAGATGGAAATTTATCAATAGGATGAGTTATCAGCCTGAAACTCTGCTCCTGTGTATTTGAGACATCTTTTTACAAGGACAGAAGGACTTGCATCAATGAATAACTATGGTTCTCTCCCTGGTTGCTTTTCTGGCAAAGCGAGAAGATGCCAGAGTACCCATTTGAAAGGTTACACATTCATTCAGCATCAGAATTTCAGTAGCTTTTTCAGAGCAGTTGACATTTAGACCTCTGAATGGGGACCATCTCAGAATGGACCATGTATGGAGAAAACTGTGGAAATGAAAGCCATTCCAAAGAAGGCAGAAATGAGGATGTCAGATTGGAAACTAATTTTAGTTATCCTGCACATGCTCACCCTGTCACACTCCTCTGTATCTCTCCTCTCACCAAATATTCTGCTCATGTGGCAGGCAGTGCCTGATAGCAATTATGGGCATCTTTGTGATGCTCTTCCCAGAATGCTTTGGAAGAATTTAGCATTGCCCTTTGGTACCAATGACTTATGAGAATGACCCATATCATTCCATTGTCCCCAAAGCATTGATAGATGTCAGGATTCTGAAATAGCTGCAGATGCAGTTGCCAGCACACATTTTGCAAAGCAAACTTAAGAGTGGCGGATTCCAATGACAGAACTTTGGGAAAGAGTAGACGTCACAAGATGGAGTCAAGTGGTTCACACATTGGTGTTTTATCAGTTGGTGATTGTTGTTAGTAAACTCAGAGGTGTCCTACCCGGCAGATTGCCCCTGCCCAAAGACTGTCTGAACCATAGATGCAACAGAATTCTGACGGGAATGTATTACTCCGGACAGGACCCATTTATATTCCATGTATCTCTTCTGATGTTTCGTGTTGCTATTCAACGTCCATGAGTATATATCTTGTCTATTAACTAGTTTATGTTTGGAAATTGGGTTTGTTTGGGGCTCACTGGAAAAAGAAGAACTTAATACAGAGATAAAATTTTTGTCCAATGGGTTGAAGATTCTTGATAGTGGTCACAGATTACTGATTCAGGGGGAATTGAGTGGCGCCTTCACTTTCCCAAAGCCTCTAGAAACAAAATCAGATGGAGACTGGGCTCAAGGATAGATGCCACAATATGAGGGGACGTTGTTCTGTACCCTTTGGAATATAAACGAAAGACATGAAAAGAATTTCATGCTTTGGCATTTTTATTAGCATGAATCATTCCCTTCTCTGCCCTCTAATTTTATTAAGAACCCACTATATGCTAAACACTTGGATAAGAACTTCTCCGTGGCCATTACTTTTTCTACAATTCCTTTAATGTTTTCCATAATACAATATTTAAGAACATAGTCTTTTTGTGGTACATAGACCTTTCTGTGTATCATACAATAAGACCACTTATTGACCATATAAACTTGAGTTGATTACTGAATCTTTCTGAGATTCTGTTTTCTCATTTATAAATTACTGTGTCTAAAATAAATATGTCACAAGGATATATTGCATAGCATAGGGAATATAGTCAATATTTTATAATAACTTTAAGTGGAGTATAATCTACAAAACTATTGAATCACCTAAAATTAATGGAATATTATAAATCAACTATAGTTCAATAAAAAAAGAAATAAAATGGAGATGAAAATACTACTTACCTTACAGAATTGTTGTAAGACTAAAGGAGTTAAAACCTATAAAATATTTTAAGCCCACTACTGGTAAATGGAAGCATTCACTAAAACTAAGCGAGTTTTCTTTTTCTATTAGATTAGGCCATTTGCAATTGCCATTTTTGTATGTCTAAATGGCAACATTGGCGACTTCATATGATTCAACTTCTCGTATGTCGTGTTTTCTAGAAGGGCTTATGTTGGCTACCATCAGAGTTAAGGACACTGATCTCCTTAATAGTATAAATAAGGGAAAGATTATGGTATCCAAAGACTGACTTCAGGCTGATAAATTTTAAATTTATTTCATTCAGATTACACTTCTTTGTATAGTTGAGCATTAACTCAGGGCTTTCCACATAGGAGATGATTAGTAAATATTAGAGTGAGTAATCCATACATACAAAATATCTGAACTTTAAGAAGTAGGAAACTATGTTTTAAAAATCACCTTACATTCCTTAGTCATAAAATTCCATTTCTGATACCTAAGATCAAGCTGACACATCATTTCAAAAACTTGAATAGCAAATGTGTATGGTTTGAGTTGACCTGGTTGAATTTTTGAACTAGATCTTTCATATAAAAACAACTTCCAACCAGTGATTCTTGATGAAAAACAAGGCTTTGCAAAACCAGAGCATGAAAAGGGGTATTAAGGGTGAGAGTTTCAGTAATATCTCTGCCCCTCTCCAAAAAATGAAAAGAGATCCCAGATCAGGAATAAAAGGAGCTAAAAGTTACAGAAAGTTACAGGAAGTCTCACTCTCTCTCACGCTCTCTCTCTCTCTTTCTTCCTCCTCCTCCTCCTCCTTCTTCTTCTTTCTTTTCAGCCAGGGATGAGAGCACCATGAGAATTCAAAGACAGTTTGGGATCTTCACACCTCCACCCACACACTAACCTACTCAATACCACCAGAACTAAATACCACCCACAATTGTAGATGCAGCTTTGGGCCCTAGCTTTGGTCCAGAGGAAGCAATTAAGTGATGGTTGTTTTGATGCATGATCATTGGATGCCTCTCAGGTAAGTTCTACTGAAAAATCAATTTAAGACATATAAATGTAAATTTAAAATATAAATCCAGAGGGTTTTGGTAAATCTACAGAGACAAAAAAGTAGATTAGTGGTTACAAGGGGATGGATGGTGGGTGGGTGGGACTCAAGGGCGATGGCTAAGAGGTGCGAGGTTCCTTTTTGTGGTGTCGAAAAAGTTCTAAAATTGGCTGCGGTCATGTGGTTGCACAATTCTGTGAATATACTAAAAAACATTAAGTGATACACTTTAAATGGGTGAGTTATATGGCATGTAAATTATGTCTCATTTAAGCTTTTTGAAAGAACAAGTAAAAAAAGAAAAAAGGAAAAAAATTAGTTTACAGATCTTTAATCTTATCATGAAGATACATAAACTCTGTAAGAACTTTGGCATGAAAATCTTCTAAATATTTTTCCATGCTGTGGGAGCTTGGTAGTAACTCACCTTTTTTAAACTTAACAATGTAACCTGAATATCTTCTTATTTTCATGCACATTTATATAATCTTTATTAAATGGTTACATAACACTCCATTTATTTTCAAACACCCACACTTCCTTATCCAGTCTCTTATTATTAAATATTCAGATGGTTTCTTTTTTTTTTAAACTACGTAAATACTTCTTTGTACCTAAAAACAAAAAATGAACAGGGAGCATTTTTGATAAAAGACTAGAAGAGCTCATAACACTGTCAGTGGTACAAGCAGAAAAATTAACTTTTTCCTTGCATGAAAATGCAGGCTTACATTGTATGAATATGTCTCTGTGCCCACACTGTGCTTTGTGCTGGAGAATCTACAGATAACAGCAATTATCTGTCCTTAATTCAGGTCTGAATTACCACTTTACAGGCAATATTCCTAATTCTTTTTAGGAAAATAATTCAAGGTAATAGCATATCGTATACCAGAGAGTAGATCATTCTCTAAGGTGTGTTTTGCTTTCACAACCTAAACCATGGAATCCAATAACGTTAGAGCCTGGAAGATCACCTCTTGAAACCCTACATCATTATATAGTAGATGTGAAATCTTAGGCCTGAAGATGCTTGATGACTTTTCCCAGGTTACTTAGTCTCTAACGGAACCAAGATGGGAACCCAACTCCCTGGGAATCCAGAACATTGCCAACATTTCACGTCGGCATCCGCAGCCAATCCCCTCTCTACAATACCTTCCCAGCAATGCCCAGCTCTAAAACCCCTTCTCCCGTCAACTCATGGTGTGAGAGCAACAGCTTGATCTGAAACAAAATTCTCTTTTACTCACAGCCAATTATAGTTAGGAATTGAGAGCATGCCATCTGCCAATGCAATGAACACTGAGACATAAGCGGCAATAGATTACTCCTCCAGGGAATGCCTGTGTTTTAAAAGAAGTCATCAGCACCAGAGACTCTGCGTGTTTGTAGCCCTTTGGATTTTACAGAGAATTTTCATCTCAGAGCTACACAATCCATACTAGGATATTTATTGTCCAGATGGAGAAAGCTAAGGCTCAGGGGCGAGTTGTCCTTTCTCTGGACAGAAACCCTAGGTGGCAACGCTAGGGTGGACACCCAGATGGTGGGTCACTGAACCCAGGGCTCTTTCCACTAACAGCTGATCCTGGATGAATGGATGGATGTGTGTCAGCGTAATCTGGAGCAGAGCAGTGTTTTCCTTTCTCCCCCAAGAATGGGAGTCAACAACCTGGCTCTTCACTTGTGAAAATTTGCTTCTGCACCCCACCCCCCACTGCTACACAACCAAACCTTCACCTGCTGTCTTACAGACTAAGGTGATAGACTATTTTTTCATCTCCAAAGGGATGGTTCTCTTTATAGAGTTCGTGATGGAGCACAAGAGGGCCTGCTAACTTTAAGCTTATTTAAAGCTCGGTTTCAGTGGAGGCCTGGTTGAAAGAGAAAAGGAAACAGATATGAAATGGTAAAAAGATTTTACATGTGTTATTAAAAAAAAATATGCCCAGGGAAGCAAGACCATCTAACCCTCTAAATTCTTCCCCACGACCTCAAACCCCGCTTGCTGCCCACGTGGAGATCCCTCCCGTCGCATCACGGGAATCATCCGCCCCGACACGTCCCAGGCTCTGCTTCCCCTTCCAGCCTTTCAGCACCAAATACTGGACGCACATTCTTTTAGAGGCTGCGGCCGCCTCCTGGGACCGGCGGCTGCACACCACACAGTGCACCCGGAGTGACGGCACGGGTTATCACAGATCAAATTCCTGCGGCAGCCACTTCCTCCGCTTATCGGGGCATCGGGGCTTTTACGAGGGGTGGGGTGGGCGGCAGCCCCCGCCGCGCACCGGCGGCCCCAACGAGCGTGACTGCGCGCGAGGCGGGCGGGGAGGGCGCTCTGGGCTGCGCCACCGGAGGATGCTCCGGGAGGGGGAGACCGGCCAGCCGGGGGCCGCCAGGCGTGCTCCCACTCACCCACAGAGGCCAGCCCACTGCCTACGGTTGCCAGACCCGGGCTGGGCGCAGTGGCGGTGACGAGTGAGGCCCGGTCTTTGCCCTCCAGGAGGGTGCGAGGACAACGTGATGGATGTGCAGAGTTCCCAAAAAGACGGGCACTCAGCGGGCTAACATCTGTCACAAGGCCTGTTTGAATGGGTTGTGCAGTCGAGATCAGAACCCACAGCTGGCTCCCGGCTCAGCACACCCCGCCCCCGCCCCCCCCCCCCAGGAGTCTCTAGGACAAATCATAAAGAGAGATGTTCACAGGGGCTTCATTCACCAGCTGCTCCTGTCATTTCTGGGTTGGGTCACCGCAGCTCGTTCAGGCTGTCTTTAAACAAAGATTATCTACTCAGGAACACCTTTCGGTGTAAAACTTTCAGTATATCATTCCTAGATTTATTCTCTTCAAGTCTAAACCAGTTCAGATACTCACCATGAACAGTCAAATAATCCAGTGCTAGGGTGGAAGCTCTCATCTCTCCTTTATCTTGCAAAGTAAGTAAATAAATGTGCTCTTTCTGATCTTTTTTTCCTTCCCTTCCTAATATTTTCTTCCCAAATTCATTAGGTGGGTGTCCATGTCAAAAAGATGGAGAATAGGAACCATAGCGGTCCAGAGCAGGGGGTCAGGGTCCAAGTGGGGTGAGGAGGGAGTCCACATGATGGAGAGAGGGTAACGGTCGGCGCTGTCGGCAGAACCCGAGTATGGTGAGCTGGGCTTCCACATGGGGACGGGGCGCTGTTGGCTCTGGAGGAATGGGTCACTGCAGGATGACTGATCAAATAACTAAACATGTGAAAAGGAATATAGAAATAGATATGTCTATAACCGAATCACTTTGCTGTGCACCAGAATTAACACAGTATTGTAAATCAACTACATCGCAATAAAAATAAATCAATTAATTAAGTAAACACCAAAAGTAAATAAATAAATTAGACGTCTTGATGTGAGCTATGATTTTAAATAGAAACAGATGTAAATGATATATGATTGATATGAATGATAAATCGATACCTTATCAGTATCAATAGGTATAAGATATGATCATCTTTAGCTATTTCTAAATACGTATGTACATACACATCCTCGCCAGCTCTGGCCCCTGAGAAGACCTGAGGGCAGAGATGCTGTAAGGGCGATGAGCAAGGCGAGAGCCCAGATCCTGACTCTGAGCACCACTCACCAGTAAAAGGGACCAGCGCTCCCTGTGGAAATGGCTGATTCCAGGACTGGGGCAGGGAAATTCCAAGATGAACCTGGAACACCTGTTGTGCTCAGAAGACAATAAGGTGTGATGGGGGCGTTCTAAAGGACACAGAAGCCAGTGTGAAGCCCTCCTTCTGTGCAAATGGAGGACAATTTGAGCATCAAATGACCAATGATAGTAATGGATTGCAACCCATTGAATAAAATAGGAAACCAGGCATCCACAGATATACATAAATGAAGGAATAAATTGGATGCTCAATGAGAAATTGAATAGTCACATGGTCTCCAAGCATCTCTCAACAAAAGTCTCATTAAGCATAAAGGGAAAAGGAGTAACTGACTATGGGGAAAACACTTGGCAGAAGCCACTCTAACCAAGGGATCAAAGTGAGTGTCCTTAGTAGCAGAACCAAAAAACCAAGCACCGCCTGATGGGATGCAGCGAGAAGGATACCGCATCACTTGGGTGATGGACGTGTTCCCCTCTGCCCATTCTTCCTTATTTACATTAGCCTGTGAACACCTGGCTCCCACCAGATGAGACCATCCACATGGGGTGTTAATTTACTAGACAGATCTCTAGTGTTACCTTGAACAGTAGAAGCCCCTAAGTGGTGAGCATTCCAGCAAGGCATGAGAAGTGACATTCAGTCGACCAGCACACTTTAATTTTTAAAATTAAATACTCCAGAGAGGGATAAATTGGGAGCTCAGGATTTGCAGATACCAACTACTATATATAAAAAAGTAAACAAGGTCCTACTGTATAGCACAGGGAATTATATTACACCTTGTAATGGCCTATCGTGAAAAAGAATATGAAAAGGAACATAAACATAAAACTAAATCACTATGCCGTACACCAGAAATTAGCACAACATTGCAAATCAACAATATTTCAATAAAACATAAATAAAATATTTTTAAAATCCCAATGCAAACTAACTAGTTTTGGCGCTTGGTTTTTGTCTCACTGCAGTAAATAAATTGGAATAGATCTCTTGGCCTGGATGTACTGATCAGCGTGGGAACAGGGTGGAGCTGGAGCTGGCCTCCTGGGAACCTTTTTCTATACAGCAGTTAACACAGAAAAATCTGCTCTGTGTGAGCTTGTGTGTGTGTGTGTGTGTGTGTGTGTGAGTATGTGTGCGTGTGCTCAGGAAGGGCAGTGGTGGAGGGTGCCCAGAAACACCAGGCATTTGATATGCCCCCAGCTCTTAAATTCTAGCATTCTAACATTCTCCAAGTCTCTTTTTGGACGTGTAGAATCTGAATTCCCTGACGCAAAATATGGAGTAGCTCTCAGGCTCCACTTCTGAGTTTTACGATACTAATTTTTATTAGACAACAGTACAGAATGGGTAGTAGAATTAATTTTGGAGTCAGATTTGGGGCAAGTTAACAAAAATGATCTGAGTCTCAGTTTCATCGTCTTTAAATTAATAATAATGATGACTCACCTCTCTTAGCTAGTGTGAAAATTAAATAAAACGATATACAGCAAGAGGTTAGGATGGGGTTGGACCCGCAGGAAACAGTCGATGGACTGTCACTACCATGATTATTTAGTTTGAAAGGAGGCACAGAAACAACAGCTGTGTGGCACCAACAAGCCACATAACCTCTCTGATTCTCATTTTTCAATGTGAAACACATATTTAATCCTCTATTGAAAGCCGTGATGGAGCAGGCTGACCCGCTAGCTTGAGAAGCCTGGGGTCAAGGATGCCAGGGAATGTTCTGTTTCTACCATCACTCCCGTTGCCCCCCAGTCTTCCAGGGTTAGTTCTTCAGAGGAAGGCAAGTGATTCAAATGGATTTTCTAAGGGAATGGCTCCCAACAGCTAACAGTACATGTCTATTATAGAACAGCTACAAACCCACCCCTTGTGGTCTTCACTCTGGGACTTGAGGAGCCTCTACTGGCAACGTCATTGTTGCTGGTGGCAGAAGAAAAGGGAATGTGGTGCTACAAATGTTGGCTCTAAAACCTTTGCCCAGAAGTGACACAGCCCTTCACATTCATTGGCCAAACCAAGTCGCATTGGCCAGTCTGATGTCAATGAGGCAGGGAGATAAAATGCTTTCCTCCATGTCAGGGAGGGGCACCCGATATTTGGAACCCTAGTACAGTCTCCTATACCTCCTTCCACTGAGAAAAGGGGAGATCTGGCCGGGCAAGTGCAGTGAGTTGGCACAAACAAATTCTGCTCTGATAAGGAAGGTGGACAACTTCTATGGTCCCTGGTAAATGGCTGGTGGAAAGTAGACTTGATTCTTTATGAACTGCTCTACTGGGCAATTAGTTTGCAGGTCACTGGGGGTAGACAGGTCATTGTAAAGGGCCTTGAACAGCGTTTCCAAAACCAGGACTCCCACTAACAACAAAGGTGGGATATCAGGTACCTTGGGAATCCTGGGGGTGGAAGAAAGAGGCAGAGGGACAGCCCACTAACGAGGAGGCATTGTAGTCGGGGCTTGGTCCAAAAGATGCAATGGACCTTCCCTTGATGAGGACAGTAACAGGCTGCGGTTGAATGCTGGGTGGCTAAGTTGGAAACGAGACATGATGTGAAGGCATCTCGGAGGCTTAACGATGGGCAAGGCTTGCAGATGTTGTCCAGGGTGCCTGAGATGGTCCTTGACCTTTGAGTAGGACCACAGGAGGAGGTGTACTAGGCCCCATGCAGTGGTTTGAACGGGCAGTGGTGTGTGCAGGGAGGTGACTGGACCCAGTCACCACACCTGGGTTTGGTCTTCCGCAACCTGCCCTCATAGCTCCAAACCTCCTTGTCCTTCTCCAGGGACCAGACCACTCCCCAGTTCACTCAACAAATTATCCAGCACCTTCTGTTCCAGGCCACAGGGTAAATTGGCATCCAAAAGAGAGGGAAAAGGTCTTCTCAATTCTCCTCATCTTCTTCTTCCACTTACTTAAGGTTCTCCTAGCATCCACTTGGGGTGCAGGATGGCGTTTGAGAAGAATGGAGCGAAGATGCTTTTGCATTTAAGACCTTTCAAATAAAGTGGGTTTTTTCTTAAGGTTGTGGATTTAACAATGCTTGCCTAAGAAATGTTTGTTGTCTGGTGAAATCTTTTGTAAAAATCTAACTCAGTTTCTGATTCTGTTCCCCACATGGGCTAAGGTTTCTGGCTTTTTCCTGCCCCTGCCCCTTGCTGGGTCCTCCCACTGGCTGTTTCCTTTTCGAGGCACAGTTCACGTAGACCTGCTTCCTACATGATGGCAACAACCACCCGCCCATGCCCAAACCTGCAGGAAGGAACCCAGGCTCTGTGAGTTCAGAGGGAAGGAATTCACCAAAGACAAAGACAAATTATCCTACTAAGTGAAGTAAGTCAGACAGAGAAAGACAAATATCCCATGATATCACTTATATGAGGAATCTTAAAAAAAATGACACAAATGAATTTGTTTGCAAAACACAGGGAGGCTCAGACATAGTAAATAAATTCGTGCTTACCAAAGGGGAGAAGGGGCAGGGAGGGATACATTGGGAGGTTGGGATGGGCAGATACAAACTACTATATACAGAATAGATAAACAACAAGGGCCTACTGTAGAGCACAGGGAACTATATTCAATACTTTATAACAACCTATACTGAAAAAGAATATACATGTGTGTGTGTGTGTGTGTGTGACTGCATCACTATGCTGTACACCAGAAATTAACACAACATTGCAAATCAACTATACTTCAATTAAAAACACTTTTTAAAAAGACAAAGAGGAGCTAGAAGGCTGGTCTGTGCTTGTGTGGTGGGGAAGGAAGCCTGTCCTCTTTTCCAGGCCTCCCAGCGAAGCCAGGGTGCTGTGTGTGTATAAACATCTGAGTTACAATCACACAGAAACCTTCTCTCAGGCCTCCCTGAGTCACAGACCTGCCTCCCCATAGAATTGCCCCAATTTGCCTTATAAGGCAAAACTGAGATTTCTAATTTCTCTTCTTAAAGCTATAGGAAGTGGAACCAGCAGGTGCTGAGAGGCGTGGCCCAGGGTCCCATCTCCACAGTGACTCAGTGAGTCTTAGTGGAAAACAGGTCCCTGGGAAGGTGCTCTTTTCCAGCCACCTCTCGGTGACAGGGGATGAGGGGCTGCCCGATGCTTGTCCCATTCCCTCAGGTCCCTGGTCCTTGGAGGCACTTTAAGAGGTTCCTTGTGGGTGACACAGTAGGAACCAAGGGAGATGCTCTGGGCGGGGCCACAGCAGGTGCAGGGCTTTTGGGAGGCAGGCAGGAGAGCCTGGTGGGTCAGGGCAGGTGTCCAGCAGCAGGAAGTCCCAGTAAGGGTATAAGTGGTCACAGTGGGAGGTGCCCCAGCCTGTGAGCAGAGTCAGATGGCAAGGAGTCTGGGGGCAGAAAAGAGATGGAATGCCTGGGAGGTGGACATCCAGGGTCAGGGGTACCTTGGAGGCTGAGCTAGGACCAGGCGCTCAGGCCATGAGGTAGGACTTCGGAGTGGGGAGAACCAGGGAGCTCAGCTCAGAGCCAAGGCAGCTGGTCAAGTACAAGACCATTATTGGGCCTGGATGTAAAATAAAGCCCCCACTGTGAGGAACGTGACAAGGGCTCAGTCGTCAGAACCAGGAAACAGAGTCAAAGCAGCACAGCTCCTGAGCCACGAAGCCACTGGCCCAAGAAAGCCGGAATGAGCATGGCCTGGAGCACAATTGGTTCTAAAACCCAGGTTATGGTTCAGCGTGATTGTGGTCCTACCCACCCCACCCCAGGGTATGAACTTATCTCTGGGAAAACCGTAAAGTCCATGCCTGCCTAACTTTGAATAGCCTCGCACCTGCCTCCCGCTGCATCTTCCCTCCTGAAGCCCTACCAGGTAATCAGAGAGCGATGATTACTTAAACCATGTCTCAGCCCCTCATGCCCTCGGGACCTTGGGCATCAACCCACCCAAATGTTCCCGGAAGGTCCTGCCTGCTTCAGAAGCTTCACCAACTCCCCGTTCAACCCCAGACACCCCATCCTTGAAACAGTAACCTTGTTTGTCCCAGTTTCCCCATCTCTAACTGGGAAAAACTGTTACCTTGGTGAAGGGGATGAACTGGAGGGGAAACCGGGGGTCAGGGATACCATCAGGAGTGAGAGGAAGCCAAGACTGTTGGGAGGAGAGAAAAGGTAGGTGTGAGACACATCAACAAGGAAAAATGCACAGCTTTAGGGACCTACGAATGGAGATGGAGACACACAGAAGTGGTGCCAAGATTCTGAACATGGGATGATGGGGGCCCTGCATCCTCCCACACTGGCTGCATGTCTTAGAGAAGTCACTCAACCTCTTTGGGCTTCATTTTTCATCTATAAAATGGGGAAAGGTCACCTTCTTCACCCATTCCAAGGGAAATAATGTAAGTGAATGTCTGTTAACCAAGAGAAATAAGTTTAAGGCGTTATCCCTAGATAATTGCAAGCTCACTCTCCGCCGCACTCATCTCCTAACCTCTTACTGGGTCGCTCAGGATGAGCCTCTTTCACCCTCTTTGCTCCTACCGCCACCTTGTGGCTTCTTTGTGAGTTACATGCTACAGTCAAGGAACAATAAGCAAAAAG
This sequence comes from Vicugna pacos, assembly GCF_048564905.1. Lineage (NCBI taxonomy): Eukaryota > Metazoa > Chordata > Mammalia > Artiodactyla > Camelidae > Vicugna > Vicugna pacos. Next base: position 10,484,441 of record NC_133001.1, on the reverse strand, counting down.
AAAAACCTGACGTATTTAGGAACAGGAAAGTATTTGTGACGGCTTTCCAAATCAGTTAATGAATTCAATGCATTGCCAATCAAAAGCTCTTGATAAGTTGATTCTAAATTCCCAGGGAATTCTGAATAGGGAAGAATACTCGGGACAATTTGAAAAATAAGAATGAAGGGGGGGGGGTGTTGAAAAGCTATAGTTACACAACCTGTGATATTGTCCCAGGAGTAAGCGGATAGATCAGTGTAACGCAATGGAAAATCCAGAAACAGCTCTGCAGATACAGGAATTTAGCATACAATAAAGATACTATTTCAAATCAATGGGAAAAGAATTCGATAAATGGGGTTGGAACAACGGACTGTCCACATTCATAAAACTCAATCCTTAGTGAACTGTAGACCTAAACTTACAAAATGCAATTATATAGTATTAAATGAAATACTGGGGAGTAAGAAAGCCTTCTAAACAGACATTTAAAAGCCCACAAAACAAAGTCATAGCCTAAGTGATTCATAAAACTGATTGCGTCAGAATTTTAAAAATTTTGTTCAGTAAAAGAGCACAAAGTTAAAAAGATAAGTGAAACTCTGAGGGAAGAATTTTGCAACAAATGAATCATACATAAAGGAGCTCCTATAAATGAATTTTTAAACAACTCAATTGAAAAGGAGCAAAGTATAAAGATTAGCAAGTCACAAAAGAAAGGCAAATGGTCAATAAACTTAGGAAAAGATGTAAATATTCACTCAATAATTCGAGAAATGCAAAGTAAAACAACGATCATGTCATTTTCACCAATTTGGCAACAATTAAAGACATTGTCTATAACTGTCAGAAAAGGACATTCATTTCCTGCTGGTAAGTAGGGGAATTAGTCAATAAACTATGTTATATCTACAGTGCGCACAACTGGAAAAGGATAAAGCAGATCTCAGCGCACGACAGTGAAGTCTCCAGACGTGTTGAATGAAAACCATGCTAAAATGAGATACATACAGTACGGCACTAGTGACGTGAAACATAGAAACACTAGAATTTCTGTGGATGTCTGTGCGCATGTGTGTCTGTGCGTGTAAGTATGAACATGCAAAAAGCTTTGTCAGATGTTCACCAAATAGAGTGTGGTGGTTACCTTTGGAGAGGATATTAGGATTGTGGTGCTGGTCAAAAGGGACTTTAGCCACAGGGAACTATGTTCAACAGCTTGTAATAACCTATAATGAAAAAGAATATATAAATGCATAACTGAATCGGTATTCTCTACACTAGAAACTAACACAACATTGTGAATCAACTGTACTTCAGTTTAAAAAAAGCAATTAGCCTTAACATTCATGTTTTAATAGGATGCATTATTTGTGTAATTAGAGACTTTTCTTAAGGAAGAAAATGATTAATGTGACAGATGGTATTTTCCAAAGATGCTGCAGCAATCTGTCCAGTCCCTCCTGCTCCTCACAATGAGACCTTGCCACCCCGCCATCAGCTTCCAAATATCAGAGCTGGCATTCAAAGCCAGATAGTTTGATGACATCCAAGCCAAGTCTGTGACCACTACCCAACACTGCTCTGACTAATTAACCCTTCCAACAATCCGATAAGGTAATACAGCTGCTATCCCCATTTTACAGAAGAGGAAACTGAGGCTCATCCTGGAATTACAAATAGCAAGGAACTAGTAAAAGAGAGAGAAAGAGAGAAGAGAAGAAAGAAATCTTATGGAAAAATATTCAACCATCTCATCCATAATCGAGGAAATAATATTAAAACAACGATAAGATATGACGTCATACTTACACCATTAAAAGCTTTTTAAAAGAATAATATAATATTTATTGCCATAAAATTTGTATACCCATTCATTATGGGTGGATTTACAAATTGATGTAATATTTCAAAAGCAGTTTGGCAGTGTGTATTTTTTTAACATTTTTTATTGATTTATAATCATTTTACAATGTTGTGTCAAATTCCAGTGTTCAGCACAATTTTTCAGTCATTCATGGACATATACACACTCATTGTCACATTTTTTTTCTCTGTGAGTTATCATACCATTCTGTGTATATTTCGCAGTGTGTGTTATGAATTAGAATATGTCTCAAATATTTTGATTTCAATCTACTTCTGAGAGCTGGTCTTATAGAAATATTACAAAAGAATAAAAATGTTTTCACACAAAGACATTCATTGCAATTTTATGCATACAGTTAAAAAAACTTACTGTTTATCCTAGATTGGTATATCCTCCACTTCCCCCCACTTTTTTTAATGTTTTTGAATGATTAATTGAAATATATAATTATTAAAAAACTAGGGCACCACATTTATTTATGAAAATTATGTTAATAGATAAATTCCCATGGGAAAATACCAGGAGAGGTTATGCGAGAATAATCATAGCTTGGTGAGGGTGTTGGGATCAACTTTATTTTCAAGATGTTTAATAATGGTCTCAACCTGTTTAAAAATGTATTTTTAAATTTTTTTTTCATTGAAGTATAGTTGATTTACAATGTTGTGTTAGTTTCTGGTATACAGCATACTGATTCAGTTATACACATATATTCTTTTTCATATTCTTTTTCATTATAGGTTATTACAAGACATCAAATAAAGTTCCCTGGGTTATACAGAAGGAATTTTCTGTTTATCTATTTTGTACATAGTAGTTTCTATCTGTTTATCCCAAACTCCCAATTTATCCTTCCCTGCACTGTTTCCTCTTTGGTAACCATAAGTTTGTTTTCTATGTATGTCTGTGGGTCTGTTTCTGTTTTTTAAATAAGTTCATTTGTGTCTTTTTTTTTTAGATTCCACATATAAGTGATAGCAGCATATGTATGTCTTTCTCTACCAGACTTACTTCATATAATAATCTCTAGGTCCATCCATGTTGCTACAGATGGCATTATTTCTTTCATTTTTATGGCTGAGTAGTATTCCACTATATATATACACCACATCTTCTTTATCCAGTCATCTGTCGATGGACATTTGGGTTGTTTCCATGTCTTGGCTACCGTAAATAAGACTGCCATGAACATTGGGGTGCATGTATCTTTTCAAATTGGAGTTTTCCCCAGATATATGCCCAGGAGTGGGATTGCTGGAAAGAGTTCTTTTCAAGGGGACAATAACTGTGATGATGCTCATTTGTCTGCCAATCCCTTTTCCTAGAGGGTAGATTTTGCCTTAAAGAGTCTGGGCCAGGAGATACCACCCTACAGTCTGGTACCAAACGGGTCTCCCCGCCCCCTGGGGTGTGGTGACGGCAGGCAGGAAAGCACTAGGGCGCCCAGCGCATGGGCGCTGCTGCTGCGCCCAGGGCGGGGAGTCAGCCCGGAATGTCCGGCATTCTCCATCATCGAGGCCTGTCTGCTGGCAGCTGGGGCCCTTGACAGCTGGTTAATCTGCAGTGGGGTTTCCAGCCAAAATCTGCAATTGCATCATTCTCTTGTCTAGATTGAGGATTAACACCTCTGTTGATTTGATGTAGAAAATGGCCCAGAAATCCCCCTTGACAAGCTCTCTCTTTATCAAGAAACCACTCCGATCTCACCCACTTAGCAATTCACAGTAAGTGCCTCTATTAACTGAAATTAGGTCCCAATCTGCCCACTCTGTCCAATCCCAAGAGATGAGGTAGCAATAGCTGAAGTCTGTCCCCTCCCCGCCACCCCAAGGGCCTGGAATGAAGCTCATAAAACCCAGACCCCCTTTCAGAACCCTTGTTACCAAGAGGTAACAATTCGCCACATTCACTCTGTAACAGGGAAGAACCAATCTGACTCCATATTAAATCTATTCCTCCAGCTCTAACCCTGTGCTCTGTTGCCTGTGCTTAGTCACACTGGTTCTGCACCTTTTGTAAAGAAGGCTGCCTATAGCCTGAAATACGATGGCCCATCTTCAAGGCTCTGACCTTTAAGGGTATAACACATTTCCATTCATATAGAGACAAAGAGTTGCAGAGAACAGAGAATAGCATTTGTCTTGTTGGATGTTTACAGGGACACCATGACCTGCCCCATGCGGGCAGCTGCAAGAACAAAGGATTCTGACACCAAGAAGTTTGCAACAACCAACCACACCCCCTCCCCTTTTTAGTACAAAAGGAGCCTGAATGCTGATTTGGGTAACATGGTTCTCCAGGACATTAGTCTCCCATCTTCTCAGTCTGCTGGCTTTCGGAATAAAGTTGACATTCCTTGCCCCAACACCTCGTCACCCGATTTGTTGACCTGTTGTGTGGCGAGCAGAAAAAGTCTGGACATGACAATAACTCTCACCAGCTTCCAACTCATTGTCCACAGAGAGCTAAGAGAGGTTTTAAAAAGACCCTCCGGTGGCTTCCAATCACACAGACAATAGAAAACAACACAGACCCAGCTCCACGTCCCACCAAGCCAAGACCTTGCCACCTTCCCACAGAACACTCGCCCTGGGCCCAGCCTCTGCTGGGAGCACGCCCTCCTCCCTCCTCTAGAGTGACCCACGTACCCTGGTCTGCCTGACACTTTCCTTTTAGCATTGAGGAGGACTCTCAGTCCCCAGCAAACCAAAAACAGTTGACCAGACTGCTTCCCCACTCAACCCCACACTCCTAACTGGCCAAACCTATGTTTCTGGAAGGTCTTAGCCCAAACGTCCCTTCTCAGAGAGGCCTGACTCCTCCCCAGCTACTCCCCTGCCTCTAAATTGGGTCCTCGTGGCTCTCCTCTCTCAGGACAGCCTTTCTGGTTGAGGGCACTTACAGTAATTATTACTGCTTCATTCACAATCATTTACGCAGTACCTAGGTGCTGCTCATTGCGTATGGGCTGGGGATAGAGCAGTCAAAAAAGCAGACGGAAGTCCCTGACTTCAAAGAGCTTACATCCTAGTGTAAGAAATGGGTATGGTTTCATAGGCAAACTATATAGCGGGGTCAATGTGCTCGAGGGAAACAAAGCAGGAGGGGAGAGAGGATGTCAGGGGTGGATTCTACAGTCTCAGGGGCTCAGGGAAGGTCTAAGGGAGGTTACATATTGATCTCAAAAGATGAGGAAGCAAAACGAGGATTCCTGGAGGTTAATGTTCCAGACAAATCGAACAGAACATGCAAAGGCCCTGAGCAAAGAAGAGTGAAATCACTAACTGAGCTAAATGTAGACCCCAAAGAGGAAAGGCCTAAGGACTAAGGTCTAGGATTGCCCATATTCTGATGTTGGAGAATTGCAAGGGAGAAGAGATGATCAGAGTGGCAGGAACAAAACCAGGCAAGTGTGTGTCCTGGAGACCCACTGAGTGGAGAGAGGGGTCTCAATGGTGTCAAATGTCCCCTTCAAAACAGCTTGCAGTCGGAACAGACCACAAATTAAACCTCTCATTTCCCCCAGCTGACAGAGGGCTCTTTGGAGGAAAAAAAGCATCGTCTTTAGTCATCCTTGCGATCTCTGCACGACCCAGGCCCTGTTCTATGACTCTTCTCCCTGGAGGAACATACCTCGTGTGCAGCCACAAATAAAGTTTTACGTGCAATATCAGGAGGCTGGTTTAGAACCATCCCCGAGTCATGGCCCTAGAGGAGAAGCCTTGCTTTAAGAAAAACTCTGCTGGAAAAATTAACTTTGTAAAAGATGACATCATGACAAGAGAGGGCACGCTGGGTCCTGGCTGTTAACTTACCTGGAAAGAACTTCAGGAAGAAGCGGGAGCGATGAAACGATTGCAGGTGAGGAGACACCGAGACAAGACAAGCAGCTCGGAGCAGACCCGAGATGCAGCGAGGTAATGTTTGCTAGGAGGTTGCACCCGCTCAGGAAACGCAGGCTCAGACGTGCCTGCTTTGGAGAAAATACTTGGGTCTGGGGTCCAGGGAGGACAAAAGGAACATTCAGGGAAAAGTGAGCCAGACAGGGAAAAAAAAAAAAAACTGGAGCAGATGGGGCTGAGGCGGGCAGCGTTCTGGAAGGCCAGACCCCTGGTTCCAGGATATATGGAGGCATTCAGAAGGTAACGGGTCTGAGGAGGGAAATCCGAAGGGAAGAAAAAGAAGGGCGGGGGTGGGCCTTGAAAATAACCACAGAAAGCGTATGAATATAACCGCAACTGAATCTAGGCACCTGAAACAAGTGGCACAAGGACGGACAAGTCCAGGTACACTGGGTATCAGACTCTGGAAAGAACTCATTAAACACAATCAAACAAACCATGAATCTCAGAAGGAGCACTGGTTTGTAGACCAACATGACATGATTGATTATTGACTTATATTTTTCATCGGCTTCAGGGAAGAAATATAAGGATGGAGGGCAGGAGCAAAGCTTTACTAATTAAACAAATGATACCTCAGTAGTGATGTCGGCTGAGTTCTGCACAGCTGGAAAGATTAGTTAAATATCAGTCGCATGACAGGGTGATTACAGAGAAGGCTGCACACTAGGATGCAGCTAGCAAATGTAAAATAAGGGTGAGGAAGTTTCTGGTTTATAGCAGGTCATGGGTACATTGCAGAGGAAATCAAAAGGTGTTTAGCAAATACCAAGCAGAACAAGGGATCCGGGCAAATGAGTCTTGCTCTTGCCAGAGGTTCCAGGATGCAAGATAAAAGGAAAACAATTTTGCAGACACTTGGCTTTCATTTTCCTTTTTCTTCACCCCCTGCCCTCAAATCCAGGGGTAGAAACATTAACAGCGTCTCGGCTAACCTTGTAATTGCACTATGATTGGAGTTTACAAAGAGGGCCGTTTTTTTTCTCGCTGTACATGCTATGCAGTTCAGATTTTAATTGTCTTCCTCATTCACATGATTATTAGCCACTTAATTCCATGACTTGCCATTAAATTCAACAATTATTCACTTTGCACCCACTCTGTGCTGAACACAGCTAAGTACTCCAGGAGGTAGAGAGATGGGTAATATGCCATCGGTGCCATCCCTTCATTCATTTATTTAATGGCTATATCTTTTAGTAGCTACTCTGCCAGGTACTGCTCTAAATATTAGAGATTAGAGCTGCAGCTGAGAATAACAGAGTCTTTAACCTTATGAGGTCTACAGTCTACTGACATAAATGTGTGATTTCATGGCCTGATCAGACGACTATACAAGTAAATGCAGCACAATGAAGACTGCAAGTAGCAAAGTAAGGCGCAAGCAGGTAACTGTGATGCTGTGAATAAGAAGATGAGATCACGTTTGTCTGGGAGTGATGGGAGGCTGCAGAGTGTGGTGCTGTTCAAATCGGCCTTGAGGAATGGATAAGAAGGGAAGAGAGAGCAAAGGATCTCCTGGCATGAACCAAGGATTGGAGTTTGGTTAGCAAGGGCTCCATCTGGGGACCAGTGGAGAGCCACTGTCTTGGCATAGGTTAGAGAGAAATGGGAGACGGGGCTGCAAAGGTTAGTGGGGGCCAAATCATGCAAACCCTCCGATGACTTCGGAAAAGGGAAGTAGCAAGACTTGAAAGAGTCCGTGGGATGGACTGGAAGGTGGAAGAGAGAATGTAGGGCAAGAGAGAAGAGCTTTCCAAACATTCTTTTGGCCAAATTTCATTCGTTAATGAGACTCCGTGGCTTGAATATTATCGATTTTTCTTTTGTGCACGTGGCTGTTGGCCTTTGCAGAAATAGTGCAGATTTGACTCTGTGGCCGAATAGTTAGTTATTAACAAACATACGTATCCATATTTTAATGGCTGAATAATATTCATACCCATCTATGTGTGATATATGGATCATTTCCTCATTCATTCATCAGTCAAATGACACTAAGGTTGTTTCCATATCTTGGATGTTGTGAATAAAGATGCAAAAAATGTGGGTGTGCAGATATCTCTTCAGGATACTGATTTCAGGTCCTTTGGCTACATACCCAGGGGTAGGATTGGTGAATTATCTGGTAGTTCAATTTTCAGTCTTGGAGTCACCATCATGCTGTTTTCCATAGGTGGTACCAATTGACATTCCCACCAACGGTGTATGAGGGTTCCCTTTTCTCCACATCCTTGCCAACATTTGTTACGTTGTCTTTTTGATAAAGGCTATTCTAACAGGTATGAGGTGATATATTACGGTGGTTTTAATTTGCGTTTTTTCTGATGATTAGTGATGTTGAGCACATTTCATTTACCTTTTGGCCATTTGTATGTCTTCTTTAAAAAATGTCTATTCAGATCCTTTGCCCATTTTAACCAGATTATTTCCTTTTCTTGCTATTGAGTTGTATGAGTCCTTTATACATTTTGAATAATAACCCCTAGCAGATAAATGGTTTGCAAATATTTTGACTCATTCTATGGGTCATCTTTTCAATTTACTGATAGTTTGCTGAGCAAAAGATCTTTAGTTTGGTATAGTCTCATTTATTTTAGCTTTTATTTGGCCTGTGCTTTTGGTGTGGCATCCAAGAAACTGCTGGAACCAATATCAAGGATTTTCCCCCTATGTTTCCTTCTAGGAGTTCTACAATTTCAGGTCTTATATATTTAAGTCTTTGGTCCCAAACAGGCTAAGCAATCTTGAGAAAGAAGAACACAGCTGGAGGCATCACACTTTCTGATTTCAAACTATATTACAAAGCTATAGTAATCAAAACTAAGAAAAGGATGATCTCTTTAACAAATGGTATTGGGGGAAATGGAGATCTTCATGCACAAAAATGAAAGTCATTCTTTTAATACATTTGACTTATTCAGTCAATAACTATTGAGTATGTGCTCTGTGCATGGTGTTTTCAAAGTACTGACAGCAACAGAGATTTGAGTATGATCTTATCTGAGCCCTGAATGACCTAACAGAGGCCCTCCTATTTCATGTTCCCATTGCCAGTTCACAGTAAGCAGTGTAAGGACTGAGCTGTCTGTCTTCCCACTTTAACCATTCCAGTGCCCAACCTCATCAATATTCTTCATCTTCTCTTGACAGAAGTATCTATTTGATTCTGGTCTTTTGGAATTTAATCCAGGTAGTTGGGTCACTACCAGCCAAGGGCTGGAACAAAAATAAGAAAATGTATCAAAAAGTCTGAATTAGTGTTGACTGGTCATAGAAAGGTGTTCCCTTTGTCTCAGGAGTTCCAGGGTTGGTCAAACGGTCCTTTATGGGAGAAAATAAAAAAGCACCGTGAAATGCAAACTGGGAGGAGGGACAACGCATTGTAATAGAAGCAAAATGTCAGAATATCAGGCAAGTCAATCAGAGGTAGGTGTTTGAAGAGGTAAAATGAAATCAGCGTGGTAGGTGGGCAGGGGGCATTTCAGAACCAACCATGTGATTTTGGGTTTGCGTGAAGACCTGGATCAGATTGCTTTCCGATCTAATCTTGGACTTCCAATCTGCCTCTTTCATCTCCATAAGACTTTTCTCAACCACCTCCAGTGTTAGTAAGGCATTTTTCAGGAACTGAGAAGTAAAAACAATGAACTCATTGACTTTGCATCAGGCCTGCCTTGTGAGAGCTACTGTTTGCCGTCCTTACTTTAGTGGTTAATGTCATGGTCATGCCAACCCACAAAGCCCCGTTCATTTACTGTGTTTGCCTTGGAACCAGTGGAGGTATCTGGGAACAGGGAAAATATTTAGAAGTAGTTAAAGTAAAATGGTAAGAGTGTTTACATAAACTTGCCTGTTTTCCCTCTGAATGGTATCCAGATTACAATTAATTCCACAGAATCCTTTATCAGGGTGATAGTTGAAAGGCTCAAGACTATATAAATCAGACTTAGAAAATAAATGGGGCATGAACATTTTTTTCTGCGTGCAGCTGCCTGGAGTCTGAGAGGGAAGCAATATGAAATACCTTGTAAGTACATTTTCTGATTTTGAATACAAGTGATGAGGTTTTCAGAGCCCAGAAGAGTTAGGGAGTAGGTTTTTTTTTTCTCTCCATGGATTCTTCAAATTAATCCTAAATATAGAATTTCCAAATATTAATTTGGCACATAACCTCCCTTTTGGTAATCCTCTCTGTTTTAAAACATCAGAATGATAAGTCTTTCCCAAAAGAACTAATAACTCATTTCTTCAAAGTCCAAGGATCTTGGAAGGTTGAGAAGATATTCATATTTTAGGGTCTTCTCTCCCTAGATTCATCTTATTTACAAATTTCCAATGAGGAAGTTTCAGGTGTATTAAATATAAGGCACCAACTCTCAGAATAGTTTAATGAAATATTATTGCTGTCCGCATCTCATATTTCTCCTTGGTTAGCCTCACTGCATTGTGGTAATTGTTCAGAGAGGAGCCGTTTTCTCTTCCTTTGAGGGTGTATCTCACCTTCATGGTGTCCTGTACGTGGAATATTGCATAGGCTGTTGTAGGGATGGAAGAGAAGGGAGTTTTCCATCCATTTCAGCTTATGTTGTAAGTGAACTTGAGCTGAGCGAGCCTGAAATAGACCAGAAAATGAACAATGAGGTGCAGGGAAAGATTTGCTGCCACCCTCATCCTAGCCTGTTTCTGCCCATCTAATTCTCTTTCAATTAGTCTCTGATGCCCAAAACTCCTTCAACAGGCAAGGAAGGCAGGTCACACCAAGAGCAAACGATTCACCGCATAGGTCTCAAGAACTAGTAACATTTGAGTAAAATCTCTTGCAAAATAAGGTGTATATAAGTGGTGCATGGTTTTTTTATGCTCAGGCAAAGTGGGAGATTCTGGAGGAAAGGAAAGCAAGGGGGAGACCAGATTCCAGAGGGTACAGAGAGGGGGTCCCCACTGGTTGGGAAGAAAGAGGAAGGTACAGAAGGAAAGACTAGGGACCCGAACAATCACTCATTTTGCAATATGATTGACAATGGTCCTGCACTATGTGCACATCAGGTGGTTGGTCAGATTGCCTAATACTCCACCCGGGGATTGACAGTAGATGTAGAACAAAGCAAAAAGCATCCTTGAATGAGCAGTAACGCTTTGCTTCTTGAGTAGCCAGCACATCCCATCTCAACCACACTGAATGACAGTCTCCTAATACGTACTGAGGCCTCCAAGAAACACTGTGAAAGTGTTGGATCTTTCAAAAGGGCTCTGACCTTGGGGGTCTGATGGGTTCCAGGCTCTGGGCTTGTCTGAGGCTAAGGGAGCAGGTGCACTGATATTTGTCTCCATTTCAGATTGCGCCTTCCATCCTTGTGGCCTTCTTCCTAACTCCATCTCTGGCCCTGCTGGTAAGTGAAGGGTGGAGAGGGTCCAACCTGCCTGGTCCTCCTTCAGCAGAAGTGTTTTAAGGGTGACTATCCCGGGCGGCCTTCCTCAAATTTCTTGGGACATGTAAAGGGGTACCTTTAAACCTGCAAGATATGGGCAATGCAGGAACTCTGGACTTTCAACTGTTCCCCCTGTTCCCCCTTGGTTTTCTCCAGGACATCAGTGACAGCCATCCTCTGGATGGATCTGTTGGGACCCAGAGCATCCGTGTCAATGCCTTTCGAGGTATGGTCAGCATCCGAGACAACAATGTTTTGAGTGAATGGGATGGAATCTTGGACTACGAGAATGTAAGATGTGGAACACGTTCGTTACAATGCCCAAGAAAGCCTTGTCTGCTCCAAAATCTAGCCGTATGCTCTCCCAGGGCGGAGAGGACCCCGTCTCCGTAGGCTTTCTCTAGGTTTAGGCTCGTGAGGGAACACATCTCTCTAGACAAGGGACCAGCTTTCCAGCTGCTGCAGTGACTTCTTTTCAAGCCATCGACTGTAGGAGGACCTTCTGTGGTCTCTGTGTTCCTGTGTGGTGTTGACGTCACAGGGCTCCTGAAGGCCTCTGAAATGAGAGAGCCATTTAAAGGACCCTTATTTCCTATCACTGGTCTGTGCTCTAAAGGTTATTTTGTGTAACTGATTTACAATGTTAGTTTCAGGTGGACAGCAAAGAAATTCAGTTCTACATATACATACATATATATGTATATTTTCGGATTATTTTCATTACAGATCATTACAAGAACTTGAATGTAGTTCCCTGTGCTATACAGCCGGCCCTTGTTGTTTATCTGTTTTGTGTATGGTAGTGTGTGTCTGTTAATCCCAACCTTCTAATTTATCCTCCCCCCACCTTTCCCCTTTGGCAACCACAGTTTGTTCTCTATGTCAGTGAGTCTATTTCTAGTTTGTAAATAAGAGGTTATTTTGTCTTGATCTCAGATCTTAAGCAGTTTATTTCCAGAGCAGAAGAATACATGAATTGTCACCTTGAGAAACCTTGCCTCGACTTGCCTGTGTGGTTAGGTACTCTGATCTGGCAGGAGGATGCAGGACTGGGATGCGACGGCCCGCGTCCTCAGCCTGGTCCTGGATAGAAACGCTCTACGACCACAGAGACATCACTCAGCCTCTGTGTGCCCGGGTGTCCTCATCTGCAAAGCACCATCAATGACCACCTTTCCTACCCAATAGGATTCTAAGAGGATTAAATGAAGGGAAAGCCCACACTCCTGACTGGGGCCCAGAAGGCCCTCTGCCATCCAGCCCCTGCTGTTTGGAAGCCCCTCTCCTACCTCCACACCAGACATCTCAGGATAGACACCCAAAACACAGGCTTTCCCTCTGCACCTGCCGGGACCACCCACGCTCTCCTCCCCAAGCACCGTCTCCCTTACACTTCACCCAACCACTCCCAGTTTCCACAAGGAGCATCTCCTGAGCCCTCTTAGAAGGCAGGCAGCCTAGGGATGTCCAGCTCTGTTTTCAGCAGAGGGATTTTTCTTCAAATAAACTGTTCCATGGAATTCCACTATGTGGAACAGAAGTCAGCACTGCTCTGGCTGGAGGAGGGAGAGGGGCTCAGTCAGGCTCAGCTGGAGAACCGCTGATCTATTCCGAAGCTGAGAGGCCACGTGACAGGCCCACGGCCACGTAAGGGGGTGTGGGGGCAGGGGAGTGGTCAGTGGCAGACTCAGGACTGGAATCCGAGTCTAGGGGTTTGGACCAAGGCCCCTCCTCACCCCGAACGTCCAGAGAGCACTCTCGCGATGACGTGCCGAGCTGTAGGTATCTTGTCCCATCCTCGTGGCAGCCCCGTGGGGGAGGGCTCACTGTTCCTGCTTTACCAATGGGGAAGCTGAGGGTCGTGGAGGTGGCTGAGGACCATGGACAGCACCTTAAATTCCGCCTTGCTACTGGGGCTGACCCCCTCCCCCTCCAGTCCCACCAATGTGTTAGTGGTGTGCAGAGTGCCCCTGGGGGATTCCTTCCCCTACCTGCAGCAGTGACAGTGCCGGGAGCCCTTGGGCACAGCAGGGCCCTGTATGCTGCACGTTGCTTGCTGGTCTCTGTCAGGGTGCTCCACACCACAGTCTGAAGAACAGCCATGTGCCCCAACTGATGGCAAGTAGGAGTTCACTATGTTTGATTGACTGAATGACCTGATTCTGCTGTGTTGCTTTAAGGCCCTCTTGGCTGCTAAGCTGTTTAGCAAGATGGCCTGTGTCCTGGCCAAGATGGACCCGTCTGCCTTCCCAACTTTGGATGACATTATTAAGGCCCTGGACCACAAGGTAAGTGAGACCAACTAACTGTGGTCCCCTCCTCGTTTGGTGGTTTCCAGCTCTGCATCCTGACATCCTAGGATAATGCTGTCCACACGGGGGAGCTCAGTTCATGCTTATTCTTATCATGCAAAAGACCCTGAGTCCAGTCCACAGCCCAATTAAGTCAAATCATATGAATGAAAAAAGATCGATTAAAATTCCAGGCGATGACACAATTTATGTTCAACCATTTATATTCACTAACATAGGTAAATATAAATATTAGTGTGAACTAAAAGAGCATTTTTATCCTCATGCCTTCTATCCTCCCCTACCCACGTTCTAAACTCATATGCACATATTATCTTTAGGCCGAAATGCTCTTTCGCTCAGCCTCTTAAATGACAAGCGCTGTCAAATAAATTAAAAATCAGCAGACATCTTTGGCAAGTCATTGAAATCTGGTGTCATTTGCTAAAGCAACTTGCCCAGCACATTTGAGCAACACTGCCTGTGGCAGGAGGACCACTGACTCTTGGGGGAAAAGAATGCACTTTGGGTCACGAAAAGTAAAACAAATTGTCCATTTTTTAAAAGACAGGTAGAAAGTACCCCATTCATCTGATTTATAACAAGTAAAAACATAATATAAATGAAACACATAAGTTTAAGTCTATTCTATATTATCATTAGAGATGAGAAAAACACTGGAGGCTGGACGCTTTGAGAACTTAAGGGAATGGAGTTCAGGCTGAGTCACAGGGCCACGCAGGCTCACACACAGATTTTCTGGAGTACTTTCGCCATCTTGTGGCCAGATAGGATATTACTGCTAGAGACGAAACTCAAAGCCAAGTTTGGGTTCTCGGCTATTTCTGTAAATTGAATGGCCCCCGGGGCACTGGAATAGGTTTCTCTCCTCTTCTTCTTTGCTGTACCTCCTCTATTACTGTCTCACCATTTTGAAATGCCACCTCTTCCAGCCTTTAAAGCGTTATCCATCCACTCACGGCCTGACCTACACTGTTCTACCCGACCGGGTCAAGAACTTGGCCCAGTATGGAGTGTCCATCAAAGAGATGTGCCGAGACGTCCCCACCTACTTTGTCCAACAGCAAAAAGAAGGTGTGTCAATAACTAGAAACCCAAGACCATGGGCGAGGCAAAAGGTGCAGGATGATTTTTAGGTTATTGGCAAGTTTTAATGACAGTTTTCAGGTCTATTCCATTTCTTCGCTACTGGTTATAAAAATAATGAGGCATGAGGGGTACTGCCCCCTCGTGGCAGAGATGATTTCTTGACACCAGGGCTCATTAAGAACGGGAAGCAGAGTTAGCTCACCAGAAGGTTGAGGACTGTCATTTCACCAGTGGGATTTGACAGCTGGTGGATACCCTCACCTGACCCAAAGCTTCATCCTTGCACCTTCATCCCCAGTTCCAGCCCAAGCAGCACAGTGCCTGTTGGGAGTATGGCGGGGGATCAGTGGTGACCAGCTTAGAAAGCTACAAGATAAGATTTCAAAATCGGCCTGCTGTTTCAGATAGAGTCAGTAACCACTTCCCATTAGGCTGTTGCCAGTCACTCACACCTTAGTATAAATTAACCCAATGAACAAGGCTTTTACATAACAGCAACTTCCAGCAGGGAGAACTTGAGGGGCTTGGGAGGTTAGAAGAGGATGGTGAAAGGTCAGTCAAAGAAATAGAAAAAAAAGGTGAGGGGGATGTGGGGCCAATTGTTGCAGAGGAAGAGGAGAGATCTTCCATTTTGTTCCCAGATCTCTTGCTAGTAGAGTGGGCCTGACCATCACATCAGGTGCATCATAATATACCCACTCGCTTTGGGGGATCTTCTTAATAAAATGCTTCCCTTTCTTCTTAAAGGTTCTGCACTGGCTACCAACCCTGATTCCTGTTCTGAAATCCAACTTCTGTCCTTCCTGGGACTCTCTATCTGTGGGGAGATCCCTGGGCTCTGAACCTCCAGGTTGGCCATGTGGAGAGAGGACCTGCATGGATGGGGCCACTGGCCCCAAACCATTGCTCGGGGGCCACCCAGCCCACTGTCTACTGATGGGAAGATGCTCATTTCAGTCCTCTACCTTCTACCTTTGACCAAAGAACCAGCTTTGTGATCTAAAAATTGGGTACCCTTTCTCCCTGTGGCTTAGAACAATAAAGTTTTTTTGCCTCCCTGGCTCAGCAGATGAACCCCACTGCCTGCCCTGTCCTCTCTCGAGTTAGCAGATCCCCACCCATGCACAGTCCATGCCACTGCACACCAGCTGGTGCAAAGGAGGAGGTCCCAGAGCATCTTATTTCTAAGGGCTTCTCTCTTTGGGGTGTCCTTTGAAGAATCCCTTGAGAATCTGGGCCAAAAATAAATAAGTGAATAACAAAAAGACACTAGTCAAAGCACAGACAAGCCTTCGGGTCTAAGGCCAGCATCTCTGTCTTCTGCAAACGAGTGCTGAGTTCTACAGAAGCCTGCTCGCTGGGGTGGCCTGGCCTGCACTGTGAGAGTCCCTGAGAGACAGCCAAGTGGAAGGAGGCTTCCCAGACCTCTCTGTGGAACTGGTCTAAACTTCTTTGCCATAGCCCCCAGGCGTATCTCTCTGTTACAACTGAATAAGGGACCTGCCCTCTTTGCACTGGTTCTTTAACTGTCCACTCCTGCAGCTGGGAGGACACAGAGCCAGCCCTGCCCACAGCACACAGGGCATCCCTGGGTCCGTCACCTTAGACAGAAGAATAAACGAGGAGGAAGTATTGGAAATACAGACACAGGTGTCCACTGAAGGTCGTGTTGGAGTTTGGGGTAAATAGTGTGCGACGGGGGCGGGATGGGGGCGGGAGTGTTGAGCAATGCATCTGCGTGGAGTCGGGGGGCTCGGGGTGGTCTCAGCACCAGGATGCCCAAGACCAAGCTGAGCGCAAGTCCCGCAGAGCCGTGATGCGGTGTGACTGCCTACGGTCACGAACGGAAAGGTGAAAGGCCCAAGATAAACCTCTAACTGGGCTTAAATAGGTTCTAGTTGGACCAGCCAGAGGCTCTGAAACTGTGGATTTGGTCACACGCAGCGTGTCAGGGATGAGGCAGGTGCACGGCGCACTCAGGGGAGTATCAGACGAGACAGGCCTCGCTCTAGCTCCCCAACCACGACCAGAGTTACCCTTCTGTGCTGAGATGAGACTGTAAACTCCAGCCCCGCCTCTGCCTCCCCTCGGCCAGTTATCTGGATTTGGGTTCCATCACTTGCCAACACTAGGGTTCCAGCTAGTACACTTCACCGTCTGTTTGTCACTTGATTAGACCCTCTTTACTGTTGCTATCAAATGTTCTCATATAAATGACTCACTTCTTTACAAGCAAATCACTTTCTTTACTAAGGCAGCACGATGCCAGCACATCGATCCCAGCGCCGAACACATGCCACGGGCTTTATGTAAGTTCATCAGTGGTTGTTAAGGAGCAGATGTCAGTGTCAGGAACAGGAGCAGTTGATGGCAAATAGAAATTCTTGTTAAAGGAGTTCCTCCTTGTTCTGAACTTGCACTTGCTGACCGGTGCACATGGGAACCAACTCTATGATCTGGGAATTTGCCCACAGTATGCAATTTATTTGAAATATTAGAAATTGGTTTCCTTCTATGTATTGACCTGCCATTCCCAGTTAGGTTCTCACTCCTGGGTGATGGGTGTTCTTCCCTCTCTCTCCTCACTCTGGGACAAAATATATCAGGATAGAGTTTATTAAAGTTGAATCTACTGCTTTAATGAGCTAAAAGGCATGAGAATGGCCCTCAAAGTTCCCTTCATCTGAGCATCTGAGTTGTCCGACAAGGGTATAGCTAACCCATCCCCCCTCACTAGTGGAGGTCACTGCCGCCTGAGCTCCTGCTCTATCTACACTGCCCCAGTGTGCTGGACGGACAGATGGACAGCTGGTCTAAGTAGTCAGATGCAAAAATGGAGACTTGTACACAGCTGACCAGCCTAAATGTGACTCACCTATATTACCAGGGAATTTTCACACTACTTGTGTACTTGAAATCCTGGAAATTTCTTCCCCTTTATATATTGACATAAACATTATTTGGCTCCCTTTTGCTGTTTACAAAAAAAAAAAAAAAAGCAAGTACCCAGCTATGTATAAATAGAGTATTTATGTTTTACTACTGAATCTCAAAGTGAGTTGGGGCATTGAGAAAGAAATGAAGTTGGCTGTGGAGTAGAAACCAAGGGCGTATTTCTTTGAAAAGATGAGACCGTGGGCTGATGCCTTAAATGTGAAGGTCTGCGCAGATGGAAATGTCAAAGATGCTCCGGAGCCCAGCCTTGGCACAGCCTTTAGCACTGTCATAATCTGAAAAGGGGGAAATTTTTTAAAGAAAGGGTATTAAGAAAGATATTATTAGAATTAAGCAAACCAGTGCCCTTCTGTAAATGTCTTGACTAAGGGTTGTACATGTAATTTCATGTTACCCAAGATTTTAGTTATACTTTTATTGTAAAGAATAATAATATATTAAATTGAATTAAATGAGACTGACAATTCCTGCAAGTGCTGTCTGGCTCAAGTCAATTGATGTCATGACAATTTGCATTGATGGCATGCATGCCTGTGTGACTTTACTTATAAATACTAATGACCTTATTAAAAGAAAAATGTCCTAATTTTTTTTTCTGGGCAATAGAAAGGTAATCCATGCTAATTCTTTTCTTCTTTATCTACTTCCCACAACTCTGGGGGAGTTTCTCTTGTTGTTGTCTTCACCATCTGTGACCCAGCCTCTCTTTCACTCTGGCCACATTGCCCTATTTATAAATTTTGAGTAAAAATACCAGTAACTACCTCAGTGACATATGCTACCTGTAAGAATTAGGGTTTTTATTCCCCATCTGCCAGTCCATTTGCCTGCTTTTTCTTGGACCAGTTTTATCCTAGATTCTGAGTATATTTTTTTAAATTTTTTGAGAAATAATGGACAAATATATTTGTATATATTTAAAGTGTTCAATGGGATGGTTTGATACACAAATACATTGTAAAAGATCAAGGTAACACATCCATCACCTCACATATTAGCATCAGTAACTCTTTTATGTGTGTATTTGCTAAGAATGCTTACTATCTACTCTCTGTAGCTTTCAAGTACGCAAGACCACGTTATCAGCTAGAGTTACCATTCTGTACATGAGAGAACCCAATAGATTTTCCCTTGGTACCCAGGAATCTTTTTTTATTCCATCCTCTGTGTGAACTCATCAATATCTCCTCTAAACTATTTGCTCTTTGGGAGCAAAGTTTTATTCATTTCTGTATCATTCTAACATTTAGCACTATTTCCACACGTGTTAGGTATTTAATTCCCGAAGTTAAAACCACATCGAGTCCTGTTTCATGTTTATTTGTACCTCGCACAACACCTAGTGTCTGGCACATTGGAGCTTTCGGAAAATACTTGGTGAAGGAATGGTTCATTGGTACTCACGTGTCTTTTCAACCACTTCCCCCTTATACAAGGGGACGTGTTCACAGAGGTGCTTGATGGGCGAGCCAAACAGGAACCAGCTCACATCTGTGATCAGAGACTGCAGTGGGTTGTACTTGACCCAGATGTATTTGCTGGAGAGCATGTTGTTCAGAGTCTAGATCAGGACGATAGAGTGGGATAGCGTGAAATCACCTGACATAGTCTGGTGCACCTTATTCTAAACTGACATTTTCTCTTCCAGATTATTAAACAGAAGGTGGCCAGGGATCTCAAGACATCATCTCTTTCTGCCCACTTGGTCTGTAAAGGAGCCTCATTATTTCCAATATTATTTTACAACTGGTGGCAATGAAACCCAAAGAGGGTGAGTCTGGTGCCAAAGGCGGCACGAATGAGAAGATATGGAGGAAGAATTCAACCCCAGGTTCCCAGTTTCAAGCAGCGTTTGTGTATTCTCGCTAACCCGGATGTTTCTTTGCACCTCTGTGTCATTAGCTAGCATAACTTCACTCATTTTTCTGCCCATCAGTATTTCTCAGAGCCCTGCTCTAAGAAGAGAAGGCGTTCAGTCCTTTCTACAAAGACACTGGAATTTATTATAAGTTCTTGTATTGGGGGCTGCACGGTAGAACCAAGCTAAGAGATGTATTCCTGCTCTCAAACCCAGTAAAGGTGA
This sequence comes from Vicugna pacos, assembly GCF_048564905.1. Lineage (NCBI taxonomy): Eukaryota > Metazoa > Chordata > Mammalia > Artiodactyla > Camelidae > Vicugna > Vicugna pacos. The sequence goes on along the minus strand of NC_133001.1, from coordinate 10,464,816 downwards.
AAATGCTTTAATAAGTGGAGAGTGCCGCATCCACGGTAAGGCTCATACGAGGGGCTTCCCCCTTACCCTCTTCATTTCTCCATGGAAACCACGATTCCCTGGCTCACAAACAGGGAACGCTTAAGGTCCCCCCAGAATTACCTGCCTCTCGAAGATGTACCGTTTGAGTTGGTCCAGAGCAGGGATGGCTTGATGGTTCATCTTCAGGATGTAGCAGGCCCTTCGGCAGAGCACCCTGGTCGCGATGTAGCCCTGAAGCGGCAAGAGCGCGGTTACCGCCCCGCCCGGTCCTGGGGCGGAGCCTGGCGCGGAGCCGCGAGCATGCGCACTGAGCGCCGGGGCCGGCCGTGCCGTCTGCCGTCCCTCGCGCGCGTTCGGCTCCCTTTCCACGGTATTTTTACTTCGTCACCTGTCATTTCTGTCTCTGAATTTGAGCAAACCCATGGTTTGCGCTCCACTGTCCTTGTTTCGGGGGCTGAAAAGTTTAAGAAGCAGCAGCTCTCCGTCTCTATGAATTGCATTTTCTGCCTCTTCCTCAATTTGAAGTAAATACAGTATTTTGTAGAACTGTGCTTCCCAATATGTTAGTTACTAGCCACATGGGGTGATTTTAAATTTAAGTTCAAATTAAATAAAATGTTAAATGTACTTCCTCTGTCACACGTTTTAAGTGCTCAGTAGCCACAAGTGGCTAGTGAGTTCCCTATTGGACGACACAGACATAGAACCATTTTTCCATCGTTGCAGAAAGTTCTGTTTAGACACTCGCCTCAACACGCCTATGCTCCCCCCTATACATACCTGTTTCATGGATATTCCCCTCCTTTACCATCGTCTCCCCATCCTTTCTCCACCTCAAACCGATGCTGGCTGGATGAGGATGGGTTGGAGGGAGGAGGGAATTGGAAGAGCAATGGATGGGTGAGCACCTTGGAGCCAAAAGGCACCTGAGGCCATCTAATCTTCATCCAGAGTGGCATTTTCTCTACATAGTTCCAAATAATTATACAGCCTATAAGGTTGATATAATATAAACCCTTCTAGTTCCTGTTTTCCAGTTCTCACATATTGCCAGTTGCTAAAATTCAAAAATTGACTGAGGCCAAGCCTGAAGATGGTGGAAGAAGCTTAAATCAAATCCTCACCATGCAGTTTTGTTTTTTTTAAAGATATTTTTGAGGTTTCCCTGAACTGACATCTGCTGCAAAACAATTTCAGCGAAATTTCCTTTAAGATTGTGTCTTTCTAAGGCTCTGTGCTTTCACATGTGTCGTGGAACTCCCAGCACCAATGCGGTGGAGGCATGGGAGGAGGTTTCTACAAGAAAAGGAGAAAAATCTGTTCAAATGTCCAGTGAGATGGACTACAGCCCACTTCTACCCACAGATAAAATCAGGCTCACCATCAAGGGGAACTAACAAATGAATAAATGGTAAAGGACAGAATCAGCTTTCTGAGGCATTTGTTTTTTATTGAAGTATAATCAGTTTACAATGTTGTGTCAGTTTCTGGCGTACAGCATAATCTGACACTTATTGTTAATACTGGTAACTGAAACTTGGAAATAGTTTAATGTTTTTAGTTAACATACTTCCATTCTTACAGAAGAAATATGATTTACTGCATATCGTGTGTGCGTGGTTAAATGCATATTGTTGTTCTGGATTCTGCTATTTTGTGACTGCTTGTTTCATGATTGTTCTTTTTCTGCATAATTTTTGTATTAAAATCCCTACTTCATTCATTTATTTATTTGACAAATATTTTCGAGAGCCTATGAGCCAAACCTTGCCTTAGGTTTTGGTCACCCTTCTAGGCACCTTCTGCAACTGCAGTGACACAATATTACACTTTCTACATAGAAAGGGCAAGCAAATTTGTATGTTTCCGGTCTCTCATCACATTGTTTACTAGAAATAGTTTTGTTTGTTTGTTTTTTAATCAATTGCTTGACTATTTAAAGGGAAAAGAAGAAGGAAGGAAATTCTGGAAAAATTGTAAGGGTAGATCTTGGAATTCAAATGCATAATAAATAACTACCCCTCCACTCTTTAGAAATCCGTTCTTAAGGAATATAAAATATTGCTGCTTACATGTTTATAGTCAAAAATCGTGGTAGAGGACAATGATCCTTCATGGATGTTAATGATGGCGGTATTTTTTTCATTGTCAATTGTCATTGTCTCCTGAACTTGGCCACCATCATTGGTTGGGCTGATGATGTTATAAACCTAGATTGACAAAGACATAATGGTTTTTTCATAAATCATGTGCATTTGAATGACCACCTTCCCAGCAAATAAAGACTTTCACTGCTTTCAATATGAGATTGAACTCTGAAACCTCTCTGATTGAACTCTGAAACCTCTCCACTGGCATCTAAGACCAAAAACCCATGCTAAAATAAGAATGCAAAGGTCTTCCTCATAGTTCACTATACTACATATGGGAGAAGCAAAGACATCACACAAGAAATGAGATTGACCCCATTTTAAAGCAATGCCTTTTTTAAAGATATTGTGATTAGAAAGAAATAATCAACTTCATTGTTTCTGTTCTTGGTTATTTCTGGGGATTCCATCCCAAATAGGACATGTGGACTCCCTACTGTCCTGCAAATTATCTTGGATCTTCTTGTTCCTCTCCCAGTATCTCCAAGACAGAAAGTCCATAATGAACCAGCTCACCTCATTTCCATGTGTCCCAAAGATGGCCAACACCACCAGAAATATCACCTGAAAAACAGACTGGTCACATCCATTCCCAATGGGACTGCCATTGAGGGTGGGGATGTGAGGTCACGCTGGACAGCACAAGCACAAGTATCTCAGAAAACATATACTTAGAGCCACTGATGGGAAGTCACGGATGTTCAACTGTCCATCTCCAACATATGAAACACACATGCATTCCTTCGACGTGCTATTTTTTCAGACACAGATTCTACCTTTGTTACCCAATTCCCAACCCTTCCCAACATTATAACCTTCTAGAAAGCATGTGTTCTTACGCCAGCAACAAAGCTGGGGGAGGTGAGCAGTGGGCAAGGACTCCTTTAACTATGGGAAATACCCTGGTGTTCTTCACACTGGCTTTGGATTACAGGAGTCAAGTTGTGTTTTCTGATTTTAAAACATTTGAGAGTAAAACTGATTTAAGGTGGACTCATGGGTGATCGAGACACAACGGGAAAAGTCCTAGAGGAAACTATGAAAATCAGATGCTTCAGGGCATGACTAACTTTTGAAGCTGACAGCAAGGAAAACCTCCAAATTCTCCTCCGTGACACTGTCAGACCAGTGTCAGTTCAGCAGACCGTAAGACTGACACTGCGGCACTCCTGACACTGCAGTTATGTGAGTCTTACTCGGTTGTGTGCTCTGTCATCTGGACATCACAGTACACTGCACGGTCACTGAAACTGCTGACGGGGGAGGTCTGCAGAAGACAGATAGCTTTAGGCTCTGTCAGTGGGACTTTCTTACTTACTTTCCATCTTGCCGATAACATTTCTTTCCTGGTGTCTGTGGAGCATCTAAGGAGGACCTGTGTGCAGATATCCAACCTGCCTGCTCTCGCAGGGACAACCCAGACTCCCAGAAGGCTCTGGTAATCTCTCATATGCCTATGTATTCTATTTAATGAGTCTAGTACAGAGATTTGTACAGGTAGCTGAACAGGGAGGGCTGCCCACCATAGTAGTACAACTAGAACTCAGAAGTGTCCCGTGCCCCCAAACAACGTTCCCCCAACACCATGATTAAACACTCTGGTTACAGATTTGTGTTCAGGGTTAGGTATCCTCTTGGAAGATCAAGAGACCCTGGGAGAGGGAGCTCTTTAAGCTGACAGTCTTTTAACACCTCATGGGGAGGTCCCTATTTTGCTTTCTCCCACAACAGCTCAGTGAGAGTAAGGGAGGCAGGAAGGAGTCCTTTCTGGATCAGCACATGGTCCTCTGTCCATGGAGCACTGTGATGTGGAACTCCGGGAGACTGGGATCCCAGCCGGGCTGAGCTGGAGTGGTCATGGCCAGATTGCTTTGCCATGATTGCTCCCATAAGTGGAGTCTAAGATGAGTACATTTCAAGCCTAAATCCCACATTTGCGGGCTTGGGGAAATCACATTCCTTTGTGCCTCGATCTCTTTGCCTGTAGAATGGGGCAATTACTACTCAGCTCATAGTGTACTTGAAGTGAATGGATGAAGTGATTCATGTACAATGTTTAGCATAAGGCCTAGGACACACTTGGGAAATAACAGCTGCTATTATTATTATCGACATTACTATTATTATTTTAAAAATACCACTTCTCTTTTAAATAGTAAATGTTGTTGTCCTAAAATGCCTACATTCCCTCCAAAGTTCATGGTAAGGAATTATTATTATTAAAATATTACAGATTAAAATTCTCTAGATATTTCCAATTTTTTTCTTTGTACTTTTTAGTAAATATCTCAAAAAAAAAACCAGACAATGGACAAATAAATAAAGACTTAATAGTCAACGCTATTCCTGCCGGCAGCATCATTAATTCCATCCCCAAAGCTTGGAAGCACAAAGTTCGTCTAAGACCCCTCAGAGCCGAGGCATATGGGATATGAGCGTTCTCTGCAAGCAGCCACCCTAAGAGTATAAAGAAGCAAAAAGAAATACTCACAAGGATTTTCATTTTGCCTGAAAGGAAGAAGCATCTGGAGCGAGTGAGGCTGCCCAGTGCAACTTCTCCCCTTTATACTGGCTTTAAGGTGTGGAAATCTCTTTCCAGAATGATCGCTTTGGAAAAGGCCATGTCCAGAGCGTTGACACACCCCAGCAAACTCCTTTATCGAGGCTGAGACCCAACCACATAACCTGGTATCAGTGAAGTTCATTACTCAGTAGTGAAAATTTACCACTTGGCCGCTCTGTAAATAGTCCCTGTTATTTGCTCTATGTCACTCTTGAGATTTCAATTTCCACCCCTTAAAAAGATTGCATGATGCTTGCTCTGCACAAACGGCTTGTGGTCATCAGTATCTAAAATTCCTAAACCTCCCCTGATGGTAAAGTCCACCCTAATGACCTGAGTTGGGCACCCACTCAGTGCTTTTTCATCTCTGCCCTGCTTGTTGAATCCTTCCACCCACGGAATGGAAATAAGACTAGAGGCCAGGACAGAGGCTGGGGACCTGCTTTGAGGAAAAGCAGCCATATGACTTTCTATCTCCCCCACTTTAGAACTGGTGCCAGTTTCCAGAGATTCAGGAGGAACGAGGCTCAGAAATCTCTCTGCCCAATTACCAGGGCTCACTGCTGTTTTTTACATTACACCTTGCCTAAAACTCCATCAAAACTATGAGTTGTGTATTTCTAGTTATCTTTAGGTGCATTGAGAAATTCTTGGATTAAAAAGAAATGTAGAGAATAAAGTTTCATTTGAGTAATTTGTGTAACGTCGCCATCAGGAACGGCTAGGGTGGGATCGTGAACCTAGAAAGTGGGGAAACACAAAAACGAACAATACCTACAAATTGCAGAATTGTTCACTCTGGAAAATCACTATAGTAAGCAAAGAAACAACATAAATGACATCCTTGTTCTACAGTTGGAGTGACTTCCTAACTAGTAGCTTGTGAAAAATAGAGCTTTAAAAAAGCAGACATTGGTGGGCAGTTTGGGAGTTACCTACTTCGCTGGAATTTCCCAGCCCTGGCTGTTAGCTGGGGTGGATGTAAAATGTGCTGTTTTATTAAATCTTCCTAAGATAACAACAAGAATAAGGGTGACAGTTTTGTAGTTCATCTGCAAACTTTCCCCCATATCTGGCTCCAAAGTCCCCCAAAATTCACGCTTATGGATGTTATGACAGGCAGAGGCAGTACATCCCACTCTCTACTGGGAACTCCTTCCCCCAGGAATTCTCAGTCTATAAGCCTATAACAATTGTTAGCATTGATGAGCACTTAATGTGTTCCAGCACTAAGCACTTTGCCTATATTGATTCACCTGATCCTCCTGACAACCCTACAGGTTATCTTCTAGCCAAGTTTCATTTTACAGATAGGCAGACTAAGGTGCAGGGACAGTAAGTCGCATTTTGATATTATACAACTTCTGAGGACAGGAGACGGGATCTGCACCCACTCTGACTCCAGAGTCCACGCTGGTAACTCCAGGCACTGCACATCCTCCCCGATTAGTTGCTAAGTGTGACTTCTTGCCTCACTGAGATGGGGACATTAGCAAGGAGCCTTCTGGGTCCAGAATGTTTCTTGACCAAGAGGTAAGACTTGGAAACAGGCCCACCCATAACTCAAGGTGGGGAATTCTAAGTAGGGGGGAAGAGATACTCTGCTTGGGAAAGTTGTTAGAAATCAAGTTCATGACTAAGCTGCCAGCTCCCCACAGAGGGTGTAGAGTTGCTGACATGGAAGGGCCTCCTGCTGGCTTTACCCATGTCTTGGATGCTGATTCAGTAGATGTGAGAAGGGGCACAGCCATGTGGACTGGTAACCTTCCATGCTCACTTCTAATTGACAGAGCCATTTCGAGTCTTATCGAAACCCCTCATGAGGAAACCAGACGCAGACAGGGTAAGAAACTTGGCAAAGCTCCTATCAAACTAAATAGAAACTCCACTCCCAGTTATTGACTTTCTTAGTTGCCTTCCTCGACATATGCTTGAACCCATTTTAAATAACTTAATTTTTCTATTATGAGACCTACATCTCCTATTTTTGCAATATTTCTCTCTCCACTCTCCCCTTCTCACCCACTTGCACACACACACATGTGCACACAGTTTACTCCTGCAACTCTTTTTTTTCTGGCCAGGCATTCACATTGGGATATATTATGATAATTCAGACTCAATATGTCTAAAATAAAAGTCATTGTATTCTTTCCCCCAAAGCAGTCTTTTTTTTTTCTGGACATTGTTACTTCTGCTCAGTTTCCCCCAGGTGTTCAGGCTCACCTTGAAGTCATCCTTGATTCACCTGTCATTTTCCCTCTGCAATGCCTCTCTTGTTTGTTTCTTTCTTTCCAGTCCATGAGCTCCAACTCCATTCCTCCTCTTCACCACCAGGCACTGTCTCTTTCACAATGTCTTTAATCAGACAGAATTATGACACTAGCTGCTGTAACAAGCAGCCCCTAAATCTCAGTGATTTGACAAAATAAACTTTTATTTCTCACTCACATGAAGTCCAATACAGATGACTTCCTGGTGGGCGGCTCTTCTCCAAGCAATAACTTGTGGCTTCCAGCATCTTCCTTATGTAGCTTCCCCCTCTTCAACTTGGAGCTTAATGGTTATCCTGGCATCAACAAACTGGTAGATGAGAGCTTAGATCAACAGCATGAAGAAAACACATCTGCTCTTAACTTCTTCAGAGTGAAAAAGACCACATCTGTTCATTACCCATTGGTAAGGACCAGTCACGATGCCCTGTCCAGTTGTGAGGGAAACGAAGCTTAACTCTGTGCCAAAAAGAGGAAGCCAGTCTTGTTTGCCAAAATTGTCTTCCTGTTTCTAGGCTTTCCATTGTTCCATCCTCAAAACCAGTTGATTCAAGACCTAAAAGTACCATTTTGCTTAAATTGTTCTTGTGTTCAAAGACTTTTTAAAATTCTCCATCAACTGTAAGATGAAGTTGAAGGCTCTTTCTTGGCCTTTAACTTACTCTTACAGTCTTATTCTAAACTAACCTCCCTGATGGTATGAGTGGGAAATATTCTAAATGAAGGAAAGGAGATGTGTTTGTGGAAGTAGAAAGAGGTTCGTGTACTCAATTGCCACAAAAGACCCTCAGATCATTAGACTATACTTTCCTGTCCTTTCCCTCCATACCCCACACTCCCCACCTTTCATCATGTTATTTTCCTTTCATATTACCTTTATCCATTTTGTCTTTCTTCCCTTTCTTCTCCGCTCCTCCCCTCCTTTATCTCCCTTCTTCCATTCTTAATGACAATCTATTTTATGAAAATCACCCAAGAACTATTCTGAAATGAATATAAGAATGAACTAGACCCAATGAGTATTTGCTCTCAGTTTGTTTTCTTAATAAATAAATAATTATTAAGACATAGTAGATATTAAGCATCAGAAGAGGGTCACAGGTAGAATGATACAATAATCCAAAATACAAATTGTATTGGCTATATTTATCAATAGCAAGCAAAAACATATTTATCTTCTTCATTGTTTCTACATGACATGAACACCCAAAGTCTTTCCTTTAATGACCCTAAATTTGCAAACTGAGGCCATAATATGGCCCTGCTCCTGCTGCCCCAATCACACAAGCTTCCACTGTGATAGAGTGCAACCAGCCTGTGGATTCATTACTATGCCATACCCAAGAAAGGGCTCAAAACGGTTTTTAGAAAGAAAAAAACAAGATTCAACTCTAAGTGGCCCTGGGATGAGGGTATAGTTTTTTTTGGGTAAGCTACTACAGAATTGAACAATAAAAAAAAAATTCCAAATTAATTTTTAAAATACATATAAACAGTGTACATGATGTAAACGAAACAAAGAAAAAATAGGAGAAAACATGATAAACTTTGATCTGATTTTGTCAATGCAAAAGAGAAAAGATTTTCTAAGTATTAAAGTATTAGAATAAATCACAGAGGAAAAATACATAAGCCAAACTGCATAAAATGTAAAAGATAAATTTTTTACAGCAAATTTTCTAAAGAGCAAATTTAAAACTCAGGAAAAATACTTTTAATACATATAAGAGACAAAGGGTAATGTTTTCTTTTTTTCTTTAGCAGTGAATAGCATTTTCTATTTCTATTATTAATAAAAAGTCAAGTGATTTATTAAAAATCTGTCCAGAGGGTAATATTTTGAACTTACAAAAAGTTTTTACAAATCCACGGGAAAATGATATTATTATTACTATTTCTTATAAATAAAATACTTCAACCTCATAAATTATTAGAGAATTATACATTCAAATAGCATTATTCAATTAAATTTAAATGGAACTAAGATATCTGGAAAATCTCTAATTATTTACATATTTAAAAAACACTTCTAAGTAAAGGTTAAAGAAGTCACAAGGAAATTAGAAAATATTTTTAGTTGAATAGAAGTGAAAATACAACATTTCAAAACTTGTGGGATGCAGCTTAAGCAGTGCATAGCAAGAAACTTATAGCATTGAATACTCATATTGGAAAAAAAGGAAGATTTCAGATAAGTGATCCAAGTGTCTAACTTAAGGAACCTGAAAAAAAGTATCAAATTAAACCCAAAGAAAGCACAAGGCAAGAAATAACAAAGTTAAGAGCAAAAACCAATGCAATTGAACATAGAAAAATAAATTAAAACTACCAGTGGTTTATTTAGAGGATCAATAAAATTGATAAATCCCTAGCCAAACTGTTCAAGGGAAAAAAAGAGATGATTATTATCATTACCAATAAAAAGAGGACATCACCACTGATTTTACACCCATTAAAAAAAATAAGGAAATATTACAAATGCCTCTATGTCCTTAAATTCAGCAATGTAAATAAAATGGGGGGTAAAAATCTTAAAAAACACAAACTGCTCCAGAAGAAATAAGTACCTTGGATGGCTTTTATATCAATGAAAGAAACTGAATGTGTAGTTAAAAATTATCCCACAAAGAAAATAACGGGAGATGGTTATAAAGCACGTCGTCTGACACATCCTGCCTGGATTTGAATTGTCTAGGTTTTCTAGTTACTCATTGTGTAATTTTTAGCTAATTATTTAACCTCTCTGTGCCTCAATATCCTCATTTGTAAAGAAAAAGTAATAAAATGTCTCTTCATAGGATTTCTGTGGAGCTTAAATGAGGACATACATACAAAGCACTTAGAAGAGTAGATGACAAAGTAGGTTCTCAATAAATGTTATCTAATGTTATGGCCACTATTTATTATACATACAACATGCTTGATTTTATTATTTAGAAATTGCAAATCAACAATTTAATAGGAAATCATTTATTTCTTTTAGTGAGTGTAAGGGGGAAAAGAATTATTCTTTGGGTGGAATAGAAACTAAATTTTAAAAAAAACTTTCAGGAGGGTAATTTATCAATACATAAAAAACCATAATAATGCTTAATCTCTTGACCAAGTAATTTTAGTTTTACAAATATATCAAAAATGCATAAACATAAATATATACCATATTTTATATACCAAGATGTCTAGAGCAGTATTATTTTTAAGAGAGAATTGTAACTAGCATAAATGTTTAACAATGTTGCAGACATTAAAATTCTACTTGTGAAGAATATTTAAAGATATTAAAATGTTTATGATACAATGTTAAGTGAAAAACTATAAAACTGTGTACAAGGTACAGTTTTAATTCTATCAAAGAAAGTCACATACACATATAAGTATGCACATACTAAAAATCAGATTAAAAAGAAATATGCAACTTGTGGTTTCATTTCCAGGATGCAAAGAGCTTAGAAACCAAGCAAGATAAACACCAAAAAAATCTTCACCTAAGTTTATCATATTCAAACTGCAGAAACACCTTAGCACTAGAAGAAAACTGGTAAGAATTTGAGTGAACTTCCCTTCAGAAATCAGACAAGCAAAACAACAGTGGAGTAAGATATTTAAAATGTTAAAAGAAAAAACCCACCAACTTAGAATTCTGTATCTAGCAAAATTAGCCCTCAAAAACAAAGGAAAAATAAAGACTTTCTCACACAAAAACTGAGGGAATTCATCACCATCACACCAGCCCTGCAAGAAATTTTTAAAGTTCTTCAAATTGAAGGAATATGATATAGATCAAAAACTCAGATCTATATAAGGAAAGAGAAAACATCAATGCAGTGGACTGAATGGTTACGTCCACCTGAAATTTATATGCTGAAATTATAACCTCCATGGTGACGATATCCAGAGCTGAGACCTTTGGAAGGTGATTTTGTCATGAGGACAGAGCCATCATAAATGGGATTAGTGCCCTTATAAAGCCCCCAAAAAAGCTCCCTTGCATCCTTCCCCATGTGAGGTTATAGTAAGAAAATGGCCATCAAAGAGGAAGCAACATCTCACTTACACTAAATCTGTTGGCACCATGATCTTGGGCTTCTGAGCCTCCAGAACTACGAGACACAAATATCTATTGTTTATAAACCTCCAAGTCTGCTATTTTGCTATAGCAGTCTGAATGCCTAGGACAATCAGAGAAGGAATAAATGAGGATGAAACAAAATTTTTTTTCTTATTCTTAATTGATTGAACAGCTGAATATTTGTTCAAATATAATATAAACTATTGATTCGGGGTGATAATGATGTGTCAAAGTAAGTTCATCAATTGTAACTAAGGTACCACTTCTGGTATTGATGTTGATGAGGGAGGCTATGCATGTTTGAGGCAGAGAGTGTATAGGAAATCTGTACCTCCCACTCAATTTTGATGTTAACTTAAAACTTCTCTTTAAAAAACTTTAAAAAAAAAAAGCAAAAAGAAGGAAAGAAAAAAAATAACAAAGAGAAAATAATTAAGAATATGTTAGATATTTATCCAACTTTTATTAATAATTACTTTAAGTAAGAATGATCTAAATACACCAAGTAAAAAAGAGATTGTCAGAGTGGATCAGAAAAATAAGACCCAACTATATGTTATATTCAAGAAGCCCACTTTAAATACAAAGGCACAGATTATACAAAAAAAGTAGGTTGACATAAAGGAGTGAGGAAAGATATACTATGCAACAGTAATTCTTAAAAGCTGGAGCATCTATATTAATTTTAGATAAAGCAGACTTCAGAACAAAAAAAAATTATCAGAGATAAAGAGGGGCAAAACGTTATGATGATGGAGTCAATTCTTCAGGAAGATGTAACAACCATGAACATGCATGAACCTAACAAGAGCATCAAAATACATGAGGTTAAAAGCTTAATACAACTACATTCTCTATGTGTAGAGGGAAAGGAAGATAGAAGATCTCTGTTTATGAGGAAGGTAGACTTAAGGGAAGTTTTTAATGTTTATTTTCCTTTTTTTTAAGTATTGGGGAGAATTGCCCATACAAACAAAAAGAATTAACAAGGAAGGCAGGTATAGTTCAGTGGTAGAGCCGTGAGGTCCTGGGTTCAATCCCCAGTATCTTCATTAAAAAAATAAATAAAAATGAGTGAGTGACTCTTTAACACAAGTGTAGGTAAAGGATTTCCCATCTTGACTCAAAACTAGGCGCGATAAAAGATAAATAAATTTGACTACATCAAATCAAAACAAAAAATTTAAAAACTTTAAAAAAAAATAAGTAACGAACCAACAGGAAGATATTGAAGTTTGAGTAAAAGGACAGCTAACTGATGGAGGAAAATGGGCACTGGAGGTGGAGACAGTGGTCTTGGGAACTGTTAAGAACACATCCCTCCAAGATGAGAGAGAATGAAAAATGGGTGTAGACAGTGATTGGTTGATGAAGGGACGGCAGATCAAGAAGCCGATACCTTTTATTTTCCTGGCATGAAGGGCTAGGCAGGGCACATAGAGGACTTGGATAGGCTGGCAAACGTTTTGAACACTTGCTGAGAGGAAGACGGGAGAAGTCGTCTTCAGATGAGAAAAGCTGAGTTCCATTGATACTACTACAGGCCAAGGAGAATTACTATTTAGTTTAAATTCTCTTCTTTTTCTACCTCCCAACCGAGAAGACAGAGTAAATTGTTTGGCTGCCTCTAGACCTGAGGAAAGGGGCCAAAATGTAGAATCTATTTTGCATGTGAATTTACATTGAACTCATCCTGGACGGAGCCCTAACCACGTGGCAGGAACTATGCTAGACATAAGGAAACATGACTTCTGTCGCGGGAGACTGATAACCTAACAGACGTCCGGGACCCAGGACACCCAGCACATATCATCTATGTACACATTCAATCTATTTTTCGGTGAATCACGAAATTCTAAACAGTAAAGAGTATCTACATTTCTAAAATATACATACTTGTTTAGATACCTTCTTGAATAAGTGCCTTCAAAAAGAGAACAAACAAAACAAAAAAAAAAGGTGTGCCAGTTACAAAAATTAAAATTAAATAAAATAAGTGATTGATTTTGGGGGGAAATACCCGTGGCCACCAACTAAAATATTTTTTTACTGGGAGGAACTCAAGGATGTCAGAACATACAGGTGCTGGAAAGTGAAAAGAGCCTTCACCCATTCAGGGAAGTGTAGGATTAATATACCCGAGCTCAGAGGCCAGGGAAAAAAGGCAGTTCCACATGGCTGTTTGTGCAGATTAAATTCCTATAATATCTCGAGCTTCCTGGGTAGCAAACTGTAGGTTCTTGATAAGTGGAATAATTCTGACTCAACTGTTCCCTATCTATTTATGATTGAATGAGGTATTTCATAACCATAAAGGTGAATCTGAGAGTGTTAAGAACATTATAAGAGCCTATACTTCAAAACATCAAGAAATAATTTTGAAAAATTAAAAAAACAGAACATTATAAGGTGGTCCTCAAAGCCACTGAACCCCCTAGTTCACACCATCTGGCTCTGCCACTCCCCTCGGCGGTTGCTTTACCCCTGGGTGTCTACAACCAGGCTGCCCCACAGGACTCAGCCAAAGCTCTATTTTCTGCATGAAGCCTCTGTAGCCACTCCAGCTGAAGGAGCTCACACTCCTCTGAATGTTTTGTCTCTACTGTTCATTTGGAGAAGCTGCAAAGCTTCAGAGAAAGAGTACAGACTCTTGGATTACATGAAAACATTATTCCGTTCTTAACTGCCATGTGGCCTTGGAGAAGGTGCACCTTCCAACCTCACCTCCCTCTTACCTTTCGTTGGTATATCCATGCTATGTGTGTGGCTTGTCTCCCATCACAGCTAGCCGTCTAATCTGCAAAGCCCAGTGCAAAATGAAAATAGGGAACAACCTTGTTAAAAACAAACAAACAGAAAAAAAAAGCTTTTTTCTTTTTTCCATAGTTTCTCTCCTTCTGTCAACCTGTGATGGTGTTTTGATTTGCTATTTAATGGCACACTCCCTTGGGCATGGGGATATTGGCAAGGTAATTGCAAATCCTCAAAGGCATTCAGAGCCCCTTACTGTAACCCAGCATGCAGGTGTATGTGTCCGACCTTGACCCTTCCTGCATCTGCACCCAGGCCCTACCAATGGTGGTAGAGGAGTGGATGGCGGGGACCCCATCCAGGGAGGTGGGGGGAAGCAGAAGGTGGGACTACACACAAGCCGAGACTGTAAGCCCCCAGTGCACGCTGCATTGTCTCATCGGACTTTACTTATAAAACACAAATTCAAAAATGAAATTAATAAGAATTTCAATTTTAGCAACTCCAGAGCATTAAACCCATAGGGGTCTCTTCTGCACCTGAGTCCTGTGTGACTGCGTGGTCACACGTCCGTAAAGCCAGTCATGCCTCTCCTACATTTTTCAGGATCTTGGAGTCTGAACACTTGTTGTTTTACATCTTTCAATCTTCTGTAACACTTGTGCTTAGCGAGGTCACTGCATTAGCTGGAGTATGGTGAATTTCTGTCAACTGGTTATTTTTCAATATGAAAAAAAATGAGTTAAGAATTGTAGACCTGGTGACCCATTGCTGAGCAACAAATGAAAAAAACTTTCCTGGCCTGGGTGAGGGGGGCTGCTTCTTTATTTAAACCCAGTGGGACCTCTGAAGAAAAAGTACACTCCAGAATAAGTCCCAGTGGATACATTTTATTAAGCATTTCCAGGAATTGGAGACAGGGGGTGTGGGTAGGAAGAGTACATAATCAAATAAACATGGATGCTCAGAATTCCCTGAGGATCCACCATCTTCATCTGAGAATGTGTTCTTCCAGAAGTGAAAAGATTACACACATGTGTATATTTTCTATCTGGGATGTAGAAAAGGAAACCAGTTCAGATCAGTCACCCTGCAGGAAACTCAGTGATTCACAAAATTCATTGTTCAGTCTTAGGACTTAATTTTAGTCCTTTGCTTTGGCCTTTTCTGCCAGGGATGCTGAGGGGATAGTTCAGCTTTGGAGGGGGGGTGCCACAAGGGTCCTCACAGGACCTGGGCTCCAGGTGCAGCTTTCACAGCATTAGCACTTTGGTCCTCACCACTTAGAATCTGATTTTCACCTTCCAGCGTTTGGTCCTTTCCAGGCCTGGTTGCTGGGGTTTAAGGGACACACCGTCAGCATAACCCTTTGCATCATTTTCTCTAAACTGCTTCAATATGAACAAGAAACAAAGAATGTGTTACTATTTCTGAATTACCTATAAGACAATCACAAAGCAACATATCACTTTGTGATTTCTATTCCTCATGTGAGTGTATTTTCTCCAACTCCTTCTCAGGAGGAAAGTGCTCAGCCAGGTTTGATTATTCTTCATAGTGATGAAAAATGAAGTTATTAGTCACTACTCTCTTTATCTCTACTTTCATATATTCTATAGAATGATGTCACCACTCAAGAGACCTTCTTGTAGCAAGATGTTTCCAAACCCTGTTTACAACGCTTGAGCAACTCAAGGTTAATAACAGATGTGAGGCATCATATATCACTGGTTGCCTCTGAGGGGATTCAGAAAGTTTGGCGGATGCAGTTGGACAGACATACAAGCAATAACAGAAAGCCAGCATTATGTATATTTTGGAAGGCAATGGTCCCGTGGGAAATAACAAAAAGAGAGGGCTCTGTGATGCCGTAAGAAAGAGCTTCCACCACGTTGCTATAATTCGAAAAGAATTTCTCTCCTATACAAAAACAAGGATGTAATCAGCATGGATTTTCTGGAATTAGAAGCTTTCTAGCAATCATGATTAAAAAGTTATTCTACACGTTCTGATTGCTATTTTTCAGATGTGTCATTCCTGGCCGCAATTCCATATGGAAGATTTGATGGGTGTACACCACTGCCACAGGGCTGGGAGCTGTAGCTACGGGAACTGTAACGAGGGTCTTACCTGCAGGCTGGTAAACCAAGACCGTGGGAGCAGGCAGAAGTTCCCCTCCATCCCCCACCTCCAGGGGATGAAGTGGGTTCAGAACCCCCAAAGAACCACCTGACTTGGGACCCTCACGAGGATCATCTCACTGGTGCTCAGCAAAACAATAAAGGCAGAGAGACTGAGACAGAGTCTCTGTGTGAAGGGGCTTCCACATACAAGCAGATAAATTACAGTGTGAGGTCAAAGGGGCAGCATGAGGCCAGCTGAGTCCTAAATATCAGAAAATGGGGCAAGAATTAAAGGGAAGACAAGATTCCTAAGGACTTTGTAGATGCTGACTGCGAGGGCAGCCCATTAACACGTCTACACAAGAGGGGGACTCTTGAATGAGGACACCTAATGATGAAAAAGTGCCCTGTAAGTCAGACCCCGCTTCCACTCAGAGTAGAAGGAAAACAAAGCCTGATTTATGCGGGAAAGCTCTAAAAGGCCCTCCAGATCTGTGGTATGAGCATATGGCACTCAGACTGCATCCCCTGTTTGTTCGACACAAAGAGAGCTCCCACCCAGCTGGATATGCAGGGCGTGGGGTGAGGTGAGGTCCTGGGTGCTTGTGGGTCGTGAGATTAAATAAGACCTGGTTCTTGGCATGGACTGGCATCGAGCGCTGTGGGCAGAGCAGGCCCTGTTTACTCAAGGGCTGATTTCTTCCACACTAACACTGGGCACTGGAGTCTCACCATCTCCTGGGACTCCCTTGGTGTGTTACTATGGCCAGTGTAGGGCAACACGTCTCCAGCTGGCTCCAAGAACCAGAAATGAATAAATATTGAAATTTTTTTTATCTTCCAGCTTGAACATCTCCTTTATGCAATCCTAATTTTTTTATTGAAGTGTTATTAATTTACAATGTTATATTAGTTTCTGGGGTACAACATAATGATTCAGTTATACATATATATATATATTCTTTTTCATGTTATTTTTCATAATAGGCTATTATAAGATATTGAATATAGTTCCCTGTGCTATACAATAGGGCCTTGTTGTTAATCGATTCTGTGTGTAGTAGTTTATGTCTGCCAGTCCCAAACTCCTAAAGTATCCCTCCCCCTACATTTCCCCTTTGGTAACCATAAGTTTGTTTTCTATGTCTGTGAGTCTGTTTCCATTTTGTAAATAAGTTCATTTGTGTTATTTTTTTTAAATTCCACATATAAGTGATATCATATAGTATTTGTCTTTCTCTTTCTGACTTATTTCACTTAGTATAATAATCTCTAGGTCCATCCATGTTGCTGCAATTGGCATTATTTATTCTTTCTTGTGGCTGAGTAATATTCCATTGTCCACATATACCACAAGTTCTTTATCCAATCACCTGTAGATGGAAAGTTAGGTTGCTTCCATATTTATGCTATTGTAAACAGTGCTTCTACCAACATTTTCAAATTGGAGTTTTCTCCAGGTATATGCCCAGGAGTGGATTCTGGATTATATGGTGAGTCTATTGTTAGTTTTTTGAGGAATCTCTATACTGTTTTCCATAGCGGCTGCACCAATTCACATTCCCACCAACAGTGTAGGAGGGTTTCCTTTTTCTCCACCTTCTCCAGCATTTATCATTTGTGGACTTTTGAATGATGGCCACTCTGACCAGTGTGAGGTGATACTTCATTGTAGTTTTGACAATTCTAATTTTTAAAATGGGCCTATGGAGCATGATATATTTGCCAGCGTATTCTAGGTTCTACGGAGGTGTCAAAAACACATTGGCATGTCCTGTCTTTATCTCAAAGGACAAGAAATAGATAAAACATAGCTCTCAGGGTGGGAGGAAGCAAGTGACTTGTTCACACTTCCTTATGACTTTTGGCCTCAAATGAGACTAGGGTTGAGGTCAGGGTTGACCCTTCCATACACACATACAAACATAATCATACAGACCACACAAAGTACAGAGGAAGAGGTTCTTCTGATTTTTGGAGCCATTGAAATAACAACACTATATAAAGGAAGAATTTTTTTCCAATCTGAGATGCATCCTCAGAGGCAGCACAGTTGTTTCCCTAAGGAAGGTGTCCCCTCCCCAGGGATGTGAATAGGTGTCAGGAAAAATAAATCAGTAAAAGAAAAAGGACAGACAACCGGGTTCTACAGTCAATTAAGTTTAGGAGAGTATGGCTGAAACAACATGACATAGACTTCTTTACAGTTTCCTTAGAACATTTGATACATGAATGTGAGTCGTCAATCTCTATGAGGGAGATTATTGGACCCTGAACTCTAGCTAGCTAGCTAGCTCTGTATCTTTTATTTGTCATGAGCATCTTCCAGACCAGCATTTCATAGACCAGTGGAAAATATGTCAATCTCAAGTCCTTGGTAAGATGGAACATGCAAAAAGCCCTGTAGGCACTGCACCCGTGTGCCAAAGCAACTACCCACGGCTGAGAGTAAAGGCGTCAATGCGTCCACCCTGACTCTGCAGTGATGTGACAGTTCTTAAGGCAGATGAAGACCTCTTCACACGGGTCTGCACACCATCCCGGCCTTATTGATCTTCTGCAGCTACAGAATAAATCTGGAAGAAATTTGTGGACACATTACAAAGTTTTAACCACAGCTGCGCTAATCCACCCAGACCAACATTTTGAAAGCGATGTTCATAGTGAATCAAGCTTTATAATCATGTAACCCGGTCCTCTGAGCCCAATCCACACTTAAAAGGACAATCATGGGCTCAGGAAAGTTTCCCTAGGGCCAATCTATAGATCAGTGGTTAATGAGACAATGATTTTTCTCTTCAGTAATTTGATTTACTAGCTCCCATTTGTGGGAGAGAGCAGGGGGAAAAAATGAAAACTTTTAATAAGTCTCCAAGATTGTTTTGAGCATTTAGTTGTTTGCCTGAGTGACAGTATCTACTCTTGGCTTCTGATGAGAATATTTTAAAAATTATTTTAACATAATTTCTGAAAATTAAATTATCTAGAAGCAAATAAAAGGCCAGAGATTCCTTA
The DNA here is from genome assembly GCF_048564905.1 of Vicugna pacos. Lineage (NCBI taxonomy): Eukaryota > Metazoa > Chordata > Mammalia > Artiodactyla > Camelidae > Vicugna > Vicugna pacos. Next base: position 10,445,851 of record NC_133001.1, on the reverse strand, counting down.
TATGGCTCCAGGAAGAAAGAAAGAAATTTCCCCCTAGGCTATAAAGATGTGATAGAGGCAGTGGTATCTGAGCCTTGAAAAATGAATAGCAAGAGGTTGAAACTTCAGGGCGAGAAAACAGATGTGTGAAGACAGAGGCATGAAACATCCTGAATATCCCCACCAGAGGGGGAACTCTGGGGTGGCTGGAATGTAGGTTTGTAGCAGAGAATGAGAGATACAGCTGGAGCGGCTTTGGAAGCTTTATTATTAAGGACCCTTTGTGCCATTCCAATGAGTTTGAAGTTTATCTTGCAGGCTGCCAGTGAAAGTTTCTAAGCATGGTAGAGTCAGTTTACTTACATAGGTACTTTAGAAAGACAACCTTAGGGAAAATGGGAAAAACACCCTCAACTGTGAGAGACTGGTAACCAGGGTGATCAATCACACAACCATCATAAAGTCCGGAGGAAACAAGCTGCAGGCAAGACCAGAGCTGAGAGTCAATTCTGAGATGCAATGATGAGGTTCAGAAACTAACTGGATGTGGCGGTAAGAAGAAAGGGCTAAAGAGAGCCCTGGGTTTTCTAACCAGGTATATGGTTCCATCATTGAGAGAGCTCAGGATTGCAGAAAAGGGTACAGGTTTGGTGGGAGTAGCTAATAGCACCGATTTAGCCTCAAAAAATATAAAAATAAAATAAAAACCATTCCAGTGGCTTAGGGAAAGGTACAAAGAGGAAACCTTTCCACATTCTTACAGGAGCTGCTATCTCAAAGCCCAGGGTGCCCACAGTTTCTCAGTTGTGGTCTTGTTTGGTTTTAGGGATTTTTCTTTTTCTGAATCTGAATACGATCAATATGTAAAATACCCACACCCATGGCTTCAACTGGACCTGAAGGTGTCATAAATCATACTGAGTTTGTTTTGATATCTTCAACTTCAACAAACGGTGAGTCAGATCAACTCCCTGTCAAAACGCCTTGCTAACCAGGCAGATATTCCAAAAGGCTTCCTGGTATGCCGGGTCATGGCACAGATACCGAAAATGGAGAAAGATAAGTCTTGGACCTCACCTGTTCACACCTAGCTTGAGTAAAACGGGTCAAGTACAAATATAAGAAGACGTTATTTGAGTCCATGCCTGCCTTCTCCTCTGCTCCACTGCTTTGGTGAAGCCAAGATGAAGTTCACAGTGAGTAGATTTTTTCCTTTTGAATTTATTACCTTAGAATTGGGGACTGTGGCTATTCTGAACTGAGGGAGTCTGCTTCTTATGACAATATCACTGTGATGGAAAAATAATAGTAATAATTGCTCTTTTCTTTTCATGGAACCATAGCATTTATAAGCATCTCTATAGAGAAGGGTAGTTATACTGGGATTAGACAGCTGTCTAAGGATCTTATATTATGATGTCTTTTAAAAATTACTTTCCAGATCTTTCTAGATCTCCTGATTCAGGTCTGGGCACAGAAGAAGAAAAGACAGACCACTCTACAGAGTTGTAAAATAATTAGCAAATAATTTTATAAGCTTAGAGAGAGAAAGAAAGAAGAAAATATTGCTTTGCCTGGTGACGGTAGACCAATGTCATTTGTGATTTCAGATTGTCTTTGCTGGACTTCTTGGTGCCTTCCTGACTCCTGCCTTTGCTGACTATGTAAGTCTCACGTTTTAAAGTGTGTTACCAAAATGCATTTGCAAAGAAATGCGGTATTAAATCACTGTCAATTTCTTGTAAATTTCAGAATATCAATGTCAGTGATGAAGACAACAGTGGTGGAAGTGGGCAGCAGTCAGTGAGCGTCAACAATGAGCATAACGTGGCCAATGTTGACAATAACAATGGATGGGGCTCCTGGAATTCCCTCTGGGACTACGAAACTGTAGGTAGTCAACATGCAGTATCTGTTCTTTACAAATATGGCATTTTTTTTCTAATAACAATTTAAATTTGCCTGCTAACCATTAGAAAGTTAAAAATAATATAAATTCAAACTGCACATAAGCATAGAGTTATAAGTAAAAGTGCCTGTTTTGTTCATCCAGTTTCACTCCCTAGATACAAGTGTTGTTATTAAGTTTCTCACAATAAGTTAAAATTCAAGCCAGTGAATAGTAATTAGGATCCACTATGCTGTGAGGCTCTAAGTCAAATAGGACATCCTTTTGCTTAACCTGTAGAAACCCTCAGTAAAGGTGAAAAACCCTCATAATATGACTGCATAGTCTATCTCATTCTATCTTCAATTTCCTTCTAAAAAGACAGAAATTGACATTTCATCTGTAACGCAAAAGGACCAAAGGAAATGTAAATGATAATATTAACTAGTAAGGGAAATAAAAACAAACAAACAAAAAAACAAAACAAAAACAAAAAACCAGTTGGCTCCAGTTAAGATGCTCAATTCTGCAATTAACAGCTCTGTATTTAATAAACTTTGTACTTGAAAAAAGCCAGTTTTTACAGTTTCAGTTTTATCATCTGGTCAGTTAGAAAACTAATTCCTGTCTTACTTGCCTCCTTGAAATTCTGTGAGGATCAAAGGAGATCAAAGTATGATAGAATTTAAGCATTTATTTCTGCAAAATAGACATATGTAGAGGGACTGTGTTGGGGCTAGCACCTGAAGAGAAAGCAACGAATTCCACACTCAGTCTCTCCTTCAAAGAGTTTGTGGTCTGTCCTGACAAATGTTAGTAATAAATACAGCTGCAAAGCAGGGTCACATCCAGCGCTCTTAAGCCAGTTCATCGCGATCTCAGAGTTCCATTCCCTTCTGCTGCCGAAACTGGTTTCTGATGAGCAAAGCACCTTGGAGAACATACCATCTTCTTTAACAGGGCTTCGCTGTGACCAGGCTCTTTCACAAGAAGGTGTGCATTGTGCACAAAATGAACAAGGAAGTCATGCCCTCTCTTCAAGCCCTTGATGCACTCGTCAAGGAAAAGAAGGTAAAAATAAAGTCTTCTTATTTTTGCGTGGGGGAGATCTTATGATTTCCAATAAATAACAAGGTCACAAATGTTCCTTCGTAACCACAGTGTGATGTAGTGTGCAGCACTGAAGGGGGGGAGTTGGTGATTGCCTGCGGAGGGGCAGCTACCACCACACTCAAGTGCTGTGGCTCACACCTGCCTCCACAGAGGCCGAGCAGAACTCCTCACCTTTACTGTCAGAGGAGTTAAGCCCTGTCCACGGCAAGGGGAGCCCTCAGCACTTTCCAAGGACATTTTTCTGCAAGATTTGGGTTAAAGTTGTTAGATTTAGTAAATGAAAATTAGAATATACCCAGCTGAGTTTGAACTTCAGATAAATAATGGGTAATACCTTTAGCATAAGTATACCCTGTGCAATACTGGGGACATGTTTATACTTACAAATGACTTGTTGTTTATCTGAAATTAAAATTTAGCTGAGTGTCCTGTGTTTTATCTGGCAACTCTAGTCGGGATGGGTGAGGAGAGGGGATCCATCATTTTCCAAATTGCTCCTATTCCTATAACTGATAAATGGGTACCACTCATTGACAGTGTAGAGAAATTAAATAGACCCCCTTCTCAGAAGCTGATTTATAATATAACTGAATCCAAAAAATATCAGATAACAAGATGAGGTCCAGGCTTCAGAATAAATTTATCCTCAGACTTCTGCTTTCATGAAGGTTTCCGACCAGCTAAACCCCTTAGGATACTTAGAAATTCTGAGCTATACAGGGTTGCCATTGGTCCTTCTTCATTTTCGTTATGGAAGAATTATAGCCAAGCAATACCGGCTGTGGGTCTTGTACCCAGCCCCTAATTCAACAAGCCACTGGGCGTAGCACTCACTCTCTCTCCTCCTTTCCACCTGTCTTCTCCACACTCCGCTTCAGGGCAAAGGACCAGGGGGACCACCTCCCAAGGGCCTGATGTACTCCGTTAGCCATAACAAAGTCAATGACCTGGACAAGTTTGGGAAATCCATCGTGACCATGTGCAAGGGGGTTCCAACATACATGGCTGAAGAGATTCAAGGTGAGTAGCCTCCCTACTGTGTGCTGCAAGTTAGCGCCGGTGGGATTGGCAGGCGATTCTCGGCCACGCCTACAGAGGGCACCAGGTACTCAGGAGATGGTAATCAAGGCGGACACTCACGCAGCACTTGCCCTGTGCTGCGCTCTATTCTGCGTGCTTTAAGTAACTCACTTGCTGCCGACAGCAATCTTATGTGCTAGGTTTTATTGTTTTCCTCACTTTCTGGATGAGGAAACAGGCACAGAAAGGTGACAGATCCGTTGCCGGGGTCAATCCTAAGCATTTTTGGCTCTGGATTCTGTGCTTTTAAGCATTCTGAAACACTTTCTCTCAAGAGTGAATCTAGAGAAAACTCAAGACATATTTTTAAAAACAATGCATGAATTGCTAAGTGAAAAGAGAATGCCAATAAAATCTACTGACTTTTAATAGCTCAAACAATCACTAATTCTGGGCATTCAAAGAATAACTTACACAAAAACAAAGTGTTCACCTAGGAGTCTAACATACTAGCAACTTTCCAGACCTCTGAATTGATTGATTTAATCTTGACAGCCAGCTAGCTAGATCTTGAAACACTGCAGAGTTAGTTTTGAAACTGTGACATTCCTCTCCTATCCCCCTGCCCTCCCAATAAAGTACTTGAAAAGGCATTGATACTTGTTTCTTCTTTCCTTTTTATCAGGGGAAAGCCTGATCTTGTACTCAGAAAAGTGCTTCATTACTAATATACTCTGGATTCTGAACATTTCCTTCTGTGGAGAAACAGTGGAGTACTAAAAAAAAAAAAAGTTGCTGTGGATTTAGTCATCAGAATATTCTATACAGAAAAATATGAGTTCTAATGGTTTTTATCATGTCATTCTGAAATGTTTTCTCCTAATTATGTTTGGTTTCTTCAAGTGTCAATAAACCTATTTTAGCACTGAGTTCAGCTTACACTAAAACTCTTTATGATTTCCATTTGGGATGCACAGGATCAGAAGCGCAATGTGGTGGTGGCAAGCTGTCAAAGTGCACTAGACCCAACAATTAGCCTGTATTCAGGGCCTACCCCTTATAAAGAACCGCTTCAGCTGCTTCTGATGCTACCAACCACAGCTCTGGAAATGGTTCCAAGACCATCGAACTGCTCTGAAGACTGCTCTATAGTTGATGTGAACAGCAACATTTCAGATCAGCAAGGGCAGAAATCCACTCAGAGTAGCTTAAGCCAGAAAAGGGGGCAGGGGTGGTTATTGCAAGGTACTGGAGTATCTAAGATACTCTTGGGGCAAGAAAAGCAGCTGGTATCAAAAAACACTGGAACTAGGAACTATATCAAGACCAAGATCCAAGTCTCCTTCTTTCTCCTTGAAACTGTTGCAGAAAAACGTGTTACAGCTCAGTGTTACAGCTCAGTTGTGACAGCAACCTGGATCTGGGCGAGAGACCAAGCAGCACTTGGAGAGTTGGAGAACTCAGGTTTACTACGCCAGCGGGCCCAGAGGAGTTAAGCTCTGGACCCCGTTTACACAGGCTTTTATAGGCTGCCAGTTTACACGTTGCAACATCATATGCAAATAAGGTATAACAAAAGTTGACTAATTAGGAACAAGCTTTGTAGAAATGGACCAATCAGGAGGAAGAGAAATAACCAATCAGGAGTGAGGGAAATGGACCAATCAAGAGTGAAGGAAATAACCAATCAGGAGTGAGCTCAGGGAATCAATAGAATTTTAGGGGTAAGTTCCACTTTCCTAGAAGTAAGCCATTTCAGAGGCAAAAATTGAGATAGAACTGCTGGGCCAGGGAACCGGATGGTGCTGGCAGGAGAGTAGTGGCCCTGCCTGGGGGTCCTGCTGGTCTTTTTATGGGGCTTCCCACCTCAAAACCACATATTAACTCCTCTTAAATTCTGCTTCCCTCCTTTTTAACAAGTCTCCACATCTCATGGCTTCAGGACATTTTGGAAGGTCTACGATGCTGGTAGTGCACATCTTATGAACAGCAATGAAATCACCTCAGGCAACAACATAAATGGTTCTGAAAAATAGCATTGGTTCCGAAAAGCAAATTGCAGAAGAAACTGCATTGTATTTATATGAAGTTCAAAAACAGGCAAAACTAAACAATACATATTTTAGAAATACATTTGTATGTGGTAATAGTAGGACCAAAAACAAAGGAATGATAACACAAAATTTGGTATAATCGTATAGTCCTGAGATGGAGACAAGGGTTCTTAGAGGGGCAAATGGATGACTTTCAAGGCAGTGGTGATGCTCTCTCTCTTTCTCAAACTAGATTAAGGCAAGGGAACTCCATAAGTGTGTGTTGTATCATTAGTCTTTACACTTTACAGATTTTTTTTAAAGTCTTTTGCACTTACTCAATACTTGAGTAAAACAAAACAACAACCTACGCAATGGGAGAAAATTTTTGCAAATGATGAAACCGACAAAGGCTTGATATCCAGAATATATAAGCAGCTCATACAACATAATAAGAAAAAAACAAACAACACAATCCAAAAAAGGGCAGAAGACCCAAACAAGCAATTCTCCAAGGAAGAAATACAAATGTTCAATAGGCACATGAAAATATGCTCAATATCACTAATCATCAGAGAAATACAAATCAAAACTATGATGAGGTATCACCTCACACCAGTCAGAATGGCCAGCATTAATTATAAATTTTAAAAGTTAAAAGCACAATAAGTAAGTTAATGTTATGAAGATGATAGGAGGGCAAGACCCACGAGGATGGAAAGAAACTGCTCTTTCATTCCAACACAAGGCAGGGGACTCTCATTTCTTGCTGAAGACCGAGGCTGGTGGTTCCAAACACTCAGCCTTTGACCCAAGCCCCTAGAAGAGCGGTGTAACTGAAAATGACTTCATTCAGCACCAGAATGCCAAGAGGTCTGCAGAGAGAAGCCACTGTTCCCGAGCTGTGCCAGTGCCAAGCCCTGCTCTCCGGACTCTAAATCACTGCTTGGAAGCCAGCTGTGCAGCTGGCCACTGGCAGTTTTGTTTGGTCTGTGGATAACCTCAATTATCTGGTGATTTCATCACCCCAAGAGGCACCGGAGAGGAGCAGATACTATCCTGTTACAAGCCTGACCCTTAGAGGGAAACGTTAACACAAAATATTTTAGATAAGTTCTTTCCCACTGTTAGAATATTTGTCTGGTGTCCTCCCAGTTGCTCTTCTGACATAATTATATGGCTTAAACCAAATCCTCACTGGTTGAATCCTTCCAGAACATCCACTAATAAATTTTAACCTGAAGCCAATTTTCCCAAGGTACTTTCATATTGATAGGTACCTATGTCTGTTCACTGAGTTTTAAACTTCCCAAACATTCAAAAGTTAGAAATAACCAATCAAGAGTACTGGGAAGTACAGCCAAATTCAACCATAAGAGAAAGTATGTCAAAATTTACCATTAAATCACTCCTACCTAGATATTCAGATTAGACGGGGTCTGTTTTAAAACATCATCTTTCCTAGTATTATCTTGATCCACAGGGTTCAAATCAGACAACAAAATCACAGCTCAGTCCCCTTAACTAAGAACGTCACCAATAGCACATCCTATTTGCAACTCTATATTTATGCTACTTATGTGTGTGTGTATTTATCATACACCATTAAGCACCTCCTATGTTATAGAAAAAGTGGGAAAAAAAAGCAGTTAAAGTGCCTGTCTTCATGAAGTTTACATTCCAGTGGTGGGAAAAAGCAATAAATAAATATATATACAATATGAATAATGATGATAACTGTTAAGAAGGGAACAGAATAACATGAAGGAAGTCGGTGAACCATCAGTGGAAGGTTGGGCAGGGAAGAGGTTGCTGTTTTATATTAGACAGGCAGGTGTGTAATAAAGAACATGGGTGGCTTGTCTCCCAGCTTCCTAGGAGGTAGTCTCAGAATGCTTGTAATTTCCTAAATGAGATGACTCAGGATAGGGGCGGATCATGCCAGAAAGACCAACCATGTGGTTAGAGGGTTTGAGCTTTGAGCTGCATTGTACCAGCCTGACCTCAGGGGAGGGGTGAAGGCTGGAGATTGAGTCACAGGACCCATGATTCAATCAATAGTGAACCTAATGAAGAAAGACTAACCAGGAAAAACTAGGGACCCCCAAGCTCGGGTGAGCTTCCCTGGTTGGCAATACTCCACATCAGTGTGTCAATGAGGGTGACAATCCTGACTCTACGGAGAGGGGACAAAGGAAGATTCATGATTGGGAAACCTCCCAGACCTTGTCCTATACATCTCTCTTCAGCTAGTTCTGATATGTGTCCTACTGCTATAGTAAAACTGAGTTCTGAGTCACTTAAGTGAATAATTGAACCTGAGAGGGAGTTGAGAACCCCTGAATTTTTAGCCAGCTGGTCAAAGTGACGGTGGCCTGATGACTCCAGACCTTGTAGCTAATTTCCAAAGTGAAGGCAGTTTTGTGGAGACAATAATGTCTACAAGTTTGATCATATTGCTTCCTTTACTATAATCCCTCTTTTCAAATTTTTCTTGCCTAATTGCTTTGGTTAGAACATTGAGAGCAATGTGAAATATAAAGGTGATAGCAGATATACTCAGCTAATACTTCCATTTTTTTCACCATTAAACAGTATGCCAACAATCAGTTTGTCAAGGATAGACTAGAAGATATTTTTTCCCTAATTTATCTAATATTTGTTGGATTGCCTTCATTTAGAAAAAGAGAAAGAAATTAGTAAGATAATCTTTAAAATATTTATCTTTGGAAGGTATTATTTTAAATGAAGTAAGAGGAGAAAACCTTGGTCAGATAAGAAAATGCACCTATGATTTCAGCATTATTAAAAGGTCGGTTTTACAATGCAAAATAAAGCATCAAACTTAATCCGAAATGGGCTACACCTTATAAAGAATTGTTCTTACCTAATTGGATTGTCCTGCTTTATAGTGAAGGTGCAAATAATGCTCCTTGAAAGCATGACACTCAAAACTGGTTGGAGTATACGCATGTCTAAAGACCTCTCCTGATTACTCTTGCTTCTGTATGGAACTAGAGCCCACACGTGTCACGGCCAATGTTATCAAATATCAAGCAAACAACAATTCGCAGGGTCGCAGTTCCCTAGCCCCAAAAGGGAGATTCCTAACCAGTGCCCCATTAATCGAAAAGGGGAGAACCCAACTGGTGCCCCATCAGAGATGGAGATGAATGAAAGACCAAGGCTAGAAAGGGAACATCCTGACCAACGCTCCACCACAAGCGAGGCCAACGCAATAGGGGAGGACACCCTGGTGTCGTCACACGTGAGCCCTGTCACTCAAAGACGTCCCAACTGAACAATGCAAGTTCTGACACACACATATGGACAACAAACATCGTCCCACAAACAAAAGATCAGATGAGGTGTGGCCCCCAGATTTCACTTCCACTTCCAAACGGAGGCCTCCAAACAGATGGGCCCAGAGAACGGACCCAGAGGAGCTCACTATGAGCCCAGAGATGCTCACTTCCCGGTGGGAATGAGTCCAGATGGAGTGGAGAGAATTACCAGCCCGTGGGAGCTGGAATGACTCACCCTCAGGCAACACCACATGTGGACCGTAGCCATGGATGTTTCTCACCTCCAAATAGCCTCCTGCCACCAGGTGGCCGGTGCCTGTCAGGGAGAGCCCCTCCCTGCTACACCCTGGAGCAAAGTGAGCTTGGCAGCTGCTGGGACCCAGGGAAGGAGCTGCCCTTGGCTGGGGTCGACCCTCCACCAGTACAGACTCCTCCGCTGGCTCATCAGAATTGTTACCCAAGGCAAGTTCATGTACCCGAGTTCATGTTCCCGCCACTCCATGAGGCCAAACAAATGGAAACGCTGGAATTTGGAGCAGAGAAAGGCTTATTGCTGGAGTCGAGCAAGGAGGACTGGGTGGCCCATGCCCAAGAAAACCCCGAGTCCCCTGAAGGGTTCCAGCAAAGCCTATTTAAAGGCCAAGTGAGGGAGCGGGGTCACAGGGTCTGTGATCAGCTCATGCACAATCCTCTGACTGGTTGATGTTGAGGGAACAGGGCAGTCAACACCATCAACCCTTAGGCGCCAGGTCATGAGGTGGGGGGGGCACGTGCCCTCAATCATCAAGTCATTAATTTCTTCCCTTTGGTGGTGGTTTTTAGTATCTGTAAAACTCAGGAAATATACATGAGATACAGTTATCTGGGTACCTCGGAGAGGAGCTGCAGCACAGGACATGGGGGAGGGGTGTGTCCCCGGAAGGCCCCCGAGGGTCCTGCTCGGTTACATCATGTGACATAAGCACAGCTGAACAAGGTTAGCAGAGGGTCCCTCCGAATGACCTTAGTGTGAGCCCCCACACAGTTAATTTGGATAACTAAAATTCTTACACAATTTTCTTAAAATCTTTTACTTCGTTTGGTATGTGTTACCTGTGAATAGTAAGGAGAGAGCCCCAAAACAGAGCCCTAGCATGTTTGGGATGCCTCAAATGGGCACGAGTTTTCCTTATGTTTAATTCCCCAAAGTTAGCTGGCTCTTCTACTTAATAAAATTCTCCAGTTAGGGGACAATTGAAGCAATTGACAACCGCCCCTTTTCTTTTTATCATGCTCTGCTTGGTTGGAATGACTGTGAAAGCCCATCACACACCATACCTTTTACTCTTGAAAATTCTGAAGGGGCTGACAGTCAGGTTTTGCCCCGTGGCAACTGCCCTCCACTGCACCCTCTGCCATCCTGAACGTGGCAGTATTTGCATCAGGAAACAGGGTCTGATCAGAGGGAGCCTCCATACTGGAAATGTCCACCGTGTCAAACGTTTTCTTTCCTGGGCTTTGGTGATGCTACTGAAGTTACTTTGGGCACTGGCCCCTTCCCTGCCTGGAACGGCAGTTCTTATTACAATTCTGTTGTTGAAATGTCTTTCCCAGACCATCTGAGCAAAATGGAAACTGGGATTGTGACTGCAGTCAGTTGCTCTCGGGCTGAGATATTTGGACATCAGGGTTTGGAATGCACCTAAGTGCCCCTCATCCCACCCTCACTTCCAGCCCCCCGGGGGCTTTGCTCTTTGTCCCATGAATGTGCTGTTCCAGCAATGTTTTCTTTCCCTTGCTTGACTCATGAGCTGGTCAGCCCGTCCCTCTGTCTGGTCTTTTGTCACAGTGCAGGTAACAAAAACATCTCCACTTCCGGTCTTTCAATGGTATCCTTCCATTTCTACTGCTAAAACAAAATTTTACTGTATGTTTATTATTTGTTCATTCAAAGGAAATATAGAAGAGAGTGGGGTTAATATATAGACTTTTAATGCCCCCTTGGACCAGGGACTGGAGAGAAAGTTGAGCTGATGCCAGATCCCACCAGGGTTTTGTCAAAGGGCTTTGTGGGTCTCAGGAGTGGCCCGTGCGCCCATGACAGGGCTGTGGTGACTTTGGAGCTAAGGGATGGGATGGAAAACTGTTGAGCTGCTGATGTCCACATGGCTTCAGGGGCAAGTGGCCATATTAGCATTGACCTGGGCACTGCAGCCAGATAATGACAGAGGCAGGTCCCACATGCATTTTTTTTTTCACAAATGCAAAAATAAGAACATTGAAAATCATCTTTCCATGTTCTTGATCTGCATTAAGAATTTTTGTTCCAGAAATCTGTGGATTTGCTCATCTACCACCTGTTTGAGGAAGGTGTGTGTTTCTCCATTCCAAGCTCTCATCTGGCTCCCCTGGTGTGAGGTAGGTAGGGCAGACATCACGTTGCCCATGTGGAAACTGAGGCTTAGCCAGGTGAACAATTCACGCAGACTCATGCAGCTAGTAAATGCTGGAGGACCAGGACTGGGTCTCAGTTTGGTCCTGAGTCCAGTTTTCTCTCTTGCACATTTTATTCACATAACATCATTCATTGAGAAAGCAAGCAGAGGATATGGAAAAAGGGCTTTTATCTGCATAAATATCAAAAGCTAAGACTTAGTTGAGTGCTAAGTCCTCTGTTTGTTCTTATTGTGCAGAATATCAAAGGGTAGAGCTTCAGGGTACAGAGTCCCAACCCCCCTCACATACACACACACACACACACACACACACACACACACACACACACAGAGTTCATCTCTCTAAGACCAACTCCCTCCCAGGATCTTTTGAGCTCTTTAGCTAACCTCACAAGGCAGCCAAACCAACAATGCTGTTTTTCATGTGTGAGCTCTGTGGATGCACCCTCCCTCTCCAGTTGTTCATCTCTTCAGTGGAAATTGCTCAGGAAACAGTGAAATTAGGCATAGCCACTCCAGCTCCCTACCCACACATCTCCCAAGATCCAAATTCTCGGAATCTCTAAGAATTTCCCCGGGGAAGTGATATGGGGGGGAACCTTCCCACTTAGATCCTTAGAAACAAGCCTCCTCCAACTCCTTACCCCAGGCCCATCAGGGCAGCGTAGGAACTTGGTCATCTTCTGTAGTGCAGGGTAGCAAATGGTGTGGGGTGCTGGACTGAGCAGAGCTCAATTCAAAAACTGGTCCTTAAGGCTCCTCAGTGATGTCTTGCTGCAACCACCTGGGAATCCCCCATGAGAGGTGCTAGGTGAGCCCCAGTCAATCCACCCAGTCAATACATAAGCAATAATGATAAATTACTGTTTTAAGTCATTACATTTTGGGGTGCTTTATTTTGTAGCGGTAGACGGCCAGAATGTGAGCCAATGCTAATATCTCGACCGGCCACTGAAACCACACAGCACCCTGCTGGGCAGAGAATCTGCCACTCTACCATCTTCTCTTTCACCCCCAAACTCATCACAGCCCCTGGTGCTGGTCCTGCCTCCTCTGCCCAGCTGTCAAAGCCCTTTGCAAAGGTTTTAGCATCTTTTCAGTTCCCTCTCCAGCTCGTTTTACTTCACAGGTCCATAGTGTGAGACATTGGCAGCAACTTGAGAAGTGAAAGCAACTCCATATCAGATCTGTCCCTTTGGCTCTAACCCTGTGCTCTGTTGCCTGTGCTTAGTCACGCTGATTCTACACCTTCCAAAAATGTTGCCTACAGCCTGAAATAGACAGGATGGCCCATCCTCAAGGCTCTGACCTTTAAGGGTGTAACACTTTTCCATTCATAAAGAGATTAAAAGTTGCAGAACAGAGAAAAGCATTTGTCTCTTTGAAGGTTTACAGGAGCATCATGACCTGACCTATGCGGACGGCTGCGAGAACAAAGGATTCTGCCACCAAGAAGTTTGCAGCAATCAACCACACCCCCTCCCCTTTTTAGTATAAAAGGAGCCTGAATTCTGACTTAGGGAAGATGGTTCTCCAGGACATTAGTCCTCTGTCTTCTTGGGCTGCTGGCTATCCGAATAAAATCATTATTCCTTGCCTCAACCCTTATCTCCCGATTTATTGGCCTTTGGACTAGGTAACAGACCCACTGGCTTAAGTTCTCCTGGGGCTGGAAGGAGATGGCAGTCCCAGTTCTGCAGGGATGAACATGTCCATGCCTCCCCTCCTTCAGGAAGACTCAGGCTCAAATGGACTGAACTGACCCTTTGGTTTTTAACTAGTAGACTACCTTTGTTTTTGCTCCCAAACATACTTAATGTCAAGAAGCACTCTGAGATTCTGATTCTCCAGAATTCTGCACTGACCTCTTATTTCACAGGCTCTGAGGATCAAAGTCCTGTGGGCAGCTGGACAACATGCCTGACAGCCCTAACAAGACCGTGGTGGGTCTGGTAGCATCAGAGCTCCCCATGAGGCCTTCCTGTTTAGAGCAGGGCAGATGTTCACAGGAACCCATCAATATTTTTGGAAACTAAATATGATCACTTATAAAACTTCAAGTGTTTCTTCCCTGTTTGCTTACTTTTTACATCAGCTCTGCAGAAGTAATTTTACAGTAGAGAAAGCAGAAACCCTGTGTTTGAATTCCAGGATCCTCGGCCCCTACGTAAGTCAGAGGCAGAGGCCTCATCACCCACTCACCAAACAAGATATAGTCATTTAAATGATTAGAAAACATTTAGATAGATTGCAAGTTGATGATACAAAAACCAACGTCCTGACAGTAGAACAAAGAAACATCAAAGTTAAGTAATTATTTATAAACAGAAACCAGAAAATCTAGTTCCCAGAAACTAGCAGCGGAAGAAAATGGCACAAAAAGGATTTTCGTGTTTAAACTTAATCTTTCAAAGCTTCAACTCCTTCTCTTCCCACTTACACACTGTCAGCATCCTTCTCACTGTCTTGAAGGGTCACATGATGGAAAGAGCCAAGGCAAATGAGCCCAGGCCAGCAGCCCAGCTCCACCTCTCACAGGTGCACAGTTTTTCAAAGAAAGCTACTTGACCTCTCCAAGCCTCAGGCAGTAAAGCTATTCTACCAACAGCAGGTTGTGGTGAAGGAAAGTGCAGTGTTTATTGTAGGGTGCCAAGCAAGGAGAATGGGCACCTAATGTTCAAAACGTCCAGACTTCCCGATGGCTTTCAAGGAAAGGTTTTTAAAGACAGGGTGAGGGAAAAGGCTGTGGGGTGCGTGATCAGCTCGTGGACATTCTTCTGACGGGTTTGGTGGTCAGGTAATTGGGAGCCGGCTTTGTCAGCCTTCTGGATCCAACTGGTCTGGAGTGTATGTGCTTGTGATCATCATACAGTTAACTCCTTCCACCTGCTGGGGGTTTCAGTATGTGAAAAACAGCTGAAAGACATGGCTCAGGATATTATCTATAGCCCTTGAGGAAGAGCTAAAGGTCCTTAAGTTTATTTAATGGCTAAACTATCACTTTATCTTGCTTGACTGTTTTGCTTTGTTTTTGCATTTTCTCACTTCCCTGATTAAAATTATTCTTTGGAACTCAGGGGAGGCCTAGGAGGCTAAAGTTTTTCTACAAACAAGCGTCAGGGGAAGGACACAGTGGGTGGGTGGGTGGGTCTGTTCTGGGAAGGCCCCATAAACTCCTGCTCTGTTACATAATCTGGGACATTGCTTTGCTGTCATCGTAAAAGTTCCCTTTGCCTTTATTCTGAGCGGTTGTATTAGTCAGAGTTCTCCAGAGAAACTGAATCAAATGCAAGGTATAGAAAGAGAGGCCAAGAGAAAGAGATTAATTTTAGGGAAGTGGCTTATGCGATGGTAGTGCTTGGCAAGTCTGAAATCTATAGAACAAGCCAGAAGGCTGGAGACCCAGGGAAGAGTCAATGTGGTGGTCTTGACTCCCAAGGCAGTGTGGAGGAAGAATTCCTTCTTCTGCAGATCTCAGCCTTTTCTTTTTAATACTTTTAACAGATTAAATGAGTCTTACCCACATTATGAAAGGTAATTTGCTTTACTCAAAGTCTACTGATCTAAATGTTAATCATATCTAAAAAAATATCTTCACAGCCACATCTAGAGTGGTGTTTGACTGAAAAACTAACCATCATAGCCTAGACAATTTAACACATATAATTAACCATCACAATGGGTTCTCTTTTTCTTTTGCATTTTGCCTTTCTGTGTTGGTGTGCTCTTTCATTTTAGTGGATGGTCCTCAAGCACCATCTTGAGAAACTATGCATGGCAGGTGACTTTCTGAAGACCATGAATTTCTGAACATACCTTACTGTATCCTGACATATCAGTGACAATTACTGTGTAGAATTCTGGGTTTTCCTTTAGAAGTTCAGAGGCTTCATTATCTACTGAGGGCAAATTCTGCTGTTGAGGAATCCAAGGCCATTCTGATAACTTTTTCTCTCTACGTGACCTGATTTTTCTTCTTAGAGCCCTGTGAAAACATCTCTCTATCCCAAATGTTCTGACATTTAATAACGAGTTTAAGGTAGGTCTATTTTTGTCCCTTGTTTTGGAGACTCAGAGGGTCCTTTCAAGCTAGGAACTCATGTCCTTCAGTTGAAGAAATGTTCCTTGTCATGAACATTTTCTTTGCTCTCACCTTCTGTAATCCTGTTATTCTGATGTTGGACCCCCTGCACGTGTCCTCCTTAGTGTACGTTCTCTATTCATCTTTTTCACCTTATTATGTTTTTTACTCCACTTCCTAAAAAAAAGCCTTCAAGCTTATTTTCCATTTATTCTGCTGAGGTTTTCATTTGTACTATTGTGTTCCAATTTCTAAGAGGCTTTTTTTTTCTTTCTTAGCATTTCTTTTTTTCCTAGTACCCTTTCTGTCAAGCTCCTTTCATAAAAGTGAACAAAGAACTAGTGAAGAGTTTTAAGTTCTTGCCTTCTCACCCTCTCTACCTTGATGAATGCTCATGACTGTTCTTTCCTAGAAATGTGTCATTTCCCTTCTCAATTCCTCTTCCTCTGCCACGCTCTGTAAAAACGCTGATGTCTACCTGGGCTCCATTCTTCGACCTTCATCATATTACTCTCTTTATTTAGCCAGAATATTATGTAAGCACACTCATAGCTTCAGCTTTTACACTCATGACTTCCAAAGCTCTTCACCCCAGTCATCATTCCTGAGCATAAGATTCACACAGACACGTGTTTTCTGCATTCCAATTTTCCAATGAAATCTGAAGCTGCAGTATCAATTAAGAGTAAAGAAAGATGTGTTGGAAATTTTGGGGAAAAAAGACTATAAAGAGACATCTTAGAGAGGGAGAAAGTAATTCAACTGAAAATATACAGTAGGACCACCCGTATGTATCTGAACTACAGCAGCAAGGAAGACTAGAAAGGTTTTAACTTTACATTAGGAGAACATGATTCATGGGGAAATATCCATATGTGGAAAAAGTATTCCAAAAACTGGAATATGCTGACAAGTTATGAATAGAGTTTGCTGGATTTGAATGTTTTACTTTCCTTTTTTTCTCTTTCCCACAGTCCCTGAATTAACTGCATGAATAAGAACTATATTTTAAGCTGGTTCCATTACTCACTAGTTTTGTGATGAACTCCTTTCACTCTTTAGCTTTGTAGTTTCTGTCTTCAGACATCAAATTCTAAAGACTTCTTGTCTATCACCTGAGGTTTTCCCTCTCCCTCTGAGTAAATCTGATTTCCAGAGGACTGTGTTCTGGGCATGGGTCTCTATTTCTTCCATGTTGGTGCCTAGGTTTCTAACATTCCCATTGGGTTTTCCCTCCATTTCAGCCCAAGATGAAAACTCCCCTATGCCGTAAGGGTCTTGAGTCTTCTTTATGTGTTTATTGATTGACTCCACTGTTCTGTGGAATAAACTCACACTTTAATGCCTAAATTTATGGCTGTGAGGAAGATAGCAAGTCAAGTTAATTCTCAACTTTTTTTTTAACATTTTTTATTGATTTATAATCATTTTACAATGTTGTGTCAAATTCCATTGTAGAGCACAATTTTTCAATCATACATGAACATATATATATTCATTGTCCCATTTTTTTCTCTGTGAGCTACCACAAGATCTTGTGTATAGTTCCCTGTGCTATACAGTATAATCTTGTTTATCTATTCTACATTTTGAAATCCCATCTATCCCTTCCCACCCTCAGCCCCCTTGGCAACCACAAGTTTGTATCCTATGTCAATGAGTCTATTTCTGTTTTGTATTTATGCTTTGTTTTTGGTTTTTGTTTTTGTTTTTGTTTTTTAGATTCCACATATGAGCGATCTCATATGGTATTTTTCTTTCTCTTTCTGCCTTACTTCACTTAGAATGACATTCTCCAGGAGCATCCATGTTGCTGCAAATGGCATTATGTTGTCGGTTTTTATGGCTGAGTAGTATTCCATTGTATAAATATACCACCTCCTCTTTATCCAGTCATCCATTGATGGACATTTAGGCTGTCTTCATGTCTTGGCTATTGTAAATAGTGCTGCTATGAACACTGGGGTGCAGGTGTCATCCTGAAGTAGGGTTCCTTCTGGATATAAGCCCAGGAGCGGGATTCCTGGGTCATACGGTAAGTCTATTCCTAGTCTTTCGAGGAATCTCCATACTGTTTTCCAATTCTCAACTTTTGATGAGAAATATGATAGAGAAGAAAACAAAACCAGGGTAGTAGTACAAGCCATGCCTTGAGCTCAACCTATTTGGAGAGAAGTCGGCTCTGGTTTTAGGAATCAATCCCTATTCCAGGGGACACGGAGGCCCTCTCACAATTAATGACATATGACTTCCTCACTGTTACTTCGGCTACAGTAAGGGCAAATGCTTTCACGTCTGAGGTTCCAGAATGAGCCTGCTTCGACATCCATCTTGGACCCACGCTCATTTGAACCTGAAAAACCTATGCTAGAAGGCAAATCCAGCTCTGACTACTGCCCAAGCAGTTCTCTAAGGAGTCAGTTCTCAGAGGCAAACTCATCAGGTAAATGCACACTGTGTTATCAGCTACTGCTCTGCCCCCAACCTCTTCCGTGCTCTCGTCATCCATGACAAGGATCCTAGTGATTCCTTTCACTCAGCCTGGAGGTACCTTCAGTTGCCCAGATCTTGGTCCCTTTGCCATGGGCTTCTTCCTGATCACTTTTGGGTCCTCTTAGGGAACTTATTACTAAAAGTGATCTCATTACTAATAGGAAGAGATATGTGTCATGTCAACCCATTCACATCTTGGAACAGGTCATCCCGAGAAGTTCTGGTCCAATAATATATCACTGAGGATTCCATTAAGTTAGCTTTGCTTCTCTTTGAAATTGTCTTGGTGGGATGGAGGAGACAAGTTGAGTTTCCTCTAGAAGATAGGTTAACCACACTGGTGGACCTATTTATGCATTTATATCTCCCAACTAAAGCCTGCAAGTTCCATGTTGTTTTCATCTCTCTGTCTTCAATGTAGGTACATGGGCCTACCTTATAGCAGATATCTAAAAACTGGTTTTGTATAAATGAATGAGTTACAAGGAGGAAATAATAAAGATTGTTTTCTGTGGATCATTAGAGCTTAAAACACCAATATCAGAAAGAAGCATCACTGATTATAACTGCTTACTCAGACACTGCTTTAGAGATTAGCTATCTAGCATTCTTGTCTAGCAGAAACAGCATTGCTGCCAATAGATTATTAATAGCCCTGAAGCATGTTTTCCATTTGTTTTCGATATGCACCGTAGGAAACCATCAATTCCCAGTAGATGGTGGATGAGCTAGAATCTTTATCTTGGCATTTCTCACAATTGATAATGTGAATGCCTGTGGTACAGAAACAGCTTTGTTTCACTGGTGGTAGAAAAAAAATCAAACACTCTGAAAGTGGTTCTTCTAAACTTACTCTTCTCATTTCTGGAAGAATTTCACATGCAATTTCCCAGAATCTTCCAATAGCAAGAAAAGCCAAAATCTACTGTGTGCTTCCTGAGGGCCACACATGACATACATTATCTCATTAAAACCACACAACAACTCAGTGAGGTAGGGAATAACATCCCCATTTTGCAGATGGGAAGCTGTTACAAATAGATCATTTAACTTGCACAGTCAGCCAGTCAGTTACAGCAGAGCTGCACCTTGCCCCAAATAGCCTGTTGTGCAATTACACTATTAACTAGCGTGCTGTCCTGCCTAGTGCTCAGACAGTTTATGGGAATCACCATTAATTCAACCTATTTCTATAGCTCTTATCAGAGAAGAAAAGGGTATAAGGCATAAATGGAAAAGAAATTGCTCACTGTAAAGCTGTATTGACATATATGTGTCCCTGAAACCCCATATCCACTTCTGATATTTTACATGTATATATATCTTGAAAAAGCACCCTTGGTTATTCTAGAGTGATCAACAGCTTTACTCCCACCTCACAGCACCTCTTCCACACATTCACGTCCACACTCACGTTCACACACTTTGAGAACCACTGCTCTTTCTGACTTGGGACTTGGATCGTGGCCATTAGGAAGAACAGAAGTGTTGTAGTTATGGACTTGACAGGTCTAGGTAGATTTCTTGTGGCATCTTAAGTTATAAACTTGTCTGGGGTCTCTGAGTAAGACTTTGGACTTAAATATGCCAGGGTTGAGCAGAACTGGGATGTAAAGGGCTGAATTGGTTTTATACTTAGCTTTGTGCTGGTCTTGAGTTATCTGATATAATCTTCCATTGGGCATTTGTAAACTCTGGTCTTGTCAGTACCCCGGACTGTAGGTACTGGTCTAGTTCATCCCTCTTCTGGGTTCTGTGTTGGATTACCGTAGTCTCTGCTCTAAATGAAATAAACATTTTGTTTGCAAGGTTTTGAATCTTGTGAGGATCTGAGATGGATTTTTTAAGGATATATTTGTACGAATTACGGATTATTCTCTTGGCTGAGTCCTTGTAGGAATTGTCTTCATAAGGCTTGCTGTGCTACGCTTTGAACTTTAGCTAGACTCTAGCTAAATTCGGCTAAAGGAGATTGGTGATTAAATGTCAGGCTGGGCTTGGGTGTGGTTTAGGATGGACTTGGGTGGTCTGTGGACTTAGCTAAGCTGGGCTGTGAACCATATTTTAACAGGATCTGTCTCTGGGCTGACATTGACTGACATATGAAATTGGCTCATTTTTTTCATGGCTCTGGATTGATCAGAGTCGGGTTGGGACTGTGTTGAATGAGCTCTATCTCTGCATCTGGGTGGCTGTGAACAGGACTTTGGGATTGGTTTGGGATTGCCCTAAATTGAGTCAAGGGATGTACTGAACTGAATTGATTTTCAAGCTAGACTGGGTTGGGTTTTGGGTAAGGTTATTAACGAGATGCTGAGTTTAATGAGGCTTTGATTGTTTCTAGGCTGAGTTTGTGGACGACCTGTCTACAGGATGCCACCAAAGTATCTTGCTATAGACTACGGTTCTGCCTCTGGGTTTAAAGTTATTACTGATACAATTTCTTTTCCTATGACCAAAGCCATCACTCAGCTGACTCAGATTCTTTACAAATGTTGTTATTCTGAATTAAAAATTGCTTCTGGGAATGCTCTCTTGGCTTTTTGCAAATGGCGGTCCTCTGGAGGACAAACATGAAGGAAATCTCATAACAATGAAAAAGATACTATTTTTACTAAATGATGTTTTGCGTTAGAAAGCTGTTGGGTGTCCCAATGCCCAAGAACCAGTGGGACCTCCAAGACCTTGGCAAACATTGGACCTATTTGATTAGCACAAAATTTGGTGGACAGTGCCAGATCTGTCTATATTGTGGACAAATATTTCTAAGGAAAAAGTTTCCCAAGTTTTCTTGGGTAGTTTCTGTTATCTGGAGCAGTTTTCAAAACTTTTGCCAACATCCTAGACAAATGGTATTTTAGTGCCCAGTGAGATTCTTGGAAGATTGAACGGCAATGTTATCAGGACAGCAAACTTTGTGTCTGAGAGCTTGACAAAAGGGCCTCAGTCATATGTGTTGGAGAGCAGGGGACAAATAAAGGGGAATGGGTCACTGGAGGCTGGTAGACAGGCAGGTCATGTTTAAGAACGTCTATCTCAGAGAAGGAAGCCTGGAAAATTCAGATAGAATGGTGATTATGGTTCAGGACTAGAGTCTTAAAATGGTCAGTCTAGTAAGACAAACTCTCCGGTGTTCTGGAAAGCACAGAACCTTAAATTCGTGGTATTCTTGAATATCTTGGGGTCCTCTTTCGTGGCATAAAACATGGAAAAATTCACAAGTTAGCCTTCTATCCTGCTTTTCCTGAAATAGAAAAGTTCCCTTCCTACCAACCCAGTGCAGTCTAACGTGCCCCTGCACAACTCCACTGGAAGGCTCCTTGGTGATGCAGTGACATGTGTCAAATCAGTGGGGTTTTCTTAGGTCTCATGCTCTTGACTTTCGCGGGATGCAGCAATGTTGACTGCTTCTTCCTCCTGGAAGCTCATCCCTACCTTGACTTCCAGGTTATCACTCAGACATTTCCATGCGTGTGGTTAATTTGTCCTTGTGCTTCTTCAACCTCAGAAATATCTACGCATAGCCCAGGCATCCTCTTTATCTCATTCTTCCATTGGCTTGAGGTTGAGAGGCAGAGGAGTTCCTTCCAAACCCCATATGGCTATCTCTGTGGACCTTGGGAAGGCCAACAAATCTCCTCCAGAACACAGGAATCCTTGGAAGAGATTAGGACCCTGGACATCTTCAGTCCAATTAGAGCATTCAACTTCCATAAAGGGATCTTGATATTTGAATATTTCTGAGCCATGAAATTAACCTGGGAAATGCTAGCAGGAATGCGTCAGATACTCTTCCCAAGTTCTCCTTCAACCTCAAGTGACTGATCCATTTCTCCCATTTCCCTACACGCAGTAACTGTTACATCCTCACAGCCAAGGGAAAATGCTGCCAATCTGAAGAACTGAAAATGTCTCCCCTTGCAGACCTGCTGAGCCACCATATTGGTATCACACGAGGGTTTCATTTACTGTTACAGACTCTGGACATCTCTGGGCTACTTCATTATTCCCTGAGAATAACAATATTTCCATAGGTCAATATCAAGTTCACTTCCTGGGCATATCTGGGGGACACCTCCCCATAATGAGTAAGTCTGGCACGAAATCCTCTAATTGGAAGAAGCACCTGGAATGAAATTCTCTGGGCCAGAGAGAGAAGGATAGAGACAGTTTAAGATCTAGAGATGGTCAATATGTATTAACAGATCTCTATCAAGAATACTGAAGGAAAGGCAGAGGCACCTGAAGCAGTCAAGCATCTGAATCCCTCCATCATCATCTGTGTCCCAGGGGAGACTCTTCCACTCTCTCCCCTTTCCCATTACTTTGTTTCACACTGAATTTCCTTCCCCTCTGGTTGCTGTGCCCTCACCTATTTTTAATAATAGTGTCTCTAACTTTGAAGAGCTCTATCAAGACACTTCTGATTCCCTTCCAGACTAGCCTGCTAAACTGTAAAGCTCTCAAGACATTCTTCCGTTACCCAAACTCTAAAGAACCTAAGAGGTCCCTAGAGAATGAGGATGCAAGAAGACATTCTTATTCTTTTCTGACTCCACCTTTCCTCCAAATCCCTTTCCAATTCAAGCCCATTCCTATTTTTGCCGATCCTGTCATCCACAAATATTCTCCCCATTGTGTTTTTCTGTCTCATATTCCTTTCCTTTCCTGGTCAGTTTCCTCTGGTTTTCTTGCTTTCACCTTCCCACTTAATTTCTACAGATCCTCCCCACCTTTTTTTCATCATAGAGCTGCAATGGGACCGCAGTGGGTTTTTAATCCTTTGGGGAGGGAGAAGGTATGAAAAAAGAAGACTTGGACAAGTTAGAGTATTTTAATCTCTCCCCATTTTTTTTCTGAGAGCAGTTATTCCCAAAGTATGGATGTCAAGAGGTATTTTTTTAATGAATTTTTTAAAAGAAAAAAAATTGTTTGAAGAAAGTCATGGTCAAATAAGCCTGGGAAATACAGTTAGATGATTTTTTCCCTAATGATAGTCTCAAAATTTTAACATGGTAATAGGCGTTTATTAGTTGTCTATTATTGCATACCAAATTGCCCTTAAAATTAGAGGCTTAAAACACAAATATACATTCATTCTCTCCTAATTTCTGTGGGTCAGGACTCTGAGATTGGCTTGGTTGAGTAGTTCTGGCTTGGGGTCTCTTATAAGGTTACAGTCAAATATCAACCAGGGCTGTGGTCATCTGAAGGTCTGACTGAAGCTGGAAGATCTGCCTCCAAGACGGGTCACTCACATGGTTGGCAAATTGATGCTGGCTGTCAGTAGGGGATCTCAGTTTCTTACAACCTAGACTCCTCCAAAGCACTGAGACCTCATGACACGGCACTGGGCTCCCCAGAGCAAGTGATTCAGGAAAGCAAGAAGGAAACCACAATATCTTTTATGACCTAGCCTCAGAAGTCATACACTGTCATTTCTGCAGTATCTTGTTAATTACACATCTGCAAGTCTCATTCAGTGCAGGAGAGGAGGTGTAAATACCAGGGAATGAGAAATATTACAAATCATGTTGGAGGCAGCTGGCGCAATGCATTATGGATCCAAAATTCAGAAACTCAAGTGGAAGGAAAGATGCGTGCCTGGAGAAATAATCCCAGAAAACGGAGTATGAGTGTGGATGGAGGACTCCCAGAGTGGAAGACATAAGAAGCTAAAACTGAGTTCCAGCTGAAACTGAGGCGCTGAGCCGGCTCTAAAGAGAATTCCTCACTTTAGAAAGGCTAGCTCAGGACTCCCCTGCCAGTCCCAAACTGTTTGGAAGTTTCACCCTCTTGTAAGCTGTTTACTGCCTCTGTCCTAAAATCAAAGATTGGAGGGGAAAAAGTCAAAGTTCATAGGCTGAAAAGAACTTATCACAGAATCTAAAATCTGGAGATGGAGACAATCTAGAAGGCTCAGCTATTCCATGGCAAGGAACAGCTTTCCCTGTGGGGCTATTTATGGTTTTCAGCCAATGACCGCACCCCAACAGTCTCTTTTATGATCTGCGCTGAGTACAGTAAGGTCACTTGAATGATTCAGATCACAAAGTGCCCGTTCTTCTCCGCGTATTTGCATAATGGCTTGTTTGCAAAGGTCCCAGCCTGGGGTCGGAGCCACAGTGCTTGGAGTAAGTTCTCGTCAAATGTTTACAGTGGCCTAATCAGCGGACGTAGGACAGGAAAGGAAAGCACAGGGATGATAAAGCTAGCTAGCGAGAGAGAACTAGGAATGGGGAGAAGTAATGGAAAACGAAGGGGAAGGTGCGTGGGAAAAAGGATGGAATAAGGAAACGTGCACAGCCACTGCCCCGCGAACGCCGAAGGGTGCCTTCGCCGTCCTTGGCCACAAGGTGGCACCCTTTGAACTTTCTTCCCCCACAAAATAAGGAAGGGGACAGAGAGGAGGGAGTAAAGGCAAAGCGCTCCCCCAACCAAGAACAGTTTGAAAACCCACCCCATAATATTTAAAAACTGGGACAAAGAACCATCAGGACGGAACTGCTTCAATTGCAAAAATCTCAGCGCAGCCTCCGGAGCGGCCGGCTGGCCCGAGTCAGGAGCAGCCCCTTTAAAAAAGCGGAGTACAGTATTGGGATTCTTGAAACCTGAAACCTAGACGCAGAATCGAAGCGGAAACCAGAAGGAAAACCGTGAACTCCCCCAGACAATTGCTTCCGGGGAGTTTCGGGAGAGCGAGGGGGAATAAAGGGCCGGAGAGGAGGGCCCCTCGGATGGCGCGCCCCTGAGGGTCCTGGCGAGTTCGAGGAGCGTGGGAAGGAGAGGACCCTACCCTCTCCCTGGGCTGCAGGTCATGGCCACCGTGGAGCAGAAAGCCCTGGGCATCGGCTTCAAGTGTCTCTCTTTGGCCACTTTTGTGCTCATCTGCGCCGGGCAAGGGGGACGCAGGGAGGAAGGGGGTCCAGCCTGCTACGGGGGATTTGACCTGTACTTCATTCTGGACAAGTAAGTGCCCCGAGTTGTTCCACCCTAGGCTAAACTGATTATGCATTCTCCCTGGGCTGCGCTCCTTGGCAGGGTCGCTTTGGGACAGGCACGCATCTCCAGGGACCAAGAGAGGCCGCGGGAGGTGGCGTTGGCCCCAGCGCTGCGCCTTTGTGGACCGAGCGCGCCTCCCCATCCTTCTCCGCTGCCCGAGCCCGCAGGGCCGGCGTCGCTGTTCGTTCGCGGGACAGCTTCTTGTCTGCCTTGCTTTCTGTGACCGAGGCGCGTGTGTTTGAGGGTGGCAGTGTGAGGATGCTGTTGACCTACTACGTTTCTGTGAACCCTTTCCGTTTGCTTTAGAAACCTTGGTGAGAAAAGCTTACTTACTTACGAGAGGCAGAACTTTTCAGGGACGTCTCAAGTAAGAGGCGCGCGGCTTTTAAAAGCCAATCGTCTCTTTTTTAAAAATGCGATCCTATATAATGCTTTACCTTTGCTCCTAATAGTATAATGAAGTCTAGCTGGGCAGTTAGTGAAACTGTAAGGCGGATTTCTCGAACTGGGCACCCCTGAGTTTCAGGCTGGGGAATTCTTTGTTGTGGGGGTGCCCTGTGCGTTGTAGGGTGTTCAGCAGCATCCCTGGCCTCTGCCCACTATTGCCGGTACTACCCCTCTCCATAGCCCACCCTTCCACCAGTCTCTCCCTGGTGACAACCAAAAATGTCTCCAGACAGTGCCAAAAGTCCCCTGCGGTTTTATATCCCTCCTCCCTCTCGGCTGGAGAAACCCTGCTGTAGGCGAATTCGAGCTCTTGGAGATTTGACTGGTGGGCTACCAGGGAGGTGCAGGAGCCCTGGTTTCCTTCCGAAAATGCATTCGGCATCAGGACTGTGTTCAAGGGAAAGCTGAACTCTGACCCATTAAACTCTTCCCAAATCCCCCTTCGATCTGGGAAGCCAGGGGCATTCAAGGAAGTTCCATGCCATCTACTAAAAACCACTTTTAACAATAAAAAGCTCCTCAGAAAGATCCTTGCTTACTGAAACTGTGCGAGCTCCCCACGGCTGGGACAGGCGCTTGCTGGTACAGTGGTGGGGAGATGAATTTCACAGACTGGAAAGTATTTGGGAGTTGGAAAAAGAGTCCTGCAAAGTAAGCTGGCCAGCTAGACACCAAATGTGCTTTGCAGTTGCCCCTGGAGTTTGATTTTTTCCGTAAAGGCTGTTTTGAACTACAGATTCTTTGGATGAAAAGTGAGATCTTTTTCTTGCAGATTTATGAGAAGGTGGATACTGAAAATATACTCCAGAGCTAAGAAATGGAATTTCTTTTGTTACTGCTAGGGGCTGGGAGCACCAGCTCACAGATTCGGAGACCATGTCAGAAAACAGAGATACCCATCACTATGCTTAAAAAAATAAAAAATTTTTAAGCCAGTTCAGAGGGACATACAGAAAGACTTGAAAAAAAAATGGACAGAATCATCACATCCCTGAATGGAATGAAATGACTCTCCACTGTAGAGATAGCAATTCTTTCCAAATTAACTTCTAAATTGAATTAAACTTTAAAGTCACAGTTCTGAAAGAATTTATTTTGGTGGTGGTGAAAGGAATTTAACAAAATGATTCTAGGTTGAACTTGGGGGAAAAATGGATAAAATGAGCTAAAAATTTTTGGGAAAAGAATAATGAATAAATTCTTATACCTCCAAATATTAAAATGTATTGTAAGACAAATTCATAAAAATGAGATGGAAAAGGCCAAAGAATAGATGGACAGAATAGAAACTCTAGACATAGATTCGAGGACATGTAAGCATTTGATGGAAGTTCGAATCAGTGGGGAATGAGTTCATTATTTTAAAAAATGATTCTTGGACAAATGCATAGTCACATGGGAAAAGGAAAAAAAATTAGATTTATACTTTATCCCCCACATCAAAATAAATTCCAAGAGGACTGAAAATTTAAATGTTTAAAATGAGATGAAGGAACTAGAAGAAAACTTGGATGAATATTACTGTAATCTTAGATTTAGAGCTTTTGAAACAGGGTAGAAGCAATATGGAAAACTACAAAAAGATTTACATATATTAAAATCTTACGCTTCTATAACTGAAAATAGGCCATAAATAAGAGATAACTACTTACAAAAACTTTTGCAACATTTATTCACCCCTTAGAGTAACCTTAATAGATGATAAGGAGTTTTAGAAAGATCATCCCAGTAGAAAACAAGTCTACTATATAAATAATTCACAAAAAACATATGAAAGTCAATAAGCAAACAAAAAAGTTCAACTTCACTAATAATCAAAGAAGTGGAAAAATCAAATGAGACATAATTTTTATTAAGTTGACAAAGATTTTTAAGGAAGTATGACATTCAGTATCGGCCAACATACGGGAGACAGAGGTATTGTCATATAGGAATGTACATGTTCCCATGGTCTTTCTAGACTTGTGTGGTCCAGTAGAACTTCCTGTAATGATGGAAATGGTCCATGTCTGTGCTGTCCAAGATGGCAGCTACCAGCCATATGTGGCTCTTGACAATTAAAATGTGTTTAGTGGGAGTGAGGAAATGAACTTTCTATTTTATTGAAGCTTCAATCATTTACATTTAAATAGCCACTGTACCTACTGTATTGAATAGCACGGACAGGACAATAATTTCAGTAATTTCGTAACATTTATCAAAGGAAAAATCCAAGGCAGTCAGAAAGTAGCGCCCATCTGTGTGTTCATGGCAGTGCGATTAATAATAATAAAGCTGAAAATTACCTAAATGCTCAACAACAGGGAATTTAGTAAGTAAGGCATGATGTAGGCATAATTTTGAGTATGTATGTTATGCATGCTTGTAAGATAATTTAGAATAAACACCTAATGCTCATACTATACTTTTAGGTGAAAATGCAATTACAAAACAGTATTCACTATGATGCTACTTTTGTAAAATTGCTAAGCACACGCATGTATGTGAATTGATTCACCCTATGGGTACTAGTATTTCTGCCTAAAAGGTGGGATTCTTACATTGTTTTTCCACTTTCTAAATTTTCCAACTTTTCTACATCTTCTAGTCCGCAAAAATAAGTTACTCTTGAGTTTTTAAAAACTCATTTCAAGTGTAAGGGGGGGTCTCTCACCAGCGTGCTGAGCTCCAGGCCCCCCACCCCGCATCTATGGAGGCTGCTGCTTTTATATTTAATCCGAGAGTACGTTTGTAAATGCACCGTAGGATTCTCTGCAGCACACTGGGAACCCAAAAAAGGCTCCAGGAAAAAAAAATGGTGGGGAGACCTTTCCAAGTACCTACCTTTACTCCTGTGACTTCCTTTAGTTGTCCTATTGCTCGAAGAGAGGAATAGTTTTGTACTGAATGAGAAACTTGCTAGAACGTGGTATAATAAGCGTGCACACCTCCAGCAGGCCACCTCCGTCCGGGCTCATTTATGGGATTGTTGAGCCCAGAGCTCGGGGATGGGTCAAAAGCAGTGATAGCAAACAGCCCCTTGGGTGGTCCCTAAAGACACCGTCTTCTGTCCTAGAAAGAACCTCCCAAACAGCACCCAACCACTGCAGAGTGCAAAGGGAAAGAATGCTGACACATTTTTTCCTTGGGCTTCTAAGATCCTCTGGCCGGCAAGACACCATCTACAGGCTGAAACCAGTGGGTCCCGAGGCACGAAATTCACCATTCTTCTCTCCACCCCTTGACTCCCCTTCCCCCCCTTTTTTTCCCCCAGCGAATGGTTCTCTTCTTCTCCATGACATTAAATCTCAGCTCATTTCGGCTTTAAGCAGGATGCATCTCTGGCCTGGAAAAAAAAAACCCAGATTATACATTTAATGGAATGTCATGTTTTCTCAACCAGAAGCAAAGACTTCATAATGATAACCCAGACTACCACAGTAACACAATAGGGCCTTATTAGCGGCTTTGGCGATGGGGCCAGTGGACTGGGCTTCACGGAGCTTTATCCTGATGGAATTTCATGTTCACTTAAACATGCTTTAATGGTTACCGTCAGGAAAAGTAGATTGCTGGGAATTCAACCAGGGATTTTAAAAGTCGGATTTGAAAACAGTCAAGGAGCAGCTAACCTTCTTTAAGTCCTCCAGGGGGTCCTCTAAGATGAATACACCCAGTTGACCAACCCACAGACAGGAATATTCCTTTCCTCTCTCGCAGGACTCTTCTGTTATTACACGGTATATGTGTCACATCTTGCTCTATTTTATAGAGAGCTGTTCGGCACTTCAGTGGAAAAAGTGGATTCTCTATCATGAGTCTTGGGAATTGTTGGCCATATTTATGCGTGCCTTACAGACTTCAAAAATAGAATGGTGGGGTGGAGCAGGAGGAGTGGAGGAGATGGTGGTGGGCTGGAGGGTGATGGTGAGCACTGAATAGTTTATTTATAGGGTGTCCCAAAGCCACAGCCTGTCACCCCATACCTCCTTACATTTGTGAAGGCTCTCTGCAGGTTCACCATAGACTTCTTCCCCATTAGAACCAACTCCTCCCTCTGCGACTTCCTTTTTATTCAACACCAACTTTCTCCTCTTTTTCCCATGCAAGGAAACCCCATCTTGCCACTCACTCAGGTCCTACCCCAGGATCCATGGTGGTGATGATCTACAGAACCACCCCTATGTGTTATATTCCAGGGACATGGTCATTAAACAGATTTCTATAACATTAGACCAAGAACCTCACCACCTTCTGGGATCCCAACTACTAATTTAGAAAAGAAATCTTTAGAGTCAGAACTTAAGTTTCCCAACACTTATGCCATGTCACTTACAGCATCTCATTGATGGCCAGGGCAAGGGTTACTGTCTCTAATTTATGGATGAGACAACTGCTCAACCTTTGTCAACCCGCTGGGTGAAGTGACCTGCTGAAGGACCTAGGATTAGATCATGATGGAGCTGGGACAGTGTCTGCTTCTAACTCCCAGTCCAGCTTTTTCCAGTCATCACTGCCCTGTCCAGTTGGGTCATAATGAGAAGCACATGGCAATACAACTAGAGGAACTGGGTAGATTCCAGGAATTAAAAATCCCTGCCTCAGAGTTTCAGGAAATGACAGTGCATAGGGTACTCAAGGTTACTTCATTGAGAAGCTACTGCTCTTCTATTCAATCAACTATAGTTGATTGAAAGTTTCAGGGACTAGAGCCCCCTGCATCGCACAGAGATGCTTCAGAGGTCTGAGGGTTAACTGATGGCTAGGACTCTAAGAACAGCTGATGATGATGCACTTAAAGATCCAATAAATTAGTAATTCCTGCAGATTGAATCTGATGGAAAAGGGAAATTCAACTCTGTAGACATGTTCAAACACACAGACGTAGCTTGTTTTCATAAATGCTTTGGAAGTGGGCTTCCAGTAATGAAAATGCAAAATTGACTCCGAATAAGAAAAAGAGTCCATTAGATGGTACCTTAAAAATGCTATAATAATCATTCTAGGAGACATCAGGCAAAAAAAAAAAGTTTTTCAGAGCCAGGCATGTTTTTTTGTTTGTTTGTTTGTTTGTTTTGCATTGAGATGGATTCTGTGGTTGCTTTTAAATGTTCCTCCAGTTGGGAAGAACCCCAATTAGGGTCCAGATTTGGAGAGGACTTATCAGGCCAGGTAATAGTTGATAGAATTGGCTGCAAATTGGAAGGTTTGGCTTATGGTTCAAAATAAAAACAAACAAGGCAAAACTATTTTGTTTTGTTTCATGTCTCTGTCTGGGTCAGCCAAGTAATTACCTCTAGTTTCCTTAGCTGCGGAGACCTGGTAAAACTCAGTGTCAAGCTGAGAATAGAATCCAGGAGTGTTGGAGGAAGGCATCCTTCCTAAGATAACCTGCAATTATCTTCAAAACACTGCAGGACTCCCAGTGGTCCAGTAACAAACTCTGGCATCCCTTAGAGAGACTTGGCTGTCACATAAATGCAAATAGGATTGGCTTTATGCTAATTTAGAACGTGTGTCTAGTTTTGGTGTGTGGCCAAGAGACTGGGTTTCCAATCTCCCAGTGATTATTCGGCAACAAAAGACAAAGTGGGTTTTTGGATGTTTCCTGGCATGTTTTCCAGGCATGCCAGGTTTGCACTGAAAATAGTCATTAGGGTTCTTCAATTTGGATGAGCTGATTCTTTCATTCTTTGGGCATAAAATATGTTCTCAGTTCCAATCACAAGCATGTGCTCCATTGAAAGCACAGATGACAATGCCTATTGCAAACAGCGTCCTGTTCTGGATGCTGTGAGGATGTAAGAGAAGCAGGAAGCAGTCCCAGACTATTTGTTTTTTTAGGCAGAAGGACATTAGAAAGACTGCCAAAGTTAAAGGCTTCAGTGAGGATTTGGGACAGGGGGCAGGTAGAGTCAATTTGAGATCAATAAGGAGAAGAAATAAGAAGTAGCATTTACTGAGCCCTTGCTACTGTATAAGTGTTTTGTCTGCATGATCCCTTTTAGTCTTTACAACGACATAAGGCCGGCACAGTCACAATCACCATTTTGACACACTAGGAAACAGGTTTATGGAGGTGAGTGAGCCAAAGTCACTATCAGTGGTGAAACTCAGCCTCAAACCCAGGCCTCTCTGACTCATGATCTACCTACAAAGATGAAAAGACTGTAAACATACAGGAGAACATTGGCTCAGTCAGAGTAGTTTAGGTTATGCTGTGTAACAAACAATCCCCCAAATCTCAGTGACACAAAACAACTAAGATATAAATCTTCATAATCTCTGTCTCTGCTACACATCTGGTGAGGGTCAGCAGGGTCTCTGCTCGTGGTAGTCCTTCTGGGAGCCAGGCTGGTGGAGACTTCTTAATACCAGCTTCCAAGGGAAGAAAATGCTGGAGAGTCTCTGGCTGGCAACACTCCAGCTGGAATTGACACACATTCTTCCACTCATGGCCCATTGGTCAGAACTAGTCACGTGCCTTCACCTTAAGAGGGTGAAAAAATGTCATCCTCCTGTGTGTCTAAAAGGAAAGGAAAGCCAGATGTGAGTGAGCATTAAAAGCCTCTTCTACAAGCCTATAATTATACATGGCTTTTGCCTGAATAAGCAAGAAAGGAGTAGTCACCGGGAGAGTTTAAAGAGATAAGACTTCTGGAACAGGGTGAGCGTTGAGCTGTGTCTTAGATATATTCACCGACCTGGAATTATGATCGGACATGACAGTTCAAATCCGCCCACGAGACAGTGAGGGCTCCCTTTCTTTCCCTCCCACTCCCATTCCTCTCCTTCTTTAGATGAAACAAGCATTCAGTGCAGCAGGCAGCAGATTAAATGAGATTAAATGGGAAGTCGAAATGGGGCTGAGACATGCTTCCCTGATAACTAAGTATTACATGAATATACTTGAAAGCTAAGATTCCCTTTGTCCATGGTTTGTGGGAATGAGGGAATCTGAAAGGCTGGGAGGGGAGAGCAGCCCCTGGAACACTTGCGGCAGCCTGGCCGAGACGATGCTGTCTACTGCAGAGGCTGATTCAGACCTTGAGTCCTTAGTGTGAGTTTTAATCAAACATGCTTCTCAGTGGGGGCGCTGTTGCCATTTTCAGTGGGACAGTTTTTCACTGTGAGGAACTGTAGGATGCTTAGCATTTCTGATCCTTCTTTTGTAAATGCCATTAGCCTTCCTAGTCCAATAAATAAATGCCCCTGCCTTTCTTTCTAAATGCCTCCCTGTGAGATGGTACCACCCTGGTTGAGAACCCCTAACTGAAAGAAAGCAGGGTAGTGGAAGGCATCCAGTGATGCTGATTCTGAGGACGGCATCTGAGCAGGAAGAGCATGTGTCTGGAGGAAGAACTCGGGGGGCTCTGGTGATAAGAGGGTCAGTGGAAACTGCAGACCTTGGAAATGAATATGCTAAACCAGTGGTTCTCAACCAGGGGCCAGATCAGAATGTCCGGGGGCTGGGGCAGACATGTGTATTTTGGAAAAGCTTCCCAGGTGATTGTAATGTGGGTCTGTCCCTCCCAGAAGAAACTGTGAGAGTGAACAGGAAGACAAGAAAAGCTGTCCCATGATGATGGCTTTTTCCCTCTATGGGGAGGATGTAGCCGAGGCAGCAGACATTGGAGATTGGGTGCCAAGCAGAGCTCTTATTTTAGATGGCAGCAGGAGCAGCTCAATGTGATATGGAGGTTGTGCACAGATAGGCCAGGCTTTGCCCTTCAGTGTTGCCAGGTCCTATCGTGTGTGCATACACATATAAGCCATGGTGTTTGCTAGGACAGTTCTGTGTCCCTTTCTGTCAAGACTGCAGGCATGAAGTGTACCCCAGTGCCTCATGGGAAGGAGCTAGGCTCAGTAGAAGGGTTAAGAGAGCCGACTCTGGAGTTGGGCATCTCTGGCTTCAGATACGACCCTGAGCAAATTATTTAGCCTCTCCAAACCTCAGTCTTCTTAATAAAACAGGCATTAAAATTTCGGTCTTGAGGAAGTGTCCAAAAGATTAAATAATATTAGGTTAAAACCTTTAATGAAGCATTTGGTATGTGAGTGACCAAGATGATAGATAGCGATGGTGATGGTGATGATGATGGCGGTGGTGGTGGTGATGGTGGTGGTGGTGATGGTGGTGGTGGTGATGGTGGTGGTGGTGGTGATGGTAGTGGTTGTGGTGATGATGGTGGTGATGGTAGTGGTGATGGTGGTGGTGGTGATGATGGTGATTATGATGGTGGTGGTGGTGGTGGTGGTGACTATATGATGGTCGTTGTGGTGGTACCGGTGGTAATTACCCCTAAAAAAAGAGGTAGGATGTAGTCCTCTACCAAAGGCATTTCCCTAGATTTTAGGCAGGACTGGCTAGCCAGGGTAAGGAATACATCAGTTTAATTTAGCATTTATCAAACTGTGCTAAAGTCATCGATTACAAAATGCCTACAGCATGTCCCCGGCTCTCAACGATTTCACAATTTAGTAGAAGAGACAAAGGGCTAGGAAAACAGTTGATGAAATAATTAATTTTGGTTGAGATAAGAGAAGCTTAGGAGACTTTATGGTGAAGGTAACTTTGGATCCAGAATTTGAACTGTGAGCAGGATTTTGCCAGGTGACAAAGCAAAGCAAAAACATTGATGACAAAGGGGGAATACAAGAAAGCAAAATAACACATACTCTTGGTGATATAATAAGCATGACAGTGAGAGTGACAGGGAAAGAATCTGGAAAGAGTGGATTTTTTTCATATCAGCAGGAGGTTATGAAATTATGTTGTAGGAATGAGACAAAAAGAACAAGTGAAGTTGAGCACTCTTGTAGCATAGGACTTGACAGCAACTGGTGAATGAGTAGCAGAGGAAAGAGTTGTGAGGGCAAGAAGCAAGTTTCAGAAGGAAAGAGGAGTTTGGTGTGGACATGTTGAGTCCGAACACGTGGGACATTTGGGTGGAGACGTTGAGTAGGCAGATGGATTTATACTCTGGAACTGAAAATAAAGACTTCAGTGTGGTTAGCCCAAGGGTAGTAGTTGAAAATATGAATGTGGGTGAAAAATCACATGGAGATAATATCAAGATAATATCAGGATGAAAAATGTCAAGAAGAGGTGGAGTTTAATGAGGAAGATGGCCAGGCTCCAACCTAGAGGAATTGCCAACAGGAATGTCTTGGCCAAAGAAGAAACTCCACTGAACAGAGCTGAGAAGAAGTTGCCAGAACAGTCGGAAGAGAACCAGCAAAGCATTGTTAACGCTGAGGCAAGGAAAGAGAGAATTTCAGTGGAGGCAGGGGATCAACTAGATGTTTTCCCCCTAAAATCGTCTTCTCTGTTCCTCACCTTAGTGAACAGCATCACCATAAATCCAGCCACTTAAGCCAAGGATCTGGTAGTAATCCTCTTACTCACACTCCAAGGCCTGGCAAGTTCAGGCAATTTCTCACCCTGTTCACTGAAACATTATCTATATTGGTCTCTTTACCTCCTTTTTAATTCCTTTCCCCCCAGCCCTGTGTTCTCAACACTGGTACCAAATGGATCTTTTTAGAACACAAATCTGATCTTGACATACTCTTCCCCAACCCTTAAACCTCTAAACACTTCCAAAGTCCTTTTTGTATACAATATAAACTCCTTAGTAAAGTATCCAAGAGCCTTATTGCTCAGGCTCAGTGTTTCCCTTAGCTTCATCTCTTACCACGCCACACACACTAGCAATTTCCAACAAAACTGCGCTGTGCTGTTCCCTGAGCTAACCCATGCTCTTCCTCACCTTTAGCTATAATGCCCTTCATCACCATTTCCATCCTTAAATAGGTGATGCCCTCTTACCCTTGGAGATGGTTACTGGTACTTGGCCCCCTCCCCTCACTAGTCGTGGGCTCCCTGTGATACAAAAAATTCAGAACAATCGCCTGTCTACATCACATCTTCATTCAAAACCCGTTCCTCTTCAGAACCCGCCAACCCCGTAACAACGCATATCTCCTGATGAGCAGCAGAGGGGCCCATTGTCAAGAGATGGGGAAGAGTAAGCTTTAGTGCTTGTCCTCTGAGGTCTCATTCAGGAGCTTTGGCTTCTTTTTTTTTTTCTTTTCAAACTCTGCTGCTCAACAATATAGAGCTCCTTTCTGTAGGAACCACCTGAAAAGGCTTCCTAATATCTTTTGGCAGAAAGATTGTGGTCAGAACCATAGCCATCATTCCTTACATAAGAGATAATGCAAATACCAGGCTTATGGAAGTTGTATAGCAAATAGGAGAAGAGTGAAGCATCATGACTGTAACTAGACTCCAACCACAATAATGAACAATATAAGGTAAAAGGAAACAGGATGCCATTGGACAGCCTTAATCCCACCGTAGATAAATGGATGGCCCAGTCCACTCCTGACTTGTGCTTGTCCCAGTATAATTATGAATGGCTTCCTATTTGACTCTTGAAAGTGTTTCAGTTTGGATTTTCAATTATATGATCATCCTGATTATTTACTCTTAGAAAAGACAGTATCAAGGGAACAAAAGAGGAGGGGACTTCCAGCCTTCAGGCCAAACAGGTGACTCCCCGTGGACACCTTATTCCATTAAAATGGGCAATCAGTTCAACTCCTGATTCCATTTGAGCATCCCAGTCGTAAGCTTTTCCTGGCATCCCCGCTCCCAAACTCCCATCACTATTTGTGAAACCTCTCTAGTACTTGTCATTGTCTTGGTGCCTAACACCGGAAAGTGTAATTGTACCTTTCCCGACCCCTCCATGGGGAGGCAGTGTCACATAGGTGTTAAGAACCCAGGTTTAAACACCAGAAAGGAGACTGTAAGAGAGTGGTGTTCGGACTAAGAGTGTGCATCGCCTTTAGACCTAGAGTTTGAATTCCAACCCTACCACTTATGGGCTGTGTGTCCTTGAGCAAATTACTTAATCTCTTTGTGAACTCAGTTTCCTCATCTGTCAAAAGGAGCTAATTGTATTACCACATAGGGCTGTTGGGCTCAGAACAGAATCCCATGCACACACAGGAAGTGCTCGTTAAGTGCGAGCTGTTATTATTACATGACAATGAACGTAAAGTCTCAGTACAATGCCTCTGCTTAGTAAGCACCCAATATATGTTGTAGTGTAATATTACTCTTTATAGATTCAAAAGGAACTTCAAAAGTCAGTTCGCTGAATCAAGAAATAGTCTCTGTTGCATTTATGCAGCCTATAAATACATCCAGCAAGAAAGAACTGAGAAAGTTCACATGCTTTAGCAGAAATAAAGGCCCTGGTGACTTTTGGAAGTGCTCTTTCAGGGCATCGTAAATGCAGGAACTAAAATGTAACCAGCCAAGGGGCTTCGTTTGAGATAAGAAAGGGAGGAAAGTTTGTTTATGACTTCTGAAAAAGAAGCGGAGCACGGGCAGTGAGCTGCTCACTGCCTCCCCCACTATCATCTAAAACTGCCCCACTCTCAAAAGAGAAAGTCTGAAGGAGGCATCTGGGGGAAGCCTGCATCAGGTCCAACCACTAAGGACAGGGACACTGACTTGCAACACACTTGCAAGAAATTCTAGCAGAAACAGAGCAAGCAGATGGGCTGTGTTGGAAGGAGGTCAGCCAGGGTCTACTTTCAACTCTGTTGCCAAGTTAAAAAAAAAAAAAACATGTAGAGGGAGATTCTGGAGGAGCCCCAAGAGCAATCCCAAATCTGGAAGTGAGTCAGAAGTAAAGAGTGGGACGTAAGGGGATGAGCAGCATCTCCTTAGGGCCCTGCTGCCACTGTGCATCAGCTCCTCGCAGAGGCAGCTGCGCTGGACCGTCCCGTCCAAGGGGAAATTAAGCCGAGAGAGAGCGTATGAGCACCAGGCATCTTCGTGACAGTGATTCTGTCCAGCGTTGCTGATTCTGCCCCCGTAGATCCTGGGCCTCCCGGGAAATGGCAGAGTTCTTTCTCTTATTATGTGGATGCAGTAGGGATCAGGAATGAGGTTGGTCCAGTACAATGTGAACCTGGAGTAGATGCCAGGACAGAAAACCCTACATATGACAAGCTGGAACTGGGGAAACTGGGCCCCAAACAAACACACAAACCTTGCAAGGATGAAGTTCCTTTGTGAGAAATGATGAGAAGTTATTCCACTCCCAGCTCCCCACTAATTGAGGGAACAATAACATAAGCTTACTTTAGCTATTAAGACCAACTTCCTTCCCCCAGATTAAGTTCTTAGAGAAGCTTCAAAGTGCAGAGACAATGCCATAAATATAATATATATGATATTTGAGAAGCAAATACTAAACCCAGTCACATCTTCCCATTTTGAAAGATGAAAATACAAGATTTTAGCCCCTGAAAATAAATGGTGAGAAAAAAAACTCCTGAAGTGGAAGAAAAGCACATTAATGGAAGGAATTTTCAACAGCAAAAGAGGTCAGTTTTAGCACCAAATATTTTATGATTTCAATGAAGTTCATAAAATAAGAAATTTGTGAAACAGGAGATAAGATGTGAAAAGAGAAGAACAGGGACCTAGAACAGGAAAGGAAATATAAAACATATGGGAAAATGTAACATCACCTGAGAAGCGGCAAAGAGCAGAACTGACAATGCAGGAAATGAAATAAATGGTGAAGGCGTGTTTGAGAAATTCTCCGAATGTGAGCAGTAAATGAGTGACATGAAAGTGATGAGAGAGTTGATAAGTAATGAGTGACAAAAATAGATATCCAGTATACCAGATAACTTGGGTTGCTAAAGAATACTGCAGAAGAAATACTTCAAGATTTAATAGAAGAGAACGTTCCAGAGAAGTTAATAAGTCCAGTAATGTAATCAATGAGGTTTACGGCAAAATATGAAACTTAAAGAATGGATTCTCAAAAAAGAAAGTAAAAAGCATAATTTTTATGCAGAATAGAAAGAATTACTCATACTACAATCACATGTACAAAAAAAAAATGTAGTTTACTTTTTTCTAGCTCCCAAACTCTTCTTCTTGCCCTCAAGTCTACCTACTGGGTAGCAGGAGGGCTGGAAATCCCTAAATTTTGAACCAAAGTGATAATAACAGTTCAATGTGGTGATTTTTTAAAATCCCTTTAGGTGAAATTCTTGGTCTTTATGCTTTTGCCCACCCCACCCCCACCCTACTCAATAGGATCTGGACACTGGAGAAGGTCTGATTTGCCCTTGGGAGTAGGTCCTTTGGTTTTAGACCAAGTTAGTTCCATGGAAAGTTCTACCACATCTTCAAGGAAAAGAAAATTTCAGTATAAGTTAGACTCTTCTAGAAAATAGAAAAAGATGGAGTTTCCCAATTTATTTTAGGAAGCTAACATTTTTCTGATATCAATATCTACCAAAGATAACACATATGTAAAACTTCTGCCCAAATTAGAATAGAAGCTTTAATTCTGAAATCAAACATCATTAAAACAACTAAAAGGAAAGTAAAGGAATAATATAACAAGACCAAGAGAAAATTTATCCCAGGAATGCACGGGTACTTCAATATTTAGGAAATGTATTAAGATAACTCACATTTACTTTGAATGCCAAAGATGAAAACCAAATTATTTTCTTAGCAGAGTCTGAAAAGACATCTCTGAATACTTAAGTGGCCAAAGGATAAGGAGAATATGAATAATAATTAATGGGGTTGATTTAATAAAGATATTTTGAACCCTATTACCCCACAGAGAATAAACTTTCCTTTCAAATACCCATGAAATATTTATTAGGTAACAAAAAAATCCCTCCATATATATATCCCAAGGCACAATTTTTCCAGTCCACATTCTTAGCACTAAATAACAGGAAATGAATAGTGAAAGTAGACAAAAGCTTCAGTTACCAGGAGGAAAATATAGATTTTTATATTATCTTGTCATAAAGAGCATGAAAGAAAGTGACTGTCTATACCAGAGGTTAGCAAACCAGCCTGCAGCCTGTTTTTGTAAATAAAATTGTATTGTAGCATCACTACATGTATTTAGTTTATGTCCTGTCACTGGCTGTTTCTGTGCTATGACAGCAGAGTTGGGTAGTTGCCGTGGAGACCACCAAGCCCTCAGTACTTGCCACCTAGACCTCTCCAGAATAAGTAGGCTGACCCCTGGACATTTGCACCCCAATAGAAAGTGGGCAAAGAATACTGACACCAAGGTCAGCTTCAAGGGCATGGGACCTGTGTAGTCGCCCAGGGACCCACACTCAGAAAGGTCCTGCACCTACTTTAATACTCTGCTATCACCATCTTGACTTCTTAATACTTTTTGAACAAGAAGCCCTGAGTTTTTATTTTGCACTGGATCCTACAAATTATATGGCTGGTCCTAACTGATCCACACCATGCTTTTAAAACAAAGAAAGTGAAATAAATTATAAATATGAAAAAAAAAATCTAGAGCCTATTATTAAATATATCCCAGAAGAACATGATGAAAATTCGTTTCATTTATAAAAACATACAAGTATTTCGGCAAGCGCTAATCCTGAGTGTGGGTAAGAAAATGAGCACTTTGTATCTTGCTCCTGGGAGCTGAATACTCAGGACAGTGGCAAGTGAAATGCAGCGGCCACTGTCTCAGGGTAGAAATAATTCTCACTATACTCATATAGAGAAAATACCTCAAAGCTGTTTCACTTGTCTTCAAAAGACCCTCCTGCCAGGGACAGGTGTTGGTGAGGAGAGGCAACTTTCTCCCAAACTAGAAAACCTAGCCCAGTGCAAGAATTTAAACACTCAGTAAATTTAAGTCTTTTAAATTTTGCCCCACCCCTACTTCTCTCACTCATATGGCCGTGTGTTCGAGAGGGGCCTATTGTTTCTTTGTTGCTTGGAAGCGAAGGGGACCTCTGACTTTTCTGGTAGCCACAGTACCATCTCTTGTCTTGTCGTGGTCGCCTGGTGATCATCCACAGATCACATTGGTGGCTTTGACTGGTGGCCCTTGGTTCTCATTTATCACATCTTTGTGTGCATTTCAGTTATGAGAAATACCTTGTGGACAGCTAACCAGTATTCTGATTTCTTAGCAATAGCAACAAGAAGAATTTTGTGTTGAATTTGCACCAAAAGTACCAATACCTGATTATCAGAAAATGTTTTTAGGCTTTTCCTGGTATGTGTGTGTGTGTGTTGGAAAAGACAAATTGGTGGAGATGAAAGGAGTACATATTTTGATATGATCTTTTTGTTCATTCACAAGAAGAAAAAACACAGTTTCCATCTTGACACAGTATATATGCATTATTTATGCATAGTTGACCTAAAGTTTCACATGGCAATGCTTTCTGTTACAGTATGTAATATATCCTGATGTTTCTATTCTATTCTGTTTCATTTTTATTAAATGTTGGCCGCATCCCACCTAACTGATTTGCCAAATCACTAATAGGTTGCATTCCACAGCTAGCAAGTCATTGTTATCATAGTCATCAGTTAGAGTCCTCGCAAGTCAGTAAATAGGTGGGGCGGGGCATCTGGGCTGGGGTCTCTGGACACAGATAGGAGCAGGGTGGGTAGCCTCCTACTCAAAGTACAGTGCTCAGTGGCCTGGTTTGGGGCTGCACTGGTATCTGAAGAAATTGGAGTGAAGGCAAGAGTCAAGGTCAAGCTTTTAGAGCAGAAGGGAGGCTTGGCCATGACCCCAGTCAGTCATAGGAGGACAAGGGCTGAAGACTTGGGCTGGGTTTAGACCTCCAGCCAGTGAGGGTGCAGTGTGAGGCCAGGAGGAAGGAGAGGAGGGCCAAGGAAGAAGTGGGGTAGTAGGGGTGCAGGGAGAAGGGGGACAAGTGAACATGGGGCCTGTGACGTCAGAACTGATTGCTGGCCCCGCTTAGTGGTACCTGAGGCTGCTGTACCCTTCCAGGATTTAGCTAGGGACTTGGGTGGGTCACTGAGGACATTGGTGACTTCAGCCGGGTGGGGCTAAGGAAAAGCAGGAACTGATGGTTTTATAATTTCCATCCTGACAGCGACTCTGCTCTTCCAGGATTGAAAGACTCCTGGGTGATGGTTCCAACTGTGAGCTCTCTTTTTCCCCTTTCGTTTGACTCTAATCTGTTCGCAAAGGGGAGAGGGATGCAGACAAATTAAACTCAATTTGGCCCACTGGATTTTTTCTGACTCTGGTTCTGTCTGTGGCTAATGGAAAGAGCATGTGTTTTCTAAGGAGCTTAACCACAGGGAGGTTTGGAAACTCACAGAATCACAAGAGAATGTATTTCGGAAACCAATCAGAATGAGACTCAGGGCTCTTCCTTTGCTCCTGCTCTTTGTATATCAGACCTTTGGAAGTAACTAAGTGGTCATCTGAGGGCAATGCCAAACTCCATGCAAAATCCCTCATTGGGGATACACAGTGAATGCGGTGTCACAAAATATACTGACTTCTTACCATGTTCCAAGCACCAAAGAGGGCATGGGAAAACAAAAATAATTAAGAAACCCTGGAGCTGCCACCAGTGGTTACTTTCTTGTGGAACTAGGAGTGAGAACCGGTGGCTTGGTGTCCTGATGGTCTGGGCAACCCTTCTCAAAGTCAAGTCAGAAGATGGTGTCTTTGCTGAAACATGGCCTCCATACCTGCTTAGTGAACTGATTTGAGGACAGGGTTTTGGATGAAGTAGAAAAGACAGCTTTATTTCTTTGCCAGGCAAAGGAGGTTACAGTGGGCTAATGCCTCCAACACTGTGAGCCTGCTGGGGAGAGAGGGCAGGAGGGTTTACAGTAAAAGTTCAAGAGTTCAGAGGTGGAGCTAGTTTCCATAGAGATCCTATACAGGGTAACAAATTGTTGCAAAGTTGTTCTTATTTTTGCAGATGCAGTGGTCTCCTTCCCTCTGCTGGGCATGAAGTTCACCTCAGGCTTTGGGACTCTTTTAGTATTCTTGTACCTAGAAAAAAAGATGCATATGAAGGGGGTCCATGGGAAAATGCTCTGGAGAAAAACTTGTGCAGTTAATAAATGCTTCTAGCATTTTAGGCAGGCTGAGGCTTAGGACCTCTTGCTGTAGGCTGAGACCTGTACCTGGAACAACAGAATACAAGGAAACCATATGGGGCTAAAAATAACTGCAGTCACGTGCAATTGGGGTGAATTATGAGCAACAAGATGCACAAAAAACCCAACTGCTGTTTCTGAGATGTCAGCATCAAGAGGAGGGCACTGGGGTCAAAAGCAGGGCAATGGAGTCAAAAGCAGGGCACTGGGGTCAAAATCAGAGCTCTGAGCATGATCCCTGCACATAGCACCATGAGAGGGTTGGGCGACCACCCAAGCCTCCCTCCTCTCCAGCCTAACCCCAGTCAGCAAGTGTATGAGGAAAACCCTTTAAAACATTATACAGTTAAGCAGATACAAACACCATTACAGATACCAGATGTTCACCGATGACAGTAGGGTCCTGCTTGGTTACAGTGTGAGGAGGTGTTAACTCTGATTTTGAATGGATCCAGGTATATTGAAGGAATCTTCGGACACAGAACTCTGTAGGGCTGTGTTCAAGCGGAATTCCTAGAAGGCTACTTGAATTCCAAATTTTGCTGAGACTTACACTTGTGGAACCCAGGCACGAAATCCCAAGAAGGAGCCTGAATCCTCCACACCATCCTGATACCCAGTTGGCTCATGGAAATCTTCAGGGGCTAGAATGGCATTTGTGTTAGGACTGAAGTGAGTCAAATATCTGGGACCTTTCACATCTACTGACTTACACAACATGGATATTTCAGCTCTCTTTGACCAGAGTTTGCCAGCAGTTGTGTGTTAAAAGCAATTCTAAAAAATAAAAATAAAAAACAATCCACAACAGAGTTCTGTGAAAACTCTCCCAGTACTACTTATATTTGGGCCAAGAAGGAGTTTTTATTTCTAGCTTGGGGCTTTGGTAACAATGGCTGTGTGAGCCATTACTGCCTGAAGAGAACATTAGTGCTCCATAGGTGGGACGTTAGGATCATGAATTCTTTAAAAAAAAAAAAAACTTTTTTTAAATTTTAATTGAAGTATAGTCGATTCACAATGTGTTAATTTCTGGTGTACAGCACAGTGATTCAGTTATACATACATATTTTCCTTTTCATATTCTTTTTCATTATAGGCTATTATAAGGTATTGAATACAGTTCCCTGTGCTATACAGTAAGACCTTGTTGTTTATCTGTTTTATATACAGTAGTTTGCATCTGCTAATCCCAAACTCCTAATTTATCCCTACACTTCTTGCCCCCCCAGTAACCATAAGTTTGTTTTCTATGTCTGTGAGTCTGTTTCTATTTTGTAAACAAGTTCATTTGTGT
This sequence comes from Vicugna pacos, assembly GCF_048564905.1. NCBI lineage: Eukaryota > Metazoa > Chordata > Mammalia > Artiodactyla > Camelidae > Vicugna > Vicugna pacos. Next base: position 10,401,792 of record NC_133001.1, on the reverse strand, counting down.
CACTTTTTTAGATTCCACATATAAATGATAGTATATGGTATTTGTCTTTCTCTTTCTGATTTACTTTATTTAGTATGATAATCTCTAGGTCCATCCATGTTGCTGCAAATGGCATTATTTTATTCTTTTTTATGGCTGAGTAGTATTCCATTGTGTACATATATCATATCTTCTTTATCCAGTCATCTGTCAATGGACATTTTGGTTGCTTCCATGCAAGATCATTAATTCTTAAACAAGTCAGCATGATAAAGAAGGATGGAGGGTGGAGAGAAGCTGGCTCTGGAGTCACTCTCTGCCACTTCCCCAACTTATACCCTCCTTCTGGTTGGGCTGTTGATTTTTCTGGGAGTAGCTATTAGGTCAGATCCCAAATCAATAAATCAGTTTACAAAGCAAAGTGCAAGTGAGACATGCATGTTTTGACAATAAGTCCAAACAGAATCGAAGATCCAGCAGATCTGTCCCAATGAGAGAAGGACAGGCATTGGATTGAGATCCCAGTGGGTAGTTTCCAGAGGCCCATGGATGAAGTAGTTAGAGTTTGGAGTTAGGAGTCCAGCAGTGCCCAGTGGGTGGTGCTGAGACAGGAGAGAGGACAGTGGCACCAAGGCAGGCAAGCTCCTTGCTCCTGGGGATCTGGATTACAAAGAAATGAGCTGCACCTCCGGTAAGCTCACCTCCATGCTAAAACCATAGCAGCAGGCACGGGGCTCTTTCCTTCTCTAAGGGGTGATTTGATCTTGGGGTAGGATAGAGCGTGCATGTGGGGGTTAGGGAGCTCAGTAATTAGGACTAGAAGGATTCCAAGATGCAGATATACATAACCCTATATTCCTCTGCCTAGAAGCCAAGGCCCCTTGGCATCCCATGGTAACCCAGAGAAGACAGAACTAGTTTGGTCCCAGAATCTTAGAAGGCTATGTTTACCCTCAGTGCTTGAAAGAATAGGCTTTGTACATCTCAACTGTGTGCTAAAGTGGGTATGTTTTGGCTAAGGCTTATATAATTATGGAAGGACTGATCATGTGTACATGCAAAACAACAAACCTTAATAGGGCCATTATTAGTAGAGTTGGGATGGGAGAAGTCAGCATGTCAATACCTTCTCGCCTCCACTTTTATCTTGAGTCTCATTTTATTTTCTTCTTGAGAAAATACAGCCCCTGCCCATTAGCAAGAAAGCTTTCCAGATAGATTTAGACTTTTCCCCACACTCCAGGATATTTCTCAGATCTTTCCCTATATCTTGCATTAAAATATCAGATGAATACCAAAATTGTCTAAATCCTCCATGTCAGTCTCAGTCAGAAGAATAGTGAAAATGACATGTTTTAAGACAGAAGAATGTCTGAATTATCATTGGGTGACCCTGTTTCATAAGTAAAAGGATGTACATTGATTTGAGGCTGTGAAATAGGGCCAATCCTTGAGAACAAAGAAATAGTAATCCAAAAGGATTTACTCCAAACCCCTGCGCCTTAAGCAGAGAGCCAAGAGTAGGCCCCCAATTCTAGTTACGAGATCCTATTTCAACAACCCTTTGCCTCCCCTCCCAGTTTAATTCCCTCTCTGTAGGACTTCTCTACAGAAGAGAAAATCAAATATGGGATAGAGGAACTGTGGGGAGTCCTCTCTCATCATTAGGTGTCTTACTCTACCCCTCAGTAACCAAAATCTCAGATAGCACTTGTCCAGGTCCTATGGACCAAACCATAGCATTGCATTTCAGAAATGCACACAGATGAGCAATCGTCAAGGAAATCTCTTGATTCCAGTGGAAAGGAGTTGTAGAATTCTGGATTGGACCGTGGCTTATAATCAGACAGGTGGTGCCTCTTTGGAAGCACATACACTGCATTGGGCCATCAAACCTTCAGTAGGACCCCCAGAACCAGAGCATCCACCCCATAGCTAACAAAGAGCAGCCAGGACCAGTCTTGAAGACCTGAAATATACAACTGAATCTTGTCCAGGAGGACGGCTGGAATTCTAATGAAAGGGTTTCTAAAGCTTTAAAAGCCCAGGGCTAGGACGCACTATTCTGGTGAGCTTTTAGGAGACTCCCAGCTTACACTAAGCTCAGAGGTCTACTATCGTTGATGATTAAGTAGTCCCGATCTCCAAGGAGCTGTGCTCTAGAACCTTTGATCCTCTGGGAAGGCGCCTCGGGTTCACATAGGGTCACAGGAATTGGCTGGAGCCAAGGTTATTTATCCAGACTAGGGCAGAAGAGGTGCTGTCCAGCTGGCAAAAGATCAGGAGGCGTCTGTGAGCAATCGAGGTTTCTCCTCCCCAGGCTCCTCTCTCTTCCAGCCAATAAACAAGTTAAATGCTGGATAGCCAAATAGCCTTAAGACCCTCACAAGGGGAGCTTGAAAAAAAAAGTGACTGCAACCCAACCCAGTATCAAAGGAGGATGATGACCGACACTGACCTGGTTCTCAGAGAGAATGGGATGGGGGCACTGAGCCCCATCTGTGTCGGTCAAAGGCGACAGGACTACTGAGTTGGGTCTTGAAGAATGAGTAGGAGTTTGCCAGTGTGGAACTTGAGTGTCCTGAGCCAGTGGAATATTTTTGACAAGAAGAGTCCCTGTCCCCTCCTCTCCCTGATCTCTTTCCCCATCTCCCCAACTCCTCACCCCTCTATCCTGTGGGCTCTATGCTGCTGCCGCCGGAGACTGCTTGCTTGTCCCCAAAGGATTGTTTAAATAGGCATTTCTATATTTACTAGAAGAGTTGAATGTTTTTTCAGTTACTGATTTACCATCATTCAGGGGATTGCCTGTTCTGATGCTCTGTCTATTTTTCTATTGTTTGTCTTGTTAATTTTTACATATCCTAGACACTAATCTTTTCCTTTTTATATTGGTTGATGACATCTCTCACTCTCTCCTTGTCTTTGAACTTGTTTATGGTATCTTGTTGTCATCCAGAATTTTAGACACTTCGGGCAGTCAAAATTATTCTTAAAAAGCAATTCCTACTTTCTGTATCTGGTGAAGAAATCCTTCACTCACCTGATGACATTAAAATCTCTCATAATTCACCCAATGGACTGAAAGTTTTGTATTACCTATTAGGTTTTAATACATGTAGGGTTCCGTTTGGTATGAGATAGTGAGCTAATTGCCTTTGTCCATTGTCACAGCATCATGTACTGAAGGGTTTATTCTCCTTCCCCAGTTCGAATCACCTCTTCCACTATATAGCATGACCTCACATGCACTGAGGTGTGGGTTCTATTTTACTCCATTGGCTCTACTGGTATACCATGTATCATGCATCTGGAGTCATTACATGTGACAGGGCAAGCTTTCCAACATTGTTCTTTTATATTATTGCCTTGATTACTTTTAGAACTTTAACCTTCATTTCATTTTTCAGGTTAGTTTCTGAGTTTCACAAAACATCCTTTCAGAATTTTTCCTAAAATTGAACTTATAGACGAACTTGGGGAACATGAGATAGACTTACGATAGAGAGTCTTCCAGTTTATGACCATAACGTATTGTATCACTTTTGTTCAGATCAGACATATCATTTCTAGATATGAGGCAGAGAAAAATAAATTCTCCTCATAGAGATGGAATACATTCAACCAGAATGAGAATTCTTAGAGATATTGCACCATAAAAAGGAAGGCATAAAATCTACTTTGCACAGATTCATCTTAAAGATTTATAAAACAGTCTGAAACAAAGGAAAATAGTAATAATGCTCTGGGAGTTAAAATTAAGATAAATGAGTGCATAAAAAAATAAAAGTAACCTGAGACCAGTGGAAAATGTGCTAGCATTTAGTACAAAATGTCAGAGTACAAGAAGCAAACTGTAACCCTAACAATTACTAGAATGACAGGCAGAAATGCAGAGCTAAGCTGAAACAGATCCTTAAGTGAAAGGAAAGACGCATCAAGGCAACAGAAGAGTGAGTTAGAATAGAAAAACTTACTATGATGTCACTAACAGATTGAGTACGAGCACTGTGAACAATACTTATAAGATGAATTAAAACCGTAGTAAGTGGTATCAGTGAAACAGAAGTGAGCCTTAGGAAATAAATAAGCCCCCTTCCAAATCTAAAATTCTGTGATTCCATATGTCTTAGAGAAGGTTTGCCTCTTTTTTTGGTAAAAGGATTCCTTTTTAATAATGAAAGGCTGTCTCATTTTTCTTCCTTTATGTATTAGTATGGCTAGTTACATTAGATATACTTATATGTTGAATTGTCAATCCCTTCCTGAAATAAACTCCACCAGTTAATTAATTAGTATTCTTTTGGATTACTGCTAAATTAGTTTTGCTGGTATTTTATTTAAGAGATACTTCAATCTGTTTTTACAAATGAATTTGGACTCTTTTGAGGAGGGGAATTTATCTTTATCTGTTTGGGCATCTAATTTGTGTTAATTTAATTTCAAAAAATTGGAATTGTTTTTCTTCCCTAATCGGAGGAATAATTTAAAAAGCACAAAAATAACTATTTCTTAAAGCTTGAAACTAACCTGTGAATCTGGTTGGGGCCAGAGGTTTTTTCCAGCATCCGAGTGTGTGGAGTCGGGGTGGAAAGCGGTGAAGGTGGAGTGAACGGAGTTCTTTAACAAAATTCTCAGAACTCCAACATTAAGCCTAAGCGCCCTTTCAAATAATTTCCATAGTTATGGAACTTTCAGATAATGAGCCCAGTTAGAGCATAGATCAAATGTCAAATAATAGAATAGGAAGAGAAATGATACAAGGTAAAAACAAATGAACACCTGATTAAGTCACACCTGCTTTATTTTCCTAGATCGGGAAGTGTGCTGCACCACTGGAATGAAATCTATTACTTCGTGGAACAATTGGCTCATAAATTCATCAGGTGAGAAACATAATGTATAGTTCTCATCCGTGAGTAAAACCAGCCTGTGTTTGCTATTCTACTAATTACTGACAACCTTGGGGATGCTTTTTGATGCCAAAGGTAGACTCTGAGATCATGTTTTCAAGAGGACCGCAATTTTGTTATAAGACCAAAATTTTCACTTTCTCCCTGTCTTATTGAATAATATCCTTCGAGAAGGATCATTAACGTTTTCTTTCACCACACATCATGCTGGGGCGATTGACTCGTTCTTGCTGGACCCCCGTGTAGAGGCCATGGGGTGTAAAGTGACCAACTCATCCCAATTTACCCAAAACATCCACGGTTTCCGCACTGAAAGTTGCACTTCCTGGGAGTTCTCATCCTGGGCAAACCACGATGGTCCATCAGCCTTGCTATGTGCCCCACCAGGTAGAATTCTCCGAGCATTGTCAACACTGCTTTCCAAGGGAGAATGATGCAGTTTTGAACATGATCACTATACACATCGCAGGGGCCTTGGAGGTCCTATTTTTCAGTGTGTAGACACCCACTTGTATAAGAAAGGAGGCCATTTCACCCTCCTTGGGTGCAGCCTCCAAGAGATAACACAACTGTGATAGCGTTCCTGGAAATGCTTGAAACCAGTTGTCAAAGCCTTTGGTAAAATTGTTCTTCTGATCATTGTAAATTTTAAAGCAGCTCCGCTTCTCCTTGATAACCTCTGTAGAGTCTTCCAGCCACTGTGAGTAATCATACACTTCTTTCGATCAGTTTCTTAGTCTCAAGACAGGTTTTCCTCTGAGACCAGGGTAATGACATATGTGTTCCTTGCCAAGTCAGTTACTGGTCTCAGCATGTGCCTGCCTGCCTGATTGGAGAGAAAGCATTAGGAGGTGTCTTCTCGGTGATGCCAAAAATTGGGACCTGCAGCAGGAAGTCCCTAAATCCAGATGAATGGAGGAAAGAGATGTGAGGAGTAGGGGAGCAGGAAGTAGATGGAAAGGAGAAAAGTAAATGCATAGGTGGTATTATAAACAAAATATTTAAGAGACTCTTAGAAGCTTAGGGTTGAAAGGAGCATCTTTCAAGCTATCCTAAGAGGCCGTCACTAACCCCCAACTTGAATAGCTCTGGTGAGAAACTGCTGCCTTTTGAGGCCAACAAGCCAATAGTTGGACAATTCCAGTTTCCATGCAGATCTTTCTGTCATTGACCCACAATGTCTCATCCATCTGGAGAGATATAAAACAAATCTGCCTCCAGCCACTTGACAGTATCTGCTATGTCTCTATTTGCTCCCGTGGTTCTCTGTTCCCTCTAAAGCAGAGGAGTCTTTTGGAAAAGGCTTTCAAGTTAAGCAGATGCGGATTTGAATCCAAGCTCCCCTGGGCAACCATAGCAATTTGTTTACCTTGGTTGAACCCTAGTTTGCCTGTGAAAATTATAAGAGAAAACACATGCAAACCAACCAGCCCCGCATCTGGCTTAGAGTAGGCACTGAACGCTTCTCCCAGTTCCTTCAGCAACTCTGGACACTTGGCTATTTTAGTTTCAAAGGAGTTAGAGGTAGGGGTGGGAGGAACTAAGAGACCATTTAATCCAATCCTCTCATTTTATAGAGGAAGAAACTGAGGATCAGAGTAATTGGCATGGCTTAATCCAGACCATGAGGCACGTTCCTCTGGCTGTCTCCTCGGGCCCTCTTTGGCTCTGGACCCCCTCAAAGAATGGCACCAAGACACCACTGCCACGCAAACTCCGAGAGGCAGGGATTGTCTTTTGTTGATTGCTGTAGCCCCCAATGCCTTGGAACAGTGCCTGACACACAGCATGTTCAATCAGTCGCATAACTTGTCACCATTTTCTTTAAACCTTCAAACTACAACTCACACTCATCACTCTCACCAAGAGCCCAGAGAAGAGCAGACAAGTGATTACCTCAAGTCCCAGTCTTCCTCTTAAAAGATGCATGTGTGCCCGTCCCATCATCTCTGGGATTCAAGTGTCCTCCTTATTTAAAGCCAGTCCCTCCATTTTAGCCCATTGTCTGCAATCTCATCCAGGCCTTTGTTTCTCTGTTGTATTTGTCCTACCTTTCTTCTGGCTTCATTTCCACTGTCCATAAACATAAACTAATCTCTCCTGCCCCTTGTCTGAAAAGACAAAAACAAAAGACAATGAATCTCCTCATCACATCTTCCTATAGATGCTAACCTAATTCTTTACCGGTTTCTCACTCAAATATCTCTAAAGACTTTGTGGCCTTCATATCCTTGCATCCCATTCATTCCTTAACCCACCACTATCTGGACTTCACCCCCACCCTCCACCTGCTTGTTCTCGGCAAAGTCTGGAAGTGATGCCCTAGAGGACAAATCCACTGAGTGCCATGCAGTGCTTGCCCTGCTGGACAGAGGAGATTCACTGGATTCCAATTTCTCTCTCCTTGAAATTCTCCCCAGCACGGGCTTTCTTTTCATCTCACTGACTGGAGCCAGGCCTTTAAATCTTGGTGTTGGTTCTAGGTGGGGCTCCCTTCTCCTCTCCCGGATGACACTCTTTGAGCAATTTGATTCACATAAGTATGCTGAGGACTCCCAAACTATGTCTCCAGCCCAGACTCATATCCCAATGCCACTTGGAGACGTACATTCCCCACATTTCAGCTTCATTCTTTCCAGAGCGTAACTCAACAGAAGGGAAGTAATATAACATAGGAGCTAAAAGCGCACATTCTAGAATCAGAACGCTTGGTTTTCAGCCCTAGGTTGTGTGACCACTCTCCCATGTGTGACCTTGGGAAAATTATTCTTTCAGGGTCTCAATTTCCTTTTGTGGCAAATAGGAATAATAAGAGTACTGATTTCATAAAGTTGTTGTAAGTTTAATGAGATAATACATGCAAATCACTTATGATAGTGCCTGGCACATAGTAAGCCTAGAGTGGGCCATTATTTTATTATATTATCATGATAATTGTGATTGTTATTATTGTCATTTAGGACATGGTGTCCTACTGGCCCAGGACTAGTGAGGTGGTAAGAGCCACCATGGCGCCGTGGACAGAGAACCCAGGTCTGGTTCAAGAGGCCAACATCCAATTTACCAGGTGTTGCTGGGGTCCCTACCAAATACTCAGCACCATGCTAAGGGGTTCCAAAGACAAGTGGTACCATACAGGACATATGGTAATGGATGTAGACTTTATCTTGGAGGCAGTATGAGCCATTGGCGGTTTTATAGCAGATGAGTGCCAAGATCTGACTTACATCTTAGGAGAAAACTCTGGAAGCAGTATGAAGAGTGAATTGGAGGAAGGAATGATGGGCAAGGTCACCAGCAAGGACACAATTCAATTGTTAGGAAAAGGGGGGCAGGTCTGAGAAACATTTTAGGAAGGGGGAACTATCAGATTTGGGGCCCAGTCAGGTAAGAGAGATTATTGCATTGGGAAGAAATAGGTTGGTACCATGAAGGATGAACCAGTTGGCTGCCCAGAGAGAGCCCCACAGGATGGCACTGCAGTGGTGAACCCACTGCAGTCTGCCAGCACATCTTGCAGACAGAAAAACATGTCTGTCCTCAGCTAGAGTTCTTCTATCTCCCCAAGTGTGGATTTTGCATTGACAAAGTTACCAAGCAGTGCCATAGAAAAACCATGCCCATGTACTCATTAATAAGGAGTCTAACTACCAAGTGGACTAGGTATTCTTGTGGCCCCTCAGCACAGGCCAACCTTCTACGGTACCCTCCTTGGGAAGCCCAGTAGAAATTAAAAGTTGATGATGATACTAGTTTCAGAGCAAAAGGAATTGTATGATCTTGGTGGCTGATGGCATCAAGCTGTAACAGCCTGAGACATTCTGTTCACTATAGGATACACCCAGCTGTGGTGGAGACACTCTCAAATGTTTCTTGGGATCTCCCTTTGTAAAGGCAGCATGCAAACCAGTCTTCTAGGGACACACTTCAGACAGAGCAGAGGACGGTGATGAATTTTCGCTTTCTTATTTGTAATCCACACTCATCAAGGGGTGGTGTCAGATCAGAAGCAGCCTCCAGGAAGACAAAGCCGGTCCTCTCTTTGGTCCCCAGCTTTGAATCTGCTGCAGGCTAAATGCAACGCCAGCTGTGGAGGTGCCTCTGTGATGGAGAGGGAAGAATGTGGGGGAAGCCAGGAAGGGAATGGCGTTCCGCAGTCTTTCTTTCTGCCTTAAGGTAATTTCTTTTCCTTTCCAGCCCACAGCTAAGAATGTCCTTTATTGTCTTCTCTACTCGAGGAACAACCCTAATGAAGCTCACAGAAGACAGGTAAGGATGGTCCCCATCCCTGTCACCACAAAACCCATCTTTCCTGGGTCCTTCTGATTTTTGTGCCCAGTGCCAGCCTTCATCTGTCAGTCACTTTAATCAAATAGTTTTCTCTTTTTACTTATGCCTTGAACTTTGCACGTTGACCCATCTGCCGGTTTACTCTGTGGTGACTTTGATGGAATTTCCTGATGAGGGTGAAATTTTACAAATGACTAAATCACACTTTTGATTTGTGACTCAGTCTGCGAACTTGGAGCAAACCAAATTCTTGGTGAGGGTGTCTATATTTTCTTTTATTTAAATTAGATTTATTTTGTGGCTAAAGAGTTCAGAGATATAATAAGCATGCTGTGAGAGAAGTAAGAACTTGAAATATTATCCTACATAATTACTCAGGCAGGGAATAAAAGGGGAGGGTTTGCGGTTCCACAAAATAAAAGAAAATTTCAGTGAAGTGTGGCAAAATATTGTTGACATAAAAGGATCAATTAGACCCTAGCTTAACAAAAACATTATTTGGGGTTTTCCCATTTGCAGGTGAAAACTAGCAAAAACAGAGACATGTCATTTATTCCTAGCTAGGAAGATGTGTTAGAAATGACACTTTTCTGGAGTTAATGACACTGTCCATTTTTTGAAAAGTGGAATGGCCCACATGAGAGAAGCCCCAGGGTGGGACTATTGAGAGACTGAAGTGTGGACATGTTGGAGAAAGGAAGGGAGGAATGGTAAACACGGGGGGCGGGGCAGGGAGACTTTATTCTGTGACATTCTTCTAGAAATGAGAATAGGATTAACAGGATGGGTAAGCTTTTCTGGACTTTGCACTCACACAGCACATCCAAGCTAGTCCTCATCCTTCTCCGTGTCTTTGTTTCCATCTGTAACAAAAAGAGCTCTTTGTACCATGGTAAGTTTTCAAATCCTGTTACCCCTTCAGTGGTATCTGTTAGAAGCATGCCTGCCATCTGATACGCACAGAAACCCCATTTTAAAAATGGTTTTCTTATTCCGTATTAATGGAAGGAGAAACCGAGGCTTCATCATGTTCCTAAGGGTACAGAGGAGAACCCACACTAGATGCTGGCTGCACGGTCCTTCACCTCCACCTGCTGCCTTCTGTTAAACAGAGACTCATAAGCCTACATGAAGGGGGGAGGGTATATAGCTCAGTGGTAGAGCGTACACCTAGCAGGCATGAGGTCCTGGGTTCAATCCCCAGTACCTCCATTAAATAAGTAAATAAATAAACCTAATTACTGCCACCCCCTCCACCAAAAAACCCAAACAAACAAACAAACAAAGAAGCCTGTGTGACTTTCCTTCAATATTGGCCAGAGATTTTGAGAAGCTGAGACAGTGTCTCTAGCCTATGGACCATGTGATGTCTCCATCTTTATGCAGTAATATCTCAGTCTTAATTCTGCAGACATGTCTTTTCTTTGGAGAAAACGCCCCTCTCCCCTATTCTTCACATGTGCCGCTTATGCTGGCCCCACTCGCTCCGTGCCTGAGAGTTTGGACGAGAGACCGAGCGGACAAACCCCTTGTGGCTATTTTGTGTGCTGCCGCTCACAGCCTTTGGGAGGGTGGAGAGGCGGAGGGAGGGCACAGGTTCATAAACACTATTAGAACGTCTAGGCTCTCAGACCCATTTGGTTATGCTAGTTCGAAGCAGTCATCTGAACGTTACTTTGAATCTGTTTGTGCCTTAACTTCACTACTCTTTATAACCCGAGCCGAGGAGAAGACCGAGGTTAACATCTCCACTTGGCTGGAAGCAGCATTTAATATTTAAGGGCTGCTTATGCATCAAACAACAGCCAGAAATACCTTGCTAAGGCTTTCTGGGTTTCATGTGGTGACAGCTTGGCTTAACCTACGGGCCAGCTGGCAAAGCAGGACGTGGCTCACTGACACATCCCCAACCTCATCAGCCTATGGAAGGATGTGGGCAAGCCATCTCTCTCTAAAATACTTTCTTCTGAGATTGACTAAAAGAGTTAGGCTTTCCGAACTCCCAAGCTGGTACTATTTCTGCAATACATGACTCAGTGTTTCAGTTGGTCACAGGAATTTGTATACTTTTTCTATTTCTCACTTGATCTTCATAATGGGATATTATGTCTTATTATAAGACAATAAGAAATGCATTATTATACCAGTTATGTAATAATTGAAGAAATGTACAGAATTTTTAAAAAAGTTGTTCAAAAACAAGACGAATTAGCAAAGACTTTCATTTCAACAAGAGCAACAAAAGATTTTGGGTAAATTAAAAGAAATAACATCAAAGGTACACTTGCAGTTATTGGGATCAACTCCATGCAGAGGAGACCATGAGAAGGTTGAAGAAATAGAATGGAAAATAAATATGTTACGCTGAGATGTAGTAAAGAAATTACAATTAGACTAACAATACCTATCATTTGTGTCTCTTATCTGCTAAGCACTTTACATATCCTTTATTTATCCCCGTAAACCATTATTACTTCCATTTCTGATGTGGTCTCTGTAGTCATTGGATTTATTGTTTCGTATTAAGGTGTCATTTTTCACTAACAGCTTTCAAGATTTTTTTCTTTATCTTTAGTTCTCAGCAATTTGATTATGATATGTCTGGCATGGCTGCAGGGTTTTTTTGTTTGTTCATTTTGAGTTTATCCTATTTTGACTTTGCTGAGTTTCTGGAATCTATAAATTTATGTCTTTCACCAAATTTGGCAAATGTGTAGCTTTTATTTTTCAAATAATTTTTCTGTACCAGTCATTTTCTCCTCTCCCTCTATGATCCCAGTGACACACGTTAGACCTTTTGATATTACTCCACATGTTCCTGAAGCTTTCTTCAATTTTTTTGCCATCTTCCATCTCTCTGTTCTTTAGACCAAATTATTTCTGTTGCTCATTCTTCATGTTGACCAGCTCTTTCCTCTGTCATCTCTTTTCTGCTGTTGAGTTCATCTACTGAATTTCTTATTACATATATTGTGTTTTTCAGGTCTAAAATATCTACTTGGTTCTTTTTAAAATTTTTCTCTGCTGAGACCTTCTGTCTTTCCATTCATTTCAAGTCTATTTACCTTTGCCTCATGGAGCATAGTTATTATAACTCCTGTTACATAATAATTGCAGTTATTATAACTGAAAATTCTAATAGCTCAGGACAGGCATCTTAATTATCTTCTCCCTTAAGAATGGGTCACACTTTCTAGATGATTTTGTGTGTTAAGCAATTTTAGACTGTATTCTAAACATTTTTAATATTATGTTGTTGGGACTCTGAGTCATGTTCAGATCCTTCAAAGAAAGTTGATTTTTTTTTTCCTTTGCTTTAGTAGGTAATCACCCTGGCTAGGTTCAGACCACAAGTTCTATCTCTACTTCTGTGGGTGGTAGTTTTCATTTTGGTTCGGTTTTCAAAGTCTTTGTTAAGCTGCTCTCGGTCTGTCCTGCACACGTGTAGCTCAGAGATGAGCCTGGGACCTATACAGCTTCCTACACAGAATAGAGGGATCCCCTTCTCCAGCTCTCTCCTCTCCAGGACTCCCCACAGACTACCTTTCCCACTGATGCCCCCCCTTTTCAAGTTCTCTAGCAAGAAAAATGGAGTTTCTCTTGGAGTTTTGGCCACCACATTGCTACATGCAGTTCTGTACTGAGGCCCCCCTTGGGGCAAAGCTAGGAGTGACAAAAGAAAATTAGAGATGGGATTCCCTCCACATTCTTTGAACCACGGAAGCCCCTTTTTCCAGGGACCAGAAATATGAGGGCTTTCTTGGCCTTTTAGGTAACATCTCAACCTACTGCCCTGTGATTGAGGTCCACCTTCAGATTAAAGCTATGAGGAAAGAAAATTAGGAATTTATCTTTGTGTGGGTTACCTCTCCAGGTTTTAACTCTCCAATCCACCTGCTTTTTTTGCTTTTCAGAGTTTCATTATGCTTGGTTTTTAAATTTTGTCCTGAGTTGTTATAATCAACAGAACAAAGAGCCTAGAGCAAGTTTACTCCATTTTGCTTCTGTGGATTCAGTTTTACAGATAAGGACACCGAGATTCAGAGAGCTTACATAACTTGCTAAAATCAAATAATTAAAATGTCAGATCTGGTATTCTGATTTTGGATTCAGTCCAACTCATGTGCTTTGTATTATATCATGTTGCTCTTTCACGATTTGTTAGCTTCATCAGTTTGCAAAACAATTGACAAACTGTAACACATTTTTTAGATTTCTTCCTTAGCATAATAAAGGATCAGTGTTAATTTAAGTACCATTAAAATAAATTATTTTAGTGTGAACGACTGCACATGATTCCCTAAAAACTCCCCCGATAGTCTTTTTCCTGATCTTAATTGAAATATTTTAAATGTTTCATCATTTGGAAATGACATCATGCCAAGGAAGTCCAACTCTTCCTTTAAAAGAAACCAGGAACAGATATTCAATTTAATCAGATGCATTTTGGGCATCTATTGAGCTCATATATTTCCTTTGACCTACGAATACAGCAAAATGCATTAAATAGATTTTTTTTAATATTGGGTCATTCTTTCATTTCTGGTTACACTTCGTTGTGATGTATTATTATTTTAATGTACAGTTGAATTCTGTTTTCTGTATTTCATTCAGAAATTTAGTATCAATATTCATACTTGTGGCTGGGCTGCTGCTGTCCTTTTTATGACTACCTTTATTTATAGTATTTTATACATATATTTTTTCACATTTAGATCATTATTTGTTCTAGAATGTATTCTGATGTAAGGTATGAGGTCAAGATCATCTTTTTTCTTCAAATGTTTAGCCGGTTTTTCCAACATCATTTGCTGAATAATCTTTTACTACCAACTGGAAAAAGTTAAACTCTTTCATAGTCTTGGGGCCACTGCTGAATTTTCTATTCTGATGCTCTGCATTTCTGTCTGTTCTTATGCTAGGGCCACATTATTTTAATTAGTTTTAACATCTGTAAGACAAAATCCTTCCTTACTTCTAATCCTGAGCGAAAATCTTCCTGGTCTTTAGTGGGCTTTTTGCTACCACATGCATTGTAAATAATTTTTTTATGTTCCAAAATATTCCTGAGTTTTTCACTTGAATTATATGAAGAGTACAGAATAACCTTGACAAAAATGGCATGGCCTTTTTACTGTACTGACTTTCTTATTTAAGACTGTTTTACTTCTTTTTTATTTCCCCCAGCGAGGTTTTGATATTTTCTTTAGATCAGTCTCATGCTGGGTTTGTTAACGTTATTCTTAGACATTTTAAAGTTTTGCTTTCATTGTGAGTGAATTTTTTTTTCTGTTGTATTTTCTAAATTATTCTTCACTACACTGAATAATACAGAGCAGTTAACCTATAATTTGGGGTCCATGGGCTTTTAATGAACTCCACAAAATGATTTTTTAAAAATTGCAAGTCAGAGAGATTGTAGTTTGCAACAGAGGCAGCCTATGGCCCCAGAAGAGTTAAGGAACATTGGTTTGGGGGAAATTTGTTTTATAGGTTTATTTCTTATCCCATATGAAACATTTTGTTAGTTCTCATACTTTGCCAGTTAATTTTAGAGTGGTTTCTAGTAAGATGGTTGTATTATTTGTAATTAATGGTAACTTCTGTTCTCTTTTCTCATATTTATAGCTATTACATTTTCTTGTGTATCTTATTATATTGACTAAAATTTTCAAAACTTAATGGACTTGTGTTTCACAGTTATGTACTTTATTAGATGTTGACTTCGTAGAGATTTTTTTATCTACTGTACTAAGGAATGATTCTTCAATTGCAAGTGTACTAAAACATTTTTATCTGAAATAAATGTTGCTTTATTAAATGCCCTTTTGTCATAACATAAAATTATATTTTTCTTCTTTTATTTTTTTCTTTGCCCTGTCTATGTGAAAATTCTAAATCAAAAGATTGCCTTGATGAGAAACTAACCTTGCATTCCTGAAATAACTTTTATTCATCATGGTTTGCTCTTTTATTATATTTCTGGATTTGATTTAATATAAACCTCAAGATATTGCTTATTAATATTTAATATTAAACGTATTTAGGAGTTTTGTATTTTATACTACCTTTTTCAGGCTTGGAATAAAAGGATTATATAAGTTTAGAAAAATGAACTGGCAGTGTTTCCATACGCTGTGAAATATCTTAACTAATATAGAAAGTATACGTCTGCTCAAAGTTTGCTAGAACTCAGAGGAAAACCATCTAAGCCTAAATCATTATTGAAGAAGTTCTTTGACAGTTATCTCAAATTCTTATATGACTTATCATTATTATCATATTTTCCACCTTGAGACGTGGTAGAAATTACCAGTGTGTTGATATTTTTATTTTATAACATACCTTTTCAATTTTCAAAATCTCTTCTGTATCTGTGATTATATCCTTTTTCCTACATTCACATAAAGGTATTTTTGTTTCATTTTTCCCCATTCAAATTACTCAATGGATTCTCTCTTAAATGCATTCATTAATTCTCTTTTGCATATTTGTTTTGTTTTATGATTTATTATTTAATTCTTTCACTATTATTAATCCCTTCCTTTGGCTTATCTTTTATTTCATCCTTTTTTTCTGAATTAAAAGTTTATTCATTATATTTTACTATTTCTTGTTTAATAATAAAAGCTATTATGAATATAAATTTTTCTCTAAATCTCTTCCTTATTGAATCTCACATATTCTGGCATGTACTGTTCTCATTATTGTCAATTTCTAAATAGTTTATACTTTTAATAATTTTAGATTTGATTTTTAATTATTTATTAAGTATTTCACAATGTCCACATGATTTTTGTTTTTTACATTTTTCTCAATTTCTAGAGTCATTGCATTTTTCAGAAAATGTGATTATATAATTCTCCTTTTTAAATTTATTAATTTTTGTTGGTGGACTAGTATATTAATTAATTTTATTTATCATTCATGGGTACTAGAGAAAATCTTACTTTGATGAATAAAGTTTTATATAAGAAATATATTGATTAAATTTATTAAGTATTTTATATTTTTATTTACTTGATTTGTGAAGACATAGATTATTTTAAAACTTTCCACCATGACTATTTTAACTTCCAACACACTGCCTTATAATTTATAACTTATTATTTAGTTCACACATGTTTTTATTATGGAATATATTTCTAACCAACATAAAACAAACTTTTTAGCACCTTGAATGCTTTTTAAGTCCTTTGTCCCAAAATATTATAATTTTTTTGTATTTTCCTACTATACTTTTGCCTGCCCATTTATTTTTTACCCCTCTTTGATATCTTAACATTCTACCACTGACTTGAAAAGTATAATTTGAAAGAGTATAATTTAATTTTTATTCTAGTAACAATTCCCAATGAATGCTTGTCTTTATAATGGTAAGAATTAAGTAATATCTATTTGTTCTTCTCATTCAATTCTTAAGAAATATTTGCATTATGTCTCTTAAATATACATATATATATATTTCCTTTCCAGTATTTGAAGTTTTTATTTTATTTATTTTTTCAATTTCTCAGTTAGCTAATTTTTTTTTCAGGTAAATTTTTCCTGAAGGATATATGAGTATTAAACTTTCTAGGTCTCAACCTATTTGAAAGTTGTTATTCACCTCCAGGTAGATATTTTAATTGAATATAAAGTTCTTATATTCTGAATATCTTTTCCCCTAAATTTGATAGAGACAGTGACACAATGTCAATTTGCATATATTCTATACTATATTGCATACAGAAAAAGGAGAGATGCAAATTTAGCACATTTCTTCTTCTGGATGCTTGTAAAAATGTTTTTCTTTGCCTCTGGAATGAAAAGAAAAAGTCAAGAAAGTGTATCTTGCTGAGGGACCTCTCAATTAATCTTGAATCTTTGTAAAGGACTTGAGCCTCCCCATCTAACAACCTAATAAACTTCTTTGCCTTGAGAAATTCTTTCTATTATTTCTTATAGTATTAATTTTCTCCTGTCTGTCCTTTAGTTTCTTGAATCTATCCAACATCACTTCTATCTTCCAAGTACAATTTTCAAATCTCTACCATTTTTCTTTGTGTTCTTGGGGAATGGATTCACTCTGGTCCTGGAATTCACCAATTTAAGTTGTTTTGATTTTGTCTTCGCAGTATTCAACTTACTCTTAACTGCTTCCATTGCATTTTTTTTTATTGTGGTAAAATATATATACCATAAAACTTACTATTATAACCATTTTTAAGCATACAATTTGGTGGCATTAAGTTGTGCAGCCATCACCACTATCCATCTCCAGAATCTTTCATCATCCCAAACTGAAACTCTCACCAGCCCCTGTTAATCTCTATCCTATGTTCCATCTCTATGGATTTGCCAATTCTAGGAACCTCATGTAAATGGGATCATAATTTTTGTCTTTTGTATCTGGCTTATTTCACTGAACATGTTTTCAAGGTCCATCCATGTTGCAGCATGTGTCAGAATTTTATTCATTTTTAAGAAAGAATAATATTCCATTTTATATATGTGATTTATGATATATATATATACATATGTGTATATATATATCTCACATTTTGTTTATCCATTCGTCACTCTGTGGGCATTTGGATTGTTTCCATCTTTTGGCTGTTGTAAATAATGCTGCTATGAACATTAGCACATAAATATCTATTCAAGTCTCTGCTTTCAATTCTCTAGGGCATATACCTAGAAGTGGAATTGCTGGATCATGTAGTAGTTCTGTTTAATTTTTTGAGGAACTGCCATACTATTTTCCACAGTGGCGGCACCATTTTGTTTTCCTGCCAACAGTCCACAAGGATTCCAATTTCACCACATCCTTGCTGACACTTGTTATTTTCTGCTGTTTTTTTTTATTGTGGTAACATTGGTTTATAATATTGTATAAGTGTCATGTGTACAGTGTACATTGCTACTTCTGTACACAACAGCATGCTCACCAAAAATTGTTTCCATTCATCACCATGCAGTTGACCCCCCTTTACTCATTTCACCCTCCCCTCATACACACCTTTTCTGGTAACCACTACTCTGTTCTCTGTATCTGTCCGTTTTTGTTTGGTTTGATTTGCTCATTTATTTTGTTTTTTGTTTCTTTGTTTTTTATATTCCACATTTGATACGATTTTATGTATCATATGGTATTTGTCTTCTCCATCTGACTTATTTCACTTAGCATGATACCCTCAAGGTTCATCCATGTTGTCACAAATTGCAAGGTTTCTTTTTTATATAGCTGAGTAGTATTCCATTGTATGTACACAACGCATCTTCTTTATCCGCTCATCTGTTGCTAGGCACTTAGGTTGTTTCCATATCTTGGCTATTGTAAATAATGCTGTGATGAAATATATCTTTACTAATTAGTATTTTCATATTCTTTGGATAAATATCCAGAAGTAGAATAGCTGGATCATATAGCAAGTCTATTCTTAATTTTTTGAGGAACCACCAAACTGTTCCCTTTTCTCCACATCCTTTCCAACACTTAGTATTTCTTGCCTTTTTGTTAGTAGCCATTCTAACAAGCATGAAGTAATATCTCACTGTGGTTTTGATTTTAATTTCCCTAATAATTAGTGATGTTGAACATCTCTTCATGCACGTGTTGACCATCTGTATGTCTTCTTTGGGAAAATGTCTGTTTAGGTCTCCATCCATTTTTTAATTGAGTTGTTTGTTTTTTGTTGTTGTTGAGTTGTATGAGTTCTTTATATATTTTGGGTATTGAATCCTTATCATATATATGATTTGCAAATATGTTCTCCATTCGGTAGGTTGTTTTTTTGTTGTTGTTGTTTTGTTTGTTGTTTTCCTTTGCTGTGCAGAGGCCTTTTAGTTTGATGTAGTCCCATTTGTTTATTTTTGCTTTTGTTTTCCTTTCCTGAGGGGACATATCCAGAAAGATATTGCTAAGACTGATGTCCGAGAGCATACTGCCTGTGTTTTCTTCTAGTAGTTTCTATAGTAGTTTATAGTCAAGTCATTAATCCATTTAATCTGTTCTTCTTTCTTCTCAGCAATCATAATGGATCTGAAATGGCATCTCATTGTGGTTTTGACATATTTCTTTAATCATTAGTGATGTTGGGCATCTTTTCATGTGCTTATTGGTACATCTGGTGTCAGGTGTAGATGATGAATCACTGTGTTCAGAACTTATCCCACCAACAACCAGACTTTTCTCCTCCTTTCCTGGAATTCCAGGCTTTTAGGTCCTTCCATCACCCTGATCTCGGCAGCTCTATTTCATACAGGAATTCTTCCAAGTGTCTGGGGTGTGTATGGCACCCTTACCAATTTCCCAGCAGTGATAAACATTTTCCCCTGTTATACCAGTTTAGCTGTTTCTACAGCATTTTGGAAAGAAAAAGAGGAATTAAAATGTGTAGACCCAGATCCCTATTTTTAACTTGAAATTTCACCTTTCTTCTAAACTTTGCAAGATTAAAAAACAAAGCAGAACAAAACAACTGTGTGTCAAAGAATTGCCATGCCTTATCCAACCCCTGACATCACTTCATTGCTAGGAAAATCATCCTCAGAGAGATTGAATTATTTGCCTAAATTCATGTAAGTAGTCAGTGGAATTTTTTTAAACTCACAAAATTAGAATTTTTAAATCCAGCTTTTTTATTTTCCTAGTGCATTACATAGCCCACCTAATTCACTGCATCTGTATGCATGCCACTGTCTCGTTTCTTATCTGTGGATTACTTAAACGGTAGCAACCACTATGTTTATGTGCAAATGCATAAATACATACACGTTTGTATGTGTTTATATATACTCTTTTATTAATGGTTTATCATGTTCCAATAACCTAGAATACTGTTTTTCTGCTATAATAAGAGAAAACGATAATACCTACCTTGTAAGGTTGCTATGGGAATTATATTTATTATATGTTTTCTATAGATGGTCATACGGAGTCAGAGAAGACTCAAGCCACTTTGTCACGAAAGTGTAGGGACCTGGATTTGAGGCCCGGCATCATGGCCCCAATGTCCATACTCTTAATCACTATACTATAGGGTTGCCCACAATTTTACTATTATATACAGGTTTAGATGAAAACAGACTTAGAGCATACGCAATTCACCACCCCAAACCCTCTGACTTCTTTCAGAAAGCAGTTCCCTGAAAGCATGTGCCCTTTACGCACTTTATCTTCATGGCCTTTTAACAGCATCAGCTTGGAAATACTCTTCACAAAGAGGCACAGAGGTAGGATCAGCATTTTCAGATGCGGTGAAGGGGCTGAGCGTCTTGCTTATTGCTTAAGGAGTTGGAGTGAAAGCCAAGAATGCTTGGCTCAGACTGCTAAGCAGAAACCAAGAGACCACACTGCTCTAACCCTCTCGGTCATCCTCTGCTTTGGTCGAGAGTGTGGTTTTGCTATTAGTATCACAGGGGAAAATGACATATTCTGAACACATCGCTTGATTCCTGGAGCATAATGATTACAGGCTATCATTACCAAGAGACATAGTTCTAAACGCTTTTTCTTTTTCTAAATTTAAAAATAACAAGAGAGAGACAGAGTCTTAGATACTTTGTGCTTGAAAGCGCCTGGATTCGTTCCATCTTAAAGTGCTATTCATTTAGATACAAGAAGAATTGATGGCAAAGATTAAGAGAAAGAGAGGGGAGTGTTGGTTTATTCTCTTGTCCTGTTGACTGAAAGATAATATCACGGGGTCTGAGTCCATTGGAAAGGTCCGTACCGCTCTGTGCCTGTTTCTTCAGCTGTCATGTGAATATAATGACAGTCCCTACGTCACAGAACTGTTGGCAGGACTAGCAATTCCAGACACAAAGTAAATAGTGTTGCTGCTATTGTGGTGGTTGTTGGGGTTTTAACAAACAGCTAAGGAATCACCCCAAATCCCTTGGAGACACCCACTCAAATCATCACAGCATATCCAAGAATAATTCAAAAAGTGAGTCCCCAGCTCTCCCTGACTCGCATCCTCCTCTGAAGTTTTTAACCTTTGACTGGTCTATCCCTATGTAGAGGGATATGGGTAGAAAATACTGCTTCAGCATGAAGCCAGGCAAAAGTTATTCTTTCCTTTGTCTAATGTTCTAGCGAGACTGCCTGCAGACAGGCTCACTCAGGCAGTGTCTCTAGAGGAAGTTTATCTAAGGGTTTCTCGTATCGAGTCTCAAGGTTGGTTAATTCAGTAGACCTGGGAACAGGCTGATTTGTGAGAGTAGTGTGGTCCATTGCTTCCCACACTCTCCCTCTGGAGGACCCCTGTTAGTAGTAAAAAATAAAGGCATATCCATAGATCCTAGGGCAGAGTTTGCAGAGGCTCACTGAAAGCAAGAAATTTTCCAACATCCTTTCATTTTAAAAATGCACGTGCATTTGTACCTTATTTCATAATATACCGGTGTTTGATTTTATATATAAAGCATGCTGAGTTCTTTCAAAAATTTTAGAAAAAAACTATATCCTCTGTGTCTTTGTGTACCGTACACTGTCCTATACCAAGTCTGGGTACTGCCGTTGTAGTAGAGACAACACAGAAATGTTCTTTCCTGGATGAAGCCAGCAAGGCAAACTTCAGAATCAATGATAGAGTTCTCATCCGAAGCTAGAGAACCAACACCAACAGATCTTCTGTGGTCCTACCAAAAAAAAACCCACTGTTGATCAACATCAGACCTATCCATCATCTCTTAGCCCACTGGCCTCCAGGTGGGGACTTGAGCCTTAGAGTTAGTGTTGCCCTAAATAGGTTCAGAATCCCTCCTCATGAACTGTGTGGTTCAGCATTTGCTACTCATCCTCAACAAGTTTTTCTAATTATTAAATATTTTGAGTATAACAAAAGTACACCAAAAAGGGATAATAAACTTTCATTTTCCACCACCAAGCTTACAAAGTAAAATGTTACACGTATTGACACCCTATTCCTCTCTCCTTACCAGAGATACTACTATCCTGAACTTGGAGGTTATCATTTTAATGGCTGTTGTATATTTTTACATACCCATGAACAATATATTACATTTTTCATATTAAGCTTTATAGAAAGTTATTGTATGTGTTTTTCTCTAGGTTGCTTTTTACACTTAGCATAATGTTTTTGAGACTTTTTCCATGTAGATATATATAGCTAGGCTTGGTTCATTTTAACTAATGTCTCCTTTCTATTGCATTGCATTCTATTGTAATAATGTACCATCATGTACTGATCTATTCTCTTATTAATGGACAGTTTGCTCATTTCTAACTTTTTGCTGTTATAAACAAAGTTGCAAAGAACATCTTTGTACCTGTCTCTCGGAAGGTGGGAAGCAAGATTTCTCTTATATCGTGATATGTAACGAGGGATTGAATTGCTAGGTCTTGTGGTATGTGAATATGCAACTTCGCTTGGCTTGATTTCATTGTTCTCCCAAGGGGCTGCTCCAGTTTACCCTCCCATTAGTGATTTGTAAGAGTTTTCATTGCCCCGTGTCCTACCAACATCTTGCATGATCCCCCAACTCTTCTCAAACAGTCGTACCCACGTATGACTTGTGGGTTGGGTTATCTGCTGTGGACCTTATATGTTCCTACCTACTCCCACCTCCCGCCCAATATGACTCCAAAGTGTGACAAGGAAGTCCTGTCTTTGGAGAAAACTGTAGCCTTCTCCAGCTTATACTAAAGAGATATGGTTTGACCAGAGCAGCAGACTCTTGTCTGTCATCTACCCTAGGGCGATCCATATTCAAGAAGGTGGCTCTGGACTCCGCAGTGTGAGTCGCACAGAACTTGGCAGGCTGCTGCTCTGCCTATGCCCCTTCAAACACTAGCTGTGGTCAGTAGTACTAAGCTCAAGTTTATCACCCTGACCATTTTAGATGCCACCAGCACCAGGTGGGACCCAGTTTCTATTGAACTAAGAGGAACATGGAACTGAAGGTTCTCTTAGATGAAGCTACCTACTTGGGCAACCCTGAATATACAGCCTACTCTCCACCACTTCCATCTCCTGCAAAACATGACTCAATGGAGGGGACGGTGATGGAGAAGGTCTTAACGGGATTTGTTTCAAAAGCCAAGCAGTGCTGTAGGAAACTGCATGGTGAAAACCACTGCACAAATGAGCAACCAACCAAAATAGAGTTGTGTAAAGAGGGGTTTGTGTAAAGTCAGGTTCCCCTGTGATTTAACCATCAGTCCCGTCCTTTGCACCAGCTTAGAGCAGTGTAGGAATCTGGGAATTCCCTGATGGGCTCCCGTCACTGGTCTGCACTTGACCCTGTGTCACATTGTGGACTACTCCTACCTGCCCAGTGTAGCCAGTTCCCGGGAGGTTCCCGGGTTCTGTTTCTGCTCAACCTTTGGTCCCCATAGAAAATCAGATGCAAGACTGAGCTGGAAGGAAGCTGGTAGATCTTATAATTCCACACCTTCATCTTACTTTTGAGAAATCTAGAGCTGACATGTGTCGGAAGCAGCAGAACTAAGATTCAGTGCCCCGTCTGTCTTCCTCCAAATTCCGTGCTCCCATGAATGGCACTGAAGCCACGGGAAGAATGAGACTGCCGTCGTAAGACAGTAAAAGTGTGAGAATAAGGGGATCTGGGTTCCGGGACACTCCAGTCTTTAAAGTTTCAGAAGAGAAGGAAAAGCCTATACAAAAATATGAGAAAGAACATCTGATGAGGGAGATCAGAGAGGATGCTACAATGGAAGTCAAGGGAAGAAAGCACTTTAAATTGAAGGAGAGTTTAGTGGTGAGGGGGGACAGCTCAGTGGTAAAGTGCATACTTAGCATGCATGAGGTCCTGGGTTCAAATACCCAGTACTTCCTTTAAAACAAACAAACAAACCTAATTACTTACCAATCCTCAAAAATAAAAAAAAATAATAAATTTTTTTAAAAATGAGTTGAAGGAGAGGTTAACTGTGTCTGATGCTGTAAGAAGTTGAGTCAGGAGAAACCAGAGAAGTGACCAGTGGATTGGCCATGTGGAGATCACTGAGGACCTTGACAAAGGCAGTTTTAGCAGAATCGTGGAGACCAAAGTCACAGCACAATGGGCTAAAAGGTGAGGGCTTCCAATTTTAAAGTGAGGGATAAAGACATTTTTGGCTCCTTTTCTTGCAAAGAAAAAAAAAAAAACCACCCAAAATCAGGAGAAGGTGAAACAAAACCACAAAGCCCATCTTTGAGGAAATTAAGAAATATTTAAACCATAAGCGCGCTATAGATGAAGACAGAAAGAAGATGGGGAGTGGCAAATGACATAGGCACTGTGGAAAAAAGTCAAATATAATCCTGCAGAAATGATGCTGAAGGGTGATAAGCCTTCTAGCCTTGCAGAATCCTGGAGCTCAGAACCTGGAGCTGTCAGATACTGCCAGAGTCAAGGAAGGGCTACAGGGTCTTCGAAGACTGGAATATTGTTTAAAAGTTTATCCAAGGAGCTTATCAACCTTTAGAACCACTTACTTCCACTACACTTTGAAAATTACCCTTTTTCCAGCTCCGCCAGAAAAGAGAAGCACATTCTTTGGCAAAATTGAACAAGAATTGTTTCATGGACAGACACCAGACATGGTAGATTACGGCGATATGCGCATAACAAATGTTGCTACTTCCAACCCTCCCCCTTGTCAATTCCAGAACTAACACTTAAGGAAAGAGTTTAAAAAGTACTTCTCTGTAGAAATAAACATCTCAGAGCAGGAAAATGGACATACAATGATATTTGAGGGTCCTCAACCAAAAAATCCTGTCGACTAAAGGGGGGTCATTCACCAATTGGCATGCCCCACCATGCACACAGAGCATCCAGCAAATCTTAGTCTCACTCATTCATTATAAACAGATAGATAGTCAAAGATCACTTCACATTTGAAGTCTTTACCAGGAAAACTAGGGAAGTAAGGAAGTGAGTTCTCTTTAAAGATGCTGTATTTTGAAGAGAAAGGCAAATGAATTGGTCAATAGCTTGAGGGAGATGAAGGGTCACAGAGGATTTTTTTTTTAGAATATTAAAAAGGATACTAAAGTATATTTATATGCTGGTAATCATCTCCAGTATTTTTCTTCCTGACTTGAAACAAATGTGTAGT
Source organism: Vicugna pacos (assembly GCF_048564905.1). NCBI lineage: Eukaryota > Metazoa > Chordata > Mammalia > Artiodactyla > Camelidae > Vicugna > Vicugna pacos. The sequence goes on along the minus strand of NC_133001.1, from coordinate 10,376,535 downwards.
CACAAATGTTTAGAAAAACCCTTTACAGAATGTCTGCTTCTAGTTAGGATGTAGAGGGATGTGAAAAATCTTCATTTCCATGGTCAACCAGAGAAGTCCAGACAAAATAAAATTCATATGTTTCTATGGGGCTAGAAGGCACACAGGAAGCACTGATGAACTGAATTAGAGAGAAATAAGCCCTGGATAGCTGAGCAGAGATCTGCAAAAGCTTCTATACTTGGAGTTGGATGTCTGGTCTGGGTATGGGAAACTGGAAATGTAGATCAGCCATGGACAGAGACTGCAGGGCTGAGGAAAAGTCAGCTGAACCTTAGACAATGATGTATGCCAGAGGGAAGCATTATCTGAAAGATCCTCAATCAAAAAAAGAAATTGCTCAGCTCTTCCTCCTCACCCACCCCTCTGCATTTTTCCCAAAAAAGTAGCAGTAGAGGAGCTGTTGAGAAGTAGAGAGAAATCACATCATCTGATGGATACTTACGATGCTTGGAGTCTGGAGTCCTACCAGGGCTGAATCCAAGGTCAAGCCAAAATATCTGAAGCTGTACCTAACTCCTTCCCACCTCAAATACAGAAAAGATCACAAAGACAGGGCAAGGTATAAGGCTGGGAGTTGGGCTAATAACAGGGAACACACTTCAACTAAAGCTGTAGCCCAGCCCAAGGTCAGCCTAACTCAAGGGGGAATCTAAGTATTCAGCCCCTGACCTGAGCTCACAAAGATGAAAGGCTTATCCTCTGCAGTGAGTAGACAAAACAAATCAATATTATACCTAAGTTTCCACTGCTTTTTTTATACGCAATGTGTGAAATACAAGTTAAAAGATTATGAGACATGGAAAGAGGCAGGAAAATGTAACCTATAATCAAGGGAAAAGCACAATAATGGAAGCAACCACAGGTGACTCAATTATTAGAATTAGTAGACATGGACTTTCAAACAACTATTATAAACATATAGGAATCTATAGGGAAAGGTGAATATAATGGAGGAAGACATGGGATATCAGGAAAAAGAAAAAAGAAAACTCAAAGGAAAAGCCAAGTGAAAACTGTGGACTGAAACATGATATCTGCAGAAAAGGGATTAATGAACTTACAAACAAGTTAAGAGAAGTTATCTAAACTGAAAGAGAAAATGGGAAATGATGGGGGGTGGGCGATGAACCAGATCCTATGATTTGTGGGATAATATCACATGGTCTAATGTGTGTGTAATTGGAGTACCAAGCATGCTCTTCCGCACACAGACTCAAGAAGCTTGAAAAACCCCAAGCAAGACAAATACCAAAAAAAAAATGATTTTTCTTTAAGTCACCTAAGCACACTGTAGCCAAATTCTTGAAAAACAGGATAAAGAGATACCCTTGAAAGCAATCTAAGAGGGAAAGGGAAAGACATGTCACAGTGAAATGGCAATGAAAATCACTTACTTTTCATCAGGAAAAAACCACATGCGATCTAGAAGACAAAAGGATCAAGCTCTTTAAAGAGACGAAAGGAAACATAGTCAATTTAGAATTCTGTATCCAGTGAAAATATCCAATTGAAGGCACAATTAAAACATTTCTAGAAAGAACTAAGAGAATCATGATCAGCAAATTTGCACTACAAATAAATAAATACATACATACATACGTACTAAAGGAATTCTTCAGAGGGAAAATGACACCAGGTGTAAACTAAAGCTACATAAAAAGGAAGGGAGAGTACTGAAATGATAAATATTTTCTTAATTTCATACAAAGATGATTGTTTAAGACAGAAACAATTAACACCCTATTGTGGAGTGTATGACATATACAGAAGTAGAAGACATGACCACAATAGCACAAAGGATGAGAGGGAATTACATGGAAGTGTAACATTAAAGGGTTCTGCCATTATTTGAAAAGTGGCCTACTACGTTAATATTAACATATGGTTAATATTATCAGCTGTTATAAAATAAAGATGAATATCATAACCCATGCAGCAACTGCTAAAATGTGAACAAAAGGGAAATATTATTATAGATCTTACAGATATTAAAAGATAATGAAGGAATGTTATGAACAACTTTATAGAAATAAATTTGACAATTATAATGCAAATTAATTACACATTACTGTATCTAAATTATTCCTCAGTTAAAAAAATATAGCAAAGAAGCTTTGGTTCCACATGCATCTCAATGTCATTCATCGTAGTGGCCTATCCTTAGGTTAAAGTCCCCAAAAAGACATGATTTTTACACATTATAAGCAAATGACTGGAGTTGGTAGTGGGACTTCACGACTCCAAAAGTGGCAGCAAAATGTCTTTAATTAACCTTTGCTCTTCTGTTCATGCCATGTGTTTGTAGCCAATATGGGAGCCCTAAGACATCTGGAAATGTTGTGAGTGTAGCAATAGTGGTTAAGAGTGCTGTGTGTTTACTATACAAGTTGAGGCTCTGAAGCCAACAACTGGAGGACATGTGAGAAAAGTTAGTTCCACAGAAACTCTTTTACTAGGAGACAAGATGTCAACAATGAAGAGCCGATGTTCAGTTTGGGGTGGGGGGGTGGAGTCTGCTTTTATAGACCAAAAATGTGGTAGACCTTGCATAACCTCGAGGAGGATTTTGCAGTAGGAACATCGCTGGGGTACTTGGGGAGAAACCTTGTGGAAGTGCCTCTTGACGTGTTTCTGTGCATTCATCTTTAATGTCTTCATCAGCAAATATTAAGATGTCACAGTACAACTGGAATCCCAGAAAGTAATCTTCAAGAAGTGTAGAAAATTTTCCAGGGCAACAGAAAGCCCAACAGGCATTGTAACTGGCTCCCCACACCCCCTACCCCTACCCCTACCCCCAGCAATACCCTATAGTGCTCAGTGCACAGCACACGCTTCATGAATAATGGATGGATGCATGCATGCATGCATCCAAACTGGAGTCATTCATTCAAGAACAAATCACCCACTCTGTGTCCATCATTAAGTGTTGCAGAGGTTGCAAAAGGAAAACAAGACATGTGGCCTGGAAACCCTTAACTTCTGAGTAGAAACACTGGCAGACATGTGAAATCACCAAGGAAGAGAGACTTAACAGCAGCCTCTTTTCATAGGATCCCCAGACTCTCTCGTTTCCCAGGAAGATAACATTTCATTGGGTAATAACCAAGTCCTCAGAGAGGAGAGGTTCTTATCACCTCTTTAAAAGATCTTTCTCCCAGTTTTCTTTCATTTCTAAGAGAGCATTAAAAAAAATAGACCCTCGTTAATAGTTCTATTGTTCCGGAATTAAAACGGACCCACAGTTTCCATGAAAACGTCTATTTGATTTGCGTCGAAGTGGTGGGTGCTGAGAGAAGGCGCATGGAGTAGGGAGGTGGGGCCACAAGTCATCTGATCTTTCACCAAGTCGGGGTGCTATACGGGGAGTTGGTGGCCACTGCGTGGGACTAGTGAGCTCATATCTTGTCAGACACAAAGCGCCAAGGATAAGGGCAGTTTCCAAAACAGCCTTTGCTTGTTCTGGTACCAAAAAATAGAAAGCTCAAGAAAATACTTGTAAAGGAAAGGAAGTCGGCTTAGAGAAAACACCCCAGTTCCCAGACTTTTTTGGCAGGAGAGAAACACAGACAAGCCAAGGAGCCTTTTCCACACCCCCGGTATGCCTTTTTTCAAATCCTCTTTTTTAAGTTGTAGGCTTAGCACAGTATTCCAATTTTAGTGTTACCAAAATGTCCCAAACCTCCCTAGTCAATGACCAAGGATAAGGCCACATTTCCTTTTTTGTCGTTGTTCACATTTACTTTGAATGCCCAATCTCCACCCACCTGATTGTCAGAAATTAGTCCCCTCCCCGATAGTGCCCCCCCAGCTATACTGAATGGTTACAGGGTGCCACCTCTGTGTGTTCAGGAGCAAACCCCAGTTTTCCTATCCCAGCCTCACCCTCATGCCACCTTGTCATTGCTGTCCCTCTCATGGAACTTCTGACCTGCAGGGCAAAGCGACCCCCTCCCAATCATGGCCTCCGTGGGGGACTCTGCGCTCATCTTTAACCCTCCTTCTGATGCACAGATATATGCTCTTTCTTGTTACCAAATGATGGAGTTGAAATTAAGCTATGCCTTTTTAAAGTTATTTTTAGATTTATTTTTTGTGGGGGGAGGTAATTAGGTCTATTTATTTATTTATTCTTAGAGGAGGTACCAGGGATTGAACCCAGGACCTCATGCATGCTAAGCGTGTGCTCTGCCATTTGAGCCATACCCTCCCTGCAAGCTATGCCTTTTAATGGGATTTATTAAAATATTGGGGGTTATGTAAAGAGGTACAAGACAGAGAATGACTTGTAACCACATGGACCCAGACCTGCCTACCGTCGATTAGTACTAGGTCAGCTCCTGCCTGGCCTCCGTCCACATGGCCAAGTGAAGCTTATTCCCTCCTCTCACCTCTTCAGCAAATATCTGTTGAATGTCTATAACATTTCAGGGACTATGATAGACACAGAAGATAGAATGGAGACCAAAACAGACACGGCCCAGCCCTTGTGGAGTTTAAAGTCTAGAATTGAAACAGACTAACTAAACTAAACTGAGCAAATAATCACATAATCAAGGTTAGTTGTTATAAAATATCCTAAGTGCTATAAAGCAAAAATTGTGGGGTGCCACATGAAAACCTGACTGAGGGAGCTAATTTGAACTGGAGAAGTCAAGGAAGGCTACTTTGAACAACTGGTATCTAGGTTGGGATTGAAGGCTGGGTAAGAATTAGCCCAGTGAGGAGCTGGGCAGAAAGCATCGCCAGCCCCTAGGCAGCAGTGATTGCTGGTGGGAAGCACCTGTTGGAGAAAGGAGCTTGGGAAGACCAGTGGGACTCGAGTGAAGGGAATGGGGGCAGAGTGGTGCAAGATGAGGCTGTCGGGAAGCTGAGGAACCATCCCATGCGGGCACTTGAAGGTCATGGCAAGGAAATGAGATTTTATCCCAGGTCTAATCAACTGCTATGAAGGGTCTGATCCATATTTTAAGAACACTCTGGCAGCCATGTGGAGATTGAATGGAAGAGACGCAAGAAAGCAGTCCAAAGAGAGCCAGTGACCTTCCCAATGGTCTAAGTGAGAAACGATGGTGGCCCAGACCATGAGGTTGGCAGAAGAGACAAAGAGGTGTCAGTTTCAAGATACGTTTAGAGTACAACCATTGGATTATGGAGGGGAGCAGAAGGAGAGAGGGGAGTCAAAATAGAGGGGGTCAAAGAAGGCTTCCAGTTTCTGATCTGGGCAGCTGGGCAGGGGATCTGATATCTGGGCACTGACAAGACAGGCAGAAAAACACTCAGTATATTTCCCAACGTCTGAGTTCCTTGGCCTTAAATACGCCACCTAAGATGTGTCAGCAGCCCGGGCCTGGGACAGGCTCGGGCTGAACCCTTTTCAGTTTGTCTTTTAAAACCTCTGACAACCTGGTGATCAACTGTACCGAGGGCCACCCCGTTAAATCGTGTTTTATGAAAGGTTAATTTTACATTGGACTTCCTGTTTAAGCAATTGTCAGAATAGACCAGTAATAAATCTTCCTTCCTTCCTTCCTCCCTCTCTCCTTCCTTTCCTTTTCCGTCCTTCATTTATTCAAGAGAGAAACAATTTATCATAGTGACTGAGAGCAAAGCCTCTGAGTTCAAATCCCATTTCTGCCACCTAGTATTTGAGGGGCTTTGGGAAACTTCCTTAGCCTCTCTGTGACTCAGTTTCCTTATCTGTAAAAAGAATATTACACTAGTATCCGCCTCAAAGAGCTATTGTAAGGCATAAGTGGATTAATTATATATATTATTTGAACAAAGTTTGGCACAGTGTGAGTACTCAGACGGCATTAGAAATTGCCAGTGCTGTTCACTAATTCAGCTGTTATTGAAAATTTCCCACTTCTCCAGCACCATTCTATGCTGGGAGGCTGCTTGGAAAAGTAAAAAGCCAGGCGAGTTTTTTGTTTGTTTTTTTCTTAAGTCAGGCTGATTTGACCTCAAGTCCCTGCTCTTCTACTTAACCTCTCTGCACCCAAGTTTTTTCTCACCTTTAATGTGAGGATGAAGTCAGAAATTTTTGAGCAGAGCCTTGTGCATAGTGGATGTTCAATGAGGCCTTCTTCCTCCTCTGAAGGAATTTCTCCACCTAATTTAAATTGTGCATCTCTCTGCCCTTAAAGGAACCCCGGTGGGAGAAAGGCAATTTCAAATCCTTTGTGGGCTTGTTGCTCATCAATAATGTTAATATTTTTTTCAGAAACTAAACTTTCTTGCCCTTTCCAGCACAGTGTGGAGCAATTTAAAAGACAGGAACATGAATGTGGACATCATCCATCCCAGAGGGAATGGTCCACAAAGATTCCTATTGGTCCCCAAACCACTCCCGTTTTCCACTGCCGTCGGACCGTGTCCCAATACCATAAGCCACTTCCTCTTCCTGCCCCACCACCACCTTGAGCAACCAAAGTAAAAAAACAGGGGCACCAGCCCACACTCTTGGTTGTCCTGGAAAGCGCAGATTGCTTGAGTCTTTATTTTCAAGCTGGCTACATGTTTCCTTTGGCACAACCATGCTGGTGGCAGAGGTGGCTCTGCGGACGCCTGCCCCTCCCGCCTGCGGTCCCCGTGGTGGCCTTGCCCTGTGTTCTTGGTCCTTGAGTCTTTCTCATTCACATGAGACCTCGTGTCTTGATGTAAAATTGCCTAAGTTGCTCTGTGTCCTCTCAGGAGCAGTTCTGTCTTAAGACTCATTTCCAGTGTAGAATGAAAACTTTGTCCTGTTCGGGAAATGGAAAACTTCCCCGAGCAGATGCAGATTCCTAAAGAAAGGTCCTTTCCCTCAGTCTTTGAAATCACACTCATTCTACCCTGTGGCTGACTCTAAATGGGTAACTTATCACAAAGACTTTCACGCTGATAAGCTTTTGGGGGACGATCGGGGCATTATAGAGATAAGAAAAGATTAACGCATGTGACTACCAACAGCAAAGTAAATAATGCTCTAACAAGACTAACAGGGTATCTTTGGATTTCAGAGAACAGATCCGTCAAGGCCTAGAAGAACTCCAGAAGGTTCTGCCAGGAGGAGACACTTACATGCATGAAGGATTTGAAAGGGTAATTTAAAAAAAGTTTTAAATTCCAAATATAGCGTGTGATAATGGATACATCAACACAGGAATGCCTGATGAGATAAGGCACACATATTAAGGGCACTGAGTAACACCCAATGGCAAGAGTCAAAAAAATTTTCCCATAAGCGTGTACATGATAACTCCATCCAGGAAAGCTGAAGAAATAAAATTCTTTCCTCCCTCCCTGACACTGATGAAGGGTCTCTTAGCTAATGCTTGGCTGACACTCGTGAATCATGCCACACACAGGCCTTCTCTGTTCCCAAGGTACCCTTTACTGCATATTTCTTCAGGGGATGGGACAATTCCAATGACTTCAATCTTAAGGAAATCAAGGCCCAGTCTATGAGAAGTAAGATATTGATCCCTGTTCTAAGTATGTGAGTTAAAGGTCAGGGTAACATTAGATGAATGTCACCCATTGTTATCTGAGTGAAACTTGGGTGAATTACATAGAAAAATCAAGACCCCAGGCTGTGTATCCAACAGCCCACTGCCCAATATGGCATTTGTAGTAGTGAACAGTGACTGTATGTCTAATGGGTCTTCCATGTGTTTTTCAGGCCAGTGAGCAGATTTATTATGAAAACAGTCAAGGTAAGACTATATTTTGAATCACCGCTATGAATTATTTAGTTTTTTTCCAGTGTTTGCTTCTGAAAATGCCTTAGTAATTTCATGTTCCAAATGATACATATGATATTGCCTGTAACCCTTGGGCACACTCTTTATTCCAGAGAAGGAATGCATAGAAAAATGGCAGGTGTCAGGTCAAATTCTACTGCTCTGATGATTCCCAAAAAATGTTATATAAAAGTAATTAAGATCTCATTATGGACCACAGTCTGTAATGTCCATGAACAGTTTTGCATGTTGAATTCATTAGGTTAATAAATACTTGGATGGATTAAGAAATTCTTGGATTTTTTCTTAAAGTCTTAGATTTTTATGTCAAATTTAATTTTCTTGTCCTCTGAGCTCCAAGCCTCTTCATTACTATGAGTGGATATGATTTTAGATTAAGATATCAGTTTGATTTAAACTTTCTTTCATTTAAATGGAAAAAAAGCATAAAATGTACTTAATAGAGTCCTTAGCACATAGAAATAATGCTTATTATTATTACCATTTTAGCTATTATTACTGTTACTATCCTATCCTTCATGATAGCATTTCTTTATCTGAGACAAATCTCTAAAAAGAGAGTCAGTGTTACAGTGAGGATTTTTCTCCTAGGCCTGTAGAGGTGTATTACTTTTCCCTGTGTACCTGGAAGATTTTTCTGTCATCTCTCAAAAGTAAAGGCTTTAAGAAAGAAAAAAAAATCTCCTATTTCACTCCAAACTTCAACAAATAAGACAGACCCTGTCTGAACACCAACCCTTGTTACTGTAAGTCAGCCATCAGCAGTGTTAGTAGAAGGTTAAAAAGCACTGCAAGAATTCTAGTAGGTTTTGCCAACTGCTGTAACACTTCTAGTCAGCTTGTAAATCATGATGACTGTCCCTCTTTGCCAAACTCTTCAAGGAGCCTTGCACATAATTAAGAATAACATGAAGGGCCGAGGTGGTAGAGTTTGCCCCCGGACCTTGGCAAGAGTCACGTCGACTGTCATAAGGAGATAGTCCAGTTGGAGTCACTGGGGCTACTCTGGTGACCATTTCACCAGGATTGACCTTTTGTTGGGGGATAAGATTTGGAAACCCCCAAAAGTAAAGCTTATTCCTTTAGCACCTCACCCACGCTCTTCTTATTCATGCCGGAGTTACCTCCAGTCCCCAGAGAAAAGTTGCTGGTTCTCACAGCACTGACCACAGATGACTGAGCTTGTGAGAGACGGACTCCCCGGGCAGAGGGGGGCTCCGTCCGGTGGGGCGGGAGGGACTGAGCGGGTCTCTGTTGCCCGAGCAGGATACAGGACAGCCAGCGTCATCATCGCTCTGACCGATGGAGAGCTGCACGAGGACCTCTTCTTCTACTCAGAGAGGGAGGTGAGTGGCAGCCTGGCCTGCGTCTGTCCAAACGGAGACGTGGAAACAGGGCTCCTTCCTTCGGAAATGGGCTGCTGTCTTTCCCCTCGGGCAAAAGGACAGGTGTTCCTTGTAAATTCCTTGGATGAAATACTGTCTCATATGTGAAAAATAATAATAATGACTCATTTTTTAAGGTGAATTTTCATGTCTCATACATGGTGGGTGTTTTTCCCTTTTCAAAATATCTGCATATCACTCTGTGTTTTGAGTGATAAAGTATATCTGCCATGCCTTCGTGGAAAGCAGTTTTGAAGCACTGTATGTCACTTTTCAGCAAATCCACTGGTATGATATTTCTCTCAATTTCTACTAAACATTGGAGGGGAAAGAATTACTTGAAATAGGTAAGAACCAGTTCTGTCAAAATGTTACTAATCATTGAGATTTTTAACACTAAAAACCAACTTGAACATTAATTAGTGGCAAAGTAGGTTGTCATCTCTCCATCAATATTTCTTTCCTTTCTTTATGCTCTTAAAAAGCACTCTTCAAAGCAAGTAAAGGAATTCTCTCTAAATAAAGCTGTCAGTTTGTATAAAGAGATTCCGAAAAAGAAGTTTATCCAAGAATTGAAAAGTGAGGTTTATATTTAGGAAATTCTTTCAAGTTTCAGATCTAAGCTCTCTGTATAAGTGGCCCAAGAAAATCGTCAACCAAGGGAATGTTTTGAAGCTTCATGAGTCACAGAGGCCATTCAAGCCAAGTCAGGAAGAAACATAATAAGGAAAAAGACAGGCTGGGAGGGAAGGAGATAATGGTCTCTGGGGGAGGAGTCAATCCGATCATCACTAGCCCTCAAGCTCTTCCCCGACAAGCCACAAGTGTACACGTATTCATTCATTCAGTGTTAACTGAGAGCTCGGTCTGTGTGGGCACTTGGCTGGACACTAGAGACACACTGGTGAGTCAGACATAGCTGCTGCCCCCATGGGCTTTCCCATGTGATGATGTTCAGCTTTCTGAAGCCTCTGTTGGCAAAGAGCATGAGGAAATTAAGTTAATTAATTAATTAACGCCTTACTGCCCCTCTACCCCTAACCGTACAAAATTCACAATGGAGAAACACACGTGGGAATGTGACAGGGACTCCCTGAGCATTTGGAAAATAATACATTTCTATGTTCTTAAGTCGAAACTAACTGTATAATGGGAATGCACGACGGCTTATTCGGGTGCCCAAAAACAGTCAAATAAAGAAAAGACCCTAATAAGGAAATAACAGAATACAAAATAAATGATAGGTGTCAGAGGCTTAAAATAGAGGTTAGTGGAAAAGAATTTTAGGTATGACACATACAAACTTGGAAAAATATTGAGAATACCAATGCTAATCGCAAGAGGAGATCTGAAAAAGAAAAGAAAAGCTCAAGACATATAAAGAAAATAAACTGTGCCAGTTTTGATCATTCTATATAAAGTCCAGCTAGAGGAGAAGAGACATAGAAGTTGTTGCAGATAAGACTGGGGCTAGACTCCATCTAAAAGTTGATTTTATCCTGAAAGCAGCAAGAAATATTTCTAACATGAAAGAAAAAAGATGTATGTTTCTGTTTCTTCTAAAATTCAATGTTAGACACAAATGGGTTTGAGTACTAAGGTGGGGGGGTGAGGACACAATTCAAATTAATATGCATATATTGAGCACCTACTATATGTTTACTATTAATTATTTATTAAGTACCTACTGTATATACCAAGGATTTCCAATTTTTGTTTTCTCTTCTGAAACGAAGAAGCTGGAAATCAGATACCAGAGCCATTGAAGTGTTAAAATCAAGCCCAAAGTTGGATGTTATTCCTTATGTTGCCCTCTCAATACTTAATAGTAGAGAAGGTCATGGGTTCACCTACTCAAATAAGGGCCATACTTCCATACCGTTAACCCAGTGTCTTCTATGGAAGTAAAAAAGGCTTTTATTTATTCACAGAGGATGCTGACATCCGTGAGCATCTGCATTGTTCTAGGCCTCCTGTGAGGAGCTCTGCGTACATTATCTCACTGAATCCCCAACACAAGTTACAGAGCAGAGCCAAGCATCAAACCCAGGTATCTCAGGTTCCAAATGTCACATCCTTTCCATTAGAGCACGCTGCCATTACAAAGGGAGAAAGTGTGCCAATAAAAACCCATCAGAGGAATAGAAAAAGTTATCGTTTCCTCGGAATAATCAATGTGACTTTTCTTGGCCAGCAGCTCCCTTCTCCTCCCCTCGTTGTTCAGACTCATCATCTCCTTCATCGAGACTCCACTTCTGTGGCTCTATCTCAACGCGTCCCATTAGACTAATCTCTCTCCTCACGTCCACCATATTACACTAGAGGGGGATGTTCGCTGGAGTACTGGCTCTCTGGGGACAAGGATTACTGTCTCCCTCGTGGTCCCTTGGCACACAGTAGGTGCTCAGTAAATACCTGACCCAAAAGGAGTATGCTCGCCGCTGCTGCCCTGTAACGTCCTTTCTTTCATTGGCCCAGGCCAACAGATCTCGAGATCTCGGTGCAATCGTTTACTGTGTCGGCGTGAAGGATTTCAATGAAACACAGGTACGATTGTGAACTTGCTCAGGTTTGGGAGCAGACTAAGCTTGTGACTGACAGAAAGCGTGTGCACTCAGTGCAGAGGATGCGTCGGCAGCCTGAATACCCTTTAGATAGATTATTTTTCCGGAAATACTAAGCGGGAAAGGAATTATTGGATGTGTGAGTGATGTGAACCCATTTGCTAACGCACTTGAGGGTCTTTAACACAGACCATCCCGGCAGCATCTTTTTTGGTTGATCTTTCTTAATAGACGTTAAATTGCCAAGATGTCACAACAGACTAAACTAACTTGTAAAATTTGTTTGTTTTAAACTTAATTTGGCCGATCTGATGGCCTTACTTAAATGGCAAACATTCCTTTCCCCCCATTAAAAATGCAGTGCATTTTCAACACCAAAAAAAAAAAATGGAAAAAATTGGCAAGTGGGCAAAAAGGTATGTTACAAGTATATATAAACAAACTGTGAAAATTTGTTGGCAACCTAACTAAATGTTCTTCATAACTTCTTTTTGTTTTACTAACATGGACAATGCTCATGATATGTTGTTAAATGAGTAAAATAGGGTTACAGAACTGTGGGAATAGTAGAAGTCCACTTTTTAAATAAAATGTGTATATTTGTATAGAAGAAGTATGAAAGACTATATATATATATATATATATATATCAAATTAACAATAATAGAAGGTTGACGGATGGATGGATAGATAATAGATAGATAAATAGATGAATTAGGAATAACTTTTTTTCTTTTTTCCAACACTGTTGGTTTTTTTAAATTTCCCAATGACTATGTGTTACTTTTGCAATCAGTAAAAATCCTGGCACTGACCACAATGGTGACCATAACTGTGGCAATCACGGAACTAGACAAAGATTTGGAAGTGGAAAAGCTCACATATCAGCTTCTCCTCTCCAGTCCTCTGCTCCATAAAGCAGGAACAGCCAAACCTATCGCAAGGGTCCTTTCCTCAAAGAGCATTTGAGTGAAAGATGAGGGTCGCCATTCGCTGGCCTCACCCAACACCGAAGCTCGAATTTGTTTTTAAAGTTACTCATTGGCCTCACCCAACACCAAAGCTTGAATTTATTTTTAAAGTTGCTCTGAAAGGAAACTTGACTCTGTTTGATTCAAACACAGTTGCCAATAGAAATGTGGTTGAATGGGAGAAAAATGAGCCAATGGCCCGCCCCCAAATCCATAAATATATCAACCCAAGCCAAATGTTCATCTAGCTAGGCATTCTTACCTCTGCTCCCAAGGAGACAAGTATTAAAACAAATGTAAAAGCTGGAACCGACCCTGCGGACCTGTTCCAGAGAGGCCACTGGTAAGCTCATCATCACTGAAGGTATTTCACTGAAGCCCCTGAGCTCAGTCAAGCCCTCAAGTTCCTCTGGGATCTAAAAGTAGATAGAGGCCCCCTGGACCCAGTGGCTTTCCTCAGTTCTCCGCATCCAAGCCTGACCCATCTCCATGTGTGTTTGCTGTGTTCTCAGCTGGCGCGGATCGCAGACAGTAAGGATCATGTGTTTCCTGTAAATGACGGCTTTCAGGCCCTGCAAGGCATCATCCACTCAGTGAGTAGAGCACTTCCTCTGAGACGGGATGCTCGGGCCCCTTCTGCCCCCTGACCTGCTGTAAATACCCCCCATTCCATCTCTCTAAGTCTGGTGTTCTTCTGCTTGAGACAACACTCTTTTGTGAATCTTTGTATCTGTCTTGTTCCACTTGGCCCTCTGGCCTTTCACACGTGTTCCTTTTTTCATTCTACTGTGCCAGTTCTTTACCCTGCAATGGAAATTTTAAAATGCAAGGGAACCCTGTTCTGGCAGCAAGCCAGACTCCTGGCACTTCTCATACCGGAAGGACTGTGCACTTGACAGACCTCAGCATCCCAGCCATCCGATGCACGCTGCCTTCAGAGCATATCTGAAGGCAGCCTGTATCACTCGGCCATCGGGGTCACTTTGGACCAGCGGTTTTCTGCCTTGGCTGCCCACTGATAATTATCTGCAACAGGAGTTTTTAAATCTTCCCAGATGATTTTCAACCTATAATCCCCAGATATGAGTGTTTCAATGTTCCCCAGGGTTTGCACAGTCCACAGCCCTTTTTTCCAACCCAGCCTTGTTTTTTTATCTCCCCTTCCTGATCAGTGAACAGGACACTGGCTTCCAGGACTTTTGTTTCCCACCTTCCATACCCAGGCTCGGCCCTTGGTCCAGCTGGACTATTGGAGGATGCTAGTCTTTGAAGCCTCGGCCAGAAGGCCTGTGTGTGTGCTGCTCCTGTTATAAAGTCTGCAAGGGCCACAGCCTCCACCTTTAGGCTGGGGGACCAGATAGACAGCCAGTGGTTTCTCTGGTTGGAGCTCACCAGGCTCTAGACTTGGGGTCCAGGATGCAAATTCAGAGCTCAGAGGATCGCTGTCCCCTTAAAATGTCAACGGTGTCTTGATCTAAGGGCTACCAACCAGGGACTCAAGATCTGCGCAGCTCCCCTACAATAACCTAGGAAACCTTCTACATGGATGTGCTCGCTCTCCTTCCCTCCAGGTTTAGCTCAGAACCCCAGCAGAGTGGAGAGTAACCCCAGCGGTGTGAGAAGCAAGAATTTAGGAGCTGGCTAGTGCAGAGTTCAAAGGCTGGCCTAACAACTTATCATTTATAGATCCTTGGATGAGTTATTTCACTTATTTCCTTATCTGTATAAGGAATTAATGATAAGACATATATCACTGGCTTGTTTGAGGATTACAAGAGATAACGCTAGTGAAAATACCTAATATTTTTCCAGGCATATAATCGGTCCTCAAAGCATACGAATTTTTTCCTCTTCCACGTCCCTTCACCATCATATGAGAAACATCAATGGCAGCTTCTTCCTGATCCTCTAAATGTTCCTGGATATGCGTAAAAATCACCCTTGGAATCTTGTTTACAAAACCCTTTCCCAGGCCGTATCCCCAAGAACCTCTGTCACAGTCAGTTTGGGCGGGACCTAGGAATTTGCATCTTTTAAATCTGCACTTTTTAATTAGTGCCCCAGGTGTAATTTCAGAACGTTGATATATGTGACCTTAAGCTTGGAGAACTGTGAAAAGTAATTCCACCCCAGGTTGGGAATTTCCATCTTAAATGTGTACATATGACAGCCTTCTTCATTAAGATGTGTTTGCAAGGAACAAAAACCCACTCAAACTACCTTCACCAGAAAGTGAAAATTATTGAAAGGATAGAGAAATATCAGCCCCAATTATGGATTCCCCAGGTGAGGGACCCCTGCTGTAAATAATTTCTGGAGCCAGGGTGGCATACTTGACAACATAAGCAATAAGAACTATAGAAGTATAACCGTATAGAACAACAGCCAAATAGTGATTTGAATAGATGATTAATGGCAGGATTTGGGCCTGGTCATGAGTCCTGTGGAAGCTCCGAGTGGGGCTAGTCTGGAGAGAGAAGCTAGGGCAGACCTGAATTCCTGAGAGACCAAGGATGCGTGATGGGTAGCACCAGAGAGGTAATGACATGATCTCAACCCAAAGTCCGGAAAACAGCAAAGCATATTTCGAAGACAATAATAATAATATCTACCTGTCTGATGATGGGAGAGTTTGGGTAAAGGGGTCAGGAGTAATGGGAAACAGGCTGACATTGGATTGGAAGCAGATTGACAAGAGCCTTGAAGGAGTTTTTACTACAACGTTCTGTCATCACGGCAACATTCTGAACATCTAACAAAAGATAGTTAAGAAGAGAATCTGTTGGCAGTGTTCGTGTATATAGAAGGGAGGCTGGGGAGACCCAGAGGCAGGAGCCAAATCATGAGGTCACTGCGGGAGATCTGTCTTCAGATGGCTGGGTTCTGAACAGGGACAACTCTTACCTGTTCTTATGAGCCATGTGCCACATCCTTCAAGAGTTGGCTCTTACCCAAATCATCTGAGCATTTTTATCTGCATAAATTGCTGTTGTCCTTGAATAGTTCAACCTCAGCAACTCACCCCAGCTCAATCGGAGCCCTGGTGTTTGTGAAGTTCTCCCTGCTATCCCCAGATGGAAATAACTCCAAAGCTGTTTAAGAAATTTTAGTGAAAAGGTCTTCCAAGATGGGGGGGAAAAATTTGAGACTCCAAACTTTTAGCTGAATGATAACATTCTTGTGAGCTTTTATCTGGGAGTCATGCTGGTTTCCATCCTTCCCATACTTGAAACCCATGTTTATTGCAGTTGTTAATTCGTTTGCTTGGACAGAAAAAAAGGGACAAGCACAGCACGGCTCATCTTTCTTAAGTCAGACAGAAATAATTATGGCCTGAATGTTGGCTGTTTTTAAGAAGTAGGTTCATTTCTCCTTCTGGATACCGAAAAGAAAGCTCTCGTTCCCCCTCCCCCTATCTGAAGCATCTATTCCTGTGTGTTCCCATGAATGTTGCTCTGTGGCTGGTTATTTTTCTCGTAATAAAATAGACTGGGCCTAATTATCCAAAATAAGAGTGCAGAGCAGCTTTCAATAAGTCCAGAGAGTTCATGAAGTTCTCAACCCATAATGACCTTATTTTTTTATTGAAGTCTAATTGATGTGCAATATTAGTTTCAGGTGTACAGCATAATGATTCAATAGTTTTATAGATTACATTCCATTCAAAGTTATTATAAAATATTGGCTATATTCCCTGTGCTGTACACTATATCCTTGTAGCTTATTTGCTTTATACATAGTCATTTGTACCTCTTAATCGTGACCTTATTTTTAAATCCCAAATCAAGATGCAGGGGCTAATATTAATTCATTCCTCTAATACTCATTGCAAACCTTTTGTGGTAGACTCCGGCCGTTCAGTTACAAGTAAGCAGGTAGAGACCCTGTCCTGGTGGACTTCACTATCTAGTGAGGGAGGACACATGAAAACAAGTCAACAGTTAAATATGTACAATTAAAGTTGTGATACATGGTATATAGGAAGTTAACATACTATGGAGATTAAGGGTAAAGGGGTTGACAAAGAACTCAGGGTCCTTTGAAGAGACAACCTGAAAGATGAGATGGAGCTGTTCCTCGAAAGAGCATGGCTAGAACATTCTTGGCAGAGCAGAACCCTACGATGCTGTACAACAGAATGAAAGAAGAGCAGTGCCTAAGGTGGAGAATGGCAGACGATGAAGTGAAGAGGCAAGCGATGGCTAAATCACACGGAGCCTTGAAAGCCATGGTATTTTACTGTCAGGGCAATGGGAAACCATAGCCAGATACAGAGCCCAGGACTGGAACAATCATGCCTGAAATCAAGACTCTCGGAATCCAGAGAACATGGTGCTTTATCCATACCCCTTTGGATGACGAATAAATGAACACTCAGGACCAATAATAAAGAGGCCCGTGAAGATGAAGAAGAATTACTATGATTTA
This sequence comes from Vicugna pacos, assembly GCF_048564905.1. Lineage (NCBI taxonomy): Eukaryota > Metazoa > Chordata > Mammalia > Artiodactyla > Camelidae > Vicugna > Vicugna pacos. The sequence continues at coordinate 10,359,398 of NC_133001.1, read as the reverse complement.
CTGAGCATGTCTCTCTACCAGCTCCTCTGCTAAGCACGTCCACATCTAATCTCTGAAGAAGGGCTTATCCCCATTTTACAAGTGAAGAAACTGAGGTGCAAGAAGTTAAATAAACTGCCCCAAGTCTGCCCACTCATAATGATGGAGCAGGGAATTTGAACCAATGTCCAGGTCCAGAGAGCCTGCTCTTTCCACAATTCTAGGCCATGAATGTGAGGAAATGGAAAATCACCACTGGATTAGCAGGAGCTGATTATCCAAGGCATGGGTTCACCAGGTCCCCAGATTCTCTGCTTCCTTAATCTGACTCCTGTGTTTTGGTCTTTTCATTGCTCCTCAGTCCTCTCTACTTTAAGGAAGAAGTACTTATGTGTCGGATTTCATAATATGTTATTTTTCAAAGTGTCCTCACGTGTTTTCTGTTTTAATTTCCCACCAGTTGGACACAGGGAGAAGGAAGAAGGAAACCAAAACCTGTAGGCAACTTATTCGGGGGCCAAGCATTGTTCCTTTATCCCCATTAATATTATCCCATGTAGAAATCCTAACAACCCTGTGAAGGATATATCCCCATTTTACAGATGAACAAACTGAGGCTCAGATAACTGCCCAAGAGCACAGAGCTCTAAGAGGGAGAGCAGGCTTGGGATCAAGTTCCATGAGCCCAGGATTTCTCCCACTTCTATTTCCTTAGGAAGGTACAAATAAGAAAAGTCATCATTTAGTGAGTTCTTGGGTGCTAGACACTGTGCAAATCATTTCATGTAGGCATCTCATCAAATTCTCACAACTACCATTTAAGGTAGATGTCGGTATTCCTTCCAGAGACGCAGATACTACAAGGTCAGAGAAATTAGTTACCTTGTCCAAGGCCACTCAGCAGTGCGTGGTGATCCAGTATTGACTCTGTTCTGTCTCTAACACCCCTGATGAGATGACTACAGTGCTCTACTGAATAATATGGGTAGGCCAGAAAGCAGCCCTCTGTATTTCAGAGAAGGGGGACCCTGAGCACCAAAAATTGTGAAATGACTTGATACAGTCACAGTTATAACAAAGGCAGGACCTGAACCCAGGTGGGTGCTCTGATCTGTGTGCACCATGGGTGGGCAGGAGAGCTCTTTGCTGTTGCCTGTTAGATGGAGAGCGCCTCTGAAAATCTCAGTTTCTGCTCAGTGGGTGAAATTCCACCATGAGGAGGATCTGGCATTGTGGCCCAGGCTGAAAGGAACATCTTCCCTTCCACACTTGCTCAGGACAGAATTCCTACTTGTTTTTGCAGAATACAGTTGATAAAATTCTAAGACAAAATTTGGGTGGTTGGAAGATTGTAGCCCTTTAAGCCAGTAAAACTGTAAAGGAAGAAACTATTGCTTTGCCTTTTCTTAATGTGGCTTCCTCGGGGAATTTCCACTGACCACAACTGGTGAGTGTCGCGCCAGCCCTCAAGTGAAAATATGAAGCCGAGGGCCAGCGAGGCTCCTGGGTCTTTGTTTGCTTTTTCAAAAGTGCTGCAGGCGGTGAAATGGGAACCTGCATGAAAGCTGCGTTCAGATTAACACTGAAATGAGTCTGCAGCTTTGAATCCCAGCACTTGGCCTGGTTACCGTGATGCCAGCTGCTCCCCCCCTCCCCATCCCCACTTCATGTGCCATCGAGGGCGGTGCTTGGAACCAAGCACCCTGCCTCTGAGAAGGAGAACCCGGTCACCGGCACCAAGCCATCCCCATCTAGGAGAATTTCCCTGGGATAAATATTTAAGCCTGCGTTGGGCTTCCTATTAAAACGCGAGGGTGAGTCAATGCCTAGGACTTTCTGCATGTTTGATTCACAATAAACAAGTTTTGAGCAAACACAACTATATTTACAAGGATTTCTTGCAAGTTTTGGCACGAACATCCTTGTTGTCAAGGAAGCTGTAAGATCCCTGAAATTGAGGAATTAATCTTTTCTATGATGTATACATATTTATTTTATTTATGAAAACCAAATCCTGTGCTGATTTCTCCCTCCCACGCATGGGAAGGTGAAAGAAATTGAGCCCCTGATCTGGCCCAGGCCTTAGTGAAGCTTTGACCAGAGCCCGTCTTCCTGGTTTCCCTCCCACCTACTCTTCCAAAACCCCAAGAGGTTTTCATCCAATCAGAACCTGCACCACCTTCCCGTAGTCCTGGGAAGTACCTGACTTTACTGAACTAACTCTCTTTCCAGGGCTAGTGGGGGAGGAGGAGTGGGGGGGGGTATTTCAACAGTAGCCCTTCTCTTAAATCAGGTTGTCTCTGATCCAAAGAAACCACCCTCTCCTCTTTTGCCCCATCTGAATTCTGTCTCAGCTTCTCTCTCAACCTCAAGGCTCTGCTGCAGTCCTCTCTTCTCTGCGGAGCCTGCCCTGTTCTCTCCTGCACCTTCAACTCTCCCTGCCGGGAACTCCAGTGGCACTAATTGTTGGAAGGACTTGTGGACCTGGGGGTCTTTTTCAGGCTATGTGCTGAATTGTGCAGTCACAGAGACCGCCCCCTTTGTCGCGTTTCCCATGGTGTCCCGTGCCGTGCTGTGCATATGCATTCGTTGTAAAACAGCGCCCGGGAATGCAGAGCCTTGTGACCTACATTGCATGACAAGTGGGCAGTTTTGTGGCTCTGTTTCTTGTAAAATCCCCTTAGTTTTTCCCCCACCCTCTTTTCTAGGACTGAATCTATAAAAGATGGCATTCTGAGCACCATTCACATTGGCAGGCCTGGAAACAGAAATAGAATCAATTGTAGTGTCTGTAGCAAGCAGAAAAGCTTTTTAAAAAAAATCATTTGCCTCAGCAGTCATTAATTAGACTCAGACTTTGCAGACACCCAGGCTAGGCAGTTCAGCTAAGCTATTATTTCTGTTTGGCGTATTAAAGACTCCAAATGTAATAAAAATTCCCATTGCTCGAAGAGGCTACGGAGATTGCAGGGGGGCATGTTCACTTAATCCTCCCATTACCTCCCACACCCCTCCAGCTCCTCCTTCTGTATCCAGGAATCTGTTAAGGTTCATTGTGAAAGCAATCGCAGAATTTAGAACAAAATCTGATGAAACACTGCAGGGTTCAGCTCCCAAGGAGGGCTGCTGACTTCGCCAATATTCTGGAGATCAGCAAGTTCATCTTACTAAATAAACCACGTCTTGGAGTTCACAGTTATCTGAGCTTTCCTTCAGAAAACAGGGGAGGAAAGCGGTGTCACAGAAAAAAAGGAATTTCCTCCGCTTCAGAGCCTTGTTTGCCCTGTTCTCCTTCACACCAGACTCTCACTGAGTGTGACACTAACCGAGACAAGAGAAGCTTTTATTTAAGTGAGCTGCGTGCCCCCCGCCCAGACAAAAACTTTTGTATGTTTTGAGGGTAAGCTTTATTGTCTAAAGTTCACTAAACCCCTTAAAAATGTGCTTCTTGCCTGGTAGAGTATTTCTTTGGTATAATATATGAGTATACATAAAATCATATGTGAATCCCGGAGAGATCTGTAATAGTGAATTTTTATTTCAAATTCAGATTCTGTAGAATACACGTGGACCCAGGATGGCGTCCGTAGTTAACAGTAGGTACCGTCTCCTGGTTTTAAGTGTGGACTGCAATTTAGTTAGGAAAGGTGACTAGCTTTTCTTTTTTCAAAATTTTCTTAGAGATCGAATAGTTTCAAAATTCACGGGCAGCCCTGAAGGCACAGATGATCTGGTTGTGTGTCCCAAAATGCCTGGCCGTTTCTAAAAGCAATGGTCTCCAGGTTTATCCAATGTGTGTTCTGCCATCAGCTATAATATAATGGCCCTTCTGTGGGCACCTGAGCCCCACCCCCAAACACAGACTTTTACATCTTTCCCAGGTATGGGATCCCAGGTATGGGATCCTTTTATAAAGCAGGCCCGTCTGGATCTTAGATGTGGGGACATGATACACCTATGTTTTTGTTTAAAAAGATAAGCCATTTAAAAAGATGGACATGTTATTACTATATATAAAACAGATAAACAAGGACCTCTTGTATAGCACAGGGAACTGTGTTCCAGTTCTTATAATAACATATAATGGAAAAGAACCTGAAAAGAAAAAAATATATATGTATGCATATGTATAACTGAATCACTTTGCTGTACACTTGAAACTAATATTGTAAATCAACTACACTTCAATAAAAATTAAAAAAAAAAAAAAGAGAGACAGAGGTGTTGAAATAGGCCTCCTGGGAAGGCAGTTCCCAAAGATAGTCGTGCTTAGTGAGGAGGGTGTTACACGATGCTGAACACAGCCTTGTATTCAAAAGATCGTAAAGGATTAATTTAAAAGATTGAAAATTGAATTTAATGTAAAAGACCTCTAAGAATCATGTAACAAAAATTGCATTTATAAGGAAAAAGAAAGACCAATTCATAATACGCTATAATGCCAGTTAATAAGCTATCCAGAAAGTGTGCCATTTATTTATTCAATAAATATTTATTTAGTGCCTACTATGTGCAAGGTTAGGCATTATGGATATAATGGTAGGCAAAAACAAATCTAGCCCTTGCCTTTGTAGAGTTTATAGTCTAAGTTTAATAGATACTTAACCACCCGTGGGCCAGCCTACTTCAAGCCCCAAACATCTTAAAAGCAGATTGTGTCCATCACAACAAATAAGACACCAAGGAACATGCTCTCTGGATATGTGAAAGCAAAGGGTAGCTATACCATCAATGGATAAAGGAGACTAGTCTTTTATTAACACACACGCACAAAATCCCGCAACAGGAAGTGGCCAAGTAAATAAAGATTGGTTGTTTATTGAGGAAGGAGGCAGAGCAATTAGAAAAAAGAATTCGAAGGGGTTGGGTATAGCTCAGTGGTAGAGTGCATGCCTAGCATTCGCAAGGTCCTGGGTTCAATCCCCAGCACCTCCATCAAAAATAAATACATAAATAAAACCCTAATTACCTGCCCCCCCACCAAAAAATAAATTTAAAAGAAATTAGGTATGCCTATGGCAAGGGAGGAATTCTTAATAACTACGCAAATATTCATAATTCTATTTTAGAAACTATGAAAAAGGCCTTTAGATTTTTAGAATAAAAAAAAAAAGAAAAAAAAGGAAAACTCATATATACAACCTGGACTGACCCATAATGGATTTCACTTGAAACATATTAAATAGCTCTTATTACTTGGCTTAGCTCTACGTCTGCTGCCCCTCTTACTCCCCCCGCCCACGTAATGAGCTGTGCGAGAGGATCGCCACCAGTAACAACATGCATTTCTCTAGTTCTTTATGGATTTCAAACATTTCTCTTCGTTTTGAAATCTATCCAAAAAGTAGCAGCAACATATTATTTGCCGTCTTTCAGTTTTTAATAAATGGGATTAAGCAAGAGACCAGCGGTGGGTGATGGGAGCAGCATCGTATACAAACAGCATGCATGAGCTTTGCCCAAGAACAGCAGCAGTAGTAGCAGTGATAATAAAAGTAACAGTAACAGCCACCATTGTTTGAGAACCAAATACGTGTCAGTCACTCTGCTAAGTGCTTTACTGCAAGGGTTGTTCTGAGTACATTTCTTGGTACCGTATTTTCGTGGAGGGCACTTGTTGGCTGGTGGCCCCTGGACTGTTAAGTTGTCTATTGACCAATCACATCTGTCTAGTTCTGTCTACAAAACAAACACTTGGTCAGTCTTCCTTGATCCCTCTCTCTTCCTCACTCTTTAATCCAATATGAATTTTACCAGCTATGTCCAGTTGGTTAGACCAGCTAAATATCTCTGCATTCATATTTATTATTCATTTTACCACCAGACAACACTTTGAGGTCAGTGTTTTTCTTATTCTCATTTTCCAGAAAAGGAAGCTGAGATTCAGAAGTTGCATAACTTGTCCAAATCCTCATGGCCAGAAAGTGGTGGGGCTTGGAGATGCACATAAATCTATTTAGAGCCCAAATCTATTTTTTCTGTCTCCAGAGCCCAAGTTCTTAAGAATAAGAGCTACCATTTAGGTGAGGAATTTCAGGCACTGTGCTATGGACTTTGCCTGTATTATCTCATTTAATCTTCCCAACTCAATAACCTTATGCAGTGGGTATTGTTCCTACCCCACTATTACAGATGGGAAAACAGAGACTCAGAGAGGTTAGGGAACTTGCGCAAGGTCACATTGCTCATGAGCAAGTTGACCCAAGCAATTTGGTTCCAGATTCTAAACTATTAGTGATTATGTTAAACTGTTTCCCCAAATTGGGGTTCAGACAAGTTAAAGGATTTGCCAGGGACCATAGGTCAGCGAAGTACAGGACCAGGCCAAGAGCAGGACCCAGCTCCTCACAATGGATTATGCTTAAAGCACGTGGTCGTCTTAACCCAGTCTCCGTTAGACCTCAGTCGCACTCTCACCTCTGACATCACCCCGACCCTGTGTGAGTTCTTTCCATTCCATCTAGTGATTTCCCTTCAACCATTTCCCAATGTTGTGTCTATACCTCCTGCATCGCTACCACTGCCCAGGTCGGAGAGGGACTTGCTGCCTCCCCACCCCCATCCAGTCTCCAGTCCCTGAGCTGATCTGCAGTCTGCTGAAGTTCAGACAGACTGATTACTGTTAAGTCTGGGCTGCTAATAACCAAGGGAACCCCCCAAATCCACCCAGTGCCATTGTGACTTCCTACCTTTTGAAACCAGACATTTCTAACTAAAAGAATCCACCGTCCCAGACAAAGCTCACCCATCCCCCCTCACTGATAAATTTTACTCTTTTGGCTGCAGTGCGTTCCTTCCAGATGTTTTAAGTTAAGATTGGGAAAGCGGTGTTTTTACTGGATTGAATCACAGCACTTGGCTGATATTTTTTGGCCCTTTTAACGCTCCTTAGATTTATCAGCTAATTGCAGACACTTTGAGAGAATAATACAGCATGAGTTTATTATGACAAAACCTGCTAGTGTGTCTTTGTGGGCAAAGATGTGTTTCCTTTACTGACCCCTGGTTAGGTATTAGAGTTGGTTCAAAAACATCAGTTCAAAGTCAGGAACATACACGGGTGAAAATTTCACTTGTGTTTTGATGGAGTTTGCAGGATGAGGACAGGTTAGATCCAGTAGCTCAATTTTTATGCTTGGACTGTTGAAACCGTTAGTTGTGGATGATAAAATGACTTGTAAAAGGAGAAAGAGGAATTTTATTTAAAACATAAAAAATAGCTTTGTGCTCTTCTAATGCCACTGTTAAATAAATTTCTCCATATTGGTTAATTCTGTCCCTTCCAATGTCACCTGTTTGGAGACTTGTGCATGAAGACATGTTGAAGGGGGTGGCTGCCGACTAGCTGAGGTGGCCCTTCAGGCAGCAAATTGGTGGGGTGGGGAGGGGGTGGACTGTCATCACAGTTCAGGGGGGACAGTTGTTATCTGGGATATGAGTCACTGGCAAGGATCTGAATGAGGATCCTGCCAAGCCCCAGTCCTAGGATGCTGCTGCATCTAACGGACCAGACTGACCATTGGAAAGGGGAGGATAGAAGAGACGAAAGGGAAACATGGATGCCTAGGATGTATCCCTGAGGTCCCTGATCCCAAGTCGGAATGTCAGTGAAGGGCTCAGAGGCAATGTCGGGTCCCCAGAACCAGGTGGGTGAGAACCACTGCCTCTAACAGAGATGGACACGGATGTGGGGAGTTTGGTGCCTCCTTTCCCTGCTGTAGACAAAACAGGCTTGGGACTAGCTGGAAACTGAGGCTGCACCTGCGTTTGAGGTGGGTGGAGGCGCTGGATAAGCCAGAGGGAGAGGAAGTAAGGGCAACACTGAAGAAAAGGAGCAAATGGCTTCCGGCTGTGCAGTCAGGTGGAAGCTGAAAACAAATCAAGGAATCAAAGTACAAAAATGCCTTTCAATTGTACAAGAAGTCAGAAAGAATGGCAGAAAAAGAAGCTGGAAATCTGAATTTTAGAATTGTCAAGGAAAAGAAAGAAAGTTGGCCTTCTGGATCTGGGGGTTCCACATCCGCAGATTCAACCAACTGGGGATCAAAAAAATTTGGAAAAAAATTCCAGAAAGTTCCAAAAAGGAAAACTTGAATTTACCATGTGCTAGCAACTATTTACTTAGCATTTACATAGTATTATGTATTATAAATAATCAAGGGATGATTTAAAGTATACAGAAGAATGTGCAGAGATTATATGCAAATACTGTGTCATTTTGCATAGGGATTTGAGCATCCTTGGATTTCGGTACCCACAGGGGTCCTGGAACCAATCCTTCCGCCATACTGAGAGGGGACCCTGCTGCTTCTTATGGCTCTTAGGTATACAGAGTTACCTAAAACACGTGGTTGTGGGGGAGCCTGTTACAAGGAATACATTTGAATATTTTGTCATCTGTACATCAGAGAACAATTTTCTGAAGCACATTGTTCATTTCCTTTCACAATGCTTCTCTACGAGGACGCCCAGATTTCTCTCTGGAATGGGTAAATATTATCTCTTCTGAGAAACTGGTTTGTTTTCATTCTTCAGATTAAGAATCTCATAAATATTGTCTGTCCTCTTCATTTGCTACCAGAAAGCTGAGAACCAAATACAGGGGCCTCGCCTAACAGGGGAATAAGCTCCTTGGTGTATTTTTTTCTATGCTAGTTTCCCTCTGTACTTCATCTTCCCCTTGTTTCCCCTTTGATCCAGTTCCTCCCCTTTTTGTAACTGATTGTCTCTTTTAGTTGATTGCATCTTGTAGTGTGTGTATCACTTAAGCTGGAACAAAGAGGCAAATACAAATAAATACATCCATGCAGACAAATGGGTGCTTCCCCATGCTCAAAGATGCCTTTTTCTTTTACGGACTTTACATTTTACTTCACTATTAATTCCGTTAACAAATGTCCCTTTCATATATAGACAAATGGTTCCCTTCAGCCCTTTGAACCTTCTCAACTTCCAAATTAAGTCAGGCCCAAATAAAGATACTGCATTTGGCTTGGTAAATTAACTCAGTGTCCTATACTGGTTTAAAATGCTTGGTCGAAATTTTAGAATCATGATGCAGTCAGAGGCGGTATTCATCACGGGTGGAGAAAAGCTGAAACTCCACCAGTCAGATACTCTGCTTTTCCCAGAAGAAGCCTTCATTATTAATTCTCTGTGCAGTTATGGGGTCCACTAGACTCTCCACTCAACCCTGCAAGACTCATCTGGGGGGGAAGACTACATTTCCATTTAAATAAGGCTTAGGGGGTCCTCCTGAAGGGTGAGGCACAGCAAACAGCCTGCAAAGCCCTTTCTCTCCCGCGACCTGTTTTCACTTCTCTAACAAAGAGGGAGCTCGGGATGATCTGAACGTGCGTCTCCTCTGGAGGGTTGGCCATCTCCATCCCACCGCTCCAGCTTTATCTCTCATCACTCTTTTGTCTACTTTTCAAGCTCCTGTTGTTCCAGCTAAAGTGGTCTGTGTATTTCTAGTTTCTCACCTTTACAAATGCCACTCCCTTCCTGGACCCTAACCTTCCCCTAACTTACTCCTCCCCGCTTGACCGAGTCCTAGCCTCAGTATCCACCTCCTCCAGGAAGCCCTTCCCAATCTACTAGCCCTCAGTGACCACCCCCATGAACTCTGTAGCTCCTACTGTTTGCCCTTCAACCCTGGCACCTACCGCATAGTGATTGTTACTTAACTTTTCAAGTGTGGGGTGCCATTTCCCCAACCAGATATTAAACCTCTCCATAATGAAGGCTGGCATATTGACTCAGTAAATATCTGCCAAAAAAAAAAAAGCCAAATGAATGAATAATTCCTTTTGTTGTGGGGACACTCAGAAGCATCTAGCACAGTGCTGGATCATTAAATGTTTGACATCAATGATACCAGTAAAATGTCACCCTCGACTCACCCAACCACAGCCACGTAATGTCCTTGAACTTGCCTGTCTTGGGAGCTAAAAACAAATGCCACTTTTCTGTTTTAAGAAAATAAGCTGTGTTTTGACTTTTTGCTTTCCCCTCCTTCCAGATTTTGAAGAAGTCCTGCATTGAAATCCTGGCAGCTGAACCATCCACCATATGTGCAGGAGGTAAATTGAAATTAAGTGCTAATTGCTATCACAAAAATGCTGAGATTTTGAGTTCAAGTCAGATGTTTACTTCATCGGGAGAGAAGAAGGGAGGCAGGGCAGGAAAGGGGAGGGGAGAAAAAGGAGTAGAAATTAAATGCTCAATAAATTTGCTTCCAGAGGAAAAAAAAGAGAATAAAGAAGCAGCATGTCAGTTGTTTGAAAGTTTGGAAAAGTCTATCCACATTCTCTCCTTCCATGGGAACTGCGGGAGCCTTACAGAAATACTGGATTCCCGTATATCACCACTCGTACCCCTCTCTGGATACAAGTGGAGTCTAACTCTTCACCCTCATGACAGTCCTACAGAGCCATCACAGTGATCATAGGCCACCTCTGAAATGTTGACATAGTTAACTATTTAATTGGTGCTGGCCCTCTCTCCGTAATTAATATAGTGACCTTAATTAATTGCTCGATCTAGTAGTCATCACAAAATGTTGATAGGCAATTTCAATTGTCCCGGTAAAGGGCCATTATAATATTGCATTTAATACAGGAAGCCTCCTCTTACTCAGAGTCAGCCTTCTCTGAGCCACAATATTTTCTGTAACTGATCACAACTGGGGTCTTGCTATTGTTTTGTATTGTAATGAACTGCCTGTAACTTCCACCGTGCTAGCTTTCTGTACAGTTCCTGACGGATTTCCCAGCACTCTTCTTTTCTTTATTTAAAAAGTATTTTAGGCACCTTCTGAATGCCAGGCACTGTGGTTGGTGCTGGAGATGCAAAAAGGGTAAACTCTCTCTCCGTGAGTTTCTGTGCTCCAGGACCTGTTGAGAGTTCACTGTTAATGTTGCCTTTCCATTCACCTAAAATACCAAGTGCCAATTATCCATGCGTCATAGAAAATATATCATGCAACGCTTTAAGAAGTGAGGAAGAACTTTCAGGGCTTTTTCAAACACGCTACAGTTTTGTTCTCGATATTGCACATTTTATTGGTATAAATGAGGTAATTCCTTAAGGATTTCATTTTAGTTTCTCAGCTATTATTTTAGAATAGCTGAAAGACTTCCAAGGAGTTAGATGCACTGAATAGCCCATACCAACAACAAAACACTAAGTGTACTTGTAAACATGTAAAGTTATTAGCAATACTCGGTGACTGACTATTCAGAGATAAGTGTAAATTTCTCAAAGAAAAGCAATCAACAAAGACCATCTACTGACCTTTAACACTGCTACCTGGTAACACACATGGTGGGGACAAATGTCATTGCCACATGATGGGGACAAATGTCATTGCCACAACGACAGGTCCAGGAGAACCTTCTTCAGAAAAGGAACTGAAAAATCTTTCCTTTGCAAATTGACAAAGTCATATGACCACATGAACCCAGGGCCAAGGCCTTGTAAGGGGTCTGTGCCATGAGGAGCCTTAACTAGGGTTCAGTAGCATCAAGGTAAATCTGCCTCCACGATTTTTATAATTCCTTTATTTTAAAGCAATTAGAAAACAGGGGAGTTCCTTATTTGTGCAATTATCTCATTCATGAAAAAAAAGAAAAAAAACCCAGATTTGCAATCCTACTGAGTGTGGTGCAACCTTGTAGTGAATCACAACGTCTAAAGACAATGAATACAATTTCTGTGAATTCACTATCGTAATCAATTCCCCTCCTGTAGGGCTCCTGGGACAGAGAAGGAACCTTATGTCTCTCCACTTCCCACTGCCTAACAGAGTACGTGGTACTTAATAAACTGTCAATAAATATTGACTGAATGTCTTGCTTCATATAGTCCCTCAACAAACAATGTACCAATTTCTGCTTACTTAACCCTTATTAACTACTTTCACCTAATCTCAAGAGGTTATCAGACTTTTGAACTGTCTAATTAAAATGAAACAAAATTAGAACTAGCCAAAGATACTAGGCCAAAAAAACCCCACAGAATCTCAACCACTTGGACAGCAGAAAAATATCTTCCTAAATAATTCTTGAATCAAAGATCAGTAAACTAGACTCACCTTTACTCACCATTGAGGTATTCAAGACAATAAAAAGATCACACATATAAACTTAATGAATATGGCGCAGAAATATCAGATTCCACAAAAGCTGATCATAGCAAGTTCATAGCTTTTAATGTTTCTGATTAAACGGAAAAGAAAAATAAATAATTAAGTAAAATCTTTTTAAGCTAAGGAAAATACAAAGAAAAAGATTAAACTGCATTAATAAATTTAAACAAATTAAAACAATTCAGTGGATAAATTATCCCAAAAGCTGTTTCTCTGGTAGAACAAATAAAATGGACAAACCTCTGGTGGATCCATCCCAAGGAATCTTCCTTTAAATATTTTTTAAGTCTCTGGCTTGAATGCAATATTGCATATTTTATAGACAAACAATAGTCTCCTGCATCAGCATAAACGATCCAATTCTATTTCCTTTGTTTCTTATAAAGAAAAAATTAATACAAGACACAATGATGGAAGCTAGCCCCAGATTTTGAAAAGGCAAGCTCCTACCTCTCTCGAATTAGAATCATTAGGGTTAAAACATGTTGATTAGAGAATAAATTTACTAAGAAGAAAATGAAGCTTTCAAAATATATCATTACACCAAAAGTTCCTCCACAGATTCCTTAAAGCTCTGGTGCTGATCATTCTCTGGAGTAAGTGTGGCTGTCAGGAAGCATTGGAGAGCATTTAATTGTCCATGGCTATGAAGTCCTGCCAGGCATACCCCGGCTGTGATTTCCATTAGGCTACTGCAAGGACCCAGGGGTGTATGTGAACGTGCTTTAAAAAGCATAAATTGTTACGCAAAACAAGGTGACATTATTATCAGCATCATTTTAATAAGGATTGAAAGTCCATGGGAGAATCATGGTGTTGATAACATCATACCTAGATGAGGAAAACATTCCTCTATGTTTCTCTACTGAAAGAAAATTGGGGAAACCTTGATTGAGTTCAGGGGACCTGCAAAGCAATTAACTCAATACGTCCTGGAGGAGAAAGTAAACAAGGAAATCACCGATTGTTCATGTTTCTGAAGTATGATGGTGAGACTAAACCCTAGACAGACGGGTGAAGAAGGTAGAATTTGCTCTCATCAAAAACCTTCCTCTCAGCCCCTCCCCTCACTCTCTGAATTACCTCCCTTCCTTGGCCCCGAGAGCAGCCCCAGCTGTGGATCCCCACCTAGGCCTGTCTACTCAAGACACTCTAGGCTGACAGTTGCATTCCTCCAAGACAATGATTTCAGCTGGCTCTCACCAGCAGCTTAGCGAGAGCCATGGTTCTGACAGCAAACCGAGCTCTGAGAGAGGCAGTGAGATAATGCACTGGGCGGACCACAAAACCGAGCTCCAACACCGATCTTTCTCTGTTGGACTGCAAACAACAGGGTGGAATTTAATGGGACAAATACAAAATGCTGGGCTCACAAATGGTCAGTTTCACATGCAACAGGTTTAGAGAAACCGGGACTTAGTAAGAGTTCACGAAGGGGAAAGACTAAAGCAAGGAGAAGCATAGCTGTCTTGAGAACCAGTGAGAATGCCTCTGACAAACATGAGGCTGATGCAGTCTTCGGGTTCGTCAATAGCCATCCAGTGTCCGGGTCAAGAGGGCTAATTCCATGTTCTACTATCCCAGGTTCAGACCATGGTTCCGAGTCCCGTATTTTAAAAGTGGTATTGACAAAGGCCATAATAGAAGAGATGATGGAATTGGGAACCATATTAGTAATTCATTCAGGATGTAGGGGCAGCCTGGCTGCGACATCTATCACCCCATTGATAGCCCGGGATCGTTCAGCTGATCTGGCCGGCTAGGCAGGTGTCCCCTTCCTCCCTCCCATGTGTATCCCTCCTGAAGCTGCATGCTCAGTGGAAGAGGAAGATATTCCTTAATAGGGTCCATTCTTTGGTCAGGGGTGTACGAGTATCTGTTCTTCCCTGCTACAACCTCCAAACAAGCTCTCAAGGTCCATTTACAAGAGAACATAGGATATTCAAGCTTCCAAGACTCTAGTCACTGAATTTTTTCCTTCCCTTCCTTCCTTCCTTCTCTCCATCAGTTCTTAGTGTCTTCTGTGTACCAAGCAATGTGAAAAGATTTGAGTACCAAAATGCCTGCTTGCTCCCAACCTCCCATGAAACTCACAGTCTGCTCTGGGAGATAGTCATATGTTCAGATAAGTTGTAAAACCATGCATGAAGCACCATAACAGAGATCTGCTCAAAGAGCAGTGCGGGCACTAATGAGATGCTTATGGAATGAGGAAGGACTGAAGTACCCCACAGAGATGCAGACAAAGAACTGAGACACGCACAAGGGCATCTTCAGATATCTGGAAAATTCCCCTGTAGAAAGGAATTACTCGACTTATTATACAAAGCCACAGAAGACCACCATGAAGAGGTTGGGGAGGAATTCAGAGGGGCACATTTTGGCTTGACGCCTGCAACTTTTACAGCTAAAGCTTTCCAACAGTGGAGTGGATGGTCTGAACTTTCCACCCTTAGAATTATGTGAGCGATGACTGAATGGCCATCTGTAACCGTACGCTTTCCAGAAAAGTCCTCCTTTGGGTCTCCTTTCTAACTTTAAGTTTCTAAGGACTTAATCCAGTTTCAGCCAAGGTATTAATGGCTGACTGTTCTTTAATGGCTGAAGAAACCAGTATACTTGGAACTATTTTGCATTTTAACGGGATGTCTTAACGGGAAGAGGAGGTGGGAAAAATATCTTATCTGCTCTGATCAAAAAGAATTTCATTCAATGTCATGAGTGAACCTCTTTGGCAAAAGAGCCTTCCCAAAACTCCTCCACTGCCAAAGGTTATAAACTGGCAGCTAACAAGCCCCATCTGGTATGCGTATATGTTCTTTTTGATTCACACTGCAATTTTTAAAAAACAACTTAAATTTATTGCTAACATTTAAAAGTCTGATTTTACCTAAAAATGCAGTGTTTCATCTTGTGTTGAAAAATAAGATCTAGGAACACTAGGCCTTCATTTATTGCAAGATAATGATTATTGGAGACTGAATAACTTTGCTTTAAAAGAAGTGTGTACTCTTTCCAGTTCACCATACTCCCCACCACTCCCCACTGTCACCCCAATACCCAGGCCAAGCATATGGTTGCCATTTAAGATGGTGCTTATCTCACTGTATTCATAGTTTCTGTTCTAAAACATGTAGGAAGTCACCTGCACCTTTGACATTACCTGTATTTAATTAATTCTGCTTCCCTGCCCAATACAGACTCTTTTTTAAAGTTCTTAATTAAATATTATTGCTGTGTAATTAGGAGAATTGACCCATTGTTAGATCGGCCCCACATGGTTCTGCTCCTCTTGAGGAAATGCACCCTTCTGCCTGAGTACAATTTTCTTCTGGTCCCACTCAGTCGGCCTCAGACTTGAATAGCTCCCAGTGTTGTACATAAGCAAGTGCTCCAGGAAGGAACTAATTGGAATTAAGTGTGCAGCCTGCCAACGGCTCAACATTTGAAGTTTTTGTACTCCAGAAATGGATGGAGGTTATCTGTCACTAGTTCCCCACATTGTCATTTCAGAAGCAACTGTCTTATTCCTACTCTGTTGTTTCCCATCGTTTGTCACAAAACTGGGTGAGTGAGCGCAAAGGAAGGTCGATTTAGTCTGCGTGTTTACCATTCGGTAACATGACACGTTTAAGCAACATCAAACAGTGGTTTCATTTCTTTCATTTTTCATTGTTTTTCAAAGACGCCTGGCCCATAGGCATCTCTTCTGAACTGACTGCTTAATGCTCCGATTGGGCTTCCTTTTTATTTAAAGATATTTCTATTGGGAAGAAGGACCCTGGTACCCTGTTGGTGGAAATGTAAAATGGCACAAATACTTTGGAAAACATTTCTGACTGTTTCTCAAAAAGGTAAACATACACCTACCACACGACCTAGCCATTCTACTAGTACCTAGGTGTTTATATTTACCCAAGAAAAAAGGAACTCTGTGTCCTGACAGAGACCTGCACACAAATGTTTATCACAGCTCTATTTTTAATAGCCAAAAACTGAACAACTCAAATATTCCTCAAGAGGTGAATGGATAAACAAATTGTGATTTTCATACAAGGAATAATACTCAGCAATAAAAAGGAATAGGCCATACATAAACCTCAGAATAATTATGGGTACGTCTTCCAGTAGTGAGGCTGAGTAAAAGAAGCTAGACCAAAAAAAAAAAAAAGCATACTTACTATGTGATTCCATTTACATAAAATTCTGGAGAATGCAAACTAATCTGTGACTACAAAGAGCAGCTGAGTGGTTGCACGGTGTGGGAGGAGGCAGGAGGAAGAGATCACAAAGGAGCACACGGGAACTTCTGAGGGTGATGGAGGTGTTCGCTATCTTGATTGTGGCATTGCCCCATGACTGTATACATGTGTCAAAACCTGTCAAATTATACACTTCACATCCAAGTTGTTGTGCGTTAGTTATTCCTCACTAAAGCTCGTATTAGTAAATAGTTGTAAGTGAGAAAACTTCTAGAGGAATTTAGGCATCAGAAAGCACTTAATACACACCAGTGTCTGTGTTCTATTTTAGATGTTATGTGTCACAGTAAGCATCTAACAGGAGAGCAAATTCAAACTAACCCACGAGATGGAAATATACTAACAGTAATTTTGCATGAAAAGTTTTGGGCAACCAGAGCAAATGGTGACTATAGAGATGTCTCATTTTCAGACACAATGATTGATAGGCGATCTTTACTGAAGTCATCTCAAAAACTGCGTGCTCCACATTTCAAAAGAGAGAGAGAGAGAGAGAAAGAAAAGAAAAGCGAAAAAGAAAAGGAGGGAACATAATGGAATAAGTTTAGCAAACTATTCACTGACCTTAATATTCTTTATTAAAATTGAGCTAATAGTCACATACCCTAAAATTCACCCTTTCAAAGAGTACCATTCAGTAATGTTTAATATACTCAAAAAGTTATACAACCATAACCACTGTCAAACTCCAGAATGTTTTCATCATCTAAAAAGAACATGCATGTGGCCTAAAAACACTTGCTGTACATATTGTGAAAGGTAGCTTTGTGGATAAATGGAATTAGAGCAATATGTCCTGGTTCTCGCTTGCTGATTCATTTGACAGGGGTTTGTTACATAACTTCTGTGTGTGACGCGTCGATGTTCCAGTCAGGCTGCGCGGTCAGCTATCTGGGCTCTTCTAGAAGCCAAATGTGTGTCCTAACACAGAAATCTACCAGGCAGGGTGGAAGCTCGCCTCTGCTCTGGTGCGCTTCCCGGAGCCAGCATCATTTCCTCCATCTGCTCCCCAGGCCTAGGGGGTTAAGTTGTTTGGTTTCCACCAGGGCTGCTCATGGATTCCTGCTGTCTCTCTTCCTAACACCCTGAGGGCGGGCCAAGCAGCCATGCAGGGATCCTCTGCTACAGAGGACGCAGAAGCAGGGCGGGTAATGCTAGAACATGAGGTTAGAGAAGAGAGCTTGGCACACAGTCTGCGTTTCCAGAGTCTTCCCTCCCTCCACTGATCTTTGCGGGGAAGAGAAGGAGGCACAGCAATGAGGCAGAAAACATTTTTAATCAGCAAAAGGGCAGATTTCTGGGTGTCTAGCAATCAGACTAAAGACAGGAATAAGTTTCTAAAGGCTTAATTTAAGATACAGTAAGATTCTCCCACAATGCTCGACACTTAATAGAATGCTTGTTGGAGCAGCTGCATCATCAGTCACGCGGCAGGCAGACCTCTAAAGAAAACCTCAGCCCATCTGATACAGGGAAATGGACCGCAAGAGGATGGGCGTGTCCGGGGCGCGCCCCGCCAAGTGAGGGTCTTTGGCTTCACACAGGAAAGAATTCAAGAGCAGACCATAGTTGAGTAAAAGCAGATTTATTCAGAGAGATGCACACTCCATAGCTCGAACGCAGGCCATCTCAGAAGGCCGGAGAGGCCACGAGGCATTGCGGCGGGTGTTTAGTTTAAAGTAAAAGTAGGTAGTCACTCCATAGACAGAGTGTGGGTCATCTCAAAGGGCAAGAGAAAGGCCACTAGGAGTGGGGCTGTTAGTCTTTATGGGCTCGGTAACTTCACATGCTAACAGTGGGAGAATTATTCCAACTGCTTTGGGGGAAGGGCTGGGATTCCCAGGAACTGAGCTAGCATCCACTTTTTAAACTTTTATGGTCAGCCTGGAAGCTGTCGAGGAGCCTGGGGGAGTGCTATTTAGCATGCTATTGTATTATAATGAGCTCAAGGTCTACAGGAGTTGAATCTTCCTCCCTCTTGGTGCTAATGGCTGCGTCATTCTTTTAATGATTACACCCTGCCCCCTTCCCTCCTGCCTCAAATCCTTCTAAACTTAGCAATCGTATGTATGCATCAGTGTGCATATCTAAATCCTTAATAGTCATAAGACTTATGGTCCTGAAACAGCATTTGCCACTGACCTTAATATAGTTCAAAACTAAGGCAGTGAACACTTGGATACAGGTCTCAATTTTGCTACTTACTAGCTACAATTCACATGACCTCCGGCAAGTCACTGAAAACGTCAGAATCTCAGTTTCCTTACTGTGAAGCTCCTTCACCGTTGGAAACGCCGTTCTGTTCTACCTTGTTCTCTTTGCAACACATTCAGCGCCTCCGGGTTCTTTTAGTTCGGTTTTAGTTTCTTGCTTCCCATCCAGGCCAGCACAACTTTTCTGCAAAACAGACAAACCTGTCTAAAATAAAAATTAAATAGGCTTTTTGAAAAATCACAATGTCAACCTCTAAGTGAATCATATGTCACACGACCTCAGGGATCCATTTTAGCATCATGGTAAAGAGCACGCTGGCTGAGTTCTCAGGGCATGGCATTTGTTACCTGACAAACCTGGACTCCAGTTCTGACTCTGTCAGCTACCAGCAGCCGTGTGATCTTGAATGAGTTACTTAACCTCATTCACCAAGCCTGGTTTTCTCATCTGTACCTCCGTCGGCGGTGGTGAGGCTTAAATGACATCAAGCGTGGACAATGTTTAGCACAGGGCACACAAAGAGGGAGAAGCTGATATCGGTTATTATTCTCTTGGCAAACATGATCTCTCAATTTCCTGGGAATGGTGGTGACTTACATCCATGACATTTATTAGAGTTTGGAAGAGCCCCATATGCTAGTCCTTTAATTCCATTCTTCCTCCAATGAAGATCTCCATTTTGATAGCCTTGTACACTTCAAGATCAACTTTTACAAATATTGCAGTTTTTTCCTCTGACTTTTAGTCTTTTTTTTTTATGTGCCACAAAGCATTATCTCAAGCTCCAGTTTTTATACGCAAAAAGATGACAAAAATCGAAGAAAGTGGAATATTGGCCATTAGTTACCATCAAACTTAAGCAAATATTCCTAAACATTTAATGACTTAGCTTAGCTGGGGTTTTTTTTTCCCCTTCATAAGGCTATTATAAAGGCTCATAATTTAATATGTGTTAATTCGACATGCATTAGGTCAATGTGAAATTAACATGCAGGGCTAGAGACCTGCAAGATGGATTCTCTTTTCTATTCAGAAAGAATTTAATTCTGACTGTACCAGGGGCCAGTGTCAGTTCAAACAGGCAATGCTTGACAACTGGCCACCAATAAGCAAGACTTTGCTTCCGTACTGAGTACAGCTACGGCCACATAACACTAGGTGCTCCTCCTGTGTGCCCTGCAGACACAGGAGAGCTGAAGCTTCATCAGTTTCTAACCTAAAGAAATGTTTTTCTAGTTGTGCAAGAAGAGACAGAAGAGTAACACCAGATGGTAACTAACCACATCCTACACTGTTCAGGACAGACTGTGAATGCCACAAGGCAGTGATTTTCAAAAACGTTAGGCACCTCGAGTTCTAAAGAAATCCTGTCCCAGGCATCCAGTATGTTAAGAGACCTAAGAGGGGTTGAGTTGATTCAAGAGGAGGAGAGCCCCTCCCTGTGGCCCTCTGGTGTCAGAGATCACAGTTTTTAAAACTGGCAGGACTTGAGAGATAGGTGCGGTCTGCATGACAGAGACGGGGGAGGCATGCCTTCCAGGTGGGAGGAGCATCACCAGCTAAAGCAGGAAGGTGGGACTTCAAAGTAGGAAGTGCTGTGCCATCTTGGTGGACACCGATTGAGGGGGGTGGTGAATCAGTGGTAAAAGGCTTCCACACAGATGCTTTTGTTTCCCAGTTTTTTGGAATTATTTGAAACTCAAATCTTTTAAGCCTGGTGAGGCAGTTAACAAATGCCCTACATCAGGGCAGATGGAAATCTCAAGGCTAAATTGGTCTGCAGTCAAACACGGTGTCTTGTCATTGTCATTTCAGAATCATTTCAAGTCGTGGTGAGAGGGAACGGCTTCCGCCACGCCCGCAACGTGGACAGGGTCCTCTGCAGCTTCAAGATCAACGAGTCTCTCACGCTCAGTAAGTTCTTGTCGTTTGCGGGGTTCTTATGCCTGCTTCCGGCAAGGGGATCCCCAGCCCAGTCTTCCTATCACAGCCAGGAAAGGGCAGAGAAGGGTCTTCCCTGCTGGAAAGGGGTCCAGCAGAGGCATAGCTGGTCCCTGCGGTGCCCTTGCTCCCATCAGGGAAGGCACTTGTCTCCCAGTTCAGCGACGTGTGTACCTTTCAGACTGGCTGGTTATGGCTTAGGCAGCGTGAGGTTCCTTAACAAAATATTAGGGACTGTCCAACGCAAGAGGGGGAAAGCGGTGGTTTAAATGGATTAATTCTGGATAAACCAAAAGCCTGTTAGGTTTGCGGGTGTAGAGTCTGGAATTTGTTTGAATCTGGATGATTCTTGCTTGGAGCAGCCAAAAAACCCCTCGTCATGGGGAATACTGTCGTCTTGACCTGAAATAGAGGAACATGGAAGTAAAACTTGGTGCATCTCATGGGAAAAATGAATTCTCATAACACTGGCACTTTCACAAGACATTTGTAGCAGGCAAGTTCTTAATTTAAAGACGTGTGATTCAGCCAGCTGTCCAGGAAAGACGGAGAAGACGGATTATGGGAAGACAGATGGCCAGGAGCCCTGGTTATTATTTACATCTGGTATCCATCACACACATAATTGTTGGTTCAGTATGTGCAGCAATAAGCAATAATAATATACTGCATTTTCTGTAGTGCCATGTCACTTTAAATACCTCCCATCTTTTTCCCACAACAGCCCTGAGAGGCAGAAAGGGCAAGGAGGATGGAGAGGGTACTCAGGTCTATTGACTGACCATTTCCACAAGTTTTGTCCTCCTGATAGCCTTGTGGAGTACATACTATCCTATTTTTTAAAAGGAAGAATTGAGGAGTATGCCTTTTTCCCTCTGTATCATCTTAAAACCCACTTGAATATTTAAACAGAGATATGAAATGGCTTCATTACAAACATCTGGATTTCTTGAATTGGGAGTAATTCCAAACATTTGAAATATTCAGTTATTTTTTTCTTGATACTTGGAAATGCCCTCACGTATCCAAAAAGTACATGCCATTTGAAAACATTTTGAAATATCCCCAAGCGGTCACAGTGTGAAAGTTGGACGTGCGCCCTCTACAGAGTTCTCCTTTTTTTTCGCCTTTTCTTGTGTGATGTCGCCTAAGTCTGCCTTCCCTTTCTCTCTCCTTAACCAAAATCTCAAGTCTAAGAGCAGAAACTCCTGAGGGTTAAACTCAAAGACATCGACACCTTCTGAAGAAGGTCTCCCAGACAAGCAAGCCTTCAGACCCAGCGTCTCTCTGAGTATCAGTGGACTTGGGGTGGAGTGTTGCGTTTCTTGAAAGGTTATGCAGACATCCTATAGTAAGATAACAAGAAATGCAAATGTGCCGTGGATTCATAGAGTGACATACTGAGGGCACGTTTTCCAACTTCTCCATGAAATTTTATTTCTTGGGAAACTAACTTCTCTTCCTTTCCTGATATAAACTTGCAGACACCTGCACAGGCGCTCCACCTGATTCATATTCAAAATAAATAAGTAAACAAAGGAGTAGGGATTCAGCTTAAACCACAGACCTAACTGTGCTGCCGGCACAAGGGCTGACAGACCGGAGAAGAGGAAGACAGTGACTCAGCCATATTATAGGCTGCAGGCAACACTCCTGAACTCAAATGGTTATTTAAAATATTCTAACTAAAAGGGAAATATTAGAATTGGGGGGGGGGAATAACTTGTCCTTCATTTATTAGTTCATCTGTTCATTTTCATTAAGTAAATGATACAAACAAGAAACTATGGAGGACAGAAGAGACCAATTTTAAAATGCAGCATTTTAAAATCTGCATTTCTCTATCGATCTTATGAATGTGTCTCCGCTTAGTTGTCCCTGTTAAATAAAATAAATGTGGACTCTTTTAGTTTTCCTATTCTCCTTTTTCACCACTATATCCAAGTTTTAAAGCATTATCTATTTTCATTTTATAGTATATATTTCCTCTTTCAAGATTTTTTTCACCAAATGCGGCATTACATTTTATAACAAAAAATAGAAGTGCCATTATTAATCAGAAAAAGACTAACTGAAGGCTCACTGAGGCTGTTGTGGCTCCAGCCACTTGAAACATGATTCAGGCCTTGGAGTCTTAAATAATTAATGTATTATTTGTAGCAGATTATATAATGAAAAACTGCTAAACAAAAAAGAATGTATTGAAAATTTTCATTTATAATGGGATATAGTAACATGACTTTCCAAGTCTTTGGATGAATAATAAAAAAATTAAAGCTATAGAGCAGATACATATACCTTTTTTAAGTGACTATGAATACCTTTAAACATTTATTGCACTAAGACACAAAGAAAACACCAACATATTAATGCCAAAAATGTAGAAATTATTTAAATATATTCTTAGATGATAAATATAAGCAGAAAACAAAAAGCAGATGCCAACACGCAGTTCTCTCCTGCTTTCCTTGCCATTGCTTAAAAATAAAATAAACAAATCAATCACTTAGAAACCTAAAATAATTCTTGGACTTATGGTCAATATAATGGATCCAAAATTCTGCATAAAATAAGATTTTAAAAATTGTAATATGTGGCCTGGCTCAAAGGAATGAGAAGGAAAGCCGCAGGTACAGGAAACAAAAAGGGAATGCAAAATCTAAGCAGTAAGCAAACCTGTGGGGGCTCCAGGCCCGGGGGTCTGCAGGCTGCGATCCTAACAGTGATGTAGATACAGGACACCAACAAAGCAAGCAGGCAAAAGCTGAGTCCCCCGTAGAAGTCAGGCTCCAGAGGGCTCAGTGATTCAAGGAAGTGGGCAGGAGAATAAAGGTAAGATTTTTTACTAACTACATAATACAGAAGCACCAAGTCAGGAAAGTAACCACCACGTGTGTCCCTGGCCATCCTGTTCCCTGTGCCCCTGGCTGAGGCAGTATGCTTCCGGTGAAACCTACAGCACTGCTGAAGCCAATAACCCCCTCTGAACATGGGCTCACAGCACCAAATGCTAAGTCACGTGGTGACAGGTGAAAGAAACAGGAGAACAAGCAAGAAGACTAGAAAACAATTTGAAAGAGAAAGTAAAAGAAGCATTTAAATTGTGTAAAAACAAGAAGAGATCTCAAATAAGTAATCTAACCATATACCTAAAGGAACCAGAAAAATAGGAACAAGCAAAGCCCAAAGTTATTAGAAGGAAAGAAATAAAGATCAGAGTGGAAATAAGTGAAATAAAGAATTAAAAAAAAAGATCAAAGAAACCAAGAGCTGATTCTTTGAAAAGATAGACAAAATTGATAAACCTTTAGCCAGACTTATCAAGAAAAGAAAAGAGAGGACCCAAATAAATAAAATCAGAAATGAAAGAGGAGAAGTTATAACTGACACCACAGAAATACTAAGGATCATAAGAGAGTACTACAAACAATTATCCACCAATAAAATGGACAACTTAGAAGAAATGGATAAATTCCTAGAAGTGTACAATCTCCCAAGAGTGAGTCAAGAAAAAATAGAAAATATGAACAGACTGATTACCAGTAATGAAACTGAATCATTATTTTAAAAAACTTCCAACAAAAAAGTCCCGAACCAGACAGTTCCACAGAGGAATTCTACCAAAGAAGAGTTAACATCTATTCTTCTCGAACTATTCCAAAAAAATTGAAGAGGAAGAAATACTTCTGAAGTCATTCTACAAGGCCAACATCACCCTAGTACCAAAACCAGACAAAGATACAACAAAAAAAGAAAATTACAAGTCAATATCACTGATGGATTTCTTCAAGAAAATATTTTCAATTATACAAAGGCTTTTGTGAAATTAAAAACTAAAGGAACATAAATGCAAAAATCCTCAACAAAATATTAGCAAGCTGAATTCAACACTACATTAAAAGGATCATACACCATAGTCAAGTAGGATTTATGCCAGGAACACGAGAATAGTTTAGTATACACAAATCAGTTGCCATAATACACCACATTAACAAACTGAAGAATAAAAACCATATGATCATCTCAGTAGTTGTAGAAAAAGCTTTCGATAAAATTCAACATCCATTTACAATAAAAAACTCTCCAGAAAGTGAGCATAGAGGGAACATATGTCAACATAATAAAGGCCACGTATGACACACCCACAGCCAACATCATAATCAGAGAAGACATACAGGTGGCCAACAGGCATATGAAAAGATGCCAAACATCACACTAATCATCAGAGAAATGCAAATCAAAACCACAATCCGATACCACCTCACACCTGTCAGAATGGTATCATCAAGGGATTACAAAGCATTGACAAGAATGTGGAGAAAAGCGATCCTTCATGCACTGTTGGTGGGAATGCAAATTGGCGCAGCTGCTATGGAAAACAGCATAGATGTTCCTGAAAAAATTAAAAATAGAACTGCTATATGATCTAGCAATTTCACTTCTGTGTATTTACCTCAAGAAAACAAAACACTACTTTGAAAAGATATGTACACCAGTGTTCACTGCAGCATTATTTACGATAGCCAAGATGTGGAAGCAACTTAAGTGACCATCCATAGACAATGGAATAAAGAAGGTGTGACATATAAATACATATATATGAATAATTCTCAGCCGTAAAAAAAAATGAAATTGTGCCATCTCTGACAACATGGATGATCTAGATCGTATTATGCCAAGTGAAATATAAGTCTGATAGAAAAAGACAAATACCATATCATACTTATATGTGGGATCTAAAAATTAAAACAAACAACCAAAACAGATTCCTAGATACAGAGAACAAATGGATGGTTGCCAGAGAGGAGGGGTGTTGGGGGTGAAATCAGTGAAGGGGAAACCTCCAGTTATAAAATAAATAAGCTACAGGGATGCAATACACAGCATAAGGAATGTGATCAATGGGTTGTAATGACTTTGTATGGAGACAGGTGGTTTCTAGACTTACCTTGGTAAGTGTTTCATAATGTATGCAAATATCAAATCACGATGTAGCACACCTGAAACTAACATAATATTCGACATCAACTACATTTAGATTTAAAATATGAAACAAAATGTGTTAAGAAATCAAGTAGACCGGGGGGAAGAACATTCCACAAAGGCATGTCTGCAGAAAAACCTAGTGTAAATTTTAGAACGGAAAAAGTTTATTCAGTGAAATTCAACTTAACGGATAGACTAAGCAGTGTGATTAGACACAGATGAAGATGTAATGCATGAGCTAGAAGAGAGATGGGAAGAAATCCCACCTTTCAACTGAAACATCAGAACCAGACTTTTTTTCACCTAAGTTTTACCAGACTTTGAGGGACAGATGACTCATATCTGATACACACTTTTCCTCAGAAATGAAATAGAGAAAAAGCGTTTTAATTTATTTTATGAAAATTATATAATCTTGATTTTATTTTTAGAACCTGGACAAGACACTAGAAGTAGAGAGAATTTGAAAATTGATTTGAAATCAATTTCTTTCATGACAAACATATAAATAAAATATTGGTAAACAAAATCCAGCAATGTATTTAAAAAGGACCAGGATGGGTAGGACAATTTTAAAGAATGAGGGGGAATTTGCCTCTCACATAGCAAAATTTTTTGATGCCAAGAAGTATAAAAATTCATTATCCATTCCAAATTTTTAAAATAAGTACTTTTAGAAAACTAAGGATGGGTTAAGACTTCTGTAACATAATTTAAAAATACATATGGATATTTGAATTCAAAACTCAACATCATTTCATGGTAAATAGAGGTACTCACTTGACAGTTAGGAAGAAAAAGGCAGGGCAGCCCATGTCACCATTATTCTTTAGCATTAATCTGAAAGTTCTAGCATCACTGTCCAATAGAACTTTCTGTGATGATGAAAGTATTCTACAATGGTAACCAGTGTGGTAGCCACAAGCCACATGTGACTTATTGAGGACTTAATGTGTAACTAGAGCAACTGAGGAACTGAATTTTTTAATTCATTTAATTTTAATTGACTTGAATGTCAATAGCCACATATGGATAAGGGCTACTGTGTTGGATAATGCCATAGGTATTACAATAATGCAAGAAAAGTAATGAGAGATTCATGTACAGGAAAGGGGGCCAGACATCATTACTTTAAAATGATAGTCGTGTCACCCTGGGAAACCAAAGAGAATCAACAGACACTGTACTAATAAGAAGGTTATTAAATGGGATGATTTCAAAATAAATGCCTCCTTTATAATAATAAATAGCTTAGCCAGAGTCCAGCAATGACCAATTAGAAAACATCACAAGAAAAATAGAGCAGCAACATATAAAATCTAGTAAGAGCTAATGTAACCAAATTTGTAAAGACATAGAGGAAGAAAGTTACACAATTTTGTGAGGAAAAGGAAGGAACTGTAAATAAATGGGGAAGGAGTATTGACTCATGGCATAGCATAGGTGCTGGAACCAAACCTCCAAAGGAAAAGTACCCTTTCTCTGTCTTAAAGCTGTGTGACTGCGGCAAGTTCTTTAACATCTCCAAGCCTCAGTTTCTCTATCTGTGAAATGAGTCTGGCAAGAATAGCGCCTCTGTGGTGGCTCATTAATGATGTTTAAATGTGACAAATAGGGCTCAGAACAGAGCCAGGCACACAATAAGCAGTCGATCAATGTTGGCTGCTAGTGTTAATTTATTATTACCATTATCACTGCTATTCAGCGGAGCAGCAATTGAGAATTATAAAGACATCAACTGCTTGCAAATTAATATTTACTTTTATTACAATCCCCACAAAAATTCCCATGGGACTTTTGAAGCTAACAAAATAATTCTAAAGTTTATATGGAAGAATAAACACTTAAGAATAGCCAAGAAAAATGTGGAAACTTGCCCTCGCCAACTCTGAGATGTATAAAAAAGCTGCAGTAATTGAAACAAGGATGACTGGTGCCCCAAAAGGCAAACTGAGTGTTGGAACAGGAAAAACAAAGCGTATAAACAGAGCCAACAGTTATGTGAATTTAGTATAAAATAAAGTGACTTTTCTCATTGGTGGGGAAAGAGTAGATTATTCCCAAATGGTGTTGAGACAATTGGCTAACCACTTGGAAAAACAATTAAGTTCAATTTTTATCTCACACCTTACAGCTAAACAAATTCCAGATGAAAAATTTAAATGTGAACGTGAAACTATAGAAGCTCTGGAAGGAAATAAAAAGAAAGATTTACATAATTTTCCAGTAAGGAAGGACTTTTTTAAGCATAACTCTGCAAGGAGATACCGTGAAGGAAAATTTGGAGCGTTTGAGTACATATTTTTTAATTCTTCTATAAATTTCCTCCCCCTCCAAAAAATTTCAGGGGAAACAGAGAACAGGCAAAATTATTTATAAGACAGATATCAAAGGGTCAATAACCTTAATATATAGACAGCTCTTAATAGCAGTAGAAAAGGTGAACACATCAATAAGTGAAAGATACGAAGAGGAAATTTACTGTCTTGTAATAATGGTAAATAAACACAT
Source organism: Vicugna pacos (assembly GCF_048564905.1). Classification (NCBI taxonomy): domain Eukaryota; kingdom Metazoa; phylum Chordata; class Mammalia; order Artiodactyla; family Camelidae; genus Vicugna; species Vicugna pacos. The sequence continues at coordinate 10,331,357 of NC_133001.1, read as the reverse complement.
GGAAAAGGCTCGCTGTAATCAAGGAAGAGCAAATTGAAATATTCTGTCAAAACAGCAAAGATTAAAAAAAATACAATGCCCAGTATCAGCAAAGATATAAAGGGATGAATGTTTCCATTCATTATTTGGTGAAACACCATTGAAGCTTTTGAAGGGCAGTGCTTAAAATGAATCAACTGCTTTTACACATTTTTGATCCAGAATTTTACATTTCAACTTCATCAAAAGGAGATTTTTGAGAATGTTAACACTCAGCTACAATACATTCATCATAATATTGCTTATAATAGCGAAAAGAAAAGGAGACAGAGAGAGAGAACAGGAAGGGAAGGAGGGAGGGAGGAAGGAATTTGGTTACTATGTGCTTGGCCTGTTCCCCTTTGGGTTGATCCTGTGTGCCTCCTGGACTTGGGTGACTGTTTCCTTTCCCAAGTTAGGAAAATTTTCAGCTATTATATCTTCTGGTATTTTCTCAGGTCCTTTCTCTCTCTCTTTCTGGGACCCCTATAGTGCAAATATTAGGGCTCTTCATGTTGTCCCAGAGATATCTTAAACAAGAAGGAAAGAATTTGGGCTGGAAGGAAGGAAGTGAGGGAAGGGAAAGAAAGGAAACAAATCAAAACATCTGAATCGTAACAACCTAAATGCTTAACAATAGAGAACTTGTTATATAAAGTATATTTCACCCTCAAATAATTAATATTGTGAGAAAGAAGAATAATGACTGATTTAGGAAAATGTTAACGATACAGCTTCCTGTGTTAAAAATAAGTTACAAAACAGTGCCTTGATGATATTTCTGTTTTAAGCACATACATTTGTAAGAAGAGGAAGACTTGAAAGACACACATCAAAATGTTAACAGTAGTTACCTCTGAAGGAGACCACTGTTAATTTTCACTTTCTTCTTTCTGTTACCAAAGTTTTCTACAATCTTATGTCCTTTATGTAATAAGGAAAAAACCCCACCACAGTTATTTCCATTTTAATTTTAAAGTTCTTGTGAGTTATTTAGGCCTAGCATGCATCTTAAGTTTAGCATTTTGTTGGTCCTCCAATCACCAGGCTGAGCTCACTCCTGGCCAAGAAAATATCTTAGAAATCTTCACACAAATTCTATTTATGCTGGCCACACTTTTTCCTACTCCAGTATTCAGTGTATCTTGCCAAGAAAAGATCCGCTTTCAATTGGAAATCCATTTGCAGAGAGATTAGACTAAAAAGGAGATACTGGGATGTGAGCTGAGAAATGATCCATTTTAACGAACAGTAAATAAAAAATAAACATTTTTACTAATACAGTAATGAAAAACATGCTAGACCATCGTGGTGGTGGGTGGAAACATGAGAAATGACTATAAACAAAAGCAAGTGATTCTTAACAACCTTACTAAAATTCAGTTGAAAAGCCACGTGAGAAATCTGTTTCCTGGTTTTATAGGCACATTTCTTTTTTGAAGCAAAATTTTATTTCCCTGCTTGATCTTCAATCTGATTCCCTGGGCATGGCTGTGGTTTATTTTTTGTTCACTCTCAAAGGATAAAACTTTGCCTCCTTTGAAGATTATTTTTTTTTTCAAACCAAACATTAGTCACGAAAGCAGTTCTAAGAGTCCCAGAGAGGGGCTCTACTTCCCAAGAGGATCAGAGACAACACTCACTCAAATGTAGACGTTCTGGTGTGTTTGTTTTTAAAAATCTGTCCAATTACCCAAAAGCTGTACTTTATCTTAGAAAACACCTGGTCCTCGGGGCTGCTGTGGGCCCCTTAAGGATATCATTGAATTGCACCTACGGTGTTCAGATGAGGAGGAAGGCAGAGAGAGGGGAGCAGAAACTTCCAGAACAAAAGCCTGCTGTTTCCTTTCTCACTGGTTAGAGTGTTGCATCTGTTGGTCAGAGGTACCGAGTGCAATTTGGTTGCATCCTTGGGGGTTTGATGTCACATGAAGATGACGGACTGTCACTTTTTGCAACTCAGAATGAAGAGATAGAAAGGAGCATCTCGTCTGGTGGTTCTTCATCAGGCTCCACGTCAGGATCACCCGGGAGCTTCATCCAAATGATGGCAGCTTCTGATGGCCAGACACCTGCCCTGTGCCCTTCCTAGCTCATTTCATCCTCACAGCAGCCCAGAGAGCAAGGAGTTATTTGTAGCCCTATGCTGCTGACAGGGGGACAGAAACTCAGAGACAAAGTGCTCAGGGTCACCCAGATGGCCAGAGATGAAGGCAGTTTGGACCCCAAGTGGTCTACACCAGAGGCTTTTGCCCACGTCTCTACATTGCTTCCAAAATAGGGATCCCCTCAGATCCTCGGGTCCCCTGACCCCGAATGCCTACATCACTCTGATATGTGTCTGATTTGGTGGCACTGATTTCTGCTGCTCCCCCTCATTTTATAGACAGGAAACCTCAGCTCAGAGAGATTTAGCTACTTGCCCAAGGTCACAGAGCACGTTAGAGAGCCAAGCCTTGAACACTGGTTCAAGAAAAAAATGCCCAGGACCAGGGAAGGAAGAACACAGGCTTTAGAATGTCAGTGTGCGCAGCTGACTGTGTGATCACGCGTAAGGCACCTCTTCTGGTTCCCCAGGTGGCCCCTCTTTCTTGCACTTCAGGGGCTTTTTGTGTATCTGTTTCCCCTTTGCCCGGGCTTTCAGAGGGGGGTTGGACTTCTCCCACCTGTTTCTGAAGGGGCTCCTGCCAAGGCTGTGTTAGTCCAGGTTTCTATCTTTCAGATCCAGACAAAAATAGAGATAAGTGGAAATTTACTGCAGTTTTGTTTGGTCAGACAGAAGCCCCAGTGATGTGGCATGGGGTGGGGATCGAAGTGAAGCTGCCACCAGACGTAACTAAGTGGTGAAGATTTTCATTTGAGGGCAAATGAGGTTCTTCCAAAGTTGGTCCAAAGTTATCTGCAGCAGCTCCTGGTAGACAGTCAGCTTGACATTGCCCCTGCTCTACCAAGTACGCAGTTGCCTCCAAATAAAACTTACAAGCTGCCTGTGGACTCTGGCATACAATGGGCTTCTTTGAGGCATGGTTGGAGGAGAGATTTGATTGTGAACTTCCCTGAAACTGCTGTTACCCCAGCCCTGTTGTCCTGATGGGAGAAGCTGGCACCTCTTCTCTTCTGTACAGACGGCTGGACTTCGGTAGATGGTGCTTTTCCCCATGTAATACTGCTCCTTTGTCACGTCAGTGGGATGATGGGAGAAAAAGTGGTTAACACAGAGATGGGCCAGGCCCACTGGACCCCCAGGCAGGCCAATAATCTATGCCCCCTTCAAACTGACATTCTTTAAATATTTGCTCAACATTCATTTAGAGGAAAAGTTAGGTGCTACTGAGGAAAAGGAAGAAAGCGAGCTACTGAGGTATCTCTCCTCCTTGCAGTTAAGCTCTGGCCCCTAATCTGCATCCACAGTTACTCAAGTATGTACCCAAGGTCTCCTCCCCACCTCTGTCCTGAGTTTCCATATAGGTTTGTGTTCTTTAAGTGCAATCAGCATTTGCCACAGTTCATGGCCATGGTCATGTGGAAGTCTGCAGCTACTTTAATAGACTTTCCCCTCGATCACAATTCCAAAGGTAAAACCTTCCAAACCTAATTGTGTACAGCTAAAAGAGTTTGTGTGTCTGGAGACACATACCTTGTGCATGAATCCTGAATTGTCTTCAACTAAGTGAAAACAAATCCGTAAAAAATATATTTATTCTTAGCAAATTACAGCTGTCTCAAGTACACCACTTTGCTGACCTCAAGCTTATGAATTTTTAAAAGGTTGATGCTTTGCTTAGAAGATAATTTCTAAGTTTTATGTCAACAGACAAGAATTTTTTGGTCTAGATTTATTGAGAGGACAAAATATTTTGCAAGAGCTCTGAGCCCCATTACCTTCATTTAGTTTTCTTGCAGTACCTACATCTGTCCCTATTAACTTCGGATAAAGATGAGTGCCAAACATCACAACGTTATGTATAGTATGTTTCCAATCATGTAAAAGCTAATATGCATAGAAAAAATTCTGAAATAGTGTTCCTCAAAGCATTAACAATGTTTATCCCTGGAAGTTAGGATTATCAAGGATTTTCATTTTTCTAAATGCATTTCTCTGTATTTCTCAGACCTCTCACACCAACCTTGTATTATTTTTATGTCTTTTTTTTTTTTAATGGCAGTACTGGGGATTGAACCCAGGACCTCGTGCATGCTAAGCATGTTTTCTACCACTAAGCTATACCCACCCCTTTATATAGAGTGTTTTTGTTTGATTTAGGGGGGTGGGTAATTAGGTTTATTTATTTACTTTATTATTTTTTTAATGGAGGTACCCAGGACCTTGTGCATGCTAAGCATCCATTCTAGCACTGAGCTATACCCTCCCCACTACGTAGCGTATTGGCAGGGGAGGATAATTTGATTGATTGATTGATTGATTTTTAATGGAGGTACTGGGGAACCCAGAACCTTATGCATGCTAAGCATGTGCTCTACCACTGAGCTATTACCCTCCCCCTCCACTTTTATAATTAATAAAAATAACAGTAAATATGAGCAGAAAATAATTTACATCTTGAGAAGCCAGGCTAGCTGTGCTGAGGACCAGCTCTAAAAGCTGGCAAGTCCAGAACCACAGGGATCCCAGCCTTGTGTGGGACTGGGGAGTATGTAAGCCCAAAAATAACAATCCAGAGACCAGCAGGGCTCCTGGATCCCATCCCTGCGCTCCTCTGAGAATGCATGCATCGTCCTCACCTTTTCCTCCCTCTCCTTCTGGGGCTGTGATGTAATCTTGACCTCATGTACAGTGTTTCCATAGCCCGCTTCATTTTCCTCCAAGGCTGCTCTCAGCCCAGAGTCCTCCACTGCTATTTACAGGAAAGATGTTGTACCTCCACAGCCTTCCTACCCATGTCTGCTCAGAGCCTCGGGAGCCATCTAAGCCCCGCCCCTGGAGGGTCCCCATTTCAGCTATAAAGCTCTGCCCAGCAAAGTGGCTCAGGGGATAGGCCACCTACCGCTAGGAAAACCTGGACGCATCAAAGCCTGCATGGGAGAATTCTCCAGGAAGCACTCTCTTCTTTACCCCAACTGACCAGCTCCACTGGTGTCTTCCAATGGCCCTCCGCCTCCTCTACCTATAATCTTATAAAACCTCTGAACTTTTCTGGACATTTTACCAGTAACCTGGGGGGACTGCAAACCACCTAGTTACATCTGTAGGACTCTGTACAATGGGCCAACGGAAGGTATGAAGCCATGGTAGACATGATGCCAGGATTTCTTACCTTAGCCCTTTTGACAATTTGGACCAGATAATTTCCTGTTGAGGTGCAGAGGGATGCCCTGTGCACTGTAGGGTACTTGGCATCACCCCTGATCTCTGCTCACTAGATCCCATAGCTCTCCTCCCCCAGTTTAACAACCAAAATTGTCTCAAACATTGACATTATCCCCTAGCGGACAAAAATTGCCCCCATTTGAGGGCCACTGCACCACATCCATGTCCAGAGATCCTGTTTGAATTAACGAGCCTCTTCTTGTCACACCCACACCACATAGCGCTGACAGCAATCCAGTGGATGAGTTTCAAGACCCCCTCAGTTGGTACACACGTTCACATCTTGTTTTTTGCAGGTGCCTCAGTCAATGAGCCCAGCAGCACCCCACTTTAGTAGCGACAGTTGACATAGGTCAAGTGCTCATTATGAGTTGAACATTTAATCATATCATCTTATTAACTGAATATGAAATGAATATTAATCCATCTTACAGGTGAACACTCTGGGTTATGGGCGGGGTGACACAGCCAGCGGGGGCAAGCTGCGATGGGACTCAGAGACCGGGCTCTGAGAGTGCTCATTGTTCTGTATTCTACTCTCACCTGCCCCCGAGAACAGGGAGGGAAAGCAAAAGGCATATCCTGGACACAGGAACTGGTGAAGTAGTCGTGTGTAGGCCCAGGGAACTCCCAGGAACCTACTGGCCAAGCTCATTGCCTGATCTTGTAGTAACTAGCCAGGGTGGGCTTCCAAAGAAACCTTGCAACAACTCCAGGCCAGGAAAGGGGTGGAGAGGTGTGGGCCATGTCTCGGGGACAGGATGGTGGCCAGCTTGGTTCTGCCAAGTGAAAGTCTCCCCTCTGGCTTCAGCTGGGCGAGAATTCAGACAACACTTCAGCGGGCTTGTATGTCCTGAGAATTATGCCCCACTTGACCCCACCCCCCTCTGCGGCACTACCATCTTCTCCCGCTCTGTCATGACTCTTATTTCTCATAGCTCTGACCTCAGAGCCATTGTTCAGCCTTTGCAGATAGAAGCCGTCCTCTCCGCTTTCAGAATCTCTGTGTGGTCCCTTTATGTAGAGTTTAATGTCTTCTTTTTAAAGGAATCCATAGGCTTGTGACCTAAGCCGTCTATGAAAACCTTTCAGCCCGGGGACTGGACACATAGTACAAGCCTAACAAATTGTTAGTTTCTTTCTACTCTAAGCCCCGGTTTCCATTTAGCGTTGCAATAAGACCCCCATGTTTGTGAATTGCATTGCAGGAGTCCCAGTAGGGCCATCAGCCACCTCCTTTCTGGCCAGGACCCCAGAAAGCTCAAGCCAGATGCTTTGAATTTCATCAACTTGGAGTCCTGCTAAGTATCATTTTATGTCAGGTTTTTGCACAGTATTTTAAAAGTCTCACTTGTTAAAAAGCTGGTTACTTTTCAAGTCGGTAAAAAAGGTAGAAACATCCAGTCTAACTCTAGGTTGTCTCTTCTCTCTTCTTTCAGAGACACATTTCTAAACTAGTTGATAATTTGGTGCTAAGCAGTTACACTTGGCTCGGAGATGCCACAGAAATGCTCCCTAGACCCAGGCGAGATTAGGAGAAAGCAGGGTGAGCTCATTCAGTCCCTAACCTCTGCTATTTTGTCACAACAGGAATGTAAACTCTACTTTGGAGCTTACATCAGCTTTTGGAGGGTTTCAGCAGGCTCCCTCAGATAAGACTAAGGGTTATTTTTCTTGTCCTTTTAGCCAGAAGTAAATATTTATATCAAGAAAGGATTGCCAAGACTTGGAAAAATATTTCAAGTATTTAATCAGCCCTATAAAAGGATTCACTGTGATTGGTGTTTGTATTGACTAATAAATTTTAATCCTGGTTTTATCCCAAATCCATTAGACAGTCACCAACTGCAGGGGAGAATTCTGGATACTTCTTCACCAGTCCGAAAAGAATTACATTGATTCAAAATCAAAACTTGTGAGTGTACACATTTGAATGTCTGGTTCTAGAACATGGGTTTGTTACAACCAGCCTAACTATGAGGGGAGGGTATGGCTCAGTGGTAGAGTGCATGCTCAGCATGCACAAGGTCATGGGTTTGATCCCCAGTACCTCTGTTAAATAAAAGATATCAATGAAAAAATAATTATTCATTTATTTTAAATAAAAAAATAATGAAAATAAATAAATATTACCCAAATAGGTAAATTAAAATTTTTAATTAAAAAATTTTAAAAAATTTAAATAGTTAAAGTGGTAAAAATAAAATAAAAAATAAAAATAAATGGCTAACTAGTTTAAGTTACACTTGTAAAAAAAAACAAAAAACAAAAAACTAGCTGGGTTGACCATGGGCAAGTTATTTCAACAAAACCTGGGTTTGAATTCCAGCTCTGACTTTCATTAGTAGTACAACTCTAACTCAATTAACCAACTTCTCTGAGCCTTGGTTTCCCAAATTGTAAATAAATAATAATAATAATGCTATATGATCCAGCAATCCCACTCCTGGGCATATATCCAGAGAAAACTATAAAAAAATAATAATAATGTCAAATGAGGCCATGGATATATAGTGTTACACAAAATCAGTATGGATATAGAGATACATATATATGTAAAGATGTATGTGTGTGTGTGTGTGTGTAGCTATATATGCATATGTATACATACAGAGATTCACTAAAACTTTTCATTTTCCTCGGAATTCATAATGCCTAAAAAGATGTTGGATAGAACAATCTAGTTAAACAATTAGACATTCTGAAAATTTTAATTTACTATTCTGATTCTAAACCACACATTCAATGTTTATTTTAAAGGCTTGGTTACTCGTGGGATAATGTGAAATAATGTTCATTAAGTGCTGAGTAATGTACTTCCACGCATTCTCATTCGTTCCCTGCACAACCTCATGCAATGATGTCACCATCACTGTTCACAGATGAGGAACTTGCCCCTTCCCACATTAGTAAGAGGTCCTGGGATTTGAACCTGGGTCAGTTTGACTCTGAAGTCATCTGGCCCTGCTCTGTGCCTCTGTACTCATTCTCAGGGATGCTCGGCTCCCAGGGCTGGGGCGTTTGGCAGTTTCTCGTAGTGACACTCATTGATCTCCAGATCCTGATTTAAATCAAGCCTCTGTTCGATTATCAGACTCTTGTAAAAACAAATGCTCTAGATCAGTCTATGTCATGGGTATGCACTGAATTCTGAAATAGCTTGGTAAAAGGCAAGGAAATTTCTATTTATAGATCACCTAAAAATTCCCTTAAGGTCTGGTTTCCAGCCCCCGCCCCTCCCTAATTCCCTCCCTAATTTCCTCCCAGCTCCAGGCTTCCATCTCCCTGCCTGCCGGATGCTAAGGGGTGAAATGGCCGCGGGTGGACCGAGGAGCTGGGCCCTCCGGCGTCCCCGGGGCGGATGATGGCCCCATAAACATCATACCGCCACCGGCCTTGGCAGAGGGGACGTCGAGGTTGGCATGGCCTCTGAGCCAAAGGTGGCGCAGCTGAGGAGGGCGGCTTTGTGCCCTGCTTCCCCGTGGGCGTTCCAGGAAGGAGTCAGATGATCTGAGTTATGGAAACCAAATGAGCCTCCTTTGTTTAGAGAGAAAGGGGGGGGGGGAAGTCACTCATTTTTGTGGTGAAGTGAAACCAGGCTCCAAACCAAACAATCTCTCTCAGAGCAGAAAATGCCAGCTGCCCAGCGCAGGCCTGCAGCCTCAGAGGCTGATGAAGTGATGGGAGGCCACGTCTCCCCGCTCCTCCCAGGGAGGTTCCCCTCTGCTTTGCTCCAGAAATCGGTGGTCTCCCAGGCGGGAGAGGAGGACACCTCACGCACTCGGTCCTTTCGGGTTGGGACGGAGGGAAGGAGAGGAGCTGTCCGTGGGAAGCCGGGGAGGGAGCCTGTGCCCGGGGGCGTGGCCGCCGGGCGCCCCGCCCAGCTCCTCCAGGCAGGATGCAGCCCGGAGTCACGAGGCCTCCTGTGGTCGCGCTGTGGCTGGCCTGGTGGCTCTGCGGGCTGGCTCTGTGGGAAGGGATCTGCGCTCCCAGGTATTACCAGTGCCTGTGCGGCAGGATAAACCGTGGCCAAGAGAAAATAAATATAGGTTGTATTCAGCCATGTCTGTCCCGAGTTCGCTTTATTCTCTAATACGAGCCTTTCCGGAAATGGAGAGGCTCCGGGCGAGGATGCTGGAGAATTCAGTTCTAGTCTCGTCTTTGCTTCGGACTTGCTATGCAACCACGGGTTGCTGCGGCCCCTCTGAGCCTCCATTTTGCATTTGAAAAACGAGCCCAATGATTCCTGCCTTGCCTTGGTTCACAGGGTAATAGCGAGAGCAGACCAAGCGTGGCTCTTTTCAAGAGGTGGCAGCCAGACTGCCCAGGTGCAGATCGGAGGCCCGCTGCGTGACGCTGGGCAAGTGCCTTCATCTGCCTATGTCTGTTCCTTGCTTTAAAATGAAGGGACTAACATCCTTCCGTGATAGCACTGCTAGAAGGTTAAATTCCTCTATGTGATGTGCACAGAGCGCTCAGAGGGCACCTACACGCAGCATGCCCCCGCAGGGGGCACTGTCATTACCGCCACCATGGATGGGAAAGCACCCTGAAGATAACAATGCCCAGTTCAGGCGCTATGTGCTCCGCTGCTCTCCTCATAAGCTTCGTAATTGTACTCAATACACCCTCACTATTCTGGCAACATTCCATAATCTGCCAGTGCTTGTTCTAAATATGAAAGGGAACCTCCACTAGCTTCCTGTTACATTTAGAAAAAAATCCTAAAAGGCCTTGGTCATCTGGTCCTGATGCCTTTTCTAGCCTCATTTTGAGCCACGTCTCACTGAAATTCAAAGCTTTGTCTCCCTTCTGTTAGCTCTCCAGAGATCTGGGCTCCTTCCGGCCTTACGATCTGTGTGGCACTGCCTCTTTCCCATTCTATTCCTTCCACCTGGCTTTCAGATCTCAGCTCACGGAGCCTTTCCTCAGGGGAAGTGTTTCCCTACCTTCCAGATGAGAGTCAGCCCCCTGCTTATTCTTCTTTGTGCTCACCACAATCTAATTGAATAGTAATTTGTGTAATCAGCAGTATCTTTTTTCTGCTTTGTTGTGCTTTCCTCATTATTCCTCTCCCTTAAGAACTCCTATTCACCCATCAAAACCCAATGTTGATGTCATTTCCTATGTGAAGCCCTCCCTCATTCTCCCTGTTCACTTCACCCAGGAAGGGTTAGTCATTCTTATTAGAATTCTAAATGAAGTGTTGATTAAGTGGCATTTGACTAGAGGACCTAGAAGTGCCTGCATTTTATTCTGCTAATTATCCCTTTTCCTTAAACTATACACCCAAGGAATAACGGGGGGGGGGGGCCACTTCTTACTAGCTAGGTCAGTGTCTGATGTCCCCAGGGCATAAGTCTTGCCCACAGCCCTAAATCCAATAGATAAATAAAACAGTAGCCATTTAAAAAAAAAGTGAGGTGCTTCACCTGCTGTGTTGACTGCCAGGCCTAGTACCATGTCTGGCACGTGGTAAACATTCAAGAGAAAGTATTAGTAAAAAATGAACATATTTAAATAAGCAACAAGGATTTATTGTACAGCACAGGGAAATACAGCCATCATTTTGTAGTAACTTTAAATGGAGTATAATCTATGAAAATATTGAATCATTGTTGTACACCTGAAACTAAGGTAATATTGTAAATTCACTTTATTTCAATTTAAAAAGACTTGTGCTAAAGGGCTAAGATTAAATAAGTGTAATATTTTTACTGCTTCAAGAAGAATGAATGCGTTTAATAACTCTCTCTCCTGCAACTCCTTTAAAATTCACGAAAGCACCGACTGTTTCTCTTCTCAAAGCCTGTGTCTCTAGATCATAGTAAGCCTTCAATAAATATTTGTTGAGCGAATGAATGAATGACTCGGAATAACTTCCGTAACTTTTCCCCACTTGATGATCTCTCTAGACATCGGGGGGGACTGTAGTTGACTGTCCTCTTCCTCCTCCTTCCATGGAGACTCAGCGCTTAGAACTCACATGTGTCCCCCAGCTCACATCCCATGTGGCTCTGCCCCCTTAAATCCAGGCATGGAGTGCATGAGGCTTCCTAATCTCCACTCAGGCAAATGTTTAGTATCATTCAAAGGTCGTTAGAAACATTCGGTTTCGCAACAAGTGCCAACAGCAGCACAGCATCCTTCTATTACGTGTGGATTCTTGTCTTCCAGTATAACTCTCTATATTCACAGCTTGTTATTAAATATTATTCATCTTGATATCACCTACAAGTCCTACCACAATCTTTCATGCAGAGCATGCACCCAATCAATTTTAAGTCATAAAGGAATGACTACAATATGCTGAATATAAAAAATTCTCAGCCTTGCTTCCGACTTTCAGAATCTGGAAACAATGAAGGTTTTAAGGAGTTCGAGATTAAAGCTGCTTAAGTTTCTCCCGGTCATGCATTGGGATAAGAGAAAGAACTCCTCCACCTTCAGATTGCCCTTAATCTAATCCATCTTTCACAGCTACACTTGCTAAAACTTCCAAAATCATCACTTCAAGTTATTCTCCAAAAGCCTCCAAAGTTCTTATCATAGCTTATAATAGACCTATATCCAAATCCCTCAGTCTTGCTGAAAGAACTTGGACCAAACTTTTTCCTATACTGATCGTTTCAAATCCTACTTACATCCTACCCTGGAATGTACCTCGTGTCTGCTTTGTCTTTGCTGATGCCATTCCTCCCACCAGGAAAGCCTCTTCCCTGCCTCTCTGACGCGGCACAGCTGAAGTTATATATTCCCTGTGACCTCATCACGTCACCCACCTAAAAGGAGCTCTCTGTCTTCTGAAGCCAAATGATATTTTGACTTAGCCACTTCTCATATCTGCCAACAAACTTTTTTCTTTTTTTAATTGAGATATAATGACATATAACATTATATTAGTTTCAGATGTATAACATAATGGTTCAATATTTGTATATATGAGCACCATCATAAATCTAGTTAATATCCATAACCACACATGGTTATGTTTTTTTCTTGTAGTAAGAACTTTTAAGATTTACTCTTTTAACAAATTTCAAATATGCAATACAATATTATTAACTATAATCACCATGCTGTACACTACATCTCTGGGACTTATTTTATACCTGGAAGTTTGTACCTTTTGGCCGCCATGCCCATTTCCCCCATCTTCCACCTGCTTCTGACAACTAACAATCTGTTCTTCGTATCTATGAGTTGTTTTTCTTTTTTAGAGTCCACATATAGGTAAGATTGTATGATATTTGTCTTTGTCTGACTTATTTCACTTAGCATAATGCCCTCAAGATCCATCCATGTTATTACAAATGGCAAGATTTCCACTTTTTATGGTGGAAAGGTATTCCGTTGTACCTATGTATACCACATTTATCTGTAGATGGACATTTAGGTTGCTTCCATGTCTTGTATTGTAAATAATGCTGCATCAGCAAACTTTTTCCATGACTATGGCTTCTCTCTCAAACTAGACTTAGACCCGGAGCTCCCTGAGGACCAGTCTAACATCTTTCCATTTCCCCTCAGTAATGCCTGGTTTGTGGTAAGAGCTCACTCTCTATTTGCTCCCTGATTGACTCAACTGGACATATAGGGTCAAGGGCTGATATTCAGGCAGGAGACCTTGAGTTCACACTAATGGATTTTACAGCTCAAGACTGGTTTCTATTTCAAAAGTTCCTACTTTTCTAGGGTCTCCCAGGACTTGGTTGACGGTCTCTAGGAGTCCCTGAACATGAAATTATAAATTTGCCTCACTCGTCTTAATCCAGTGACTTCCTTTTTGCAGATGAGAAGCCCTTCGCTGTGGAAGATACTTATTTGCTGTGTCCAGCACCTATCTTAAAGGAAGTTGGCATGTAAGTTTCTACCTGCAGTGAAACCTCACAGCCAGGGAGGAGGGAGGAGGTAGAGGGGGACAAAAGAAGAAGAAAGAGTCTCTCTTCATTGTCATTACAGAGCCTTTCTCTAGACTCCTCCAGATAATGAGGAAGGCGCCGATGCTTACAGTGAGCCAGGCATGAGGATAAATGTTTCACAGAGGGTACCTGACTTTAACCTCCCAAGATCCTAGTGAAGCAGATTACACACCATCCCAATTTTACAGCTGGGAAATCTGTGGCTGAGAGAATTTAAGTAGCTTGCCTGAGGTCACACAGCAGCAAGTGGCAGAGTATGGGTTCAAACCAAGGTCTGTCTGGCTTCATCACAGCTACGTGCCTAGAAAGCACTCAAGCTTCCCAAAGTTCTCACACATGTTACCTCACCCTGGCATCATAATTGCCCTTCTAGAGGGTGATCTCCTTTCTTAGAGATAAGGAAACTCAGAAAGGAAGCTCAGAAAGGCTAAGTGGGTCAACAGCTAGTTCACGACCCCAGATTCAGACGCTCTGAGGCCAAGCTCAGTGTTCCCTCCTCATTGTCTCCGCAGAGCATCAAGTCCACCCAGACTGCACGAGGCGCCCAGAACTAATTTCTGGTGAAGACCTCATGGTGGTGCAGTTACAATAAGTGCTAATGAGAAGTGATCAAAATATTCAAAAGAAGGAAGAGAATTAGCACCCTGAGCAGGAAAAGAAAGATGCGGGGAAGCAGAGAAGCAATGTTTATGACAGAACGCACCCTAGCCTCTCTGTAAATGTGTCTATGACAGGCTGAAGAGAGAATGGTGGCTTTAAGGAAAAATGCTATACTTGTTCATCTGAATTCTGCTTTCAATCATTTGTTCAAATCATAAAGCCTCCACCTCTGGTCACCTAACATCAGCCTGTAATACCACGGATGCCACAAACTAGCCCTGTGTCCGGGCTGCAGAATGCAAGCTTGTGTTTCAGTGTTTGTCTTACAGATGGAGGAGGTAGACAGCACATGAGGTCATCTGCTGCTGTCCCTCTGTGAGCTAGCTGAGTAGTGACAAAGCCACCCCCATCGGAATCTGATTGCAGAGAGTCCTGACAACCACAGTAGAGTTTACAGCTTGATCAGTTTATCCCCACTGATTTGGACCATTTTTGAAGATAAATTAGGAGTTTGGGATTAATAGATACACACTACTATATATAAAACAGATAAACAATAGCCTACTATATAGAATAGGGAACTACATTTAATATTTTACAATAACCTATAATGGAAAAGAATCTGAAAAAGAATATATACTGTATGTTTGTATAACTGAATCTCTTTGCTGTACACCTGTACATTATAAATCAACTATAGGTCAGTTAAAAATAAAAAAAGAAATCTTCTTCCTACTACAATGTGACAGGTCAATGAGAGCAGCCTCTGCCCATTCAGTGCAACTCGCCACAGAGTAAGGAGGCTGAATCCGGGGCCTTGATACACAAGCCAGGCATATGCTAACATCTCTCTGGAATGTTATTAGAAGTGGGTGGGCCCAAGACACCATGCTGCACATTTTACAAAGGAGACAGCTCAGGCCCCAGAGGGAGAGACTACAGTCCCAAGGGTAAAGGGCAGAGCCATTGGGGGACCTGTGTGTCGGGCCGTCGGCCCCTTGCTCAGCACTCCTGGTTCCCGTGTCATTGCAGGAAAGCAGCGCTTCAGGTCAGCATGAATGACGGCCTCTCCTTCATCTCCAGTTCTGTCATCATCACCACCACACATTGCGTAAGTCATCGCCTTTCCCTTGACTGAGAACTTCATTGGCATTATCATCTCCCTGGAAGGTTTTCCAGTTCACTGAGCTTTGACCTTGGCTCTGCTAGGCCAGCCGCGGGCTGGGTCCGGGGAGCTGCCCCCCAGTGTATCAGGGATGCCTGTGCTTCTGCGGGTTCCCCATTTTCGTTACTGGGGGTGAGACCTGGACATGCTGGCATGCCAGATGGTAAGATGGGGCCAGAGTCCGTGCCGTATTGAGGGGCAGTGCCTGAGTGGAATGCATTTAGGAGAAAATGCACTGAAAGAAATTGTACAGCCTGTCCAGAAAGCACATCTTGGGTAGTTTTTCCTCCAAAAGGAAGCAGGGAAATGGAGTAGTAACTGAAGGAAGATGTGAAGTCTAAAGAGGGTCTTTTTATTCTAAATGGGAGAAGTTGCAGCTTGTTTATATGATTGTGGAAATAATCCAGGAGAAAATGGAAAAATCATGAAGCAGGAGAGGAGGGAGAAGGGGCCCTATGCCATCGGGGTTGTGAGGCAGGGTGCCGACTGGTCCTCTACCAGCCACTCCTTGTCCCTGGAGCCTTTGTGTCAGGCCATATTCATTTCCGTGTAATAAGATCACCTGGAGAGCTTTTAAAGAATATGGATGCTCTGACCTCATGCCAGACCATTAAATGAAGTCTCTCGAGTGGCCCCAGCTTTGGAGGCTCCCAGGCTCCCCTGAAGGTTCTCATGTGCAGCGTGGCCAGGAAGCCTTCCGCCCATGTAATTGCTCCCATCCCCTGTCAGTGTCTCGGATCCCAGCCCGTCACAGGCCTCGGGGCTTGGGTAGCTCATGTACAGACCTCCGCCCCTGCTGTGAGCATTTCCAAAATAACCTTTGATTGAATATTCACTTTCTATAACCAAATGCACTTTTCCCATGACATCACTCTCAAGACTAATAGTTTTTTTTTTTTTTCGGCCTGATGGTCAGCTTAGACCGATACCATGGCCACTTCCTGGCTGGCATTTGGAGTGTATGTTGTTAAAACCCCTCAGGAATTGAGGTTTGTGTCCTTAACAGCATCCTGGTGGATGGAGAAGGCAGGCATGCACGGAGGCCAGACAAGATAAAAATGAGTTGTCCCTCAAAGAAGCAGGAGGCCAGGCCTCAAGATGGACAACAGACCCCCCCCCAGCTCCCCTGTCTTACCCACACACACACACACACACACTTTCCATCCTATGTAAGGAGCAAGCCAGTTTTCTTATAAAAGCTGGGTAAGCCAGTGAAGTGGGTACAGAAAATGGGAAAGTTCTACTTGACCAAACCAAGAGACTAAGGTTGTCACAGGGGAGTGTCACCATTGAGAAATGTTCACGTCTCAGGCATCCCCCAGTGGAGACAGATATGAATACTGTATGCAAGAGCAGGGACATTTCTCCAAGCGTACCCTGCCTGATTCTTTTAGAAACTTACCCTTTTTGGAACCTGCCAACCTACAGGAAATGTTTAAAATACCCCAGATCTAACAACTCCCTTCCAGATTCCTCCCTGCTTTTGAATGATCCAACAATGTAGCGCTGTATTTCTCATTATGTCTGACCTGACGGTACCAGAGAAGCAGCCATGCCCTGAGGCCACGAGGGCAGGGAGGTGGGAAGGGGAACCATCTAGGGACCAAGCGTGTGGTGTGGCAGAGGCAGGACCACACACTCAAGTCCTGGGCCTCTTAAGTCGAGAAGAAACGGTGCCCTTACTAATATACCGCACAGGGAGAAGAACTCCCAGTAAAGTTTCTCTGTATCTTCCCAGCTCACTCCAGCCTGCACTTACATCTCACATCTCCTTCATCTGCGTGCACGTCACTAAGTTTTCTGTTCAACAGACCCTTCGGCACCACCTCATAATGTCTTCTGCATTATTTCCCTCTCGCTGGAGAATGCGGCATGTCTCCGACAAAATTACAAGCACCCTAAGACTTGAGATCCAAGCCCATTCATTCATTTATTCAACAAGTATTCACTGATCACACTCAATGTGCTAGATCGGCCCTGTCCCGGGTGCTTGGGAGACATCAGAGGACACAACAGACGAAAATCTCTATCTCGTGGGGATGCGGGGAGAGAAGGCAGACAGTGAACAATTAACATTAATGAATTAGACACTATGTTAAGAAGTAATATGTGCTATAGAAAAAAATGGAGCAGAGGAAGAGGATTTGGTACTGCGTGAGTGAGTGGGTTTGAACTGTAAATAGACACACTGAGAAGGCAGCATTTGAAAAGAGGATCTGAAGTCCACTGTGGGGCGACTCGGGGAAGAACATGCCAAACAGGGAGGCCTGGTGCTTAGAGCTCATGGCCAGAGACACCTGGTGTGTTTAAGGAGAAGCAAGAGGGCTGATGGTCGGTCGCGAGCAGTTGGCAGTACGTAATGGAGAGTGCGGGGTCTTGTGAGAACTTTGGCTTTTGCAGTGGTGCAACCCAGTGTGACTTTCCTTTGAAAGATCACTCCTCCGGCTGCAAGAACAGCCCATGGGGAGACAAGGATGGAAGGACTGTGACTAGTTAGGAGGCGCATGGTACTATTTCAGACTAAAGTGATGATGGTGGCTTGACTCAGGAGGAAGCAATGGAGATGAGAGAAGAGGTTAGGGTCAGAGTCAGATATATCCTGAAGGCAAAGTTAATGGATTTTCCAAAACATCTGTAGTAGGGTTTGAGAAGAGAGTCATCAAGAATGGCTCCGAGGGCTTTAGCCTAAGTAACTGAAGGGATGGTTGTGCCCTCAGTTGACAGGAGAAGACTGAAGAGGGGAGATCTGGGGCAGAGGGAAAGCAGATCGGTTTCGCTGTGGGCTGGTTGTGTGGCCTTGACCAATTTATCAAACCCTGATGTGCTCAATTTCCTAATCTGCAAAAGTAGAATAATAATAATTTATATCTCTTAGCAGCATTGTGAGTATCAAATGAAATGATTCTGCTGTGTGCTTGAAGAAGGCCTGGCGGGTAGTAGGTGCTCAATAAACGTTAGTTGTTACGATCACGGAAGCTTAGTTAAGTTACTGAGTTAAAATAATTGGAGACTCTTCCCACAGAGTTGGTGCCTCACTTCAGAGTCCCATTGTAACAAAGGACCCTTCCAATACAAGATGTATTCCTAGGAGCACATGTTGGTCACTAGACCAGGTCCAGGTGATTAAAAGGGAGCAGGCAAGATGACCAAAATCATCCAGAGAAAAAGGACCTCGATTCAAACATACAATCTCCATCCCCATTAAGGCCCTACACAGAAGCTCAATGAAAAAGACTAACGCCATCGCTGGGCAAAATAGAGATGCAGGTGGAGTGTGTGGTCATCCAGGATGTGAAGTAAGGTCTTGGATGTGCCTTTGTTTCTTGGGCAGCTGGTTTGGAGGATAATAAGGTTTTTAGATCAAAAATGGTCTCCTGGGTCTGAGTAAAGGGTTGGTCTCATCAGTGCCAGTCACAGCCTGCCCAGCCCATCACCTGGAACCAAACCTAATTTCAAAATATGTAGTTCAGCCTTTTCTTTTCTCGCTTTATTTGGTGCCCATTTGGACAACCATGTCACAGGTTTTCAAGATCCACAATGAATAACTGTTGCCCTTGCCAGGAAGCAGAAATTCCATGAAGTTTTACAGGAAAGGGATTTTTTTCCGTCCAAGAGCTAAAAGATTCCTATACAAATGGTAAACTTTGTTGAGCTCCATGACTATAGAAAATGGTCAAACATCCAAAGCCCTCTCTTCTCAGCATGTTTAAATACATCCCACCTCTAGAATCTTAACTGGCCTCTCTTTCCTTCTCCGACTCCAGCAACAGTTTGAGAAAAATCACTAATATGATGCTGCTTTAAGAGAAATATTAAAAAGAAGTTTGCCCTTTTGAAAATAAAGTGACCAAATTTAAGGCTTTAAGGAACTTTTCATGGAACGTTATCTTCTTTTAGATAAATATCTTCAAATTCTATAATTTTTTACCCAAAGTGTACAAAAATCAGAGAGTCTTTCAACAAGTATTTCTCAAACTCTTACTGTGTCTCTGGTGCTCCATTCACATTTTACAAGTCTCTGTCCTTAAAAAGCTTAAAATCCGATTGGAAAAATGAGTCCAGCAAGCACTTAAAAAAATCTGTAACGAAGTATAAGACTGTGGGAGCCAGGTTTGTCAATGCTGTAGGATTTCACGGACAGAAAGAAGGAGTGAATCCAGAAAGAGTCATGAGGGCTTTGTGGAGGATATAAAACCCAAGTGGTGATTTGAAAAATGGTAATTACAGGTGAGATGTGGAAAGCGGTCCTCCCCTAAAGAGAGCCAACCTGAGCAAGGACTGGAAATGGCCATGAGCATCATTTATTCATGGTCCCTCCCAGGAACCATGATTCTTTTTTTTTTCCCCCTTTCATTTTGTATCAATTTCTGGTGCCTCCTGATTGGGGCCGCTTCTCAGGTTGGCAGCTACTCTCCTAGGATGTACGTTCCACATCCTTGATAATCAATCAGCTGTGTAACAGGGATGCCCAGGTGATGCTCTTCTGTATTGACTCTGGTCAGGATTCGATTTGTAGTGGTTTCCAGGTTGGAGAGTCACAATCTTTGAAGGAAAGAAAGGGATCTAAAGTTAGGAAGAAGGGTCTAAAGTCCACGCTAACTCAGTGGAGAGCCTCTCTTTCCCCCTAGTTTACACGAAGACCAGCCCGGCTACAAACAGTACCGAGGTTGAGTAAATTTGAGACGACCCATGTCAAGTCACTAGTCAGAGAAATTCTTTTTGAATGAATATAAAATGCAGCAAACTCAGCGCTGTGACATCGAAACAGGAGTGACTGCTCTGATTGCAGCGTAATGGAAGAATTAAGAATATAGGATACGGAGTCAAAAATCCTAATTTCAAAACCTAGCCCTTCTGCTTTCTAGGATGATCCTGGGCACGTTCACCTGAGCCTGTCTTAACACCTGTCTTGCACGGCTGTTGTAAAGATTAAAGGTTGTTGTAAAGTGTGGAGGTCCTTGGGGTACGTGGTAGTCTGTCAAAGAGTGACGGCTGGATATTATTAGTTTACTGACATTTCTCTTTCCATGCCGAAAGTCTAAAGGAATGTCTCGTTAAAAGATGTGCTGTTCATTATAAACAGGCTTTTTTCCCCTGATGAAGAAGTGTGCATCTTTTTGAGTCCGTGATAAGCCTGTATTTTAGGACCAGGCTGGGAAAAGCTTTGAAGATGTTGCCTGCTTGATAACTAGGAAACCAACACCAGGAAATTAGATCTGGTGATAAGTCAAACTGGGTTAGACTGCAGTTTCTTTACTATTTTGGAGGGGGAAATATATTTTCTCAGTAAACAAATCAAGTTAAGGAGTAACATAAGGGAAATGTTTAGACTATTTAGAAGAGTAAATTGAAACAAGTCTTTACTAAAGTTGATTTATTTTTACCACATAGAAAACTCCTATTATTATGTAAAATCTTCTATCACACCCAACACGTTTGGAGGCAGGTACCATCTCATGCAGATGAGATCTGCAGCCTCAGAAAGATTTTTCTGATAGACTTGGATCCTCTGGTGTCCAAGCCACGACTCACTGGGATTTGGGAGTGTGGTTTGATCTCTATGGGGATGAACATGGTGTCAGTTTGTTTCCCAAGGATTTTTCATTACTTTATCCTTCAGATTTTCATGAATTGAGACTTTTCTTTTCCCAAAGTAGTGGTATTTTTCCAAAGGTATTTGTTTTGAGAGGGAAAGCTGAGTGCTGTCACTACAATGCACAGGAAACCATCCCCTTCAACTGCAAGGAATTCTCCCCTCAGTAGTGCCAAGGCGGGGAGGAGCCTAAAGAGTCAGAAATTCTTAGGGAGGAGCCCACCATTCTGCACTTTAATAAGCTTGGCAGGTAAATGTTAGACCCACAGGAGTCTTATTGTTACACTCACCTGACACTAATTTTCCTCTGAAGTTTAAAAGCTAAAGTCATTAAAATTGATTTAGGGCAAATGATTTACTCTCTTGATTCACTCCCAATCCCATTCATTTCAGAATCCCAAGATTTTAAAATCAGACCCCTCTCTTTTACATTTCTTCTTTTTGGACCCTATCTTCTGGTATAAAATTTTACCAGAATTTCCCTGAAAGACTTTGCTTGATTCAAATTCAGGAATTTGCCTGAAATGATTTTAGTCCAATAGAACCATTCTGAGGACTTTCCCCCTTTTGTGTTGCTAGTTAAAGACTGCAAAACTCTCTCCAAATGCCCTTTTTCCACATTCCAAGTTGTCTCTTGGTTTCTCCCTCTCACACTAAGGCCTGCTGAGCCAAAGACTGGCCACTCTTTTTTTGTTTTTTTGTTTTTTAAGTGGTTTTTTTTGGTGGGGCGCTAGTAATTCGGTTTATTTATTTAATTTTTTTTCCTGTAAGTGGTGGTACTGAGGATTGAACCTAGGACCTCATGCATGCTAAGCATGCGCTCTACCACTTGAGCTGTACCCTCCCCTTGGCCACTCTTTATTTCAGGAAGAGGGTTCACAGAAGTGTTTTTGTAACACTTCATGCCTCCCAGTGTCTCACAAGAAAGTGGGCCTCTGGCTGCTATACAGAGATAGGTTAAAAGTCTGGAAACCACTGGAAACTTGGCAAAAAGAAAGCACAGATATTGGAAAAAGCCACTGTCTCTCGGGAACGGGGTAGCCCATATGTTCCTTGTGGGAAAACAAAGACTGCGTCTCTTTCACTGCTGCCACCAGCCCCTGGGACGATGCCTGCACGTTGCCGTTACTCAGTAGATAGCTGGTGATTGAATGAGTGATTGAATGAATGAATGAACCCAATCCAGGGTCACGCTGAGCCCATGATGGCACCTGCTGGAAGGAGAAGAAGGGGGCCAGAATGAGGTAGGGTTAGAATAGGGGGCACTGAGCTGGTTGGAGGGTAGGCCTCCAAAGAGGATGGCCAACTATCCAATATGCACCTTCAAGGAACATGGGGAGTTTGAACATGATTTAAGAGGGACAAATTCTCCAGCAGAAGGACCACAACCAGTGATCCCAGGCTGAGCAATAGTCCAAGATCTCCCTAGAGCAGCACTAGCTTCACCAGGAGCAGATTCTTGCCGGAGGTGTGGGTCTGGAAAAAGGATCTAGAAATAATCCACTCAACTGGATCAAGATTCAGGGCAGGCCCCTGGCCCATGAGGGTCTACAGCACAAGGCTGGAAGGCAGGCGGAACCATGGACACTGATATGAATCTAAGTAACCACATTTACGAAGTCTAAGGAACACAAAAATATAATGCAGGGGAATCAGACAAGTACTCCAAGGATTTGCAATTTACCATGATAAGTGCTTTAACCAAGAACAACACCCAGTGATATCATGTAGAGGAGTGTCTGGGGAATCAAAGAAGGATTTGCAGGAGAGATATAAGTGAACTGAGCCAGGAAGGAAGAATTGACACCTTCTCAGGGTAAGAGCCCTGGGTAAAGGCATGTTTTCGGGCAGTGTGGCTGTGATTGGTTGCGGTGGGTTTTTAGGAGAGAAGGCAGAGACAAGACAATTGGGACCAGTTGGAAAAGCCTTCCATATTTTGGAGTTTCAGCTGGAAACTTTTTTTTTTAACACTAGTGTTTAAACTTTTATCACATACCATGCAAGGTCAGTTATAACACATTAAGAAGTGACAACAGCTACAAGCTGTGACTTTACATTTATACACTGAAAATGTCCATTTTCAAAAGCCAAACATAATGATTGTATTGTCATAACAGCTAAGCTTCAATTCAACTGTGGGGTTTTTGTTTTGTTTTGTTTTGTTTTTACCGAAGCACAGTCAATTACATTGTGTCAATTTCTGGTGTATATACAGGTAAAATTTACTATGAAAAACAATGATTTTCTATCAGTCCACATTTTGTGATAATAATTCTTCGGCCATCAGACCCTTAGGAGAACCAAATGATTCAGTCTTTTTTACAGCATGGAACTGTGAATCAGGTGGAACTGAACCCTTAAAAAACTTTTTTTTTTAATGTAAGTAGTTTATTTAGGAGAAGGAGATCCCAGGAAGCTGGGATAAGGGATGACAGAAGTGAGAAAAGGGATGAAGAAATGGTCCAGTAAAGGGGTTGTTATCAAGCAAGTTGTTGTGTTCAGAAGTGAACCCCAGTTGCCCACATTTGGAGTTTCTTTAATTTATACATAATCCAGGGTTCAGTTTTGATGTTGAATCCCAGTATCTCCTCATTCAGGAAATAAACATCTTTCATCTTCAAAGAACAAGAATTTAGGGAAGTAGAGAAAAGCTGTGACTTGGGGAACACTGGCGTGGCCTGGGTTCACCCCGGAATACCAGAAACTGAGGCTACGGCAGCTCAAATCATCTGGATGCTGCCAGCCAAGGTTGAGGCTGCACAGATGGCCTTGGTTGGGGCTCGCTCAGGATGGAATGTGCTGGAGCCCAGATGGATGCTGCAGAGGCTGTGGCTAAGAGAGGCCACAGATGGAGGACAGGGCCCACCTTCCAGCACCGTCTGCAGAATTCTATTCTAGGCAACTTCCTGGGTCCATTTTGTAAGTCAGTTCAATTCTGTTCCAGGTGGCTTTGAAGTGACTTGGGAAAATACAAATCCAGCCCAGCTTTGTAGTCAGGTGGCTATCTAGGTAAACAGGCAATTGGCATGACTGCCCTTGCCAAAACATCTTGAATTTCAACAGCCTGATGGGGAATGAATCCAGTAGCCTGTGCTGAGTGGCCATCTCACCTTCCAACATAGTAAAAAAATTACTGCTCACTCCAGAAAAAGTAGAAATCAGAGAGGACTTTTTTCTTCTATTTCTTTTCCAAAGTAAGCAAAACAGTCCATCAATCAAAATACGTAGCTCTCTTGGGGGTAGATAACTTATACCAGCCGCTATAAGCATGTGGACCTCTTCTTCATTTAGGAAAGAAATGTAGCGAAGCGGTTACCGGTGGTGAATGGGGCCAAAGATCAGGACCAAAATGCAGTGAAATTCTATTGTAAGCAGAGTGTTAGGGACTCAGAGCAGAATAGCCCATCCTTGCCTTCCAGAAGCCTATGCGTAGTTGCTGTGGCAGGATATATACTCCAAGATGTAAATGTTACATTTTGGGATGCAAAAGGTAAGTATCATACAGGTCCCCAGAAATTCTTCATCTGTTCCAAAGACTCATGAGCCTGCTCACCGGCCTTTGGATGAGTAAATTGATACAAGCACCACACACTTGTAGGCATGTCCATTCAGCAGGCTGGTGGATTACTTCCTGGTTACCCAACAAGGCATTCAGACCTTCCTGCAAAAGGGAGCTGGACAAATCATTCTGGAAATTCAAAGATAACACGTAGGCAGCTCATGATTTCCTCAGCCCCAATACTCTGTCCCTTGAGTGTCCTTTCTCCAACAAGACCTTCCCTAAACTGTTTCTCAGTTCTAGGAAACAACCCCTGGAGGACACCAAGTCCCTTCCAAACCACCCATTAAGGTGGGTGGGGCCAGGCTCACACATTGACTTTCCTTGTAGATTTCTTCATCCTACCATCAGTCCGCTCCCTGTCCAGCTCACTCCCACACCCATCTCTCTCCTTACCCATTTAGCCACCATCTCTTCACAGACAGTAAAGAATTATCCTGGAAGAACAAGGGGAGAATGGATTGGAGGGAAAACAGGAGACTGACCTTGCAGGGGATTTGAGTGGCAGAAGATGGAGTCTGGGCAGTGGGAGGCCATTCAAAGGAAGCACAAAGCAATATCTTTGGAAAATGAATCCAGCCTTTTTATGTTCCAAGTGTATTAACAAAATGGCATTAATTTGAATGCCCCTAATTTATAATTTGGTCCTTTGGAAAGGGAACAGACTCCAGTTTGCTTTTCCATTATTTGGGTTGAAGGGAACTTTGTTCCAGGAGTCACCAACCACAGCCCTGGCGCTACAAGTGATACATTAGCTTCTTATAATCAGCCTTTGACAAAGGATAGTTGCACAACAATAATAATGTTGTAATTATAGGCGATATGCCCTTGGGAAGATGTGGCTTAGCAAAACACAGGAGAGAGACTTAGCTGGAGAAGGAAAGTGCGAGCAGACATGGGCTTTGGGATCAGATCAATGTGGCTAAAATCCTGGTCCTTAAATAGCTGGCAGAAGTCCAGGTAGGTACACAGTAGATACCCCATGTTAGTTTCCTGCACTGAAGTTTTAGGCTTTATAAGAATCAGCGCAGGGATAGGTTTCCAAAGAGACTCTGACTTCCAGGTGAGTTAACGGAAGTGTGGCGTCTGAGACAGAAGAAGTGATGGAACGTCTCAACTTGGTGGGGGTAAAAATCTCCTTTCAAGTATTGTGTTAAATGGTAAAGATGTTTCAAGGGAAAACCTAGAAAAACTGAATATGTGGGGAAAAATTACCAAATATGGTAGATTATGTAGAATAGGCTATGAAATTGAGACTCATTAACCTGAAGACACGAAGAAAGATTTGATGGCCGTTTCCAGTATTGGAAGGGCTGTCCGAAGGTGCATCTGCTTTTATTGTGTAGATTTAAGGAATAGAATAGGCTGGTCTGACAGTCTGTGGCTCAGTTTTTAAAAAAGGTCTTTCTAACTGGCTGCTACATATATCTGGGAGTGAGCTCCCCGTCCTGGTTGTATTCAAGTGCAGGCAAGCAGATGGGTTGGCAGAACTGTGTTAAGGCCATTCATGCTCAGATCTGAGGCAACTGGACGAGAAAAGCTTTCAGATTCTTTTCAACACTGAGAGTCTGTAATTCCAGAACTAACAGTAAGCTAGTGCGAGAGTAAGGCAAACAGTATCAGTCCTTTACAGTATAACAAATGAGCTTGGCTTTTATACTTGGAAAATAAATATGAGAACCTTTTGTTGGTGACACTGGAGACGGTCTCCCTTAGTGCAACTCAAATTGGCCAACCTCCACCTAATACACATGAGATTATATTTCAGACCAAAGTGTGCTTAAACTCCTCCTAAGAACAATTTGTTTTCAAAGAACCTCAAAACACACCCTTTCATTTACAAATAATTGACACACTAGTCACAAGTTATTCTCACCTATTTATTAACTAGTCCAGGTATTGCCATACATAATTCAAGGTCTTTTTTTTAACAATATCCTAGTATTTTATTATTATTATTATTATTATTATTATTATTATTATTTTAACAAGATGACCTATAGTTTCTGGTACTGTCATTAGAAAGGGCAGAAGACCACAGAAATACCAGGATGCGAAACTCAGATGTCAAATGTTGCTTATGAACTGAAATAAAACTAGTTTGCCAGCATCTCTATTTTGATAACCCTTGTATGCGTAAAAATCTTTTCAAATATGTTTTGGAGGATTGAGCTGATTTGTTTTTCTTGGATGTTTGAGGAATTGACTTTCAATATTTTTATCTCAAAGCATTTTAAGGAATGTTTGCCCTAAGTTTGAAATGTCCTTGTTTTGAGAGTAAATGAGGAGGGAAAAAAAAGATTTTTCTGAATCTGTGCTTCAGGAAACTCTGAGATAAGCACATCGTAAGATGGTAATATTTCTTCTTAGAAATAAAAGTTAAATCCAAATACTAATCCATAACCAAGATAAATATAAAGGACCAAACTCAGCAGTTAAAAAACACAGACTGAGAGACTGTGTTTAAAAAATATCCTGCTGTATGCTATTTACAATAAAACAGCATTCAATAAAATATAAGGACATCGAAAGATTGAAAATAAAAATACGAGAATATGAGAAAAGTTATATAGGGAGAATACCAAAAGAAAGCAAATGTAGCTATAATATTAAATAAACTAAACTGTATGGCTAAAAAACATGATTGGTATAAAGAGGACCATTACATAATGTTAAAAGGAACACTTAACCTAGAAGGAAAAATTCTATTCTGTACTTAATGACATAACCTCAGCATATATAGAGCAAAAACTGACAAAATTACAGAGAGAAATTGACAGATCCACCGTCGCAAGAGAAGATTTTAATACCGTCCTCTCAGTACTGATTAGATCAAGCAGCCAAAAGAATTAATAAAATACAAGTGATTTGAATCATGCAATTAAACATGATCTAGTGGACACACAATAAGACTACAGCAAAACATTCTAAGTAGGGTCCCAAAAAATTTTTGGTTGCATAAAATGGGGGTTATACAGTTATGAGATGAATGAAAAACTACCGTTATTCCATAAATTCTGATACACTTTTTTCACGTTTTACCATCTCTGAAATGGGAAATTTTCCGATAATAATGTACCATAATTTAATTTCCAGTGTTTTTCCCTAATGGCTCATCAAATAGTGGGAGTCATCCTACGGCAGATGCAGCTTAAATTCAGTGAAATATTTCCCATCTGTTGGCGCGATGCCAAAAGTAAAGATAATGAAATATATGCTGCACGGAACTGAGTTGTTGCTTTCTCTCCACCACTCGCCCCCATCCTCAGTGGAGATGAGAACTCTAGACTTTCTCCTCTGGAGCGTGGGGTCTAGGCAGAGAGAAAGAGCCGATCACCAACCACCTTACAGCCAACTGCATGCAGCTGCAGGGCTTACTGTATGTAGGAAAATCTCATGTGCTTGTAAATTTCAAACAGACCACTTCAGTCTTTAATAAGCCAAAATAGCATCATAATGGAGATTAGGCAATACTGAAAACAAGATAGTTGTGAAGATTCCACAGATGTGGAATACAGCTCAAGTGAGTCTGAGAGGGCAATTTCTAGCCTTAAATGTTTACATTTGAAATGCAGAAAGTCATAAGTCAATTAGCCCAGCGTTGAACTTGAGATGTTAGGGAAGAGCAATGGAGTAAGCCTCTCCAAAAAAAATAGAAGGGCAAAAATAGCCAAGTAAGGGCTGAATAGAAAACAAGATAGAGAGATAACAAAGAAAGCTATTCGTTTCAGGAACGGGAGGTGAAAAGGAAAAACAGACCTGTCTCTGAAGAACTGTGTTTTTGCTGGTTAGTTCTGGATGGGGGATGGGCCGCTCTCACCGCTGTCACAAGTTCAGGCAGGGCTGGAGCGAGATCGTCAGTCAAGGGAACCAACAGCCCATTTAGGTGAGGGGTGAGCCCACTGAGTTCATCCCTCACCTCCTCCTAGATCTTCCTTCCTACGGAAGCCTTTGTGCACAAAAATGGATGTTATAAAGTATTATAGCGTGTTTACATTTTACGCTCTACCGTTCTTATTATGAACTAAAATCTGCCTAATTATCACTGCTATGAAACCCTTGATTTCCAAGGCTGTTTGCCCCCTAGAGAGGTCTTCCGATCACTGTGTTTTTTGAAGTTTATGGTTCTGCTTTTCCTGGCTGCTCAGTTCTTTGTATGATATATATGTCTTCTGTTCTAGATACCTCACCCTTTTTTTGATCTCCTGGGTGCTCAGAGATCAGACAACCAAGCCTCTATCATCTGTATATAAAATAAGAATTCCCAATCTCTGAATAAAAGCCTGAAATTCTGCGCCCGAAGTACACCAGCTTTAGTGAATGACCAGTGTGTGCGTTTATGCGTCCTCCTGGGTCACTGGGGCCATTCCAAAGGGTTGAGGCTTTGGGGTCAAGCATTCTGGATTAGCAAATCCAGTCATGAGAGGCACAGTTGTAAGAAGATGTGCACAATTTAAAGAGGGTCCAGAAAATACATGCGTGTGGAGAGAGAGAGAAAAGAAGGGGATGGGGTGAGGAAGGGAGAGAGGGAGGGAGGACAGATAAATAGTTTTGGAAATATGATTAAAATGCACAGAAAGCCTGAGAGATCTCCTGTCTGCCAACACTAAAATAATGCCAACTCTTTAAAGTCCAAAATTGGCACAAATCAGTGGACTAAGCTGTCACAGAACTAAAGGAGACAGCAGCCACTCGGGACCATACTGTCCCGGTTGGGAGTTCACAGTCACAATGCACCACATCACAAGCTGCCCCGGGTCCTTACGTGCATCTTCTGGTCAGGATGTTACTTGAGACTGACATGATTTGTGTTGTTTGCATGCCCCCAAAGAGCGAGCCGACTCTTCCCTCTGCTCCCTACAGAATGACAACGTCACACAAGGATATATAGGCACCTTTCCTTTGCAAAGCAGCCAACTTCTCACCTGTTCATTAGGGCACGAAGGAAATTCAAAGGTCAGTGATTCAATGTATATCTCCCAAAAAGAAGTCTGTGACACAAGCCATACAGAACCAGCATCCCTCTGCTCACACTGTGGTTGCTACAACAGACGTTAGTTTCGCCAGCACCCAAAGCAGTGGCTTTCATGTTTTGTTTCATTTAAAAAAAAAATTACAAAGCAGTTGAGATAAATAACAAGGCCCTGCTGTCTAGCACAGGCAACTATATTCAATACCTTGTAATAACCTATAATGAAAAAGAATATGAAAAAGAATATATATGTATAACTGAATCACTATGCTGTACACCAGAAATTAACACAACATTGTAAACCAACTATACTTCAATTTAAAAACTTTTTTTTAATTTAAAAAAATCAGAGGGAGGGTGTAGCTCAAGTGGTAAAGCACATGCTTAGCATGCACAAGGTCCTAGGTTCAATCCCCAGTACTTCCTCTAAAAATAAGAAAATAAATAAACCTAATTACCTCCCTTCCCCCCCAAAAAAATTTTTGAATAAATTGACAACTAAATTGAATAAATGACAACTGAAATATTCCCAGGTTTCTTTCATATACCATCCAGCATCAGGGAGAATGCTTCATTTGCAGGGATGAAAGGTGCAGCTAAGGCAATTTTATTCTATCTGCCTTGCCTTAATTCAAGGACTCAGAAAAGTTATCTAAGAAGCTCAAGGTTTTTGAGATTGTATCTACAAGGGACAAACTCATCAAAATAAGTATCTAACAAAGGCTGTTCATGATCGAGTCCAATCTGGCAACCTCCGTTGACCTTAAGCTGCTGGCCTTAAAATTTGTGATCCCTAACATAATGATGTTTGATGATGGTCAAATATTTGTATTTCATACTTCCTCACTCTATAGAGTTATGTCTGTCCCTACTCTGGGCCTTTGATCACATTTCCCTTTTCTTCTGGAATGCCCTCTCCTTCTCTCCATCTACCCAGATTTCACCAGCCCTGCAAGTCCTGCCAGGTACTGCCTGGACCTGCCCCAGGATGCCTCGCTGACCTTGGCAGGCCTCCCACACTCCCTCTGACTCAAGCACTGTTGTTTGTAGCATCATTTAGAGATTAACTGCACATAACCCATGCTGCTCTTTGAGCGAGCTCTGTAGAACAGTCCTGGCTTTCTAAATGAACAGAAATAACCCCTTCCAGGATGGTAGGCTGCCTTTGATCATCTTTCTGTGTCTCCTGCTGCTGCGCATGTGTAGAAAATGAGTTGTTGGTTTCCTGATATACCCTTCGATGCAGTTTAGAGGGATTGTTTTATGGACTAGATCACCGTGGTCACCTCTCGTAAGCGTCTGTCCCTCAAATCATAAACGCGGTTTCCACCTTCCCAAGTTCATAATCTAAAGCAACAGCTAACAGTATACAGAAGGTCTGCTTGCTTATTGATAATAGATAATGCTGCAAATATATGAAGTATGATCAATAAGACTAGTGGAGCACATACATTAAATAAATAGTTACCTTAAAGGAAAGGGAAGTTCCTGTATCTAATGGAACAAAAAAGGGAAATGAGAAATTAGTCTTTCTCATCCAGTGTCACAGCATTTGGACATTGCTGAGTAGCCTTCTTTGTAATCCTATTTCAGCAGCCCACTCACAGGAACTAAGGCATTCTGAGTACTAATGAGCTACATCTTGTCTGCATTATTCTCTAAAAATTTGGTTTTGATTAACAAGCTGTATCCATTTTATGGAAGGAGAGTGCTGAATCACTCCAAGATCTGCTTAGCATCACCCTCACCATTGTGAGTGACTTGAAATGTCTCTGCTGGGTCAGGGTGACAGAAGAACCAAGATGATGCTGGAAAATCTTGGTACAGAGAGTCCTTCCATGATAAGGACCTCAAAGCTTGGGTTTGTAGGACAGTGGCATCAATCTTCCCCTTCATTGCATACTAATGATGGCTTATCTAAGTTTTTCTGGTATTATTTATATAAGGCAAAAAGTAATAAGATGTATAGCAAACCAGAATTTACACATTCAGATTATACTACTCCTTCAAAATATTTACCTTGTGCAGGAATAGCTCAA
This sequence comes from Vicugna pacos, assembly GCF_048564905.1. NCBI lineage: Eukaryota > Metazoa > Chordata > Mammalia > Artiodactyla > Camelidae > Vicugna > Vicugna pacos. Next base: position 10,300,160 of record NC_133001.1, on the reverse strand, counting down.
GTGGTAGAGCACATGCTTAGCAAGCACTAGGTCCTGGGTTCAAGCCCCAGTACCTCCATTAAAATAAATAAATTAATTAAAAACCTAATTACCTCCCCCTCCCAAAAATTAAATTAAAAACATTTACCTTGGGAAGCCGTATATTTTTTCCAACAATGCTGTCACAATTTCAGTTATCATCTGCTCTCCTGCTCTGAAATTGCCATAACCTTGAAGGTGCAATAGTTGAATATCCTCAATAGAGGAATTAGGAATTAGGGGTTGATACCATCATTTGATATCAAAACAGCCCCAGAAGTTGTGGGAACCGGGTCTGGTGCGTGGTGGGCTACCCGGCTGGGGACCTCCTTGATAAAAAACAGAGCATGACTTAGAAGGTGTAAGATTTTCATTTGGGGGCCTATAAATTGATTTCAGAAACTGTTCCACAGATGGTGCTCCAGAATTGCTTCGAGTACTGGCTGGATCATTGGAGAGTCCCCAGCATCCAAAGCCACTAGTTTGGAGGCAATTAGATGCATCTGGGTGTGGGGGTTCTACTGTGTTCACTACATGAACAGCCTCATTACTTTACAACCATGCTTTTTAAAAAGAGTTCCACACAGGCTTAGGTAATTCTCACCTAATATTTTTTCTATATGGCCACTTCATAGGCTAAGGAATCCAGTATCTTCAGTGCCTATCAATTTTATTGCCATTTCTAGCCCAGATTACCTCTCGGGTAGCAAGAATAAATCATAGTATTTAATTATGTTTTTCCCTCATTAATGTTTAATCAACTTGAATGAGACCTATTAAATTTACCACTGGAAAAACCCACGTGGAAAAACCCCTTTCTTGACACTAGGGTGGCAAGGTGAGGGCCTGTGGTTTCCCAAATATGTAACCTTGGACCACCCACCAGCATCACAGCTCAGTCACAGTTGCAGAAGGCCGTTCACAAGAATGAAACTCTGTTGCCTGAGCAGAGCCTCTGCCAAGGGGAGAATGGAAAGGGAAGTCACATTTCTTGCAGGATGGCCGAATTTATGTACCTTATCCCACATAAGAGCAGATCAATCCTGTGAAGCAAGGATTATCTCAGTTCCACACACACTGAGAAAATTAAGTTTAAGAGAGGTTAGGTAACTCACCTAAAGTCCACATATTAGTAAGAGGAAGAATGAGGGTTTAAATTTAAATTTTGCTGATTCTTAGCCTTGAGCTCTTTGCAAGTGAGGTTGGTGAGCTGTTTCCAGGGATGCAGCCACAGAGGGAGAGGTGAGCAGCTTGGGGCAATATTGGCTTCTGCACCCTTTCTGCCACCCACTAGCTGTAGAAGGTGTTAGTCTGCGAAATTCTCATTTCCTTCGGTCTAATAAGTACTTGAGTGACAAGTCCTTTTATGTTTGAAACACTGTATTTCGTCTCAAAGGCACAAAGATGAGTGGAGTCAGACAGAGCTCCCCTAAAGACGTGATAGTTCAGTGAATGAAACAAGCACATAATGATGTAATATCTGTGATATACAGTAGGTGCTGAGATACAATATGAACCGAGAGCCCAAACGTGGAGTTCAGTGGGAGTGTTTACTTGTCTGTGTTCCCCACTCAACTGCAAGGTCTGTGACTAGAGACCGTGTCCATCATTTATGCCCAGCACTTATAAAGGGTGTCGCACATAGTAGGTGTTCAATAAACGTGTACGGTATGAGTGAATCGGGGCATGAGTGTGCTAAGACTTGAAAGATGAAAAACAGCTACCTAAGCAATGAAAGGAAGAAACGGTGTTTCAGGGAGAAGAAGAACCAAAGAGAATGGTGAGGTGTATTCAAGGGGCTGCCTGTGGTTGAGTTTTATCAAAGCACAAAGTCTAAGGAGGGAGGTGATGAGAGAGGAGGTCGGGAAAAAAAGAGAGGCGTAGTCGTGAAGGGCCTTGAACTAAAAAGTCTTGTACGAAGGGACCTGTAAATGGATGCTGGGGACTTGACGGACCCCTTGAAATTGTAATCAAAATTAATGAGTATAAATGTGAACATGTACTTTTCTGAGGAAAGAGGTGTAACACTTTCATCAGATTCTCCGATGTTAGGAAGTCTTGCAGCCAATGAAGAGCTGCTCGAGAGTTCACGAGAGTTCACGGGTGGGCAGAGCTGTCCGAGTAACATTTGAGGTCGATGACTGTCGATGCGGTTGTAGAAGATGGAACTGGGGGTGGCCCGAATGGTGGTGGACAGACTAACGAAGAGGCAACTTGCAACTGGCCAGGAAAGAACTCATAAGGCTCTAAACCTAATTAATTGTCCTGGAGGAGGTGTAGACAGACAAGGGCGGATTCAAGATGCACTCAAGTGGTCAAAGGAGCAGATGTACTGATAAGAGGGTGTGACATCAGGAGGGGAGAGAGGGAGAAATAGAAAAGTGAGATTGGCTTCCAGAGTTCCAGCCTGGATTGAGAGGTGGTACCACTGAATGACGGGAGGGGAACCAGCAGGTTCCAGGTGGAAAACACAGAGCTCAGTTTGACCTGTTGACTTTGAAGTGTCAGTAGGGCCCACCAGACAGTGGAATGACCCCGACTATGACCCTGAAGCATGAGGAGAGATCTAGGTTAGAGATAAAGATTTAAGTCATCAACATCTAGATGAGAGTGTAAACTACGAAAGGCAATGAGACGGTCCGTGGAGAGTTTTAGAAAAACATCAAGGGACCAAGAGTGTGTCTGTGGGTTGTGCAACATTGTAAGCAAACCAAATGCCACTGAATTGGACACTTACAAATGGTTGCAATGGTAAGTTTTATGTGTTATACATATATATATATATATATATATATATATATATATATATATATATATATATATATATATATCTTTACCCTAATTTTTTAAGGTAAAAAAAAAAAGTAGACTCTCACTTTAGACACAATCAAAAGTATATACATTTCTAAAAAAAATGCAAAAACAAAAACAATGGATCCATGGGGCATGCTGACATTTAAGGAAATGCATGCACAAGAACCCAAGAGGAGGTGGGCAAGGAATAATCAGAGATGGGAGGACGGAGGCTGAGGAGAGCCCCACTGCAGATGCCAGGTAATAGTATTCCAATAAAATGCAGGGCAGGATGGGCAGGGAAGTTAGATAATGGCTAAAGTTACGTCCAGAAATAACAGTTCGAATATATAAGATCTGTGAGAGAAAGAGATTTTGGTCTCTGGGCTTGCCCATCCAGGACTTCTCAGCAGCAATAAAATGACTTAAATTTCATCTCGCAAAATAAAACTTGCCCGGACTCTGCCAGTTTTGTCTGGGCAGGAAACAGAGCTCCGACCAGCTGCTGAGGATGCTTCTGAAATTCCACTTCAGAGCACTGGAATGTGACACCTCCCAAGCGCCAGCCTCTCGTCCTGGGAGGGAGCAGAGGAACCTGGAGGGCTGGGGGCACATTGTGGGGGGCGCAGAGCCCTCCAGCCTCCCTCTCAGGGGCTGACACTCCTCTGACTGCTCACAGGGCCTCCCGCACCTGAGCAGGACAGGCCAACATGTCTCTGGCCCCTTTACCCCACTCATCTCCCTCTCACCCGGATGGCCGCATTGGTATTTAGAAGAAGCAAGTTGCCATGAGCTCACAGGCCAGAGCTGCCCCTCATGAAAGGGCCCCTTTCCCTTGAGCTCTTTCTGACACGCTTCAAAGACAACCAGAGAGAGAAGGATGGGGCCTCAGATGGAGGGAGAGGAGGCGGAGGGGCCCCTGGGTAACCTCACACCCTAGCAAGCCGGCCTTGCTGTATCCCGGAGTGCCCTGTGGCATCACTATTTACCAGCCGATTCCAGGGAAATGGCTTTGCCAGCTTTTAAGAGGATCTAATCATCAGCAGCTATTTTCCTGTCCTATTTTTGACAGAGTTTGGCTCATAGCCCTTCGATGTGGCAGAATAAACCTGCTAATTCATTCTTGCATGTTAAACGTTGAAAAGCCAGCCCCGTCTCGCCACGTGACAGAATCTCAGTATCTTCAACTTCAGCGGTAACACTCAGAGTCTGTGACACCTACCAGGTCCCAGAACTGCAGCAAACCACCGCCCGTCAGTGAGGGCTCTCACTGCTCCTGGGTTAATAATTCATGGACACTTGTCAAAACATATTTGTTCCAATTACCAGGGCCCCTCTGGGGCTAAGTTAAAATAAGAGACATTGGAGGGGTCACTGTCCTGGAGGCGATTAAGCATGTAAACAAACAGAAATGAGGACCGCCCCCCACGTCAGAACAATATATGAAAACCTCAGGGTTGCCTTTGTTGCTGTGGACTGGAGACCGAGGCTGAGTGTGGCAGTAAATGGGCTGGAAACTGAAGCCCAGATTTAAGTAGATTTGCCAGCCTCGTCCTGGGCATGGAGCCCATCCAGGGAGGATGCACGGCCCGGGGTAGAATTACTGCGAAGCTGATGGACTTTAAGTTTCAGGGACCCGCATTCAAATGGGTCCTTTCTAGCGTTTCTAAGGCTCTGGGAGGGGCGCTTATAATTTTGCATTTGTATTTTTTTAGTTGAAGTCTAGTTGATTTACAGTGTGCTGCTAGTTTCTGGCACACAGCATAATGATGCCATTAAACATATTTTTTTTCATATTCTTTTTTCATCATAGATTATTACAAGGTATTGACTCTGGTTCCCTGTGCTGTACAGTGGGACCTCGTTGTGTATCTATTTTATCTACAGTAGTTTGTATCTGCTAATCCCAAACTCCTAATTTATCCCTCCCCACCCCCTTTCTCCTTTGGGAACCGTACGTTTGTTTTCTGTGTCTGTGAGTCTGCTTCTTTTTTGTACATCAGTTCATTTTTTTTTTCTTAAAGAAGCCTCCCCAGATTGTACAAGCATCAGACCCCCCCCACGAAACCAGCCTGCATGGAGCAGTAGAGGACAGGCTGTGCTCCCGGTGGGCAGCAGGCTCTCGGAGAGGAAGGGGAGGGCAGAGGCCCGCGTTCGCTGTGCCCTGGTCCTGTTTACTGAATGGGTAAAGGGGGAATAAGGCCCAGAGCTGTACGCAGGGTGCCCTCAACACGGAAAGATGCTCAGGAGTAGGGAAGAACGCGCCCTTTTTAGCTGAGACAGTTTTCCAGGCAAACACAAGACACTTCATCGGCTACGTTATAACCCCATGTCTGGGGGTCAGGCAGAATCCCGTCCAAACCCAGCATGGGGATGGGGGATTCCACTGAATTGGTGTTTTTTGTTTTGGTTGTTTGTTTTATTTTTTTTTAATGGTGGTACTGGGGCTTGAACCCAAGACCTAGCGTATGCTAAGCATGCGCTCTACCTCTGAGCTATCCCTACCACCCCCCACACACCAAGTTAAGCTTCCCTCAGTCTCCCACTAATTCCTTTCAACGTTCCCCTCCTCCTTTGACCCTGACAACCCTCAAAACGGGAGAGAAAGGAGCAGTGATCCCTGATGCTCTGTTTTCCCAGAGGGAGGTCTGCCTCCCTCCAGTCACACAAGATCCCTCACCCCACTGCCGGGCGTCCAAAATCCAAAATTACCTAGAAACCTACCATGGACGGGATGCTTTCATTATCCAAGTTTCCAAACCTATACCCTTCAAAACAATGTCTCCTTGTCTTAAAAGAGTTGCCCTCATTGGATGAGCTGGGAACAAAGGAATTTTTAAAAACCCGTGATGCAGGGATTTGCCTTTCAAGCCAGGCAGCCTTCAGGGACGTTTATCTTAACGAGGAATTCCTGGAGAAAGGAGCAGGCCGAGCCTACTGCCCTCGTAATTAATGCTCCCTGTCTGCTTGCTCCCCGGGCTGGGGGTGGGGGTCTGTGAGCAGATTACACCTCAGCGTTCACAGGAGAAAAGGCATAAAACTACTCATTGAGAAAAATGGTTGGTCCCCACCCCCTAGCTGGAAGATGCACCCACCTTGGGCTGATTCCTTTCAGATACACCCCAGAGCTCCCCACCTCCTGCCAAAAATATTTTAAATAAAAGGGCCATGTTGATTTTTTAAACTTCGTTTTTACTTTTTACATAAAATGAGAATTTAACTTGCCTTGGTATTTGGGCTGTCAGGAAAATAACAATCTTTGGACTCAATCTTTGGCTGTGGATCTGCTTTTTTTTCCCCCCCCCCATCTCTGAAGTCTCTTTCGAAGTTCTGGAGAGTTACCTGCAGGGGCTGCCCAGCAAGCGCAGGTGTCAGAGGCAGAGTTTGCTGGGCCAGTCATTATTTGCTTTCACTATGTGTCATAAAATCAGGTCCCAGCAGGTCCCCACTTCAGGCTCCCCCTCCCCTGTGAGGACCGTCAGAGGCCTGGAAGCCGGCTCCAGCTGAACTTGTGAGTTCTCAGAAGCCACCTTGCCCCCTGCCAGCTGGCCACCCAAGACAGGGGCTGGCCAGGCACATTTAGTCACTGACTTCAGTGGCCCCATTCAGCCCCATGGTGGTGGCCATGTGGGCCCAGGAGCCCTTCCTGTCCTGGCCACCCTTTGCCCTAGCCAAGGGGGGAGCAGAGGCCAAGCCCACACACTTGTCTTGAGTCAGGCTGAGAGCAGTGGTCAGCCCATGGCCTTTTTGGGCTCCATTCCAGAAAGAAGCTTCTGGAAACAGGCAGCGGGCAGCACAGTGTGTGCCAGCAGCCTGCGAGATGGTGCACAGGAGGGCGGGTGGGAGCCAAGGCAGTTTGCACCAGAGAGGAGGATGGAGCCAGGTTCTGGGCCACCAGGCTACACAGTGTGGGCTCTGGAACATTCCGCATGTCTCCCAGCCAGTGGCAGAGGCTTGGCACTCAAGGGGGCTCTGCATCTTGGGACTTGATGAAGTTGCAAAAGGATTCGTTTAGAGTAACTGAACTCATTTCGTGAATGAAGCGAAAACTGTTTGCTAAACCGTATGGGTGTGATGCACTTCTCTGCTCCACACTGATACAGCTTCAGCAGGTACCACAGGGCCGTCCTCACATGAGGTGTCCGTCCCACTGTCCCCTCCTCTCTGACATGCTAGCTCCAGGCACTGGGTTCTTAGCTGAGAGCAGTGTCCTGCTGGTTGATCCTGTGACCTCTGGAACCAAACGGGCCAGGTTTCAATTCTGGTTTCTCCCTGTGACCTTGGGCAAGTTTCTTCCCCTGCCCTTGCCTCGGTAGTTTTCTCTGTAAGATGGGGGTGGAAATAGTATTAAATTCATACAGATGTTAACGAGAATTGAGTGAACTAACAGAGGGAAAGCATGTTAACATAGTAAGCACTCAGTCAGCATCAGCTAGTAATAACAAATATTATTATCATCATTAACATTATCATCATCGCACCAGAAACTAAGCTCTTTAAGAATCGGAACTATTTTGTTTAGTGCTGCATGAGACTCATGGGTACAGAGAACAAACTAGTGGTTACAGAGGAGGGATGGGGGGATATAAGGATGGCGGAGTGTGGGGTACCAAATGTGGGGTGCAAGATAGGCTCAAGGACGTCTTACACAACACGGGGAATATAGCCAATATTTTGTAATAACTGTAAATGGAAAGTAAGCTTTAAAAAACTATAAAAATTATCTTAAATTTTAAATAAACTAAAAGTAAAGCCATCCAAAAAATTAAGTAATGAATTAAAAGGTGCTGTGTATACAGCTGTTGAATAATGCACAGCCCCCTGTGTGTGGGTAATGGTTGAAACATCTCCCTCAGCCGACCGTGAGCACCTGGCTTCTGCCTGATCCATCCTCATCCCTGAGGTCGGCTCGGCGGGCACAGGACAGACCCTCAGTAAACTTCTGCTGAATGAATCCATGAAGGAACCTCCAAGGTGGCAGCACGTGTTACCTCCTAGTAAAACATTAGTTTCAGGTCTAAGTTCATCAAAAGTCATGCTCTTTGACAGTGACTCCTTTGCCCTGGGTAATGGTATGTAATAGTTGCTGGAAGATCTTGAAAACCAGCCAGTGGATTTGGGGGCTTAATTGGGGGCTGTCTCCAGAATAGGAGTTAGTTCCTCCAAGACCTCCTGCCCTGCCGCGTTTCCACCCCTGCAACGCCCTCCCCACCCCCCTGCACCTGCCTGAGTCCCACGCTGCCCTCCACCGTGGCGGGGAGGACTGGGACGGCAGACCACGCCTGGCCACAGAAAGGCCAGACGTAGCTTTGTCTGAATCCAGGAAATCTTCTCCCAGGGCCTCTGCTCTCCCCTTGTGGGTCAGGTCCTTCTTCCTCTGCTTCACAGGAAACCTCTTTTTCCCAGAAGGAAATTTAAAAATTTCCCTGCTTCAGTTCCTCTCTCTCTAAAGTGAAAGGGGAGATGGTGTGTAACGTGGAGAAAGGTAGTCTGTAGTCTTTACAAAATTATCACTTAATACTGAGAGACCACTGTTTTATAAGCCTTGCAAACCACCTGTTATTCCAAGTGCAAACAGATTTATGATCTGAAACAGCCACCGTGACTTCTGTCGTGCGGAAACAGAAGGAGGGTGAGTTGCAGCTTGGCATCTGACATGGTAGCTTCCATCCCGGTGGCCCAGCCATGCCTGCTTACGACTTACAGATCATTTTCTCCTCATATCCATGCAATGAGGCAGCTGAGGTTTAGTATCTCCATTTTATGGGCATGAAACGTAGAGACTGAAAGATCAAGAGGGCTGTCCCTCACTAACCGGAGGTTTGGAAAACACATGTGCTTTCTTTGTGTTCTCACTGAGAGCACCACTCTCTGCCGTAGCCCATGCGTAAGTGTCGTGGGTCTGAAAGCATCCTCTCTGCCACGGCCACGGCCATCCTCTGGCCCCTGTGCCCTCTCCCCACCCACTGCCCAGCCCTGCACCTGCACTTGTGAGGCTACAGCTCCCTCGGGGGCAATCCAGCATTCCCAAGCCTTGGCTGGGTGGGGGCTGGGCGGTTAGCTCCCTGGCTTTTGGGTCAAAGACATTCCAGGGAGTAAGAGCTGCCTTTCAACAGCTTCCAGTAGCTCCCGCTGAGCACTCGGAGTGGGAGTGAGTCACGCCCCAGCCCTGCCATTAGCCTGCCCTGTAACCCTGGACAGGCCATCCAAACTCCCCCTCTGTAAAGGGAGGGGAGGGAGCAGCTTTGAGCATCTGACCATGCTGTGAACAGTCTGCCCTAAAGGCACATACCCTGAAGATGGTGAGTGTCATTTCAAGAGGCTCACACCTTCCATCCTCTTGAGCCCATGTGTGTATCCCAAAGGTCCATGATCCTGGGCAAGAACCCCAGGACCATGGGAGCTCTGACACCACAGGGAGGAGCCCCAAGTGCAGATTTATTTTTTATTGAAGTATAGTCAATTTACAGTGTTGTACAGCACAGTGATTCATTTTTACGTATATATATTCCTTTTCATGTTTTTTTCATTATAGACCATTACAAGCCATTGAATACAGTTCCCTGTGCTATACAGGAGGACTTTGTTGTTTATCTGCTTTACATATAGTAGTTAGCATCTGCAGGGTTTTTTTTTAACATTTTTTATTGATTTATAATCATTTTACAATGTTGTGTCAAATTCCAGTGTAAAGCACAATTTCTCAGTTATACATGAATATATATATGCTCATTGTCACATTTTTTTCTCTGTGAGCTACCATAAGATCTTGTGTATATTTCCCTGTGCTATACAGTATAATCTTGTTTATCTGTTCTACAATTTTGAAACCCCAGCCTATCCCTTCCCCTCCTCCGCCCCCTTGGTGACCACAAGTTTGTATTCTATGTCTGGGTGCAGATTTTTAAAATACAACTTCAGTAGTTTATTTTCTCATTATGCAATGTCAAGCAAAGAAAAAGAAAAGACAAAATGAAATTTAAAATGACCATCAACCCACTACCAACAAAACCACCACTAATATTTTAGTAAATATCCCTCAGTCTTTCACTCTTGACATACATACATAAGTCCACTCCTATCAGGGATGTTTTCTCAGGTCATTTAAATAGTATTTGAAAACATAATGTCTCCAGAATAATTGTGTGGTAGCTCTATATTATTAGACATTCTCTAATTGCTAAACGTTTAGGTGGTTTTCCATTATTATTATTATTGTCATCATCATCACCATCTGTTCAAACATACCTGATTTTGGGGGGGTGGATAAAAGTGGAATTGCCAGCTTTGTTCAGAAGGGGTGAACAAATTATATGACAATTAATATCTGTGACAACTTGCCCCTTGCCCCATCTTCAAAGGTTAACCTGTCTGCACCCTCAGTAGCTGGGAAGGAGGGGTGGTAATGGAGCCTTAAATCTGCTCCCTTGGACCAGCAGCCCCAGAATACCGAAACCGAGTGGGATCTCTGATGCTAACAGTTAACAAGCATCTCAGGCTGCGGCAACATTGTCTGTTTTCGGGACTGGCTGAGGCACGTTTGGAAGTGGGCATCCCTGGTCCTGGGTGCTCGCCTCACATGACCTGACAGTGGTGCTGACTCAGCCACCGCACCCTCCCCTCCCAGGTTCAGCAGCAGCTGCTCCGCCCTCCCCTGCCTGGAATCCCTCTGCCTTTTCACATCCTATCAGTGGACTTTAGACTTTGCCTCACGAATCTGTGACCTACACCTGTGTGAACAGGTTTCGGAGGAGCAGGCTGAAGTTTGAGAATTGTCCCGAGTCCACCCGGGTGGTGAGGAGGAACAGCAGATCCAAGGAGGAGGCTGTCCCCGGGCAGGGGGTGATGGCCCAGAGGCAGATGGGCAGTGGTAGGCCATCCCAATGCCCAGATGCATGGGCAGCTGCCTGCTCTGTCCTTCAGAGTGTCATTCAAAGAGAGGAGCAGGGCCTCACTGAAAAGACGAATCCATTTCTCATGAAAATTGGCAACATACAGCCTGTTGCCCAGAAGGCTGGGCAGAGTTTCAGCCATTGCTTGGCAAACCATGCTCTCCTCCAGGCCTTCAGTCTGCATGTTGGAGATGGGAGTGGCAGGATGGGGAGACCACGGGTGTTGCCCTACCCCACCCAAGCTCGCTTGCCGATTGCACACGTGGCTGGCCCCACTGCTGACCACCCTCTCTCTTGGCCCCGCAGTCCGATGGCTCCATCCTGGCAATCGCCCTGCTGATCCTGTTCCTGCTCCTGGCCCTGGCTCTCCTCTGGTGGTTCTGGCCCCTCTGCTGCACCGTGGTAAGTGCCCCAGGCTCCTCCTCCTCACCTCTGGCCTCTGGCTGCTCAAAGCCAAGAGCGTCACAAGGTTAACAGGACCGTGTAGGGAGAGGGCGACAAGGAACTGGGTAAATAATTAAGAATAAATCTAGCATTTTTTTTTTTTACGATTTACACAAAATTGGCCCAAACTAACATGATCAAGAAAACCATGAGTCATTAAGAGTCAGTATGGGTGAGGGAGAGACATTGCCAGTGACACACCCTTTGGGCAGAGCCACGGAGAGACAGCTCTGGGCTCAGTGCTTAGGAGCAATCAGCAGAGTTCTGTAAATGATGAGTATGACTTGACATGTAATAAATACGCATGTATGTGTGTTTGGTACATGCTCATGCACGCACGCATGCACACGCGCGCACACACACACACACACACACACACTTGTTGAGTTGCACCAGCCGATACTCTTCCCAAGCCACCTTGGTCTTAGCCACTAGTTAGCCTGTCAGAGAAGGTGCCTTGAGCCTCTTTTTAACAATAAAGAGTGGCACCTACCTTTATGCTGTTACTTTTTAGTTAACATTCAAAGGATGCACCTATGAGTGCCCAGCACAAGATCAGTAAGAACCTCCTCCCCATCACTGTCCCCTGGACCCAGCACATAGCTCTGGCCAGTGTTTTTCCAAATAGAGCAGGGCCTGGAATAACCCGCCATCACCTGCCTCATCCAAAGGATATGTGGCCGTCTATCAGTTTCTATTCCCTAGCCTCCAGGCCAGGTAAAGCCCAAAGTAATATCCAAACGAAGAAAAAGCATTAGCTCTCACACGTCTCATTCTAGCACGTGTCCTGCCTTCACGCACAATCAGAGAATGCGCTGTAAAGCCAGGCACACTTGAGCTGAGCTCTGCTCCCTGGCCATGGCATCTTCCACTCCCTGCATCTCAGTTCTTCCACGGCAGGCCCAGCAGGGCAGAATAGAAGGTGACCCTCTTCAGGCCAGAGCTTGTCTTCACTCTATCTCTGGGACTCCAGCATTTAGGACACAGTGCAGTTGGACTCACATCTGTGCCTGAAACTGAGCTGAACGGAAACCAGAGACCCCTAGGGCACTAGACTTGGGGAAGTGGCTTCAAATGACATTTCAAAGAGATTGTAAATGAATGAAATGAGAAACGCAGCCAGGACGTAGATTCATGGGGCAAGGGTTTCCAGAAAGAAAGAGGTTTTTGCACCAACAGAAGCCTCTGATATCAAGAGAAAGAGATGACCTGTAGTACGTAAGGATTTGTGCGCAGGAGGGAGCCCGGGCAGGTGCAAGTCTCGGGTTAATTACTGCAATCCAGGCTGGAGTAATTTCACCAAAATATTAAGCAGCATCTTAACCATGGCAGCCCCAAGAGTTAAATGTTAAATAGTTAGGCCTGCACAACCATTTTATTTTGAAGGTAAAAAACAAAAACAAAAAAACTAGAAAACTGTGAGTCAGCCAGAGTGCTTTCTATGGTGATTTTAACAGCAAGCATATTTTCAAGTCTGGAGTTCTGGGGGGAGAAAATCTTGCAGTGAGCTCTTAAAGAAGGGGGTGGCTGGGAGTGGTGATGGTGGCAGCCTGAAATGAACACCAAGGCTTCTACCCTTTGTTCACTTAGTCCCTTTGATTATTAAAAAATAGTTACCTCCGAGTGGGGACAGCTAGGAACAACAGAACAGCCAAGAAGTACTCTACCACTCCCTACCTGTGTGATCTTGGGCAAGTTACTTAACCTCTCTGTGCCCCGAACAATAAGAGCTCTGACCTCATAAGTAGATGGCGAAAATTAAAGGAAAATATATATTTATATTTGGAACTTAGAACAGTTTTCCTTGTATTATTAATATTTTTAAATACTTACTATCATGGGAATATATAAATAACTGTATTGTGTGGCATTTAATTTATGTTGGTGGGAAATGTCTTTTTTTTCCAGTTTTACAGAGATATGATTTATATATAGCATTTTATAAATTTAAGGTATACAACTTAAATATTTGATGCACGTATATATTGCAAAAAGTTTATCATGATAAGTTTAGTTAACGTCCATCATCCCACATAGTTACAAAATTTTTTCCTTATGATGAGAACTTTTAAGATTTACTTGCTTTGCAACTATCAAATGTACAATAGAGTATACTTAACTATAGTTATCATGCTGCACATTACACCCCCAAACTCATTTATGACTGGAAGTTTGTACATTTTGACCACCTTCACCCAATTCCCCTACCCCCCAACCCTGTACCCCAACCCCCATTCTTTCTGGCAGCCACAAATCTGATCTCTGTTTCTGTGAATTTGGTTCTTTTAGATTCCACGTGTAAGTGAGGTCATACAGTATTTGTCTTTCTCTGCCTGACTTATTTCACTTAGCATATGCCCTCAAGGTCTATATCCATGTTGTTGCAAAGGGCAGGACTTCCTTCTTTTTATGGCTGAATAGTACTCCATCGTGCATGTATCCATCTTCTTTATCCATTCATCTGTCTCTGGACCCTTAGGTTGTTTCCACGTCTTGGCTCTTGTAAATAATGTTGCAATGAACATGAAGGTACTGATGTCTCTTCAGGATAGTGATTTTGTTTCCTTTGAATATATACCCAGGAGTGGAAGTGCTGGATGATATGGTAGTTCTATTTTTAATTTTTTGAGGAACCTCCATACTGTTTTCCACAGTGGCTGCACCAGTTTACAGTCCCATCAATGGTGCACAAGGATTCTCGTCAACACTTGTTAGTCCTTGTCTTTTTGATGATAGCCATTCTAACAGACATGAAGTGATACCTCATTGTGGTTTTAATTTCCAGGAAAATGTGTCTTAGTATCTTTCATTATTGAAAGCAAGATCACACAAGCCAGATTGTTTTGCAATATTCAAAATATTTTTCAATGATTGTATCTGGTTAAGTCTATGTTGCTTTGGAAAGCAGACAGAATGTCTTAATGTGGTCTGATTTTGTAAGTCCCAGGGGATTTCTTTATAAGAGAAGATCTTGGAGATAGATCGTCTTGTTTCTGAAGTCCGTAAAAACTGCCCTCACACCTATTTCTGGAAAGCCAGCTGGGGCTCTGATTCTTGGTGTGCCCCCCAGATTACTTGCTGATCACTGGCTCCCTTCACGAGTGATGATGTTTGGAAGGAGACAGGATAAAGTTACATGTTTTCTGAAGGGAGTACGCAGGAAAGAGGGCACATGCCACACCCCCACACCCCCCGCCACCCCAGGATCCTGTTCAGAGAAGGCAGGAGGTTTCTCTCCCCCGTGTGACAGCATTCCTCACCACTGTCTGGGACAAGCAGAGGGCATCCTTGTAAAAGACGATCCTGAACGCTTCGCTAGGTTTTTTTCCTTAGAAAACGTTATCCAGTTACTGTCCCACTCACTTCCTTGTCCCAGATCCTCTTGACTGCTCAGTGTCTCTAGGATAGACTTTAAATTCCTGGACATGGCATGTGCAGACCTTTCTCAACCTGGTTACAACCCGCCCCTCCAGCCCCACCTCTTACCTCCTCCTCCCTGTGCGTGGACTCCCTCAACACCCCATGCCGGCTTCCTTCACAGCACTGATCATGCTGTTATAATGGATTGTTTGCTTGTCAATCTCCCCCTGTTGGAAGCCAGGGCTCTGGGTCTCTAGAGCATAACACAGTGCCTGGCTCAAAACTGTTAGTAAATCTCAAAGTTCGTTCAGTAGCTAAATGGAAGGAGGGCCATCTCCAGGCATGCTCTGTTCTATGGGGCTCCTTGAACATACCATGTAGTCATCTCTTTGCTTAAATTGTTTCCACTTACAGAAATAGTTTCATCTTCTTTATCTACTCTGTCACCAATTCCTCTTTCTTCAAAGCCCGCCTCACTGATCACTCCATCTCAGTGGTTTTCTACAGACCTTTTCCCCACCTGCAGAGAATTAGCTCCAACCTCCCTTAGTTTTCATAGCACTTTTTTTCATGTATCTATGGGGGAACTTTTCCACGAGGATTTATTCACATATATGTTTCTCTCACTATTGAACTCCTCCAGAGCAGGGAGAAACTGGTCACAGAATATAACCTCCAAAAGGAATACAGTGCCTAGTATGTAATTTGTATGTTTTCCAAACTAAACTAAAGAGCTGAACCATCTTGCAGGAAGGAGAATGGATGCAAAAGAAACCCAAAACTGATGGAACTGTATGGCCTGTTAGTTTCACGGGTGTTTGGATTATTATTATTATGTTTCATAAATTGCATGTATGTTACATGCAAATGTTTTATATGTATCAAATATTACATAACAAAAGACATTATATCAGTTTCTTAACAGAAATCCTAGAAATGTGCCCATTTTACTGGGAGGTTAATGGTAAATCAGGAACCCCAAGTCAAAAGATCACGCTATGCATCAGGGTGAGATAAAATAAACCCATCACATTTGGAACATTAAAAAAAAATCTTCATTGTAAAATGATTATAATTCAATAAAAAATGTTAAAAAAAATTCTTGCCATATTTTGCCAGATGACAAAGTTCTGGAGGTTGATTGCATAGCAGTGTAAGTATCCTTAACACTACTGAACTGTACACTTAAAAATGGTTAAGGTTAGGTTGTGTGTTTTTCACCACAACTAGAAAGAAAATCAAACGAGATCCCGCTATAGAGGTGCAATTCTTCTGCAACCCAGCGGATGAAACCATGCTATTTAGGTGAAATCAGATTGTTATATTTGTGTTCACATTAATGGCAAATTTTTTATTCAGTTTGTTGGGAGAGGATTGTGTGCATGCACTGAGAATTTCTCCCAGTAGAAACAAAATTCTGTTCCCTTTTGTTTTAAATGGCCTTGTAGGTGTCTTATGAATAGTTTTTAAAGAATTATTTAAAGGATTGTGTTTAATCCACTTTATTGAATTTCTGTTGAATTTCCAGGGTAGTTCGACAAATAAGCCCCTTGTACATCTCCAGTTACAAATTGCAACGGACAAAAATTAATCAGAAAATTGATATACTTGAAATTGAAATAAAAATAAAGTCTTATATGGTGCCCTCCATGCCTTTAAGCACAGCATGTAATTTGGGAGGCCAGACAACCAAACCTAACAGAACCAAAGGGATTTACAGTTCATTTAGTAGAAATCTGAAAAACACACGCAGCTCCTTAGCCAAGCTTCTCGGGCCTAGACCCATCGTGCTTTCTGGATCCCTTTCCAGCCTCCACCCATTCCCGTGTGGACACGCCTCACCCTGCAGTTTACAAGATTACTTCCCACTAGCCCGCAGAGCTATGCCCTCACCTGAGCTCTGCACCGCATGCCCCAGACCCCAGTCTCTTCTCATCTCCGCCTTGTCCTCATAGCTTCCCTCATCCCTGCTGGGCTGCCCTGGCCACTTGCCTCAGAACCCGCCCACCACCATCCCCCTGCCTCTGGGTGGGCCGGAAAAGAAAACTGTCATTAAAGAAAACTGGGCTCCCCCATCAGTTAAAGGCAGATCTTTTAACCTTCATTTCCCCCTGTGAAAAATTAGAGAACTGGCACCGTATTGTCTCTAAGGTTGCTTCCTTATGTTCTTACCATCTCTAAGCGAATCTACCCCTCTCCTTAACATTTCCTGGCCTGTGGTCCTCAAACCTGGCTGATGCAAGCAATCGGAATAGCATTTCCAAACGATGTCCATCTAAACTTACTTTGACCCTGAAACCCTTCCTTGGCCTTTCCTACCCCCCCACCCATTAACATACTAACTTCTAGAAGGTCACCAGTCCTTTCCAAACACCTGCTGACACACTGACAGCTGGAAGGACACTAATATTCTGCCAAAGACTGGGAAACAAAATCCAAGAGAATGCTGAACTGGCTGAAATAGCACATTTCTGGGTCCCTAGATGTGGCCTCTTTCCTGCCCTCCTCAAAGGCTGTGTCAGCGCCAATGAGCTTGAACACGCTGTGAACATGATCTCACATCCCTGTTCCCCATGTGTCCTGCTCAGATCCCACAGACGTGGCCAGTGGCTGGAACCGCCTTGCCCATAACCCAGGCAGACCAGGTGCTTCTCCTCCAAGCCTCTGAATGCATGGATTTTTTTTTTTTAACTGTCTCACTTGAGTTTTGCACTGACCGACACATCATCTAATGCAGACTACACATAATCTTTTAAATTACCATATAAATCATTTAGGCCTTATCAGCTAATGTTAAAATTCCTGCCACTACTCCCACTTGAATTATGGGTGAATTTGGCTTTTTAAATAATCCCCTTAAGGGAGATAAGATGCGGGGCCAAAAAGTATTTGAAATTTGAGTTCCAAATGCAAAAAGCAAAATAAAAAAAAAAAAGAGCCTATTTCTTTGGAAATTTCTTGTACTACATTCTAGATCAACACCCTTGGCACTAACCTTTTCTCAACTTTTATAGTGTAAAATTCCTGGATTCAGGCAGTACCTGGCCATAGGAACCCCGTCTAATCAGCTGTAAGGTTTCTATCAAATTTATACTGTTTGTACAGTAAGCTTCGTTTATCTGTCATCAGCTCGCATCTCATACTTCCTGGACATTTTCTACATTGTGTTGCCTAGTTTTCCTTGGCTTCTAGACTTTAATTAGAATCTGGCTTTCCAGATCGTGACTGGCATTTCTTTCATACACAGCTCTCTTAGGATGGCTTCTTCTCATATAGAACCTATGAGGCCAGGAAGGTGGCAGAGGAGTTAAGAGATCAGCCAAGAAGTCCCAGGATATATGATGTTTTAAATCAAAGGCTCCAAATAACTTTAAGCTTCTAAATACGACATTGATTTGAGCTAATCTCTCTGTGCATGCAAGAGGTAATCATTTGCAAAAAAATCAATTATCTTGACTGGTGATACATTAGACTTCATAGCAAAACAAAACAAACAAACAAACAAAACTCCTGGAAAAAAATATTAATAAAAGATGTTTTATACTCAATCATAAAAAAAAAGAATGAAATAATGCCATTTGCAGCAACATGGATGCACCTAGAGATTATCATACTAAATGAAGTAAGTCAGACAGAGAAAGGATGGGGAGGGATACATTAGGAGTTTAGGATTTGCAGATACTAGCTACTATATACAAAACAGATAAACAGCAGGGTCCTACTGTATAGCACAGGGAGCTATATTCAATATCCTGGAATAAGCTATAAAGGAAAAGAATATGAAAAAGAATATATATTGTAACTGAATCAATATGCTGTGCTCCAGAAACTAACACAACATTGTAAATCAACTATTCTTCAATTTTTTAAAGTTGCTTTAAACACATAGTGAGACTTAGAAGAAGACAGACATTTTCAGGACCAAAATGAAAAAGGGTCTGGAAGTCAACTTGTTAGCTGACCCTAAAGCAGTCCTAGGGGAGATTTTCTGATCTTAATAGCCTAGACATTTGGTTTAATAACGTTACATAGGTCCATAAAAGTTTGGGAGTTGAAACTGAGTCTGCTACCTAAAGCTGGACCTTGAGTAAAAGGATGGACTATGAGTTTAATGTGTGTGTGTGTCCCTAAGAATTAATAACCATAACCTCTCAGTTTTAGAATTCAAAGATATACTACCTGGGGTTCTATACATTACAAACTGAGAAAAAGGGGTCACAATTTGAAAGTGCTTAGAAATCTGTAGAAGGAAACTTGAATCCTCTCTGGCAGGTTGATCCCTCAGCTCAGTCCTCATAAGATTCCCATACGTAAATGTGAGCTATGCATGAGTTCACAATCCAAAATTATCAAAATCCAAGGAACATTATTATTTAGACTCCTTGGGGATTTACTACATATGGAAAGCACAAAAGACGAGGTCAGATGAGGAAGCCAGGCCCTGTCAGTGGTCTTTCCTTTGCTCTCTCCAAAGTTAACCATAGTTAAGAAGCAGATACATCACTTGCAAATATTATCTCCCATTCCATAGTTTGTCATTTTGTTTTGCTTATGTTTGCCATCACTGTGCAAAAGCTTATAAGTTTACTTAGGTCCCATTTGTTTATTTTTGCTCTGATTTCTATTGCGTGGATAGACTGTCCTAGGAAAACATTGCTAAGATTTATGTCAGAGAATGTTTAAATAGTAGATACATCAAAAATTCTCTATATACCATCATTTCTCCTATAACATGAAAGGTATTCCTAAAAACATCACTGCATGTGGTATTTTAGTTCTATGAAAATAACAGAGCCCTGGGGAAATAGGTTCAGAACAGAACATTCAAAACTGTGCTATCTTATAAAATAATATGCTTTTAAAAATTACTAATAAACTAAAAAAATTCCTCCATTTCAAGCATCTAAAATTCTTAACTAAAATAATGCTCCAGCATATATAACACTATACACTGATTTTTTAAAAATAATACATGAGGTTTCATGGTGGGTGGGAGTGTGATGTCGCACTGTGCCTTTGAGTTACGGGACGGAAGGAAGGACATTCTTAGGACGAAGTATCACGACAACAGAGGTGGATGGCCATGACTCATTGTCTTGTTATTCCTTCTGCACCAGCTTAAAATAGAAATCCAGCTTTTGTTGTTTTTGCCAGGGCCCTCTTTTCATAACAGAAAAAAAAAACCCAGCTATTTGTGTGGTTCCAAATAAGATCAAATGCCACGAAAGTGGTGTTCTACTGTTTTCAGCATTACAGCCTTTTCCCCAATCGTGGCACAGGCTTTTAACCCCTTTGAAAGTGATTGATGGGTCTCATGCGTTCCATACTCCTTTCTTTCGGTTCTTCAATGTGGTCTTGGATGCATCCCAACGTGGGTTCCTCTACTCGCTTTGCTCTCACGGCATTCCCTGTCTCTCGTCTCCACAAGCTTCTCCTCCACAAACTTAAGGCTTTCCTTCTTCCCTGAATCTTGGATTCTCAGAACCAGGAGATACACTCATGTTGAGGATGCTACATTTAATGCTTTCATAAGGAAAAATAGACAAGCTCAAGAGTGTGATATATATTTGAATTGCACGAGGGTAAACAGAAGTGAGAAAGCATATGAGGTGTGTGTGAGTTTTGTGTGTTTCTCCCAGGTGACTCCTTTCAGCGGGACAGCATCTTCACATTCTATCTGATAGCACCCAGTATAATCATCTCACACTTGAAAATAGTGAATGTTATGCTAATGTGAATTTTACCACAACCAAAAATACTGAAATACATACAGGCATACTTCTGACATAGTGTAGGTCTGTTCCAGACCATCACAATAAGGCAGGCATAGCAATAAACCAAGTCACGTGAATTTTTTGGTTTCCCAATGTATATGAAAGTTATGTTCACACTATGTACCTAGTGAGTGTGCAATAGCATTATGCCTTAAAAAACAATGTACATATCTTAATTTTTAAAATACTTTATTGCTAAAATATGCTAATCATCTGAGCCTTCAGTGAGTCATAATCATTTTGCAACAGTAACATCAAAGCTCACTGATCACCATAACAAACATAAGAAGAAAAAGTTTGAAATATTGAGAGAATTACCAAAATGTGACACAGAGACATGACGTGAGTAAATACTGTTGGAAAAAATGGTGCCAAAAGACTTGCTCAACTTGAGGCTGCCACAAACCATCAATTTGTAAAATAAAATGCATTATTTGCAAAGCACAATAAAGCAAGGTCTGCCTGGATATGACCTTCTCCTTTATATCGTGAAAAATCCTATTTTGAGCTCATATGATTTCACAGTTTAGTGATTTTTTTTTGTCCAGTTTCCTTACCACCGATGAATAAATTCACATTACATACCTGTATTGCAACAAAAGAGACTGTCCATGTCACTTTCAAATTTTCAGGAAGCCTTCTTAGAAATTTAATGTGAGACACAAATGTGAAAAGTGAATTCTTAAACC
This sequence comes from Vicugna pacos, assembly GCF_048564905.1. Taxonomy (NCBI): domain Eukaryota; kingdom Metazoa; phylum Chordata; class Mammalia; order Artiodactyla; family Camelidae; genus Vicugna; species Vicugna pacos. The sequence continues at coordinate 10,279,190 of NC_133001.1, read as the reverse complement.
ACGGAGCAAGTGAGTTTACTTGGAGGCTGGGGTTAGGGGATAGAATCGGGTAGAGATGGTGTCAGTAAAGTATCATAATTAACCATGAGTCAAAGCCATAACTCTAATGAGAACCTCGTGATGCATCCGTGTGTCACAATCCACTCTTGGCAGTTGGGACTGTTACCGTATTAAGTGCTAAAGAAACATTTATGTGGATGGTTGAGAGGCCAGATTTGCATCTTGTATCACCGAGGTGCTCATTTGAGAGGCAAAGAAGTTTAGAACAATCAGAAATGCTTTCTTTATCTTTCTCTTTCTAATGTACTCATTCATTCCAGAAATAGTGACTGAGTAACAAACACTGACTATGGGTCAAGAGATAAAATCTGACCAAGTACACCCATGTCTTCTAGAGGCTTAGAGTCCAGTGCAGAAGAAAGAGATGCAGATGCAGTACAGTGAGTTCAATGATGCAGTGATCTGTATCCCTAACTCCCAGGCAGCCATCTGGCTGGAACTGCTTCAGGGCTGGGTCCAGGAATTCAGGCCATGCCAGCTCTGCACACAGAGGAGCACAAATGCTCACCTGGGGAAGCAAGAGCGTTCTCTCCAAAGACAGTCTTTATCTTCCCCCAGATGGGGACACATGAGCCATGGAGACCTCGTATTTCCTTACATAAGAGCAGGGATACCTTTTAGCCTGAAAGATTTTCAAAGCTGATATTTCTAATCAGCCATGAGCAACTCTCAACACACTCAAAGGAATGTCTGACTTGAAGCAAAACATACCCCTACAGATCTAATTGTTGGAAATAAGCTAATTCATCGTTCACAAAGTGTGCTTCATGGACCAGCAGCAGCATAAGCACCATTTGGGAACTTGTTAGAAATGTGAAGACCCCACTCCAGACCTACTAATAATAAACTCAGGGATGCAGCCCAGAAGTCTCTGTTTTAAGAAGCCCTCCAGGGAACTCTGGTACTCAAGAAAGTTTAAAACTACTGAACTAATTCAAACCAGAGGGCAAGTGCTTAATTTTTTTAATAGAGTAGTTATCTTAAGCCATTCTCTTGGACTTTGTCTGGACAACAGAATTGGTTACGTGTCATGGAAGCGTCTCCTTGGCACTAAGAAAACCATGCTGCTGGTGTAAAGGACGTTTCAAGGGATGCTCCTTACGCAGCTCATACAAAAAGGGCACTGAGACACTGAAGACAATTTAAGAAGAAAGGGGGTGCCAAAAGAAGTCCCCTGTTTTATCTGATTTCTCATGCCATAAGATGAGCAAGTAACATGAGCTCATGTTAGTTGAGCAAGGTGAAGAGACAAGAACCGTAAGGAGGAGACATGGGAAGCTGTGATGGAGACACAGCAGGGGACCGTGGGGGAACAGCCAGGTCTAGCATCCTCCCACTCCTCCTGCAGCACACTGACCAGACTCACAACATTAAACAGAACGTCCAGTGAGCCAGTGTGGCTTTCACCTGGGAGAAGGAAGAGGTGCTGGTGTCAAAGATCAGGTAGATTGCCTTCTGCCTTCCATCACCCAGGACCACAGCAATAGAGTAAGCAAGGGCAACAGAGTGCAAGGGTCAAACATAAATTAGGAACAAATCTTGAATACTTCTGGAGGAAAAAGAAAACAAGCCAAATAAACTCACCAGGTGCTTTATTTCACCGTAACATTTTATAAAACAAATTTTAAGAGAGAGCTTTACAGAGACCCAAACAGTTGACCTTGACTCATATAACAGAGTAAAGTTTCCAGGTGTCAAACAGGACCTGGGCATATATAATCATAATACTTCTACTATGCTAACTCCATCTCTGTGTCTTCCGTCATTTCATTTCCAACAGTCAAATGAAGAGATGTGCATACAAACTTGAATTTGTTTTGACTCAATGAGAAGTTGCCAGTAAGATTTCAATTTAATAAGATTCCACCTGGTCTTTTCTGGCTTTCTTTCCTCTACCCATACAACAGTCTTGTTCAAATCTGGCCCTGTCTCACATCTACCTCAACAGACATGGACCAAATCACAGTTAAAGTCACTGATAAAGAAGGGAGAGGAGGCACAGTTCCCAATTCACACCAGAAAGTTTCAAGAAATACTCAGGGAGCAAAGAAATGCTAATAGAATTCAGAATTTCCATAGTCCATCTCATGTTTCTGATCCCCGTTTTACCTCGCCCGTCCAAACATGAATGCAGAAGGGACTCCCAGGGCAGCTATCCCAAGGAGGCAAATGGTCACACTCTACTCATCCAACATATGCAACTTGAAGATGGTAGTCAGTGGAGAAGTGGTGTTGGCCTCTGGAGAAGAAATATGAAAAATGTCCCCAGATTATCCCCAGTACTCCATTTACTTCTGCCATGTTATGCTTATAAATATGTTTGTTGAGGGGTTTTCCTTTTAAACATTTTATTAAGGATCTCTCCAAACTTACCCATATGCTGTTTGTCCCTCCTAATGAGGAAGAAATGGACAAGCCCACCCACAACCAAGGGGAAGCTCCCGGAACCTTCTAAGAAGGGGGCCAGAGCTAGCCTTAGCGTGGTCGGGCTCTGCTGATTCTAGCTTGCATTCTTGTTGGAAATAAAGGCCTTCCAGTCATACTAGCTGGAAGCAAAGAATTGTGCAAGCAACATTTAATTACAATGAAAAGGGCCACAGAAAACATTGAGTTATGTGAGACCCCATGAAGAAGACTTTGACTGTTCTGTGAGGTCCTGGGCAACTTCCCCGGGGAAGTGTATTTCCTGGTGATCGATCTGATGCATAGGTATTAACCAGGGTAGGCATGAGTGTGCAGACGAAGCAGGGAGGGCTAGCAAGCATTTAGGCAAAAGTGAGAAGCAGCAGGGTGCATGGAAGGGATAGGGAGGTGACAGGAGGCTGCAGTGCAGAAAGTGAAGGGGTGGGTGGAGGGGGTGAGGTGGAGAGGGCCGACATGTCCCTGTGCTCAGAGCACGCCGATGGGTGGCTCAGGTGCTGGTCTTGGCACAAGAGGTTGGCTTACTTGCAGACGGCCCTTTATCGAGTTTCAAGTTTGAAATAATCATCTCATGACTTCAATTTCGCCTGCCTGGATTGCAGTTTGAGGTGCTGTCCTGTCATCCCCTGGGAGAGCTGCTCCCTGCCGGCAGGGGAACACAAAGGGAGGGGAGAGGGGGATGCTTAAAGCAGTAGAAAGACTCCTTCCTCATTCCTGCTGAATATAGCCAGACACCCAACCAGTGAGGCCAGATTGGAGGTGCCTAAATCCTGCTCACCTGAACACGGTGACATTTTTCCAGAAGCCCAGGTGCCCAGTTTACAAGCTTGTCAGTGTGGAATCTGGAGTACAAATTAGTCCACCTTTGATCACTATTTAATAAATCATGTGCTTTGGCATTGTCTTTGGGGTTCCCCTTGGGACATTGCTGGATGTAGAATTCCATAAATATCCAGTAATTTACATTGAACGGCAACCCACATTTGGGTTGGTCTGGGGCTCGCCACTTGGCTGATGTCAGCCTTTCATGGTGCTTTACAATCATTATTACCTGACAGCCACTCATCAATGTAAATAAACATAGTTTATAATCTGTCAACAAATCTAAGCGCTTTGTGGCAACCAAAGACCCAAGAGAATCTACTCAGTAACAAATTTCTAGACTCATACACAGAATTAAGAAAAAAATTTAAGAGACCTGTCATAATATCACACACAAGAAGTCACTTGTTGAGCTTAATGACCGATATGAAGATGTTAAGTATTAGGAATTATAGAGACATAAAAGTGTTTATCTTAAGGACTAAGTGAAACAGCTAAGGTGCAGGTCAAAAGGAAATTACCCCAAAGGCAAGGCTCCTCATTTCTTGTAAGTATATAAAAAAAATAAATCTTTTAGATGTGGAGGGCAATGAAAACAATAAACGTCAGCCCCATTGCTAGAATGTGATCCTCAGTGACGGTGAAACTTAACCTCTGCTACCCCCTTGGAAGCCCCTGGCCACTGTCTGAACACCAGCCTCCAGGGTCACTCATTGTATGAAGCTCTGGCTTCGACGCTGCTCCATCTGGAAACCACCAGACATAGTCACTTAGTGTATGTGGGGAGGTAGGGTGGGGGGCTAAGTGAAACCTTTATTAAAGACAAAAGAAAAGCAAGAAACAGGAACTACGAGAAAGGGCAAGGGGAGTAAGAACGGTACGCACCATCGACCGAGTTCCCACTCAGTTCTGGATGTTTTACGACATTATGGCTTATCATGATCCAATTCCTGCAAGGCTCGTGCTATTGCTCCCATTTAACAGATGAGGACAGTGGGGCTCAGGGAGGTTCAGGGACTTATCCAATTCTCACAGTCAAAGGAACTTACTTACAAAGCAGAAACGGACTCATAGACATAGAAAACCATCTTATGGTTACCAAGGGGGAAAAGGGTGGAGGGGTGGCGGGATAAAGTGGGAGTTTGGGATTTGCAGATACACACTACTATATACATAAAATACATAAACAGCAAGGTCCTACTATATAGCACAGGGAACTCTATTCAATACCTAGTAATAGCCTGTCATGAAAAAGAATACAAAGAGGAATGTATATACATTTATCTGAAACACTGTACTGTACACTAGAAATTAACACAACGGTGTAAACTAACTATTCTTCAAGTAAGAAAAAATCCTCACAGGCAGAAACAGGCAGATCTAGGGTTCACATTTGACAACTACGCTGTGCCTCCGTGCAGCGAGGGAGGATGCTGGCAGCAGTCTGAAGACAAAAGCCCAGACACTCTACACCGAACCTCTGTCTCCCCGGGGTACTTAGCACGCACCCTGCCCACAGCCCTTGTCAGCATCCGTCTGTGTTTCCACGTGTCCTGCTCTCCTCTCACTCCCCTCCCTGACCCAGCCCTGAGAGAAGAGCTGCAGTCCGCATTGCTATCCCCAGCCCGTCACCCCTCCCTGCAGTTCCTAGACATTTCCTGTTTTAAAATCATCACTGCCTCTGGGACGATGGGAAGTAGGCACTGGGTATTCATGGCCTTCCCCAGAGGTTTTTTTTTTTTTTAAAGAATTTGAAGCCAGTGTTGAGTGGGTGAGCAAAATCATGGCTTCAAGCTTTCCAAAGACCATCAGGAGGCTTCCCACGACGGCCAGGAAGTGGAGGCAGATGAAATGATCGTTTGAGGAGGCTTTGGCCTCTGCCTCTTACTTGCTATCCGTCTAGAGGACCAGAGACTCAGTCCCCTGGCTGGTATTGGCAGGGCCGCAGGTCAGGAACCTGTCTCAACATACAGCGATGACACTACAGATAGCGGGAGTGTGGGTGACAGCAGTGGGGACCAGAGCCCAAATGAGATCCCAGAACCACCATCCAATCCGAGGGGACATGTGCTTAGTAGGGGGAAGAGGTGAGGAGGCGCTGCCTGCCCTGCAGCCCTCCAGCCAGATTAAGGAATTGGTCCCTGGGCAGTGCCTGAGTGCCGATTCACAAAGTGGTCCAGGTCAGCCCCGATGCTAAGACATCACTTTTGTGATGGCGTTTGTGTTTACCAGAATTCTCCAAGGAAAAGGACTGCATGGAGAGGACCCCACATTCTGATAAAAAGCTTGAGGTGTGAGAGGAGGGAGCCTTTCAGGGACATGATGGAGTCAGAGTGGATCATGGCCGAACTGCCTTGTAAATGACTCCAAGTGAATTAACCGCAATGGCTTTCCTCTTATGAACGGGGGTGTGCAAGTTGGAGGCAAAAGTGAGGACGGGCTGCTGACTGCCACCCTTCTGTCCTCCTTCCCTGTCCTCCCCCCCCCCCCCGCCCCGTGTCACTCATCCTCTCATTGGTTAGAAGGGGCTCCCAGCTGCTTGCCTGCGGAGAGTGTCCACGCATCTCTCTTTAACCCTAATGATGGGGCATTTGCAGAGCTCTGTCTTATACTATTGTTATGTAAATCTCTGTTCCTCTAAAATTTCAGGGCCCTGAAAGGAACCCCTGGTTACACCTTCTTTGCCCTCTCTTGGCACTCAGTCTGCCCTACTGTCACACTCTACCAACAATGGGTATCATTTGAGGCCAGTGACATTTAATGGGATTGCCAACAGTTTGAGTGCAGTCCATGCCTGACTTCTCCCTGCAGCACCCTGTTAACTTCTGGTGTGCACAATTCTTTGTTAAATGTGCAGATGTTTGGGTGGATGGGTGAATGATCTGATGCAGGAATGACTGGATGAATAAATGAGTGAATACATTTGCAAGATAGCTTCCTGGGGGAAGAGATGAAACTGTCATCTGTGGAACATTTTTCCTGTATACAAAATGACAACAGACACAGCTGAGTGTGAAACCCTCGGCCTGGATCACGCTCTAACTAACTGAGCTCTTCTGCCCAGACACCTGCCTCGCCTGGGCCCGTTACCATGGTAACTATGGCCGCACTTCCCAGGCATCTCTTGAGAATAGGCCTCTTAGAAAGCAGATGGCTGGAGATTTCCACTAACTTGTTCTTGTTTTTTTTTTTTTTTTCTTTGCAGATTATCAAGGAGGTCCCTCCGCCCCCTGCTGAGGAAAGCGAGGTGAGTGACCAAGGCAGGGTCTGGCCAGGTGACAGGGTGGCGAGTGGGACAGGGAGCTGACTGGGCTGACCCCAGACTCCCACACTCTATGAAGCAGTAAAGCCTGCCTTTGGCTCTTTCTTAACCAAGGATGAACAGGTAGCCATAGATAGAATGGCTTTTAGAAGGTTTTCTCCTTACAAGGATAAAATTTGAGATGCAAAAACTAAGTGGTTTTATCAAGACAGTTATTTGGATTCCTAAGGTACTTATTTTTCCTCTGCAACAGACACTTCATGGATCTCTCCTCTCCCTGCAGAGATGTCTGCTTTATGTGTGTAGATCAGGGTAAATTGGCCACATTCTCCAAACAATTAGTGGTTTTAGGAACAGACGGATGCTGCTGGAGTATTACATTTTCCTTTCGTTTAAAACAATGTTGCCTAAAGATTTGCCAGGCAGTAATGAAAATCCACCAGAGGGGGATATGTTAATATCTTGGCTTTGCACAGGGTATTAGATCCTCATTGTTTGAAGGAAAAAAAATACTAGACTCCACCATAAATTGTCCTGGTGCACATGTGGCCTGGGGTGGAAGTCAGTGGAGGCACTAAAGGCCAGCGATGAGAAGGAGGCTCCCTGGTCAGGAGTGCCTGCCCAGTGCTTTTCCTGATCCTCAGATTACTCCTGGGATAGCTGACCTCCCTCAACGCGACACTCACCAATTTAAAAGCCAGAGTACAGGTCTAAAAACTTAGTGAGATCAGGAGATATATTGATGAGGTTTCAAGTTCACTGTCCTTAATCCTAAGGTCTGTTGCATTCAAAGTGAGCACCAGCCCCTCACCATTCCTCTCCTTAATGCCTTTGTCAAGTTTCCTACATACAAAAAAAAAATAAAATAAAATAATGATTAAATTTAAAACTCCATATGGCTCTTATATCCTGAACTATAAGCATGTAAGCTAAGGGATTTAATAGCTGCAATCAATTAAAGCACATCTTGTTGGAATGCTAGCTTTCTGCCCAGAAATCAGGGGAGGAAATTGCATCGCTGTGCACAGAGGAGGGAGGGGAAAAAAAAACCCTCTTGACATCCACAAAAGCCTTTGCTTAATCCTGCAAGAGAAAGCAACGCTCCACGGGTTCCAGTTTGGCTCTGGTTCTGTTATGTGCAGCTGTCTCTTATCCTCCCAAAGAAAAATAGAGCAAGAAGCTCTCGATGAGGCTGCTCTGTTTGCCCTGAGGTGAAGAATGTTCCCTTCACTCATCAAGTTCAATTAGTGGAGTTATTGGCCTTGCTTCTGGTGCCGGTTCGGCATTTGCCTTTGGAAGATGACGTGGCAGCCACCACGGCCCCAAATACGCCAGGGGACTTAGGTCCAAGACTGTGGAGTGTGGTTTAGCCCAGACCCCAGCATCTCGCAAAGGACTCCACACACACAGCACGCTCAGGAAGCACCAAGAAAGAGCAGCTAAAACCAAGAGAAAAGAAGTCGCTGAGTTTTTCCAGTTTCATTTAATATTTTTATGGAAGTTGTACTGGCACCTGAAGAAGGCAGACCTGGTTTCTGAGACAGAATGGCAATCTGGGGACGGGAGATCTAAGGGGCGGTCTTAGACCTAAAGGAGCTGCAGCCTGTGCCAAGGACCTGGGCGTGCATGTTGACCCTGAGCGCTCCTTGGCCCTGTAAATCAAGCAGCTTAATTTCCTTCCTAATGTGTTTTGGCAATAAATTTTTTAAATTTTAAAAAGGAATCCCACAGAAACAGATAGCATAACTCAGCCCATACACAATGCCCTGAAAATCAAAGCCTGAACCTAGGTAACCTTTTCCACTCCAGCTCCCTGTGTTCAAATCCCGCCAGCCCCTGAACCACAGCTCCTCTGTAACTCCTTCCATCAGAGTAATCTCTCCCTTCTCTGCACTCCCAGGGTATTTATTCACTTTTCCTTCTGCATCAGTGTTGAAGACCATTAGCTATTCTCGAAGGTCAAGATCTACATCTAGTTAATCTTTGACTTACCCCAGAGAGCTTAACACGGTCTCTGTTAATTCAGTTAATAACAATATGCGGTCAAACACGCTGCCACGTAGATGAACAAGTATCAGTTACCCCAATTTTCATCATTTCTCTCAGCATCACATCCAAGGGAGGTAAATCTGCTATTTAAATAACTAAATTCCAGAATGAACACAATTTTCTAATGAGCTCTCAGTGATCCTCTTTTATAGGGAATATCAAAATGCATAATATAAAATAGCATGACTTTCTGAGAGTCCATGTAACCAACAGTGATATCTCTGTATAAAGAAAAGACAAAAAGACAAACATCATATGATATCACTTATATGTGGAATCCAAAACAGTGACATAAATGAACTTATGTATAAAACAGAAACAGACTCACAGACATAGAAAACAAACTTACCAAAGGGAAGAGGAGAGGAGGGCAAAATTAGGAGTTTGGGATTCTCAGATACACACTACTATATACAAAATAGATAAACAACAAGGATCTACTGTCTAGCACAGGGAACTATAGTCAATATCTTGTAATAACCTATAATGGAAAAGAATATATATATATACACATATATATATGTATGTATAACTGAATCACTGTGCTGTACACCTGAAACTAACACAACATTGTAAATCAACTTTTTAAAAAGAGAGAGAGAGAGAGAAGAAGGAAATTTCAAGCTCCCAACAGAAGCAAGGAAGCTCAGTTTTAACAAGTCAGATGGGCATTTCCGGGGTTAAGGGTCTTCTCTAATTGGCAACAGAGTGAGGATGGAATTCCCTAAGACCCCCAGGCCTGGTACCTCTCATAGCTGTGTCTACACAGCCAGCCAGACCAGCCTCCCACTCCACAGGGGAGAAGGGCCAAGGTACTGCCAGGCATCTTTTTCCCGATGGACATCTGACACACGCAGACACACTCACACATACTACACACTTTTGCACACACACGTATGCTCCAAACGCAAGTCCTAGAACAAGTCCAGAATTCAGTCTCCTATATTCAGTAGTTTAAAAAAGAACATTGCTTAAACACACACACACACACACAATCCTTTATTGAAGAACACAAGGCAATCATTGACTTGTCTTTAATCACTGTGTGTTTGTGAACAAATATAATGGTGCCCTGACATGTCAGTTAAGTCAGTCGGAATTTTTTGTATTTTGTGGCTGGGTTTTTCTGACTTGCCAATTCACTCCTAGGAATTCCTCTCCAAGACTGACACTGAAGGTGACCTCTCTGGCTTGTCCTCAAAGACTTCAGATGAGATGGTACAGCCAGTTCTACTTGAGGTCTGCCTTCCAGAGCCTCTCGGGCCTGGAAGTTTCTGTGGCCTTAGTCCTTCAGTTCATGTCACCACCCTCACAAAACTTACTCCCCTGTAAATTTAAACGACCTCGTTGACAGCTGCATTCTCTTTATCTTTCTCAAAATATAACGCTGTGCAGTGGAGGCTTAAGGCCAGTTGCTTGCGTGAGTGAAGGAAGGAACGGACAAATACGGGGCCCTTGTTTGGGACTATGGAGGGTTTCTCATAGGGTTTATGATGTGTTACAATTCAATGAAATTCTCAATGCATTCAAAGGCTGATTTAAAACTATTTCCTTGGGCTCGATTCTTTTTCAGTTACATTCTCCTTTCCCTTGAGAGGTACCACTGGTACCCGCAGTGAACTGGGGGTTAAGAGCCTATTTAGGTCAAGCTGGCCAAATGGGTATCAGAAAAGCAGGAATGTTCAAGAACTTGTAGACTGAATCTCAGAAGGTCACCATTTGCACAACTCCCAGGGGCACTATTCACATCACGGGTCTGTACCTCTACTGTCTGAGTAATGTGCTGCCACTTCTGTGACCCAGACATCGGCCAAGTGGATAGCTGGGGCCACCACATCCTTTAAGATTTAAACATAACTTCCCCTGATGGGAAACCAGCCTCCCTCCGTAATCTCTGCGGTTTCTCCAGGCATCACTGACTCCTACTTCTGGCTTCTTCTGCATTATCTACTCTGCTTTGTAGATACCATTGAACAAACCAGATTCCTCCACTCCCCCAAAGGCAGCAGTGGCACAAAGCCATCTGTGCAGGGAGCTTTACTGAAGGCTTCAAAGTACCAGTGGGTCACAACACAGGGCAGCCAGTTAATTTCTTCCTACAGAATATTAAACAGCGCCCTCTTTACCATCCTTGTCATTCCACCTTCTGGAAGGTTCTCCTGGCCGTCTCCACAGATGGGCCCTGGCAGTTTCCTGGAGCTCTTCTGCTCAGCTTCTACCGACTGGCCATGAGCCCCTGAGTCCCACGCAAAGCAGCTCAGCTTGTCCAGTCTGTCCTGCATTTATCACAGAGGATTTCTGTCCGGGTGGTTTTCGGCTCCCTGGTACATCCTTCGAGGGGCGTCTGAGGGGGACTTCCCCCAAAGCCCGTCTGCTTGGTTAGAGGTCGAGATTCACATGCTGCCAATACTGTGAGTGGAGTTGCTGGGGACTGTGATTTTTACCCCATCAGTTTTTGACCAAATGAAACACACACACACACATCAAAGATTCCCTTCTCTTCTGAAGATTGCAAAACCCTCTAGAATGTGTAAACAGAGCCATGGTAACTGCAGGGAAATTCTGACTCTCCCTTTGGTCAAACCCTGGGCTGCCGTTGTTTGAGTTTGGCAGGCGAGCTCGGGTCAGGGGATTAAAGGCAGGCTTGGTGGCTCAGGAGCGCGTGGAGCGGGTTCCGGCCTCGGCATCTCCCGTGTGGGATGCGGGCCCCGCACATGCGCAGGAGGCTGGCCGGGCTTGGGACCCGGGGTACCGCGGAGACACAGGGCGGGGAGCGGGGACAGGGTCGGGGAAGAGATGGGAGGCAGGGCACCTCCGCGCGCGAGTCTGGAGAGAACCCCGGACAAGAAGTCAGCAAGCCAGATCAGAACCTCGCTGCGCTCATCTCCTCGTTTCTCCGGGTCCCAGGGTCCTCTTCTGTGCAAGGAAAAGGCTCAGGGTCGCTAACGTTTGTTGCTCCTGTCATTTAAAAAACGAGAAGACTTACGAGACAATTGCAGCCCCCTGTTGAATAGAGCAGCTTTGTTCTTGGAGTTCCTTACACTCTCGGTGCTGCTGTGTTGGAGTTCAGGGTGACTCACTTTCCGTTAAGTCCTTTGAAATCTGCACTAGACGGGCAGCTCAGGCTTTTTTCATATATGACACACTGTGGTGGTAAAGTTTAACCATAGATGGAAGATAGCTAAGCTTCCTTGTTGGCATCCTAAGTTTCTGAATTTATATCAGAAGGTGAAATACTGTGAACTGTAGTATTTTCTTGCTTTTTTTTTTTGCTTGTTTTTTATTATTTTGACATGTTTTGTAGTCATAAGTCTTCAAAATTAGCAGCTACAAGGGATGAGAAATAGAAAAGTAGCATTTATTTGAAAGCATCAAATGATTGGAAGAGCAAAGCATGAAAGGACAAAACCCAGAACTTTGTCGACACTGAGAAACAAACAAGAGTGCAGTGGCCTGGGCTCGAATCCAGCTACACACAAGCTGGGTGACTAAGTCACTTAACCTCTCTAGTCCTCCTCTCTGAAATGGGCAGAACAGCACCACCTACCTCACTGGCTGTTTGTGAGATGGCTGGGTTGATGCATGTCAAGAGCTCAGCAGAGTGACCAGCACATACATGGTAAAGGCTACATAAGTCCAGCTGTGGTTCTCACCAATTCAACATTTACAATTATTGAGCACCTACTGTGCACTGGGCTCTGTGCAAGACTCAGAATACAAAGGACAACAGAATCCACTGCTTCGGGGCTCACAGCCACACATTCAAGAAGAGAGAGACACACGCACAAAGAGAGACTGACCCATTCTGGCCAGCTGCCAGGGTGTTACAAGTCCTCTGGTCAGCTGTGAACACTGTCCTTTAAGATACATTAATTTTTTTTAATGTTCATATAGAAGCCTGCTTATTGCAAGCACACCAGCTCATCCTGGGCGTCTTAATGTGTTATGTGTTACTATTTTGTTTCGTCACCTCTGGCTCTGATCTCTCCTTTGCCGGCCCTTGCTTCGTACCCTGCTCCAGGCACGGGATATCCCTTTCTGTCCAGTTTGCCCCACATGGGACTCCACGCTGCCGCCCCAAATGCCTCCAATACAAGGCTGTAGGATGCAGCCTTCTGTTTTGCAGACCCCTTTTTCAGCTTCCTTCCTCTCCCCAGGAGGGGAATTATGCCACCCCTCTGTACCCTGTCCATGACTGTAGATAGCTGGGTTTTTTCTACCCCCAGTAAGAATAATTATAATGCCAAGAAGAGGAGCAGAATTGCTAATTATCCTTCCCTTTTCCATCCTCTTGTTTCCTCCCTCCATCTTAAAAAATAGAATAAGTGCTAACTTCCTATCACTGAGCTAAGTTGCAGACACTGAGTTAAATGCTTTATTTGAATCATCTTACTCATTAGTAAATTCAGCGGAGAATTCTTGGGCATCTACCATGTATTAGGTGCTAGTCCAAAAGCTGAGAATACAAGTGACAAGTAAACAGAAGCTTCCTTGGGACTTTCACCCCAGTGTGGAGAGAGAGGCAATAAATAAATATCCAGCCATGTTAAAAGAGCTGTAACTAAAACTACAACAGATTGATGGGATGAAGAGACTGGGGCTGTTTGAGAAGGATGTCTAGGGAAGGCCTCTCTGAGGAGCGATAAGAAGGATCCAGCCATGAGAAGACCGGGGGAAAAGTCATTTCTGAACAAGGGGATGGCTTGTGCACAGGTCCCGAGACAGACTATTTGAGGGGGAGCAGGTCTGAGGTGGGGAAATCGGGACCTCCTTTGGACAAGGCATCGTGGAGATGTTGATTGGTTCCCCAGGAGGAGATGTTGGTGTCTAGTGAGCAGAGTGCAAAGGGGTCAGGGATGAAGATACAAATTCGCAAATCATCAGCACGTAGATGGGATTAGACGAGATCCCTTGTAAAGGAGCAGAGCTGCAGGAGAAAACGGGTCCCAGGATCGCGCCACAACTAACCAGGTAGTGCTGCTCTTACTCCCTCTTCTCAGGGAAGGAAAATCAGCTTAGATGGGTTCAGGAAGCAGTAGCGCGGGGAGTTAACGCAGGCGGTCTGCTCCCGTCCACTTTGCCGTGGTGGACACGTCCAACCAGCAGTGCTGTTTTGCTTCCTTCATGTGTCACAATCTCTCTGCAGGAAGAAGACGATGACGGTCTGCCTAAGAAAAAGTGGCCGACAGTGGATGCCTCTTATTACGGCGGGCGAGGTGTCGGAGGCATTAAAAGAATGGAGGTAAGAGGACAGCTTTGTGCACTCATCGCTGCGTGCTGACTACTCAGCCACCGAAAAGCAAGGCGGAATGGTGAACATTCACACGTGAGGTCTAACGGGGATGTGAACTGTGAAGCATCAGATGGGGAGATGGCAGGTCCGGCCATTTACCTGTGCACCCCCATGTCCTGCCCACCGTGAGTCAGAGCAGTTTGCTCATCGGCTCAAACCCCCCAGTGGTTTCTTCTCTCACGAGAATAAAACCCAAAATTCTTGCCGGGGCCTCCAAAGCCTTCACATTTGCTGTCCCCACAGCTTGGACAATTCTTCCCCAAATACCCATGCCCCTGGCTTGCTCTCTCTGCTCCTTCAGCCCGCCCCTTCCCCTTTTTCTGCACCTCCCCCTCTTCCCTGGCCCTCAAAACCCAAGGGAGGGGGGAGGGTTTAGTTCAAGTGGTAGAGTGCATGCTTAGCATGCATGAGGTCCTGGGTTCAATCCCCAGTACCTCCTCTAAAAATAAATAAATAAACCTAATTACCACTCCTCGAAAAAATTAAATAAAATAAGTAGATAAACTTTAAAAAACCCCAAAAACAAATGAACTGAGGACTGGGTGGCCCTCACCTTGTGCATCGTACAGGTCTCTGTGACCCCACGCTCCAGGGGCATCCTATTTAATTTTGTCATTGGGGGTTTTGTATGTTATGTATTTTAGGTTCGTTGGGGAGAAAAGGGCTCCACTGAAGAGGGTGCTAAGTTGGAGAAGGCAAAGAATGCAAGAGTCAAGATGCCGGAGCAGGAGTACGAATTCCCTGAACCCCGAAATCTCAACAACAACATGCGCCGGCCGTCCTCCCCCCGGAAGTGGTACTCTCCCATCAAGGTGAGCCACTTCCTACTCAAAAATCCACCCTTGCTCCCGATAAAACACTCACGTCACGTGGTAAGAATCAGACTCTTTTGAGATGATAAAGTATCAAACCAAACTCCAACTTATTGCAAAGACATGAATGTCTAAAATCATGGACTTGAAAGCATGTGTGTGCTTTGTCAGTTTCCACAGTATGAGAATGAGAGCCGGGCTTTTTGAAGTCACCGTGGCAAAGTGGCGGAATGAGGGTGGACCAGGAGAAAGTGCTCAGGCAGTAACCCCAGAGGATGGGTACAAATTTCAAAAACATCTGGTAACTTCAATGGTGGGCAGTTCCACAGTCTAACAGCAGTGGCAGGATCCTCCTCAGTGCCTGACCTCTCTTCCTGGTCATAAGCCCCTTCCCCTCTGTTCAAGCCGTACGCTGATGTATCAGGACACGCCACTGGATTGCGATGGCCATGGATCTAGGACTTACTCTTCCTGGCTGTGAGCAAAACCCCTTATTTCTCTAGGACCTCTCTTCCCAACACAGACTCAGAGCTTGATGAAAACCCTCTTTGGCTTATTGGGAAATTTAAGGCATTAAGAGGCAGTTCATGCATCTCGAAGGCTTCTTTTCTCTTTCTCTTGGATGCAGATGTCTTTGAATCCACGTGATTCATTCAACACCCTTGCTCTTTGGTCTTGCCCATAAGCACCTGTACTGTGCCAATTGTCAGAGAGCATGAGAAAATTATAGCTGAGAAGACTGACAGAATCTGTCCCCACTTCCTCACTTACTACCAGGAAAAACTGAGCAAGGGAGAGTCCTTGCTCTGCCCAGGTCTGGAACCCAAGGCTCCAGCTCGGGTCTCCAGCCTCTGTTTTGGTGCTGTGAACAGAATTGTGGCGACTCCAAGGCCTCAGGTGAAAGGCTCAGTATAAGAGCTGACTCTATTAGAGGAGAGAGTATAGCTCAGTAATAGAGTGCGTGCTTAGCACGCACTCAGCATGCACCAAGGTCGTGGGTTCAATCCCCAGTGCCTCCAAAAATAAATAAAAGCCAGCTCTCGTCACCACCCCACATTACACACACATATGGCCTTCCTCTTCTTCCAATGACAACAAAAATAATGCTCATCACTCTCTGAGTCATTTGCTAATTTTAGAGCAGCCCTTCTATGAAATCAAAAGAAGTAACCCTTTGAAACAGCAGAACGCAAACTTTGTTGGTCGTTCTCTGCTCAGCAGAGCCAGCTCATGTTCGTACTAATTGCGGTGCGTTTTCGCTTGGGTTTGTCTTGTTTACAGCGGTGAGATTCTTTTTTAAGATAAGCCCTCCCTCCCCAGGGCGATGGGTTGAACTCTGGGAAGATGTGGGCAAAATGTAGCAGAACAGCTGTCTGCTCCTAATTCTTTTCTAATGCGGACCATGCAGTGGCGTGCATGCATGCGCAGACAGGAAGGAGCCGAACTGAATCTCCAAGCTGAAGAAGGGAATTTTCTATTGTGTCACGTTCAGGAATCTGTACCTTGTGACTAATACAAACAACATATTTGGTTCAAGCCAGGTTTTCGTTTCTGTCATCATGGACGTTGAGAAAACACTCCTGCTATTGGAAGAAGCCAGTTTCTGCTTCTTCTTCTACTGGAGAGCGTGTTATTTGTCCATTAACTGGCAGTTTGGGACCGAGTTTTATGAAATAAGTGAGGATATGAAACAACTAGATTAAGAAATCGGAAAACACTCTCAACACCCACTTGGAATTAGTATCAGTGTGATGAGTGTTGGCTGTGCACCTACTGTGCGCCGGGTACTGCCAGATCTTGAATCTGTGGAGGTTCTCAGACTTGACTGAGAATCAGAATCACCTGGGAGGGCTTTGAAAATATAAATTCCCAGGGGGAGGGTAGAGCTCAGCAGTGGAGCGCATGCTTAGCACGCACGAGGTCCTGGGTTCAATCCCCAGTATCTCTGTTAAAATATAAATAAATAAAAACCTAGCCCCACCCTCCGCCCTCCAAAAAAAAAGAAAGATGTGGTCGATAACAAGTCACCTCTCCAAAACATAAAAAAACTAAAAATGCAAATTCCCCAAACCTAATGATTCAGTCATACAAAGGCTTTCAAAGACTCCCTGGCCCTCAGAACCTGCCCTCATTTTCTCACCAAGTGAAACTCCTATTTTCCCAAATGCCTCCCTTTTCAAATTTCACATCCAGACTTCCTAAGTGATACCCCTCTGTTGCCCCAGTTACTGCTCCCTTTGCAGCCCCTGCTCCTCAGCCTCGTTCTGCGTGTGTGTGTGTGTGTTGTGTGTGTGTGTATGTGCGTGCCCCGGTTCTCCAAGTGTGGTCCCTGGACCGGCAGCATCTGTATCCCCCAGAAACTTCTTAGACACGCACATTATTCTCAGGCTTCAACCCAGATCTAGCAATTTTGGGGGTGAGGCACAGCGACCTGGGTTTTAGCCAACCCATTTAAGAAGTTGCCACCAAAAGTTCCAGCCAGGCTTCCAGAGGAGTCTCAGCACAGAGACCACGTGGTTAGGCTTCGCATGAGTCCATCGTTCCCACAAACACGGCTGCTGGAATAACGTTAAGTGGTTGGACACCCGAGTGTCAAGGAATCACCAAAAAAAGCCAGGTGTGAAAAAAGCACGTGTGGTGCCAGTGGGCTCGCGCAGCGCCTCAGCAGGACGCCCCGTGAGGACGTGAGAAAACGTGAATGCTTCTCTCGCTGGTTTGCTGGTGGAGCAGCTCGCGCCAAGTCTCCGTGTGCTCCCCCAGGGAGGAGATGTACCAGGGCTCTTGGTGTGATGACTCCTGTTTATGAGTCTTCCCTCCACCAGATTTGACCCCCTGGAGGCACCAGCTATGTTTAAGTCATCTTTGACTCACCAGTAAACAGCATTGCACCTGGCGCGGAGGAGTGATTCCACCATCTCTTGTTAAAAGAGCTGAGGCGTGGGGTGTAATTATGAAACCACTCCCAGAGTGTCAGGCTGGGGAGACTTTCTCCTGTGACCTACACAGGTCACTTTGGTACTCTCGGGCCAAGGAAGGTGACATTCTTCTTGCCATCTCTTTGAGAAGAGGAGAGAAAAAGGCCAGGTGGGTGAGGGAAGCGCAGAAACAAGACAGTTTCAGACTGGAATCACAGAAAGGAGTTGAAAAGGCGTGATGTATACCTTGGTCCACAAATGTACTGTGTCTAATAATGAACGGTTTCCGTACTGTTGGACCCAATGCATGGTCCACGATAAACCTCATTCTGGCCGCAGTGTCTACACACATCCGCTAGACCTTGGGCAAAGCCTTCAGCCTCACACTGTACCATAAACTCTGCTTCCCTTTGCTGAACCCTCTTGCTGGATTTGTCATGGTCCTGGTGGGAAGCAGAAGGCACACTCAAAAGGGTTGAACTAACACCGGTGTGGGCAGCGTTCAGAGAACCCTCGGCAATGGTGAGGCATCCGGGGACTCGTCACAGTGCGAGCTGCTCCATTCCTAGACCTGTAGGGCGAGGAGGGGAGAGGGCATTACTGGAGCCAGTAAGAGCTGCACCCTGAGCAGAGGCCACCCAGTGGGAGCTGTGGCCATAGAGAGGGAGTCAGCAATCTAAATCTGCCCTGCCCCCTGTTTTGATATGACCCACAAGCTAAGGATGGATTTTATATTTTTAAATGGTTATATAAGCACTTACATAATATCCTTGAGTTTGTCTCTTGACTTACAAAGCCTAAAATATAAATCCCTCTGTCTAGCCTACAAGAATGCAGCTGCTGTTGGAGATGGGGATCAGGGAGGGACCAGCCTCTCCCCCATCTTCCCTTCTCGTCGCCTTCTGGGACCACCTGTTGGCCAAACCAAAAGGAAGTGAGATGATGCCATGTGCAGAGGTCAGGCTTCCAAGGCAGAGAGCCAGGAAAGCAGAGAAACACAGAGAGTGGATCGGGGCACCACTCTCTGCCCACCCCGACCCCTGCTATCAACAGGGAAGACACCTCCGCTCAGTGCAAAACTTTCAGGAGGTACTGGGAGGAGTTCTGGTCCCCCAGTGAAGGTGATCAGAATCACACACACCTTCAAACGTGTTGCATTGGACTCACTTTTTCATGCATCCCAGGAAATAAATTTGAGAAGCAGGGAAGCGGGAGAGCGCGTTGCCTAAGCACGCCCCGCGGGAGCCCATCGGGGGAAGGAGTCCGCAGCAGGCTGCTCCCAGCCATCGCCCAGGCTAATTTAAAGCACTGGCCACACTGACCACACTTCACCCTTTCCTCATTCCTGTCTCATGATCAGGACATTTTCCGATATTTGGCCTGAATTTTTCTTTGCTCGGTTTTCACCCCCCTGGGTTTACAGCCATCCCGTGCTTCTCATTAAATTGGGGCCGACCATTTTAGGCAAGTTAAGTAATGCCCCGATGGACGGCCACCAGAAAGATTAAAACCAGGGCTGTTTTCAGGCTTGCTGGAAGGTTTGCAGCCTTCAGAGAAATGATTTTTCTCCTTTTCCAGTAGCTCCTCCATGTGACTGGCAATGACAGAAATGACAGCCAAAGGACAAGAGCCAGAACCCAGCTGGCCCAGCAGACCGCTGTTCTCTGCAAGAGAGCCAGCCCGGCCTGCATTGTTTACAGTGCTCCGGTCGGGCTGGGGTGAGGGGTGGTCTTCTGTTCATTTTCTGTTGGGCCAACCTGTCATCCTTGGCCTTAAGCACCTTGACCTTGTAATCAAACAGCATTCAGTCGTGAAACTGTGCTGGATAGAGCTGGCTGTAGCCTCGTTTAGATACCGAAGGCTTAAGTATTGTCAAATGTACCCTTGATGTTGAACAGACTTTTTTTGTCCCTGTTTGGCTACTTTTTAGAATGGTTCCACACATTTTTTAAACAAAGACCAAAAGAAAAAGGAGGAAAAAAATTCACTGTGTGTCTGTGTAGGGAAAGTTTCCAAGTTATGCATTAGTTTATTTCATTTGAGGGGAAGCGTGGGTCACAATATTTACCATGTATTTTACTGTATAAAACATTAGTGTTAGTCTCTAACAGCCCTGTAAGTGGAACTACCCTCAAGATTCTCGACCTCTGACTAACTGCCAAGTGGCTGAGGCAGACAAACCAGAAGAGAAGACACAGCTGCTCTCTGCCCCCAACCCCTGCAAAAAAACAGCCACAAAGCCCGTGCTCCGAGGTGCTTAGAATGATGACCTCAAAAAGCCTCCTGGCACAGTCTTCTTGTTTAGGAAGAATCAAAAGTGGGCATTTACATAGAGCTCCCAGTTCGCCAGCCTTTGTGGATTGGAAGATACTGATTGTCTGAGGCTGCAGTACAGTTTGGGAGCCTGGAGTTGGTACATGTTTCATGTTATGGTCAAGATGTGTCAATTTCATGTGAAAAAAAAAGCTGTCTGTAAGTGTCAGCTGATAAAGTCTGGCGGAGGGTTCCCAGGCTGGTGGGAAACCTGACCCGTGGGACCAGGTGAAAGTAGTCAGGGTGAGCCCTCAGCCTGAGGGGTGAGACTGGAAGAGGGGGGACACTGCTGCGTCAAGTGGAGGCAGAGAGGGGAGCAGAAGAGGCTGAAAAGGGCTCATCAGAGAGGTAGGAAGGAGTGGGGGGAGCCAAAGGTCGTGCCGAAGGGAGAGGACCAGCCCATCTGCCACTCAGAAGCATCAGGTGCAATGAGGCCCACAGGGGACCAAGGCATCTGGCACTCGGGATGCTGTGGGCGGCCTTAGCGAAGCAGCTTCGGTGGAGTGTTGGACCATCAAACATAGAAGCCAGAGGGAAAGGGGGAAGTGAGGCTGGAGGAGCACAGAATGGAAGACGGTAGATCCATGCTTGTCAGGTTACTCAGCCTTACATTCATCTCCACCTTTCTACAGAGCCTCACTCTAGTATCCCTTTAATGACTTTATCATGATCATTGATAAGATTTAATGAATGCTTTCTATGAGACAAGTATCTTCAATATCTAATTGTAGCGAAGTAAGCCAGAAAGAGAAAGAAAAACACCATATGATATCATTTATATGTGGAATCTAAAAAAAGAAAAAAGACACTAATGAACTCATCTACAAAACAGAAGCAGACTCATAGACATAGTAAACAATCTCATGGTTACCGGCGGAGGGGGAGGGAGTGGGAAAGAATAAATTGGTTGTTCAAGATTTCCAGATACTAACTACTATCTATAAAATAGATTAAACAACAAGTTTCTTCTGTATAGCACAGGGAATTATATTCAATATCTTGTAGTAACCTATGCTGAAAAAGAATATGAAAAGGAATATATGTATGTATGTGTATGACTGAATCACTGTGCTGTACACCAGAAATAATTGACATATCATAAACTGACTATGTACATCAATTTTCAAAATATCTCATTGTAAGCCTTATAACAAATCTATAGGGTAGACAATATTATTATCTCCATTTTAAAGATGAGAAAAGTAAGGCTCAAGGACATGAAACAGCTTGTCCGAGGCTGCAGCAGAGCTGGTGAGGGGTAACCCCAGAATATAAACAGTCTGAATCCAGTTATTTTTTTTGCTTAAACATCACCCTATGATCTGTTGCCACAAAGAAACATAACCCATCCTCCTGGTGTTACACATCTAGGCGGTTTCTGCCGCTTTGCTCTGCCTGAAGCTTTAGATTTCTGCTGAGTTAATACACTTCAACAGCCACATTTTCTTTCAGCCCCATCTCATGGCTCTTCATTCGTCAAGGAGTTGAGTGATTAATGCACAGAACAGTTGCGGGGGGCAGGATTCACAAAGCCAGATTCCTAGAGTCCCTTCCAAAAAAGGGCAGGAAAATCAAAGAGGCAATCGTCCAGGAAATCCACCTGGTTATATCCTGAAATATAAATGCTTACCCTACAGAACCTTAAAGGAAAGCATTTGACTGATGATTGAAACAGTTTACTGCAGAAAACCATGCTGCTCACAGCAGCAGTCCTTTCCAGCATCCTAAAGTCATTTCAAAATATTTTCAGAGGCTTTTGTAAATACTTGGCCAAGAGAGATGAGAAACATTACACTTAGCCAGACAAAGTTTAACCCACGAGAACTCGAGCAACAGTTGCTGAAAGTTCCAGAGCAAATTTTTGGTATCTAAATAAAACCCACCAGAAAATGATTTCAGAACGCCCAGTCTCGAGGTGGCATTCTTAAATTGACCCTGCCACTACAACAGCTTTGTGGCAATGAACTTGACGTCTCTAGACTCCCCCAGCCTTTCAACCCCATCCTTCGAAGATCTCTTCCGGATCAGTGGTTCCAAACATGCCTGACTGAGACCCAGTAGGAAATACATTTTGGCCCAGGATAAGCTTACGTGTGCACACACTTCACACACACATACACACGCCCATACACATTTAGCTGATACACATATTTCACAAGATAATACTTGTCCCCACCGTATGCAGGTAACTCAAATATTTTCTTTCCTATTCTAATTTATTTCTTAAAAATTCTGGTCCTAATACACAAAAGTGTTTCATGAAGGCTTGATGAGTTGCAACCCACAGTTTAGAAACCTTGTTTTTGTTTTTTATTGAAATATAGTCAGTTTACAGTATTGTGTCAGTTTCTGGTGTACAGCATAATGCTGCAGTCATACATATACATACACATATTCTTTTTCATTATAAGTTACTACAAGATATTGAATATAGTTCCCTGTGCTGTACAGTAGAAACTTGTCCTACTCCGTGTAAGAGGGATGAAGGGAAAAACAGGCAAAGGAAAGGCAACTTCTGCCTGTGGATGGAGTCACCAACCCAGGTTAATAAGAAGAGCAAAGCTAAAAAATAAACATCACTTTTTTCTGTCAGTGTTTGTAGTGGCAGAAACCAGCCTCCACTCAGCATTTCTGGGGCACTAGAACGTCAGACTCCCGTAAGTCACATACTGTGAACACGTTAGCACTTGCGGACTCACTCTCCCCAGATTCAACCAGTTTCCTATGAATCCAAAGGAGTTGTGGTTTGTGGTAACCTGTGATCTTTGGTAATTCGTCCCTCGAGCCTGGGATTCCAGAGTAAGTTTTAGGGGCAGTCAGGGATCTGCACCCCAGGGATCTCTCATTGGTCCTGGGAAGAAAAAACTTGAGTGCACGTTGAAAAGACTGACTTGTGGTGTGAGGCTACATCCAGAAATGTGATAAAGGAAAAAGCCGAGAGCCTGAATGAATTCTCCCTGTTTGCAAATCTGGGGCTGCGCTAAGATCTTCGGTGGCTTCCGCGTGATCATCAGGTCCCTCTGGGATGTGTGTCTGCTCCTCTTGTGTTCCTGAGGCCCACATTTTGAACTAAGGGACTGGAGAGTCAGCCTGTCACAACTGCATTGCTGATGATGTATGGTTCACGTGACGGAAGAAGCCATGGAAAGTTCTGCATGCCTGTGGTGACCCCGGTCAGGTTTCGGGTGTAATCTTGGTGCCTTTGTTTTCTTTCAGGGAAAACTTGATGCCTTGTGGGTCCTGCTGCGGAAAGGATATGACCGTGTGTCCGTGATGCGTCCACAGCCAGGAGACACGGTAGGATTCATTATCGGTGTCGCGCGCCTGTGCATTCTTTTTCTCTCTCTGGTTGTTGAGCTGGAGTAACTCCAGATATACGAACCCTGCTATTATTTCTTGTTGTGACAAATCTGACACTGAGTTTCAAAATTCTGGTTTTCACAAGATCTTGAGTTTCAACTGGCTTTTCTGAAGAGTATTTGACAGCAATAGGTGAGGTTTAACTTCCTGGGAATTGAGCTCCTGAATTTATAGGTACAGGAAGTAAATAAAGTGAGGCTGGTTCTTACTTCGGCAGCTCCCGGGGAGAAGCCTGCCACTCCTTGGCCACACTGGCCGGTGGTGACGAGCAGGACGCCACGGCCACAAGACGGAGCAAGGGAATAGGGGCCACAGATATCTCCCCCATCTTCCAGCAGGTGTTGGGTCCAGCTGGTCCAGGACCACAGGGGGGCCTTCCACCCTGGTGAGGATCTGCCCTGAAATTGTCAGGGCCAAGCTCAGAGTGTCTCCGACGAGGAGGAGACAGAAAAGGAGGGGGCAGCAGAGATGCTAGAAACCATCTACCCCAATCCCTCATTTTGTAAACGAGGAAACAGAAGACAAGAGAAACTGAATCACTTGTTCCATTCCGATAGTAACAACACTGGAAACAAACCTCAGTTCTGCTGAAACCAGACCCCTGCTGTGCCTTCCTACAAGAGCCAGGCTGTCTCTCATAAATTCTCCAGAGCAAAGCTTGGAACCAATTTCTCCCTCAACTCCCAGCGACCTGCTTCTTCCTTCCACTTCTCTGGGAATCAGGCATGTGAGCCCAAAAGCAAAATGAAGGTGTCTCATTTAGAGCTCCTTTCCAATCAGGAAGAGTTGGGTTTGAATCTCACTTCCTAACTAGGCAAATCACGTAACCTCTCTGACCTTCCTCTTTGAAAAGCTGTTGATAAATATCTATTTCATAGTGTGGCTGGTTGGAGAAGGTAATGTTGGCAACGCATTTGGCCCACTGTTGAACACTTAGTAATGCTCGGTCAATGGCAAATATTATTAGGAGTATTCACTTTATGCTCTTCTACTGTCCGGAAAGGTTGACACAGAAATCCCAACCGTCTTGCAAGTGATGTGTACCAGCCATACGCACATCTTTCCCCCGCCCACTCTGCCACATGGCGCAACATGAGAGAAGGCCCAGTTAGGCAGGGCCCCCTCCCTGGCACTTCGTGACAATGGGTGGCTTGTGGCTGAGGGGATTTGGGGTCTAAAGTTTCAGAGCTGCGCAGACTGCTGCCCCCTTAGCTGTCCCTGCAGGGACAGCAGGCAAGTATGATGTTAAAAAAAAAAACAGCATATAAATGCTGGACCACCTTGGCCCTCATAACATAAGGAATTTGTATTTTGTCTGTGAAAGTCAACAAGAGCCCATCGCTAGAGCAGATTTTAAAGTTACAAACTCTTCAGGTAACAGAAATGAGCCTACGCCAGGAGGTTTGTACTCAGGCCTTCTGTTTGGCCTTGAAAGTCCTACATCTGGTTTCTTTGGGAAATTAAGAATTTTTTTTAGCACTATTGAGACTCATCTAACAAATCAGGGGAAAAACAATAAGATACCCAAACTCAGGTTGAGCAGTACAATTTTTTGTGACACAACATCCTAGCCCAGTGTTACAAGCCCATTTTTTTTTGAGCCACTGAAAAATAGCCCTATTAAAATTTGTCAACATTCTGTTCTTTGTATATATTTATAAGAAATAGAAACAACTTATTCTTCAGTCTCCTTGAGGAAAAATATATCTTTATGTGTGGTATTGGTAATTAAAATAAAAATAATAAACATTTTTTGTTTCCGGGGGAAAAAAATTCCGTTCTTCGCTGACCAGTTTGGCAGAAATAGATTTATAAACTGGAGCAGACAGAGAAGGGAGTGTAGGAAAGAGGAAGGTTAGAGAGAAATATTATCATAGAGCAAACAGAAGAACCAAAACTGTTTGAGGGCAAAAGGCTGATTGGATGAATCCAACAACAATGGAATGAAAATGGATGGAATTTCTTCTGATGAATCACAGCTAAATTGAATCTCGTCTTTACTGACTCTGAATGAGAGTTTGCATTTGACATTTGAAAGATGTTCCCTGTGCTTCTGAGGAGTACAGTGCCACCTTGAATTTTCATTCTCCAGCCACACAAAATAATAGTTGAAGAACAGGAGGTCTGAGAATTAGGATAACTTGACCACATTCTCAGCAGTGTCACAAATGACAATGTAGAGCCTACTTTAAAATGGGCTTTCTGTATAGAAATCCTGCCAGAATTTTAAGACACATGAGAGAAATCAATGCAGAGGACTGTATCCTTGTAGTCATGGTGACAGCCGCAGACACCTAGACGTACACATGGAGAGACACAAGAAAGGTCACAGTTTAGGTAGGAAAGAGAATTCAGAGCTGCCTTATGGCAACTCAGGAACAAATTCCAGGGGAAGGGAGGACTATCCTGTAGCTTTGTCTACATGCTTAGTGTTTTGTTTTGCAAAACCTTTGGAGACTCACTGCAGACCTGCCTTCCTTGCATGGTGATGACTCTGTGTAAGAATTCCTTAGCACTGATTTATGGGCTGACCACATTTTCCATAAACTCAAAATGACTACATCCAGGCATGTGCTCGTGAACAAGAGTCACAGGTTCTGAATTTTTCCTTTAAAACAAAAACAAAAACAAAAATCACCGAATTACATTCTCAGTGACATTCTGAGTTATTTCAAACACTGTTGAAATAGTTGTTCTGTGTTGACCTCACAGAAACCTGGTGATTCTTCCTTCTCAGTTCCTGTCTGATCCATCCTTCCCCTAGTGAACCCCACTCAGCACTCCAGAGACAGACACGGACTCACCAGCAGAGCCTTTGAGGCTACTGGGAAAGCTGGGCAGAGCAAAGGGCTGGGGGAAGCCTGGGCCCAGAGCCACATCCTTCCATGGGATTGGTGCCCACCTGCTGGGCGCTGTCCAAGCCCCAGGTCAGGGAAGACATGAATGGGACGATAGCAGGAGACATGAATGCCTTCTGTCAGCCACCACTCATCTGCCTCTTTCTGCCTGGGATGGGCTCACAGTCCTCTTGTTTTTTGGAGCCCACCAAGAAATCCTGAGCCAATGTAAAAGAGAAAATGCCAGAAGAAGCCACTTAAATAGCAAACCAGCAACACATCTGATCCTAAAATGTAAGGAGTTCGCTAAGCATATGGCATTCTTTGCTTAAGCCATCCCTCTGCTTCCAGTGTGTCCCCACCACTGCACTCTTCCTAAAACACGGGTCTCTGCCTGCCATTCCAAGGCTTCCAGACTTGCAAAGACTAGGAAAAAGCCCCAAATTCTTAGCTTGATGTAGAAAGGCTTCCCTTTTCATTTCATCTGCTACCCACCCCCGCCCCAGTTTCCTTCATCACTCCCAATAGGCTCCAGCCACCTGGAATTGCTCACCATTCCCTGAACATGCCAGAATCTTTTCTGTCACTGTGCCTTTGCCTAGTCTGGTTTCTCTGCTTGGCATATCTCTCCCATCATCTCTACCGAGTGAACTGTCACCTTGGGAAGATTGTTCATTGTCTCCGTGGTAGCTGTTGAGACCTGGGCTTTTAACGGGGCGTTGCCAAAGCAGAGTTCATGCACAGAGACTTAACAAGAAAGTATGGAAATTAGAATCTGTGTCCCTTGAACATTTTCCAAGATGGTCCTCAAGGCTTCCGACATACCGGAGCCACTCTGATTTCAGAAAATTTGCTTACCTTTCAAGGACAAATGGCAGAAGGAATTGAGAATGTGCAGCCTGAGAAAGAAGACTGAAAGGGACCCTGAGAGCGTTTTCACTCGGGTTCCTATAGCAGATCAGTGGTTCTCCCGCTGGAGCACAGACTCCCCCTGGAAGTTTCATTCGAACACAGATTGCTGAACCCCACTCCGAGTTCCTGACTCGGCAGGTCAGGGGTGGGGCCTGGGAACTGTGACTTCTAACAAGCTCCCAGGTGATGCTGCTGCTTCTGGTCTGAGGACCACACTTTGGAACCAGTGAGATTCCTAGGTGTCCTTCCAGGATCCCTTTAACCCCGACAGCCTGTGATGCGGAGTCAACATTTCCATCCTTATTTGACCACCAAGCCACTAGTTTACCACATTCTCCACTGAACACTTATTAACATTAATTGGGGGATAACTACTCTAGCTAAAATCTAAATACTGTCCTGACTAAGTGTAGAGAAATCTTCCCAGGCACAGACAGTTTTGTTCCTAGATCACTAATTTCAAATACAGAAATGTAAGGGAGCTTCAGAAATCAGGATTCATAGAATTAAGTGATTTCACTCTGGTTACACATGGTGATCACCTGGGGACCTTTAAAGCCCTGACGTCAGGGTCCCACCCCCAAAGGTCCTATTTAATCTGTCCGGGATGAAGTCCAGATGTTGAGATTTTAAAAGCTCCCCAGTTCATTCTAATGGATGAGAATCAGTGATCTGGTCCAAGTCCCTACTTCTCATCCAGGACAGCATCTTCTCTTTCCTTCTTGGAATGATATGAAGGCAATTCTCAGGGGGAGGGTAGAGCTCAGTGGTAAAGTGCCTGCTTAGCACGCACGAGGTCCTGGTTTCAATCCCCAGGACTTCCGCTAAATAAATAAATAAATAAATAAATAAATAAATAAATAAATAAATAAAATACATAGATGTCTCCCCCACCAAAAAAAAACACTAAATTTTAATTTTAAAAAATAAATAAAGGCAATTCTCCCCGCTCCTTTAGAAGTGTCTCATAGGCAGAAGGAAAACAGATGATTACAACCTTTCTGGGCTCTCAGCTGTCCCTTCCCTGTCTGGAAGACGGTTAACGTAGATTCTGCCTGCTTCTTGGTAAAGAGGATGGAAAAGAGAAAATACAGCTCTGTTTCATATGTCTTTTCTGGATGGGATTCAATCAAAATATTAACCCGTCTAAACCCTCCCCAGTCTTTTTTTATCCCAGCTTTAACCGCCCACCCACTTCACGTGCTCTGGGAGGAACCCGTTAGGGTTAGATGTCTTCTCTGTTTCCTGCTCCTTGGTTTCTCCCAGATCTGGCGTTGGGAGACTGGTACATTCCATTACTATCAGCAAAAGCAAAATACGAGGCACACTCTGGGCTTATTTTGCAAGGCTGGGTCTCCTTGCAATCCTACAAGACCCAGGAAACACACACACATAAACATACACAGACAGTGTTTGAAACTCAACTGAAACACAGCCCTAGAGGTTGTGAAATCCTCTCCCCAAGCTTCAGCCCCAGGGCTGCTATCTGCACAGCTGTTTCCAATAAGGGAGCTGGGCTGGTTGGTCGCATGGGTCACCGTGCCTCCCTACTGTGACAGAGGCGAGAGTGATCTGGGCAGATTATCTCCGAGGGGAGAGAGCATCCTCAGCCCAGTCCTTCGAAAGCAAATGAGCCTCGGGGCAAGTGTCTACACTCTGTTTCTCTCTCTTTTCTCCCTCCTTCATGTTCCCTGCATGACCTCCTTCCTCCTTCTTCCTTCTTTACCTTGGCTGCCTCCCCTCAAACATCCTTCCATCAGACAAGTAACTCAGTCTTAAATTGGGCAAAGATTTGAATAGACTTTTCTCCTCCCACCAAGAAAACATACATGTGGCTGAAAGCAAATGAAGAGATGCTCAACATCATTAGCCATTAGGAGTGTGCAAATCACACCCACAGTGACATGCCACTTCATGTCTACTAGGGTGGCGACAAATAGCCAGTGCTGGTGAGGATGTGGAGAAATTGGAATCCTCAAACATTACTAGTGATGCTGTGCTTTTAAAAAACAGGAAGCCAAAGGAAGGTGATACATCACAGAAGAGGGTGGGGTCAACAGCACCAATGGGAAATTTACATGCAAGCTGACCACAGCCCTTCAATTAGGTTAACTTAAGAAGGTCATGGTGGCCTTGGTAACCTAGATTCAGTGCAGCGATGGAGGCGGGAGTGAGGCTTAGTGGAGAACGGGAGGAGAGAGCCAAGGCAGTAGCTGGAGGAGAGCTGGAGCTGAAAAGGGCTCTTTGTTTGATAAAGATGGAGGACTTGAGTGTGATTAAGTGCTCATGACAAAGGCCCAGGAGACGAAGAGGCTGAAGACCTCATTGATGGATTACAAGGGTCCCTAGAAGGACTTAGGAGACCTAGACATCAGGAAATGCCAGTGCTGCTTAGTGACCCCGCGATGAGGCTAGCAGAGCGGGGCAGGTGGAGGTGGAGTTTCTGAGGAGAGGATGAGGAGGTAACCAGCCCCACCTTTGGAACCCCATCCCTCCCGTGTGTCAGCACTTTCTTCAGTTCCAGGTGGATGTCTTCACTTCACGTGAGAGACATGGTATTTTGGGCTGCAGTGTTAACAAGCAATTCACTTCCAAATTCCACCCCCGAGAGAACCCGCCGTTGGGTCCCTTAAATATATTGCTTTATGTTTCATTTCTCCGTGACAGAATGGAAATCATGCTCTTCTCTACCCATGACACCTAAAGAGCAGCGCCAGCTGCTTTGGAGCTTTTTGTTTTGCTTGTTTCGTTTCATTTGGTTTGGTTAATGGAAGTCTCTCACTTCTCCAAGAAGTTAATGCCATAATATCTAACCACCACCAATCAACTAATTTTATACCCAGTTGTAACTGGCTACTTAAGAGGTGGCTCCTTGTCATATATAAGTATTGTGGAGCAGCCCTGTGTTTCACAGACGAGGTCATCAATAAATATTCTTGATCAGGATTAGGTCAAAGCAACAATTCTGGAGTAAATCCCGTGCTCTGTCATCTACTAGCCAGGTGACCTTTTCGAGTCACTTTACTTTTTGTTTTTTTCATTGAAGCATACAGCTGATTTACAATGTTGTGTTAGTTTCTGGTGTACAGCACAGTGATTCAGTTATACATATATATTCTTTTACAGATTTTTTTCATTATAGGTTATTACAAGATATTGAATATAGTTCCCTGTGCTATACAGTAATACAATAGGACCTTGTTACTTTACTTTTTAATATCACCTCCCTTTTCCAAGGAATTGTTTGCAGGGCGTGCAGACACCTAGACGTACAGGTCCACAGGTCCACCCCAAACATCACTGGACGGGTCAAGCTCCCTGAGATAAGCATGCACCTCACTTCAGAAAGGGGTGCCCTTTCCTGATTCACACATAGACACCAGGTGGGCTAGCGATGGTCCCCATCATTTGAAAATAGAAAGCAGTTAACTCCCTCAAGGACTGCTTTAGATACCTTTGAAAATACTGCTCAGTCCAGTGGGTTCACCCAAGTTTTTTATTCCCTGTAACATCCTTTTTACCATTCTTTGTACTCCCCAAGAAAACATTTACTTAGCTAACATAATTTTTACCCTATATTCTCTTGTTTCTTCAGTTGTGATCCTAGATTTATATAATTTAGTGTCTAATTCTTTCACTTAATTTTATCCCTTTGAGTTTAAGGGGGAAGCAATTTTTTAAAGTCATTTTGTTTACTATGCCATTAAAATCATTAAGACCGCTGTTTTTATGTGTGCTGATAAGACATCCCTTCCCGAATATTGGTGATTTTAAAGCACACGTGTGTCTGTGTAAAGACATGAACATTTCCATTTGAACTGCTTGTCGGTGAAACAACAGATCCAACTGTGTAAACACCAGCACATCAGATTTCTAACACACACCCGAACGACGTGGTGAAAATGGATGACTTGGGCAAGTCCCAGCGTCCAGAACACACACGGTTGGTTGGGTGACCTTCTGTGGGAAGTTCGCCTGACTCTGCAGCTCTCATTGGTCATTTTCCTTTCATAGGAAAACCTTTTCATTGGAAACTCCTAACTTGAGCTTTCCTCTGAACTTGCTTCACTGCCTCTCTAGCAAACTCCTCTGTTCTGACAACACTGATTGTGGAAAATCAAAGGAACAGAGCAAACCCAAGAGCAGGAAATGTTTGCTCCACTTGCTAAGTGTGACCGTTACCAGTGAATGACCGCTGAGATGCCCGGAAGGGCTCCGTGCAAGAGACAGACAAGCAGGAGACATCAAAGAAGGGACAACTGGTTGAGGAGACGGAAAGGATGGCGGTCAGGGTGGCTCCCGGGCAGACCCAGAGAGCTGAAGGGAATGCCAGCCGCAGAGGGAGGCAGTCGCAGGCAGCCTGAGGGGATGGGAGGCCTCCTCCAGGGCTGGCGGGGCTTGAATTGAGCTTTGGAGGGAAGTCGGGACTTCGACAAGCAGTCAGTTTGTAGAAGGGCCAAGGTAGCAGGTTTCCAGAACCAGCTTGCAGCCCGTAAGTGCCCGTGGCCAACCTGCGGAATGAGGAGAAACCTCTCAGGATGGAGTGCCAGGACACCTGGTACCTCACAGGGCTGGATGGGGCGCAAGGATGCGATCTCACAACCCTGATGATCAGACTCAAAAATCAGACTTAGTTCCAAAGCCATTTTGAGCTGATCTTCATCTAGGGTAAATATTCAAGGGTCAAATTATATTATATTTTAAGAAATTTAATCTAACACAAAGTTTCTCAAAAAGTTTTTCAAAGCTCTGATTTGACTAGATATTCATAGAGTTCTTAATTGTTTTTCATTGATACGTCAAACTTGGCCATAGATGTCTTGTCTTGCAGAACAGCCAGATTAAAATCATTCTCCCAAAGAACTCAGTGGATGTAATGTACTGGTAAATCATTAATAAGCCATTGTAACCATCCAAGCGTGGGTTGTCAGGCTTGAATTCAATGGCAACACGACGTGAAAAGACATAAATGAAGATGGCAGTAGCTGAAACTCACTACAGCGTGGCATAGAGAAAGAGGCCATCGCTTTATCTCTGAGACACCCAAGTTAAATCCCAGCGCTGCCTCGTGGTCACATTAATCAGCCTCACTGAGCTTCAGTTTCCTAGTGCATAAAAATGATCCAATAATCCCTACGTTTAATTAAATAAAATGACAAGTATAAAGAATTCAAATAGATGGGAATTCATTTCTTCCCTTCCTTCCGCCTTAAAACTACCATTGATTTCAGAGACATTCAGTTAGATCTCAGCATGTCTGAAAAACAGCTTCTCAAAACTAGTCTCATATTTAAGTCAACAATGACTAAAAGAATCAAGTTATATTGAAGTCTTTATACGAAGGTCAATTTTTCTTGCCATAAACTTTATATCAGCTTTTTTTTTTTAAGTCACTCTGCTCTTTAATTCAATTCAGGAAACTGCCAAAAAAAAAGTGCACATTTCTATCTAGGAAGAGTAGGGGGGAAAGGTTTGCATAGAATAGATTGGTTTTTTACTTTGAGTAAACAGGGATCTTCGAAATTTCTATCAGTGTCTGACCCCAGGCTGTAAGTTCCCAACAGCTCTGGAAAGAAAGTCTGATTTGCTAGCCATTGACTTCTGACCTTTTACGAACTTTTGTGAGAGTAGATCATTTAAGAAAAAAAAAAAAGCAAATTATAGGAAATGTTCCTAGAGGGTGTGATTTATTTTGGCAGAGGCCCTTCCCTGGATGTTTGAATTCTCAGTAGGATTTATTCAGTTCTCACCCTTGGAAATCTTTCCTTCACTGTCTCATTGGAGAGGAACATGAGTACTCAGAATTCTTGGCTTCCTTTCCTGAATTTACAAAAGAAAAAGTTCAAGAGATCCTCTGTCCACAGCAGAAACCAAACTGTACCCAAAACCTGCAAAGTCAACTTTTTTCAGAGACGTCAAACCCAAAGTTGATGCTGCGAAATATACCATCTTGAGGGTTGTTTCTTTTTTTTTTTTTGCACCAACTTCCTGCCCCCAGTAGGAGGTCTCTAAGTAAACAGACCTGAAGGTAACTGATGTGGTTGAATCCCCCATCATCTCACCCCTCTTTTCCACACCCATATCCACTTACACACTCATCATCATCACCATTTTATAGCTTAGCTGATGACTTTTACCTTTGAATTGCCTCATCTCCTAAACAGCTGCGGCCATGGAAGTTCAAGCCCTGATATTAAGTTGCAAATAGCAAACAAAGCAGAATTAAATCCTGGAGGCTGAACAAGGCAGGGCTGTACCCCTGACATCCCTCTTCAGATTCTCTGACCTCATTTTTTTCCTTCCAAACAGAATCAGGATAGAGGGAGGGAGGGCTCGTTTCCAGGATCATCACTAGGGAGAGTCTACAACCCGGCAGCAGGTCTCGGTCAAGAACCATCCTGATCCAGGCCGGTGGGGAGTTCTGTTCTGGCCCCACAGTGTTGGGCTGGATCATAGATAGCAGACTCTGACCTAGGAGGTAGACTTCCAGAATCCACAGGGCAGGGAGGAGTCAGCCTGCCGCAGAGCATCCACAGGGACACCCATCTTCTCCCAGCATTCCCGTGACCACCACACCTCAGTCTGACCCTCAGTCTCAGGAACGGATTGGGGATTCCTCATGATCCAAGTCCCTTCATTTTCCAGGTAAGGGAACTGAGGTCCTGAGAGGTGGTGGAGAGACCTCCAAACACTCCCCTGTCACCACCTTACTTCCTTCCTTTTCGCCTGTTAGGAAGATAATGTTCACATAATAAGACCCTTGCTCCATTCAGGGTCACCAAGGGAATTAGTGGAAGTGACAAGACCAGCACCCACCAGCCCGCCACTGCCTGGCTCTCCCTGAGTCCTCACCCCAGACCAGGAGAAGAGGGTGGGAGTCACCACTGGGCTTAACCTCTTGAAGAAAAGATAAACCAGGCCTATTTGGAAGGTAGAGTTGATCCCTTGCCCTCAGTCACCTCCTTTTCTGTCTGCCTACCTTCTCCCACCTCCCAACACCTTTCCATTTTTATACCCTGCCCAAGGTGACATAACCACTGCTTATCCTCTCACGGTGACCTGCCCTCCCCCGCAGTGTGCTGCATTCCCAAGGAACCTCATATTTTCTCCCCCTGATTCCACCTCTGCCTGCCTCCCCATTTATCCCCGACATTGGGTCTAAGACAGAGGACACCCACCCATTTGACATCCTACCCTATAGCACGCGCCAAGCTAGGTAGTGGGGATTTAGCATGAAGAAGGCAAGACCCCTGCCCCTGTCGGGTGTACAACAGCGTGGTCAGAAAAGCACTAAGTTAGAACTCGAAGTGGTAAGTGGTATGGAAGTGTTGGGAGCATTTGGGGTCCCATGGAAGCATAGAGCAAGGAGATTCAGCCCAGACTAGGGGATCAGAGAAGACATCCAAGAAGAAGAGACCATTGGGCTGAGACCCAGAAGGATCGCTCTCCTGATGAAGTGAGGGAAAGGCCTTCTGGTTGGAAGGAACCGCATGTGTGAAGGCCCAGATGGAAGGGGAGGCTGACACTGGAGCAGGGAAGGGGGAACAGTCACACCCCACCTCCTGGCTCTGCCCTCCCCACCCTCCAGGTACCCAGCCCGCTGCCCCTCAAGGCTCTCTCCCAGTTCCTGCTCATTGTTTGACCCCTCCTTCCTCCTGGGCTCATAACTACCGCCACAAAATTTAGCACCATTTTAGTTTTTGTTTGTTTGTTTGTTTGTTTGTTTTCCCATTTTTTACATTGAAGTAGAGTCAGTTTACAATGTTGTGTCCATTTCTGGTTTACAGTTTATAGTTTCAGTCATACATAAACATTGCAGATATTCCTTTTCATATTCTTTTTCATTACAGGTTACCACGAGATATTGAATACAGTTCCCTGTGCTGTACAATATAAGCTTGTTACCTGTTTTATAGATGGTAGCTAGTATCTGCAAATCTCAAACTCCCAATTTATCCCTTCCCACCCCTTCCACCTCTGGTAACCACAAGTTTGTTTTCTGTCTGTAGCACCATTTTAATTTAAAGCCAGGACTGACTTTTCACTCCTGGGGTAAGCTCTAAGTGATTTGAGGAAAAGGACCATAGCTCTTTCTTTTCCTTCTTTTTGTTTTCCCTCACAGCACTGAGGACATGGTTCAATTTTCTTGACCTGGGGATTATGACTTTTTTTTTTACTACCCCCAGGTGGTCGCAGCTGTTTCTAAACTTTTGTAATGTTCCCTTCATAGGCAGCTGCATTTCAGTAGTGGGCAAAGGTGTCTCAAAAAAAAAAATCGCTGCCTTTAGTAAAGACATAGGAACCCTCTCTCTTCCGGTGTCTCCTAGGGGCATCTTCAGGTAAAATGAAGCTGATTAAGGGTTATTAAAACATTAAACTTTCCTTAGAATTGCTAGTCATACTTTTTGTCATTGCCTTTTTTTCATTTGCATTGTCTTTTATTGAAGTGCAGTCAGTTGACAGTGTTGTGTCAGTTTCTGGCGTATGTCATTGCCATTTATCAGTAACTGACTTTTCCTTTAAATTGTTTGAAAATAGAAAGTTTCATAGAAGAACAACTCTCTGACTTTACTAGTCTCATGTCATAAATTCATTCTTGTGATGTTCATTTCGTGTTTTAGTGTTTTTCCATTTTTTTCTCTTGGCTAATACCCCCGAGAGCAGAGTTATGTTCAGAATCCACAGTGATGGCAGGGTTCACTTCGGGGGTGCTCACTCTTTCTCTTTCTAGCAAGGAAAGTAGTTCTGACCAAGCAAGGCTGGGTTTCTTAGGCATGGAGGTAGAGAGAAATGGACAGGAGAGAGTGAGTGTTTTCCCATTGGTGATTTACCAGAGTTTATAAAGCCATGGGCTCAATGCCCCACCACGTCTACCAGGGGATGCCGTGTGGTCCTTCAGAGATGGCCAAGGCAGCTGCAGAACTGAGGCCAACTTCTGTGCTTATAAACAGTCAGCATCCCTCCAAACCAGGAATCAGTACATGAGAACTGCCCAGAGTCCGTGGTTCCCACTAGACCCCATCAGCTACACACGCTTGCTCTGCACCAGATCTTCTGCTGGTGGCCTGAAGTTGAAAATGTGTTTGCTGACGGATCAAAACAGAATCTCCCAGCAAAACGTAGACCTTCCAAGTAATTAGCGTCATGCCAGCAAGCCCCATGACTACATCCCACACCAGGTCACTGATAAGCAACATGGATGGAAACATCGAAAAGATTTACCCTGCCCGTGTGAAAATTCCAGTTTCATCCAGCAGTGTGACTGTGCTTTCAAACTGCTGTAGATGCTAATGCTGGAATGACTGTTCTGGTCCTCAGAGTGTCATCCACAGCCAGACTCTGATGCCTGTCCTTTATAAAACTCACCGATCTGTGCCCAAACTGTCCAAGACAATATAATAGATTTATGAGTCCAAGGAGAACAATAATTTGGGGATAACTTTACTCCATAATAATTTTCTTGTTCTCTTAAGCTCATTCCAATGACAGTGTGTTTAGTTCTAATCCATTTCCAAGTTCGATTTTTTTTTCAAATGGCAACAATTTGATTATTGAAATTCTCTAGCTTTGTAAACCATGGAATGAACTGTCCCGCCCTGAAGAGACACAGCTTCTCATAATGCTTCCCCAGAAACACCAGGGTTAGAGGAGAGGGACGTGATTTGATTCTAAATGAGTAATCTTCATATCACTTCCAGAAGATGGGTAGGCAGATACGTACATACATATAGACAGACAGACAGAAGGAAAGACAGACAGGCACAGTATCAAATAGTTTTACATGTCTTAAAGCATCTGTAGAGATCAAAAGATAAAAGTATTTCCATGACAGGAATTTAAATTAAGGTTTTTTCTTTTGTTTTGTTTTTTTCGTTTGTTTGTTTTAATTGAAGGATAGTCAATTCGCAACGTTGTGTTAGTTTCTTGTGTACAGCGTAGTGATTCAGTTATACATATATATATATATTCCTTTTCACATTCTTTTTCACTATAGGTTATTACAAGATATTGAATATAGTTCCCTGTGCCATACAGTAGGACCTTGCTGTTTATCTATTTTATATATAGTAGCTAGTATCTGCAAATCCCAAACTCCCAGTTTATCTCTACATCTCCCCCTTTGCCCCCAGTAACTACAAGTTTGTTTTCTGTGTCTGTGAATGTGTTTCTGTTCTGTAAATAAATTCATTTGTCTCAATTTTTTAGATTCTATGTATGAGTGATATCATATGGCATTTTTCTTTCTCTTTCTGGCTTACTTCACTTAGTATGACAATCTCCAGGTCCATCCGTGTTGCCGCAAATGACATTTTTTTTTTATGGCTGAGTAGTGTGTGTGTGTGTGTGTGTGTGTGTGTGTGTGCGTGCGTAATGCAATTTCTTTATCCGTCATCTGTTGATGGACACTTAGGTTGCTTCCATGTCTTGGCTATTGTAAATAGTGCTGCTGTGAACATTAGGGTGCATGTATTTTTTGAATTAGAGTTCCCTCCAGATGTATGCCCAGGAGTAGAATTGCTGAGTCATATGATAAAAAAAAAAAACCTATTTTTAGTTTTTTAAGGAATCTCCATACTGTTTTCCATAGTAGCTGCACCAAAGTACATTCCCACAGCAGTGTCTCCACACCGTCTCCCGCTGAAGTCTGGAAGTGGTTTTCTTTTAGGCTCTTCACCGGCCAGTGGAAGAGTCCAGAAGGGCTTTCCTCCAGGTGTGGAATCATAGTAGGTAACTTAGTGGGATTACCAATGGAGTCATGTTTGACAGAATTATTTGTGACCTCCCCTTTCACCCCCTCAAAGCAGCAAAAGATGTTTTTAGGTCCTGAACACCTCAAAAGTGAAGTCTAGAGCCACGCTGTCCCATAAGGCAGCCCCTAGCCAGCTGTGACTATTGAACACTTGAAATGTGACAGTTCAGTAATGACACGTGCTGTGCGTGTGAAATACACTCTGGGTTTTCAAAGATGGAGTATAAAAAAGAAGAACATGAAATAGCTCTTTAGTCATTTTTATATTGATTACGTGTTGAAATGATAACATTCTGGATCTATTGGGTTCAAAAAGATAGATTATTAAAATTAATCTCCACTGTTTCTCTTTACTTTTTACAAGTGTGGCTACTAGAAAACTGAACATCACATGTGGTTTGCATGATATTTCTCATGAAACGAGCTGGTCTAGAGGACTAGCCTAGAAGACACCTGTGGGAAGGGAGACACCATGATTTCATATAGGTCCTGAGTCCTCCAACTGTCTCTATTTTGTGGACACAAGGAGGATTTCAGGGTAATAGGTCACTGTCTGCCCTTCCTGGTTTTCTGTTAGGTCACCTGTGACTTCGTCTTTCTGGGCCAGTTCTTGTGCCAGATTCCTCGTTCGCGGCCAGAACTCCTGCATTGCTCCAAACCAGCATGTCGGGTTCTGTTTTTAAGCTTCCCTCTGCTGTCATCACAGGGAAGACAGGGCTCGCTGATATTCAAATTTTTGTTCTAAATATTTGTACATTTATCGCATTGTCTGTTCTACTTCATCTCTGAAAAATTCCTGGAAAGCAACTGTTATCCCCATTTTACCAAAAAGGAAACTGACTTGACTTGAGCAATAGTAGCTAGTATTTGCCAAGAGCCTCGCAGTTTGTAATTCTTCTGAATATATTTCCTCTGATAACCCTCTGATGTGGATGTTCTCATCTCCATTTTATAGATGAGGAAATTCACCTTACAGAAGACTCAAGAGCAGAGGCTCTGTGGCTGATGAATGAGAAGACTAGCATTTATTCATTCAATATATGTATTTGTTGGGCTAAGCCCTTGGAGGGGGACTCCCCTCCAAGGAGTCTGCACCCCAGGAGCCCCAGCACTCAAGTGTTAAGTGCTCCGCCAAAAATTAAAGTAGGTGGTGGGATGGAAAGAGAACAGATATCTAGCCTGCATGGTCCAAAAAGCCCTCTCTTTGGAGAGGCTGACATTGAATAGGTGACACTGAAGGTGAGATCAGAATGACAAAAAGGATCTGACCATGTCAAGGTCAGGAGAGGAACAACAGTGCAAACTTGGGCAGCTGGAGAGGGCACGGCATGTTGGAGGAAGTCAGAGGCAAATGCAGTGGGAGATGGGAGGGTGGCGCGGCCAGGGAGGAAGGCAGGGGCCAAGGCAGGCAGGGCGTGTAAAGTAGAGATTGGATTTGACTCTGTGTGTAATGGAAGGCCTCACGGAGTGGAGGGTTCACAGAGGAGGGAAGTGATGTAACTCACATCCTACCGGGACCACCCTTGATGCGGTGGGAGAATGGATTGCAGAGGGCCAGAGAGGAAGCTGGGAGATCACTGAGGACCTTGTAGCAACAGCCCTGGGTGAGAGGCAGTGGTGGTGGCCCGGGGAGGATGCCGTGGAAATGGAGAGTGGATGGATTCTGGAAGTGTTGTGGAGATACAGCTGATGAGACTTGGTGATGGACACCTTAGCCCTCTTTTGACCTGACTGCCCCTCCACATCCCACAGCGTCCTTCCCAACATTCTGCTCTGGGAAATCGAATCCTGTTCACCCAGCAGTGGCCTCTCAGAATTGCCCAGGAAGCAGAATGAACCTCCAGCAGAATGCCAGTTTCACCCCTTTGTTTTGCTCTGTGCTCATTGTCCCACCTGTTAGCCTCTTAATTGTTCGTGGTGACCTTTAGAAACACATCCATGATAAACAATGAGGCCTCGTTATATTCTGGAATCGCTTCAATGAAAATAAAAGGGAAGTGATTCTATTCTTCCGATCTCATTTTGGGGCTAGCAGGAAGATGAGTCGTTTGCACCTTCATTTGCCCTGCTACCAGTTGGAGGCTGAAAAAGCAGAAGGCGATGTGCTATATGCCAATCATCCGCCAATACATCATGCACACTGGGGCACAGGGTTGGGGTAGGCACTCCTGAATAGGGGACAAAGAGGATGGAGAAGAA
The DNA here is from genome assembly GCF_048564905.1 of Vicugna pacos. Lineage (NCBI taxonomy): Eukaryota > Metazoa > Chordata > Mammalia > Artiodactyla > Camelidae > Vicugna > Vicugna pacos. Next base: position 10,239,185 of record NC_133001.1, on the reverse strand, counting down.
ACCAGGTTGTGGGTCGTAAAGCAATTATGTGCTGCTGACAGCAAGAGAGCGATCATGGGTGGCGGGGGCGAGCTGGAGGCCAGGCTTGGTCTGAAAGGATGGCAGAGAGAAGGTGTGATTTCACCTTTTCCTCCAAGGATGCTCAGGCTTTGGCTAAACAAAGAAAAGCACGGAAACCAACAGGGTCGCCAGTCAGCAAGTTTACATGCGCATGCGTATGGATATGCAGCTCCTCTCCCGCCAGTGAAAACATTTTCTTGGCATGGGCATTGAGCCTTCACTAATGCTCTCAGTGCTAAGGAATGAGACCTCGCCCTTCTTCACCTACCAGCCAGCCAGTCTCTTCCCAGGAAAACAGAGGGGGATGAACCGCAGCAGCAGGTGTTTGGCACGTCTGCGTAAGCTCCACACCCTGCTCTCTGATGTGAGGGAGTTCTGACTCCCTGACAGCAACAAACTACGCCCCCTCCGAAACCTTCATCAGCTCCTGCTGCCTGCCCACACGAGGCGTGTCCTGTGGACCCTTACTCCCCAGCTGCTCCTAGGCATCAAATGCATTTGGAAAATGCCACACTTGACAGTGTTTAAAAGGTTCTTTTTCTCTGCAAGACTTCAAAGACGCTTGTATGAATCAGCTGCAATGGGAATCTCCAAAGGGGAGGGATGTATCATGCAGCCTTTCCCACACTTGTAAATGACAGCTCTGTTTTTGTAGAGCATCCCTGGGGACCAGCACCCTGTGGAAGGCACTTTGGGAAATGCTGGGCCAAACGGCATGGCCCTCATCGCCCTCCACAGTCAGTCAGACTCCGCCTGCCCCTCCACAAGTCCTGTACAAAGCAGCCTGCCCTTTGAGGCGTTGTTTCAGCCCACAGGTCTTATGCATTCCCGCATCTGGCCCTCTGCTCATGCCATGCCCTGGCCCAGGTTATCCCGGACTTTCCTCTCCTCTCATTGTAACTTGGTCCAGTCCTCTGTCCTCTAGAAAGCTTGGCTGGTCCCTTCCAAGACTTGACGATGCCTTCTGCCTCTGAACTGTCATTATGTTGCTGTGTCCCACTCATTTAGCATTTCATTGCTGGTGTCACCCCCTTTCTGTCTCGAATACCTCGCCGGTGGTAGGCACTCGAGAAGAGAAGCAGGAAGGCAGTAAAGAAGGAAGCAAGCAAAAGGAAGGCCAGGGAGACAGAAGCTGAGGGAGCGGTGACAGAGGAAGAGAGAATCCCCCAAGATCTTAGACATGGTGCTTTTATGGGGGGAGGGGAGGGCAGCAAAACCAGGGAAGCCACCTCAACTACTCTGCAGAAAAGAAGATCCAGTAGATTCTCCTTATATGACCAGCAACCCCCAGGGAGGGGGGACTTGGCCCCAGACTCACTTTGGTGAAAGCCAGTCCCCAGCTATCGGGCATCAGCTCTAACTGGAGCTGCCATATCTGAGAACGGCCCCAAATGTGACCCCTTAACCTAACCTGTGACTTATTATAATAATATTTAATTATATTAACTATAATTAAAATATATAATATTTAATATAAGAATTAGGTATATCATTACACTATTAAGAAAATAGTATCCATTCCTTTGTTGTTTTTTATAAACAACATAATACAACATATAACTAGTACTAAATATTAAACACAATAAATAACCTATGAAGCACAAACTAACTGCAAAACCGCTGCCGTAAGAGCCCTTTCGCTACAGCCAGTGTCTTCCTCTTACACAGGAGGGGCCTGAAACCCCTAGACTTGCACTTGAGCTTCAACCTTGAACTTGTAGCCTTGGGCACTCACTTCCTGGACCGCAGAAGCCCTGCTTCCCTGACAAGGTGGTCTGCGATCTCTCTTTGCCAAATGGCCAACTGCCTGAGAGACACAAGAAACAGTCCTACATCTGCTTCATGCTTCGAACTCACACGAAAAATGGCCACTTCGTTTAACAATCCTGTTTCCCTGATGGGACCAGACCTTCCTTTTTTTCCCCCCCTATACATTTTAAAAATCCCAAACCAAATGGTGTGTGTTGTAAATAGGTTAAACAGACACCTTGCTGAAGAGCCCATCCTTGGTAAGAATGTCGGTCCATTTCCATTGCCTCAGTTACCTTCTGCAAAGACCAGGGGCCTTGCCAGGTTCCACCCTGGAAAAGCTCATCCTATCGAAATACACATCTTGGCGGGTTTGCCAGACCCCATCCCTAACACTCTGTTAAATGCCCAGATGTATTTCTTTCATGCTGGTGCATAAATTCCATTTCAGTGTCAGGGCAACACCTCAATCCGTCTCCCGAAAGCGGTTGTGGAAAGAACCTGAATGCCAAGAGGCCCGGGTTCCACTCAGCGTTTCCTCTGACTTTTACAAGTTGCGAGCAGATGACCCGGTGCCAGGTGCCAGCAGCCTCGGGACGTGGGCAGGGGCATGGACCCCGAGAAGGATGGGCCGATGCGGTCCCTCCGCCAGCCCCCGAGGACCCACAGTCAGCAGGGCTGAGCCAGGCAGGACCGAGGCCAGAGCAAGAGCAGTCCCTACCAGGTCACAGCCCGCCTGTAGGAGAAAAAGAGCTGGATGTGTGTACAGAACTGAGTGCGCGGAAGAGCCCCGTCCCGGAGAGCATTTCTGGGTCCTGCGAGGAGGGAGAAGAGAAAATGATGCAGGAGTCCCCAGGCTCAGGGAGATCAAACCATTCCCTGCCCTGCAGGCTGAGCTAGCTCCTTGATACCGGCCCCCGCAAAACTGGGTCCCGCTCTTTCTGAGCAGTGGCACGTGGCACGTGGCACGAGATGACTTGCGCATGATCAAAATAAAACGTTGGTTTGTATTTCCCTCCACCCCTTGTAAACTTTACTGTTGGGATAATTTTCTCCTGCCACCAGATGTGAACTTGGCAGGCCCCATAATTCCTCGGCTCACTCTTGGGTTGTAGGCAGATCTGTGATCCAAAACACACTTTATCTTGTAATAGCCTAGAACAAAAAAGAGTATGCAAGGGGGTTTGGAGGGATAAATTGGGAGTTCAGGATTTGCAGATACTAACTACTATATATCATATAGATAAGCAACAAGGTCCTACTGTACAGCACAGAGAACTCTATTCATTACTTTGTAATAGTCCATAATGAGAAAGACTATGAAAAAGAATATATATATATGACTGAATCACTATGCTGTACACCAGAAACTAACACAACATTGTAAATCAACTATACTTCAATTAAAAAAAATAAAACCTTCCATTTTAACATTCATCACATACTTACCTTAGATTTTAATCATGGACATTGAAATATAAGCCCCAGGTGGCATGAACTTCATCTGGTTATTCACTGCTATATCCCAGCATATAATAGGCACTCAGTGAATAATTGTTGAGTTAATGAATTAATTTTTAAGTGAAGTCACGGCCTCTCCCCAGACTGTAAGCTTTATAGAGAGCGTAGAAATTGAGATTGCTTTTACTCAATATTTACCTCTAGTGCCTAGTGGAATCCTAGCCCTTGGTTTTAAAAATAGTTTATTTTAAACAAAAACTACTTTATTTGTATAAATGTGACATGTATTCTGTTGTAATAGGAGAAATGAAAATTGGATTGCACTGCAGTATCACCTTCACCTACTAAAATAACAGAGAAGCCAAAGTTGACAACAAACCATATCGGGAGATTAAGGGGAGCAAGGAGCTCAATCATTATTGGCTGGGAGTGTAGATTTTTTTTTTAATAGTTTTGAATGAACTAATGAGCCTGGGCAAAAGGCCACACCTCTCTAGATAGATCCATGAGGCTCCACTAACCCAAAACATCTCTCCCTCCCTCCCTCCCTCCGTCCAAGTCTTCACTGGGCCACGCTGCTTAAAACGCTACCAATTAGAGGTCTTCTCCTCAGTCTGGGTCTTTAACAATGCACATATCTGCACTGGGTAAATGGAACTGTCAGTCATTGATGCTTAAGAAGGCAATTTGATCCGGGAAACTTACAGGAAGACTAGCTGTTCGGGGGCTGAGAGGGTACTGGGAGGAGCACTGACGAAAAACAAGATGGCAGGCTTCGCGGTGGGGACACTCCTAGAGATCTGCCAAGGAGACTGAGCGCAGTCCGGGAGGTTCACCTGGAACCTGGAAAACGGGAAACAAGGCTGATGTGTTTTAGAGTTTGCCTTTAGCACTCCCTCCTCCCATGGAGTTTTTAAGAACCACTTAATTTTTAGAGCTAGAAGGAATCTTAGATACCATCAGAGTCTGTGGTTTTCAAGCATTCTTTAGCCAAAAGCAGAACTCCTTCTTAAAATGAAATTCTTACCAGAAGCCCAATATGGACAACAGATAAGTGGAGATGATCTGGTTCTAGGTGGCCAGTGAGCCAGAAAACCAAGCTCATACACACACACACACAATTTTCCCACAGTAGTCTCCACCTCAGAATTCCTAGATGCTTGTGAAACAGTGCGTCCAAACACAGCAAAAGCCCCATAGCTGTCCTCTGTCATCACCGTGTGTGAGGCTGAGCTCCCGAGGTCTAAGAAAATGGGCAGCACTGGACCTGACTTCTCCCTCCCTCCATCCACTGACCTTGCTCCGTCCACTCCCTGGACTCCCCATCTGTTCTGTAAATGTTTACTAAGTCAAAGAAAGAGCCCTTTCACAGGGCCACTAAAATCCCCCTGAGTTTAATATGACCAACAAATATTTACTAAGTGCTAGCTACACCTTTGACCCTGTGTATGGCACAGAACAAGTGGTCACTGTCATGGCCGCATTCATTCGCACCCTTCAGATGCTGTTTGTTCAACCTCCTCTAAACCGTCTCAACTGCAGCTAGACATCCAGCCCACATCTGTCAATCTTTTCTCTAAATGCGCTGTGAAACACTGTGTGAAATGATTTGCTGAAATGCAGATAAACTACATCTGTCAGCCCCCATCTATGAATCTAGTAAGACTTGCAAAAAAAAAAAAATGAGGCTTGGCCCCGATCCGCTCTCTGCAAACCTTGGCTCAAAGGGACGACCACTGTTTCCTGTCCTTGGAACTCACAAACCATCTGTGTAATGACCTGTTCTAACTTCCTGCCAAGGATTGACGTCCATCTCGCCAGTCAGCAGTTCCCACCAAAAATGCTTAGGGCCTCAGGGCCTCCCATCCCTGCCGCTGGCCGAAGTCCAGGTCACAGAGATGCATCCAGCATCCTCTTGTCTGTTACAGGGGTACAGTGTGAGGCGCGGAGAGTTCAAGTTCACGTGATTATTTCTGTATGGACAACACTAATTTGGGGCTCAGCTGAATCGCTTAGCTGAGCGCAGAGGAACAAAGACTTTGCAGAAATGGACAGCTAGGTTTGCAGCCCAGCTCTCCGACGCACTGTGTGGGGTTGGTTCACTACCCTCTCTGAACCCGGCAAATGGTGGGAAGGTTCTGAGGGTTAAACGCCATATTGTACATGAAGTGCTTAGCACGGTGGTGACGGCTTTCATGACTGTCACTGTGAGAAATGACCTTATCGATCAACAGGTCAACGGTTGGCCAGGACAAGGAACAGACGTGGGGGAGGGTCTGTGTGTGATAGGCATATTCTTACACAGACAATTTGCTTATTTTTCTAGGCATTAGGGGATATGCAGAAATGACAGTCTTCCCTATAAAGCTTGCATTCTCATAGAGAAAAAAATCATTAAAAATGTCTGTCCCCTTTCAGTCACATGACTTGTGAATCTGCTGTCCTCAGGCCAGGCTGAGCGCCTAGAGAACTGGCCTCCGGCTGGTTCCTGGAGCTAATTTTCGGAAGGGTCCCCGGGTTATCTCATGGGCAGGTTTTCTTAGGGTGACTCCTAATCCCCTGCGAATCCAGTACAAAAGATTCCATCTCCTTGCGCTCCCTTAAGAAGACGCAGAGGAACTTGGGGAGAGATCCCTCGATAGAACAGTGTCCACCCAGGAGGCAAAGGTTAGCACAGCCCGTGCTCCCAGCCCTCGTGGGAATATTGCACCAAACCACCCCCACGCCTTTGTTGATTAAAATTAAGCTGGCAGGATTCAGCCACAGTAGAGTTTACAAGTCCTGGGTCAATTTCTAAAGTGAATTTATTTTCAGAATACTTGAGCTAAAGGCAATAGTAATTGACAGCTGGGAATTTTAAGGTTTTTCTGCAGCTGTCAGATTAGGGAGTTGGGTATCTTTTTATCTTTTCACACTAAGGATAAGTCAATAGGGAGTTGCATTGTGCTTGACAATCTAAAAGTAATCAATTCAACGTGCCATAGTCACGGATTCAGACTGCTTAGAAAAAGGCCTCCTCGGAAAGTGACAAGGGCAGGTTAAGAGCAGAAAGCTGCTGGGAAAATCCCCTGCAAGGGGGCCAGGGCCTGCCTGGTCGCTTCCTCACTGAGCACCTACTCCAGTCTGTCTGCAGCAGCCTGGTGGGGAGTGGGGGTGGGGGTACTTCCGGCCTCGACTTCGACCAGCTTTCAGCAGGAGTCAGAAATCATAGAGGGAACAAAACCACGACAGCCAGGAACCCAGCGTAGACGGTGGAACCCAGCCGAGAACATCTGGCCTCTGTAACTTACAGCATTAATAAAAGGCTAACAGAAAACCAAAGCCCTGTTAAATATCCCTGCCCCACCTAGATCACCGCGTAACTGGGGCGGAGGGCCCCTCGAGGGGGAAAGAATGGTCCCAAAGGATGGGGAGACCTTGGTCTGAAAAGCCCGGATCCGATGAAGACAAGGCGGAAGCCCTGTGTTGACATCAGGAAACCCATTCCTAGTTCTGCTAAGAGCTGCAGTGCTCAGACTGTTACTGTTTTTATTTCATCGACTTAATTGATGCTTAAAAGATTTAAACCAGCGAAACCAAAGATCACAACTGCCCCATCCACCACTGATGGACAGCTTTTCCTAGAGCCAGGCTCTTACTGCGAAGTCCTCAGATTCCTTCTCAGAGTTCTGTTAGTCCTACCGTGATATTGGGAGCTTAGTCCAAGCCAGTTCATAAGCAAAATGGGCCATAAACCCCTGCTGTGATTAGAAAACTTCCCTGTGCAAATCTACCTCCCCAAACTTCCTACCAGAAGTTCTCCAAAAGGAGAAAGAGTAATCTCTCTGCTTTAAGGACCTTGAAGCTAGTTAATATCCCAATGGCCACCAGCGTGAGAAACATACACACACATGTCACTGATGAAAATGGTATCAGTTTTCCTTAGTCAACTGGCAGAGAGTAGATCTTCATTTATTCACCACTTTTTGCATGGCTAATAATTGGGTGCTTTACCACGAGCCAGGCACTGTGCTATATTCTGAACAAATTCATCATCTTCATGTAGCACAGAACTTTCAGTGTAATTGAAATGATCCCCTTGGTAATTGTGATTCAGTAGGTCCAAGGGTCTGGCCTCTGTGTTTTTAACAAAGAGCTCAGTCGATGCTTATGATCAAATAGCTTTCCTAGGAGGCTTCCCAGTCGGTCCACAGCCTCCTGACTGAGGTGCCCCCAGTTGCCCAGCAGCTGGGATCTCATCACCACAGAGCAGAATGGAACAGACTGGTCACCCGAGGGAGGGGCGCTGGCTTCCCAAGGTGGCCTGAGAACCCATTAGCTTTCCGTGGGCAGTCACGTCACTGCCTTGATTGGACCAGATAGTCTGAAACCCCCAGATCCTCTTCACCCCAGCTGTGACTGGGCTAGGGGGCCCCCCACACCAGAATCGATTTTCTTGCTTAGGTGCTAGACCTGGCTTTTAATCCTAAATACCTAAATGGTTTAATTTAGCTTATTGCTCCAGCTTGTCCAGTTCTCTTTAGCATCCTGACTCCACTGTCTCATGCATCAGGCATCCTTAGTACCTGTGGTGGGAAATGCCCATGTACCCTGTTGTCCATCCGAGGCAGCAGCTGCCTAGGCAAGCGGCTCTGAGCTTGGCCACAGCCTCCTCCACCACCAGGGAGTTCCCCTCTCCTGTTATGTTGAGCTCTTCCAGAATCATCTCCATCCTTCCTGTGTATTTTTTGAACAAGAGTTTTAGCTATTGAAAACCAACGCAGTACCCTGTCAGGAAATTGTTATTGGAGAGAAACTGTCTCTCTGTCCTGAGGACAGTAACTTTTTTGCATTTATTAAAGTCTCAGAGTTAGAGCTTTGATTTAAAAACATAAGAGGCCAGCTAACTCGAAGTTTCTTTTGGTTAACATTCATGTTGTTGATGGTTTCGCTTATTGAAGAGGCAAAAATATTCAACAGACATATCCACATAGGAAGCCAGGACAGTCTCACATAGGGAGGCCAAGAAACTTTGGAGCTGAGCCCAAACTTTCCTCTTTGTGGCTTAGTTTTTCCAAACATATAAGGGGGCGATGTTTCCTGCCACCTTCTCTTCCCACAGAACTACTGAGAGAGTCCACTGGACAAGGCTGTGCCGGACTTTGCGTTTCTGGAGCAAAATTGAACAGTTACAATTGAAGTATCGTTCTCTGAAACTAGGTTCCCTCATCCACCAAATGTTCCCAGTGGTGCCTGAAATGATGAGAAGTGCTTAAATGTAGGTAAATAGACTTGCTAACTAAGGGTTTTCCCACATAGTGTTGAGGAACAACAAGTCATTGCTTTGAAATCTCTGAGTCTGAGACACAAGGAAAATCACAGCTTGTATCTAGAATATAAAAGCCTTCTTTGTACCATATAATCATCATGAGTTATAATAATTGCTCTGAAAGCAGGTGTGTGTATTGTTGTTTATTTCTTTAAAACAATTTTTCAAAACATGTATTCCATTTCTTAGCTTCAGTTCCATGTACTTCTTGGAATGGATTTATGTAGTAAGTTGTTGGCTGTCTTCCAGTGGATTATAAAGGCAGGATCCATCACCTTCTCCCTGAGCGGAGAGTGCTGGGAGCCAGGCCTAATTCACCATGAAATTAAAAGATGGAGCATTTGACCCCTGGAGGTCCCTGCGCTCCAGTGATTCCTCTCTTCTGTATCAGATTTGTTCTGAGACTCTTAAAGAGATCATCGTTACCTCAGATACAAAGGGTGATTTTATGTGGCATGTCCTGGGAATACAGCTCATATGAACCATCTTAATAAATTGAAGATGTATTAAATAAAACATTATGTGCCGAACAGAGGAGGTGGATGGAATTCTACAGAAAAGACTTCAGCAATATTCAGTTATACGCTAAGTAGAAACATATGGGAAGGCATTCTTTGTTTTCTTGGGGGTTTTTTTCCAATGACGTGGAGCTTTTAAATGACACTATACGTATATATATGTAACAGCTGCCTGTTGCTCAGGGGCTGTAAAGAGACCCTACAATTACAGAGGACCAGAACTCGGTGGCCCCTATTCCCCAAAATAGTCGTGTCCCATTGAAACTGACTTAAAGACACCTTTCAAAAAGTATCTATACAAATTTTATGCACCTAAAATACAGTAAAATCTCATAACATTTCAGAGTTTGAGGGTTTTATTGGCCCTTCTTCCAAAATGAAAGATTATTTCTTTTATATTCTCCAGATAAAGCCCCATCTTGTCCCTGTATCACAATTCAACTTTTAATGTAAGTAAGAGCAAAAAGGGGCACCAAGAAATAAAGTAAAAGGCATTTAGTGGGGTCTTAGTTCGAATCATGGGACAGCTCATCAAGGAGAGACTGTCAGTAAGTTGATTAAAGTTGGCCTGGATTCAGTTTTCCCCTCTAGAAAAAAAAAAAAAAAGAAAGGAGAAAAAGATCACTGGTTCTTATTGCACCACTCAAAAAAGGGATCCACTAAAATGTGAAAATGGTGAAATGTGGAAATAAACATATAGCTTATATTTATAATAAAATAAATGTTAACGGTGGTCATGTTGGGATGGGGTACCTAAGGCTTTCTTTTATCTTTTTTCCATAAAGTTTGTGATGCCCTTAATTGCTTTTACTTAATGAAAAAGGGGTGATTTAAGAAAAGAGAGAGAAGCAGATGTATGCTTTAAGGGGTGATTGTAAAACTGGGGCGGTGATGTCCCAGCTAGACTTCCTGGTGGGTAGGGAAATGTTCCAGCACATTACATCAAAGCCCAGAGGAGGAGGTGTGAGCGGCTGGTCACACGGGAACATGACGGCTCTCCGCCGTGGCCACCTCTACTTATGTTACATCCAGCACAATCTTCACTTCTGTGGCCCACGTCTCCCAAGACACTCATTTGCAAGGTCACATCACTAAATATCGTTTTCTGGTCTTTTCATCCTTTTTGTCTAGTGATTCCCCCAAGGGTTTTAGACTCTGGCTTTGGTATGAAAGCTTTTAGACTATGAGAGCTTTGGTATGAAATTCAATCTTCGTTTAGTTCAGAATTTTTTTCTTTACCCAGTGACAGAGTATGCTGAGGTAATGTTTTCTGGCAGGCTGACCTAAGATTTGAACCCTTAAAAGTGAAAAACATTGAGAGCTTAAAAAGCCAACGTGCAATATTCTTTCAGTGGACTTGCGTAGACAGTGATGGGTTCCTAGTGTCAGTTTCCAGACTGACAGAGCTTTTCATTGTACCCATCTGTCCCTACTGCAAAACTATAAATACATTAGTTATTCTCTATAACAGTAATGAACTCTAGGAATAAAAACAACCCAAGGAAACTGTCTTTTCCCCCAGAGACTCTTTCATAGGCTACTCTAGAATCAGTCAGAAGGACAGCAGGCCGGAGAGTGGGTGGGGAATGACCTCAGACGTGCTGGATGGTGAGAAGGGGGCCGAGGAGTGAAATGGTGTTGGACGCACCTTGTCTAGTTTCCAAGGTGGAAGAGGTGGCGTCCTTTGTAGGTTTCCTCAGACTAGGGCAGGGCAGCCCCATCATCCCGGCCCTGGCATATCATCTTTTTAAAGGATTCTTCTTCACAAAGAGGGATGTGTTCTGAAGTGGTGGGGACTCCGACATCTGTGGTCTGTAAACCATTTTCGCACAGCCCAGAACCTTCTCTGAGGTTTTGTCTTGCATAAATTACAATTTTATAATCACTTTCTAAAACTGCTCCTTGTTCACTCTTAAATACACTTTTAGATATAAGGGGAAGTGGCACCTTTTCATTTATTTAAAGAATGCATACGTTTGTCCCTCATGTTCCACATTTTGGGGGTCCCTGTGGGTCCTAAAGAAGCAAGGAAAGGGGTCTCCTCCAGCCCAGAGCAGCTCTGAGCTGGCATCGGGTCACCTCTATTCAGAAGGCCCCCGGGGGGCTGTGCTGGTGGGACAATGATCTATACCTTGAGATGACGTCAAGGATGCATGGATAGGAAGGAAAGTTGTAAAGACAAGACTGACTCAATGACCATCAACTTGGACACTGACAGACCAGAGGAAGGGCCATGTCTTACTCAGCCAGCCCCTCTTTGTAAATAACACTAGAAGCAACCTTTTCTGTCAACGTCACCCAGATGCTACCTGTGACTCTTCAGGAAGCATCTCCCTTTCTAAGCCCCCTACAGATTCCCTTCCCTTCTCACTGTTTACTCTTTTTGGATTGGGGAGTTTTCCCTCCTACTAATTTACCAACCTGGAGAGATGGCGGTTCTGAGCTTTCTTACTTCATTACACAGTGGAACTATGAAGAAGTGTTCTCCTCGGAAGGACAGCCCTCTGCATGAGCAAAGTAACTCAGAGCTGTCCCCTTTAAGTGCCAGTAAGGCTGATCCAAACTGGGAGGGCATCGTTGTAACTTAGTTCGAACAAGGGCCAACGCTTCAAGAATCATCATCATCATGACCAAAAGTAATGTTTTAATTTTTCAGGAGGTTTGCTAAAATGAAATCATTTTCCTTATTTTCATTGTGTGTTGGGTCCATTAAGTCAGCATAAATCAAACAGATGTCAAAGACTATCGGAAAACTAGGAAAAGAGAGATGAATTACCTAGAGGAGAAAATGGCTAAAAATTACAGCATTACAGATTATTTGTTTAATCTCAGATGTAGATGTATACCAAATACATACCAAATTCCAGTTAGCCTTTGGGTTACTGCAGGTGAGCAGAAGCCACACCTCCACTCTTCCCCTTTGAGTTTTAAACTCTGTTGCATAAACTGTGCTCCTATCGCCACACTGTCCTGCCAACAGGCAGGTTGGATGCTGTCCATGGTAACACTATGGCCAGGGCCCCTGCTTCTGGATAGCACCTAAGGTAACTTTAAAAACCAGCTGTGTCAATAGCCTTTGAAAAATGACCTGTATCAATACCGGTTCCAGGTTCTCTCTGGCACGAGCAAGTCTAAGAAGGAAATAGGATTTCCTTTTCCAAGGCATATGAACTTTGGGAATTTTCCTTTCATTCCGATAAAAGACATTGCCCTTTTGATTAACAGATACACATTACTGTATATAAAACAGATAAACAACAGGAACCTACTGAAAAGCACAGGGAACTATATTCAATTTCTTGTAATGGGCTGTAATGGAAAATAATCTGAAAAAAATATATATTACATATATATGTATGTATGTATAACTGAATCACTTTGCTGTATACCTGAAACTAACATTGTAAATCGACTACACTTCAATAAAAAAATAAGAATTAAAAAAAAAGATATTGCCCTTTTGGTCAGGTTGTGTATGAATATTATACCTGAATCTCAAAGAAGTCAGGTTTACATGACTGACAACCTTCTTGAAAGCAGTAGGTTGAAATCACTGTTGTGTGTGTGTGTTCTTTTTTTACTTGATATATAGTCAGTTTACAATGTGGTACCAATTTCTGATGTATAACATAATCTTTCAGTCATACATATATACATAATATATTCCTTTTCATTATAGGTTACTACAAGATATTGAATATAGTTCCCCATGCTACACAGTATAAGCTTCTTGTTTATCTATTTTATATATAGTGGTTAGTATCTGCAAATCTTTTGGGGGGTGGGAGGTAATTAGGTTTGTTTGTTTGTTTATTTATTTATTTATTTATTCATAGAGGAGGGACTGGGGATTGAACCCAGGACCTCGTGCATGCTAAACATGCACTCTACCACTTGAGCTATACCCTCTCCGCAGTATCTGCAAATCTCGAACTCCCAATTTAGCCTTTCCCACACCCCCTCTCCCCCCGGTAACCATAAGTTTGTTTTTTATGTCTGTGAGTCTGTTTCTGTTTTATAAATAGGCTCATTTGTGTCTTTTTTTTTTTAGATTCCACATAGAAGTGATATCATATGGTATTTTTCTTTTCTCTTTCTGGCTTGCTTCACTTAGAATGATGATCTCCAGGTCCATCTGTATTGCTGCAAATGACATTATTTTATTATTTTCATGGCTGAGTAGTATTCCATTGTATAAATATACCACATCTTCTTTATCCAGTCATCTGTCGATGGACATTTAGGTCGATTCCACCCTGCTGTTTCTTTGTTTGTTTGTTTGTTTTTATTGACTGGATTGTGTCGACATGCTTTGAAAATGGGCTGATGGTAATCGAGATGGTTACTGGCCTCTAATTTAGGCTACAGCTCCTCATAGAACCATTCTGTTCATGCAAAGAACCATGTCCTCTTGCTGTTCTTCATTTTAGTTCTACCACCTTTTTCCCTCCCTGGTCGTCTCCCTTGCCCCCGAATCCTACCTCAGCCAGAAAATGTCCTACTTCAAAGCTTCAGAAAATAGCCTTGCGTCCCATTACACTACAGAGTTCCTCGATACCCCACCGTGAGCTCAGGCTAATGTTCTTCATGAGAACATAAAGGATTATCACCCCATCCTGCACAGCAATCCTCAGACCTGTGCATCTCTTGATTCAGATCCTGCTCTTCCTTCCAAAAGCACGTAAATCAGACAGCTTTGAAAATGTCCTTTTCCTCTGAAAATGACACATGGGACAGAGGAGTTCAATTCCACTCCCTTCTATGAAAGTATTCCTAAGTATTCAACACTTTGTGATGAATCCACACTATACTGGGTGAATAACATATGAACAGAGAGCTTCTTGGAGATCAAACCAGTTTTTCCTGGGCAATTTGCACAAATTTGGAAAGGGAAGCCCTAGGTCAAAAGATGCGTGGACATATCTTTGGTACCACTTTTCCTCATTTTTCTGGGATTCTCCCAGCCAAGCTCAGGGCCCCTCCCATCCCTTCTCTTTAGTGCAGTAGACACTTTTATCCTTTTGCCTCCTGGATTCCCATCAAAAGTTGACCTTCCTGTGTCCCCTTCCCCAAATTTAACAATCCTGAGAGCTCTTTTCCCTGACCTCAAAAGGATAGATAACGATACTGAGTTACTGGGTGCCGATATCTAGGGAATTTCTCTCCTGGATTCTCCTGGATCCATCTGAAGTGGGATTTGCACAAGATGTTTACAGAGGACTCCTGAAGTGGAGAATACCAGACCCAGTGGTGGGCCGAACATGCCCCAAGTGGAGGCATAGGAAGAGGATGTCTCAGTGCAAAGAAGTTCTGGAGTTCAGCTCAGCACACTCCCAGAGGCATTAACCTCATGGGTGGGGGAGAAACAAAGGAGGAGAGAGTTGAGCTGAGAAAGAATAACCTCACAATGTGGTTCTTCAACCCCTTCGGACAGCTTAGCTCTTGAACACCTGGCAAGGGTCTGATGCTATCCCAGAAGCTTCTTTTAGACCAAATGATTTGATAATGTCTCTGCCCTCAAAGAAAGAAGGCTGGGAAACATGGAAAGACCAGGTGGAAATTGTGATGGCCAAAAAGAGGACAAGGATCATTGCTATTTCTACTGAGCTTTTTGCTTATCTGTTCCTGTACCAGTTTACAGCTAAAGGCCCAGAAGAGCAGAGTGAGCTGCTCCGATTTTCCGCGTGCCCCCGCACTGCCGCACCGTGGCATTCCTCTGCCTGGCTCCCAGCCACCTCTCTCAGCCTCAAGACTTCTCTTCCTTGGTGAACTGGGAGGATACTGGTGACTATGGAGGCTGAAGGGGGAATGGGCCAAACTTCTAGCCCCCCACCCACTGCAGGGTCTTCAGAGATTGAGCAAAGATCGCTTTTACTAAGCATAAATTACCTTTCTTGTCTTCAGACTGTCTGGACGCCCAGGGCTTACTTAGGTTCTCTGCCTGAATTTGCTGTAGTTCTGGGATCATACGGGGAGAAGCCCCTCTGGGTATCACCACCTCCCACAGTCTATAATGCTTGGAGGCCAGAGAAATACCAAGGGCAGCAGCCTTGAGGGGAGAGCACACCAGCTTCAGAGTCCGATCCATCTAGGTTTGAATCCTGACCCTGTGTGGACAGCCTTGGAGAAGGGTCTTAGCCTTCAAGAGCATCCAACTCTTTATCTTTGAAATGGGGGTAATGACACCTACCTTACAATGACACCCACCTTACCACAAGGTTGTGGTGAGGTTTTAGGATAACTTATGAAGGCCTGGATAAACCATGGCTATTAGAACAATGACCACCCTGTGCCCATTAGGTGGACTTTTAAGCTCACTCACAGGATACCAGTAGGATTATAATGCTCATGGGGCTTCATGTGGTACCTGACAGGTATTCCGCCATGTTCCTGGGAAGCAGGGTCTGCTTCTTTGCTGCTTTATTTTACAAACACCCTGGCAGCCCTTCTGTGGGCCAGGCCCCGGGTGGTGAAGGAAATACAGTGGTCAGCAGAGGGCTCTCAGTATAGTAGCAAAGAGAGAGACAAAAGCACAAATAAATAATGACAAAGGTGGAAGAGGAAGAGGGCAGGAGACTGTGAAAGAGAGTCCCAGGTGGGCCTCGCTGAGATGGGACGTGGGCGGGAAAACCCCTCCAAGGAAGGCACTGAGCTGGGACATGAGGCATGAGCAGAATTTAGCCAAGCAAAGTTCGGGGGGGGGGAAGCGTGTTCCAGGCAGAACACGTGCAAAGGCCATGAAGTAGAGATGATCATGGAGTTGAAAGGATGCTGCAGGACTAGAGGGTGGGGAGAGTGGAGGAGCAGGAGAGGAGGCTGGCCATTCAGGACCTACCTTGCTGGCCACGTCAGCATTTTGGATCTTAGCAACAAGGTGGATTGGGAAAAGGGGCAAGCGGGGTCTCAGAGAAACTAGTTGGGAGGCAGAAGACGGTGGGATGGACTACCTGGAGGAAGAGGATCTTCGCCTTTTGCTCATGTCCAGTGTGGATCAGAGTTCCTTGGAAAATTTGCCTTCTTTTCGGTCCTTGGAAGTAAAGAATTTGGGGTCATGTGTAAGGGCAGTATCTTGGAGGTCTTCACATCCTCGCCTCCTACTGAGCCAAGAGGTGAAGGCTCTCCCAGCATTGTGCTCTTCCCTGTGGTCCAGGGACCCTCCTGGCCCTAAGCTCTCAGTCCTTCCAAAGCAAGCAAACAGGAAGAAGGCAGCTAACATTCCCCGGCTGCCCTAGCCAAACCAGCAAATAGAGTTACTTACACAGGATAGCCTTACTGAGTTGGAGCTAAATTGAGGCAGGGGAAGAGGGAGCACAAAGCAAATTAACAAAAAGCCTGATTCATCATTTCCTCAGTGGAAGCCTCATCCCTGTCAGGTAAATGTGATCACCTGCTCCAGTCCACTCCCTGCCCCGTGTCGAGGGAGGCCTGGTAAAAGACTGGCCATTTGGGGAAGACACAGAGCAGGCCATGCAGCCAAAGGAGACAAAGGTCAAGGTAGTTCCAAAGGTCGCATCAACCCATAGGAATGGGAGCGCCTGGGACCAGAAGAGTGTTCAGGAAGTAAATGCAGAAAGCCAGGAGCAGCAACATAACCAGCAGGAGGAAGCCAAGAAGGATTTCAAGCCAAGAAGGATGCAGGCACCTGGATGAATTTTTGCTGTCCTGGTCAGAGTTTGTGCAACAGGAGGGACAGTGTAAATGGACAGAAAAGAATCAGGCGATGCCACTCACAGTCTCTCCAAATGGAGGTCCCTACTGAGTCCACTTTCACTGAACAAATAAAATTCGTTGGTCATTAGCAACATCCTCTGTTTACAGTGAAGTTGCTGAAATCCACAAAAGCGTTCTGGATTTTATATCCTGCCTCTTTCCAAAGGATTTAAGATGCATTTTTTTCCTCTTAAAAATTCCTGCTTTATATTCTCTCTAAATATCAGCCTAACAAACCCACAGAACATAAGCTCAGCCGAGCCTGGGAAGAATTATCACAAATATTTAATTAGCGAGCCCGAATTAGTGAGGTGTTTCCTGCCCCATGGAGAGGAGGCCTGTTGATAGTGGGTCATGGTCTCAGTTCAGATCCAACTCTACGTGGTCCTGTAATTAGGAAGAGCACTGGGGCCCAGTGGAGGCCTGAAACCAATTTTGAGGTTGGATGACTTAAATAATGCTTTTTACTCCTAAATGAATCCCAGATTTTGAGTGCTATAAATTTTCCATTTCTATGTCTGGCTGATCACAAGTATCAGCCATGACCTTTCAGGGCTTTGACTACTGTCTTCCTTTGGTTTCAATTTGAGAGGCCCTCTGGCAGGATTATAGTAGCCCTTACCTGAAAAGCAGACGAGTCCAGGAAAATGTCAGAGGCTCCTCAGAGCCAGCTGGGCAGGGATCACCCTGTGTAAATTTGGGGTGGGCGGCCAACTGCATGGTCAAAATTTAAGAGGCATCCCAAAGCCTAGCCTGCCACAATTGCCTGCCACGGCACCCCAGATGCTCAGAACTGGGGCTACTCTTCAGAGTAAAACACTGTCTCAGGAGGTTCCCTTTAGGAGTTCTATTATTAAGGTTACAGTTTCAGCTGATCTAGCAAAATCCCAAAATAATATAGGCTTATACAGGATAGAACTTTTTTCCTCACATGTAACCTGCTGAGGATAAGCCATCCAGGGTCGATATGGTGGCTCCATGCTGTCAGGGGACCAGGTTCCTTCTGTCTTGTTTCTCCTCTATCCCAAGAGCACGCTCTCTGCTGCATAGTCCAGGACAGGAAGAGGGAATGGTATGCCCCTTCCTTTTAAGGCACAGCCTAGAATTTGTACACATCACTTCTGCTTACGTCCAACTGGTGAGAAGACAGGTGCAAAGGAAGCCACCCCCACCTGCAAATTCATGCATCACACTAGGTCAGCCCTTTCAGCATCACTCATCGCCTCTTGAACCAACTTACACAAGGGACGCTGGGAAATGTAATCATTACCGTATGATCTTGTGCCCATTGAAACTCCGGGTTTCTACTGCTAAAGGAAGAAAGTCAAAACGGATATGGGAGGCAATTAGCCATCTCTGTTACAATATATATTTGTGGGCATGGAAAGAAAGTGCCCATTAAGGAATAAACCTTCATGGTGGACCCAACTCATGGTTCAGATTAGAGCTTTGTCACATACAAAGCACAGAGAAAGACTGAAAGGGAAAGACACACAGGACTAGCAAATTTTGGTTAGAAAGAACAGAGAAATAGAGCGCTTCTCCAGGAAGGGCGGCTGGAGGGCACCAAAACTCTGAGGAAGTTAAACACAGAGCCATGGAAAGCTGGAAGAGAATGGTGGAGCGGGGAGGTATTGGGACCCAAAGTAAACGCTCAAGTGTATAATGTTACTGCTGGCCAACTCTTTTAAGTAGACATACTTCTTGATTCTTTCTGTGCTAGATGCATTCCAATCTAAAAGCACATGTTCAAAAGAAAGAGTTTAGCATTAAACAAAGCTGGTTTTAAATCTCCGCTCCATCATTTACTTGCAGAGAGACCCTGGACAAATTACATAGTTTTTCTGAGCCCATTTCTGCACTTTTGAATGATGGTAATAATAGTAACCAACAGTGCTATTAGGAGCACAAAACGAGATGACGTAGGTGATGTGGATGTAGCACCAAGCCTGGCTCCGGGAATGGTAGGGGCGATTAGTATGCAACTTTTAACTTTGTAACAAGTGACTGGTCCCTCAGATAGGAAGTTTAGCCATTACAACAGTCTCTTAGAACCTAAAGAACACATTCCCTCATAGGTGCCACTCACTGGCCATACAATAGTAACCACAAGAGCAAAATGCTCTTTTTTATTGAAGTATAGTCCATTTACAATGTTGTGTTAGTTTCTGGCATACAGTAAGTGATTCAGCTATACATATCTATATATTCTTTTTCATATTATTTTCCATAATGCTATTACAGGATATTGAATATAGCTCCCTGGGCTATAGAGTAGGACCCTGTTGTCTATTTTATATATAGTAGTTTGTATCCATTAATTTCAAACTGGTAATTTATCCCTCCCCTGCCCACTTTCTTCTTTGTTAACCATAGGTTTGTTTTCTATGTCTGTGAATCTGTTTGTTTTGTAAATAAGTTCATTAAAGGTTCCACATAGAAATATCATATGATATTTGTCTTTCTCTGTCTGACTTACTGCACTTAGTATGATAATCTCTAAGTCCAATTCATGTTACTGTAAATGGCATTATTTCATTCTTTTTTATGCCTGAGTAGTATTCCATTGTATATATACATCACATCTTCTTTATCCATTCATCTGTCGATAGACATTTAGATTGCTTCCATCTATGTCTTGGGTATTGTAAATGATGCTGCTATGACCATTGGGGTGCATGTATCTTTTTGAATTAGAGTTTTCTGGAGGATATGTGCCCAGGCGTGGGACTGCTAGATCATATGGTAACACTATTTTTAATTTCTTAAGGAATCTGCATACTGTCCTCCATAGTGGCTGCCCCAATTTACATTCCCACCAACAGTGTAGGAGGGTTCCCTTTTCTCCACACCCTCTCCAGCATTTATCATTTGTGGACTTTTTAATGATGACCATTTTGACCAGTGTCAGGTGACACCTTATTGTAGTTTAGATTTACATTTGTCTGATAATTAGTGATACTGAGCTTCTTTCCATGTGCCTATTGGCCATCTGTATGTCTTCTTTGGAGAAATGTCTGTTTAGGTTTTCTGCCCATTTTTTGATCGGGTTGTTTGGTTTTTTTTGTTGTTGTTGTTATTGAGTTTTATGTTATTTTTGTTATTGAGCTGTTTGTATATTTTGGAAGTTAAGCCCTTGAGAAAATATTTGCATACAACGCAATGGACAATGTTCTTTATTTTTTAATTAATATTCTCTCCACTTAGGAAAAACACTGTGATAGCTACAGGCCTGGGAAAAGAACCCATCCTTAAGATGGGATTCCTCCCACTGTGCAGAAGAAGAAAACAAACCTTCACCCATGAGCTTGTATACGTGGGGCAGGGTGAGGTCAGAGCTATGCACCAGAAGAATAAGTCATCTCATAATTTTGCACTTCACATCCAAGCTAAATAATGCTCTTGGCTAAGCAATCTCAGTTTATGTTCTGGCACCAATTTTTTAAGGCCGATTATCTCAACATAAATAAAATAATAAATAGAAAGGCTATCTTAATGACAGTTCTAAGTAGTCAGAGTCATTTAACTGGGATCACAGAGAAGGACAGGGAAGAAATTCTTAAGATTGTTAACTGGAAGAGACAGAAAGGGAGAGAAGGAAGGCTCCAGAAAAATTAGTTCACCCTGAGTCAGACTTCCACTCACTCGGCATGACCATGCCACGGTGTTTTTTAAATCTTAGAAAAGTGCATTAAAGCAACATTATTACTGAAACCCATCCAAAATGTCAATTAATACCAGGCTTTTTGGAGAAATAATTGCTGCTCTGCTCAACAGGACCCATGGAGAGTATATTAAACTTGTTGCCACCAATGAAGAGAGGATGGTTAGTACCAAATGGCTAGTTTTTAAAAAAGCAAAGAAACAATATTTAGGGCATGCTCCACCAGCTCAGACCTTTCAGCACCATTTGCTTCCTCTTGAGTCAACAAAGAAATTTTTATGGTGTTTGTTGGTTTGCATGCTTTGTTTTTAATGAAGGTACTGGGGATTGAACCCAGGACTTCATGCCTGCTAAGCACGAGCTCCACCACTGAGCTCTACCCTCCCCCTAACAAACGTTTGCACTTAATTCCACCTCTAAAATATACGACCCATGGAATCCCTGCATATGTCTTTGTCCTACTACCCCGAGAGTTCTGACCTTTTAGAGCCAGTCCCTACTGACAGCCCTCTGACCACCTGATCACTTTTCCTGGATCGCCTTTCTCCAATCCCTTTTTTTTTTTTTTTAAGATTTGTCAGTTAGAACTAGACAGGTGCAGACATAATATGCCCACGTTTTATATAATGATGAGACTTAAGGAAGAGGTTTAAGCATCAAATGGGGAAGTTTTGTTCGTAAAGCAATTCCTTGTGTCACTGTGTATGTTGTCTCGTCAGGAGCCATCAGAGTGAGTCCTTCTCTTCCTGGGCTTAACTAATTCACTTATTTGTACGACAAGTAACTA
This sequence comes from Vicugna pacos, assembly GCF_048564905.1. Classification (NCBI taxonomy): domain Eukaryota; kingdom Metazoa; phylum Chordata; class Mammalia; order Artiodactyla; family Camelidae; genus Vicugna; species Vicugna pacos. Next base: position 10,217,928 of record NC_133001.1, on the reverse strand, counting down.
ACTGTCACTTCAGGCATAGGTTAGACATGGGCACTTGGCAGCCTTTCAGGTAACCTTAGGACAGAGTCTACTCATCTGCATTTGGGTGGCAAGATTGCTTTAACTTACTGTGTTTCCTCCCTCTCAGGGTATTTATTAAAATATTTTTAAAATGGCATTTGGGGCATATGTGTTTCACTTGACTGCCGACGCAGGGGAGACCTTTCAACCTTGAGCTGCTCACTGGCCACATGAGAATAGGGGCTAGGTTGTCTCAGGCCCGGCTCACATAAGGAAGCTCGCACATGTGTACAAACTTTTGCATAAAGGCAAGATCCTTTCCATATTGCAACATCTTTCCCAGTCCTCTCCCAGTTCAACCTTTTCTCATCACCATGATAGCCTACATTTCCTAATGAATAGTCAAGGGAATATCAAGAGAACAAAAAGGGAAATGTGTGATGGTTTCCTTTGAGGTTATAGCTTTCTCTCATCCAGTGAGCTTATCTTTCTCCTGGATTCTAGCCATGTGAGGTCCTAGCCAGTCAGGCAATGAGTAGAGCACAGACTGGAGTCCTTACCAACACCTTTGGGAAGGGTGCCAAGTTCAGAGTCAAACAAAAAAAAAGTGAAACCCACAACAATTGCTATACTCAGCTCCACTCTGTTAGGCAAAGAGATGAGTTGCCACTTATTTCAGTATTGTGCTGTGACAAACCACTCTAAAATAGTGGCTTACAATCACATAACACCACAATTAAAAACTTAATGAATTGGAAAAAAGAATAGCCTTAATTTTTTTCATTATTAAAAAGAAAAAAAATGAAAAAAGAGAAACTAAGCATTCAGTTAAAACTTAGGAAAAAAAACTGAAACAAATCTACACTAGAAACATGGACTCTATGAATATAAGAACAAACTAATGAAAACCAAGCAAAAAGAGTAAAAGGGAGAAATAAGTCTATAAAATTTCTTTGGAAACACCAATATCATTGACAAATTTTTAAAGTCGAAAAAAATCAGGACATGTAAATTTGTATAATACCAATAATGACAAAAAGAAATCATCATCAATACAGAGACTTGTTTAATTGCAAGAATTCCCTGTGTACAAAGTACAGATATGCAAATGATTTTAAAATCTTGAGGAAATGAACAATTTTCTGAAAAAAAGGATAAATTATGGAACTGGACTGTAGACTCAAGAAAAAGTACAAAACCTGGATAGGTCAATATCTGTGGCAAAATCTTTTAAAGTCATCAAAGAGCTGCGCTCAAGAAAAACAGCACATCCAGAAAGATTTTGAGAGGATTTTCTCATACTTTTAAGAAATTGATCATTCGTAGCCTATTTCACAAATACAGAACACATAAAAAAAATGAAAATCTTCCCAATTTCTTTTAGGAAAATCAACACAAACTTGATGACAAAAATAGCACAAAACCAAAGAAAAAATGGCCAGTCTCACATATGAAATTGGATGCAAAAATCCTAAATCAAAGATTACCAACTGATTCTAGAATTTTTCAGAAGCTTATTTTAGAAAGATGAGAATAGTTAGAAATTAAATAGACTCTTAATTTTGCCCGGGAAAGAATTCAATAACTGCATTTGGTACTTCCATGTGACAGAAGATTATGCAACCACTGAAAATGTTATTGAAAATGGCAGGGGAGAAATGGTCACAGCATTTTATTTAAAAACTTTGATAGAGGATGATTCCATTTTTGTAAATATGTGCACCACTCTGTGTGTGTGTGTATGTGATCTGAATGGATAAGCACAAAATATTAACTGTCTGATTGTTATCACTGAAATTCTTCCCTCCTTGCCTTCTTCCTCCTTCCTTTGTGCTATTTTTCCCCCACATTTTCCACAAAGGAAGTGTAGAACTTTGTAATCAGTTTAGAAGAAGGGCTTTTGTTCTTCAGTAAGTCATATCTCAGTAGTATTTCTTAACAAACCCCATGTTTACACACGTCCCACTAAAGATTCGCCATTTTTATTTCTACCCTTTCATTTTTCTAGTTCCCTCTTGTTACCAAATATTTCCTCCGTGCTTTCATCTTACCCTCAGTTTTGGCATCCAAAGAAGTTATTATGGAGAGCATGCCAGCGTGTGTGTCAGCAAAATGAATCAAATAACTAAAGAAATTGACCTTGGATCCTTTTCCGTGAACAGCACATAAAAGGCAGGCTATTATGTGAGATTTATTGACCGGGCAAGCGTGCGGTGGAGAAAAGGGAGTCGAGTGAGTGCTATCACCACTCACGACACACCCTTCTCTTTGGGAAAGAAGAGGAAAGCAAGACAGCTGTCTCTGTGCCACTCTGTCCCTGTCCTAGACTTGAGCCCGTAAATGAATGCTGTTAAACAAAAAGCCAGAGTACGGTGTCCTCATTTCCAATGATGGACCAAAGATCCAGAGCTCAAAAAAAGGAAAGGATGTGGAATGGTGGAAAGAAACACCAAGGGAGCAGGGCCAATTCATGCTGAGGAACTTGGATATTTTCCTGTAGAAGGTGGAGAGACATTGAAGAGTTTAAGCAGGAAGGCAATATTGAATATGTGTCTACGTGTGTATGTATATATACGTATAGAAATAGACAAATTTGTATATATGCAGGCACGTATACACCTTATATATATACCTCTAGGTACCATGTGCATGTGTATGTTTATATGCACACATTTTTACTTACATGTATCTAAATTTTATATGGAAGCCAAAATATCACTGGAAGAGAAAGCCTGAAGGCAGGAAGACTGGCTTACTTAGTGGCCCAAGTTCTATAGAAGATGAGCAGCAGTGAGGCCATGGAGGCATGAATGGATATGAAAGATCTTTAAGAGGAAGAATCAGAACTTGCTTCTCCCTGACAGATGCAGAAGATGGCCACCCCCAGTTCCCACTTACACCCCTCTTCAGGGGATCAACCCCACCTGGGCGACTGCCTGTAAATTTAGTCATAATTCCGAATGCACAGAAGAGAGAAATTGACTGGTTTATCGCAGATTAGGTGTCCACTCCCGGTCCAGTCAACTATGGCCAAGGCCACTGTCAGTGAGCCCAAATATCATTGCTGGGGTCCATTGAATCCCTTTTTAATTGTTAATGGGAAGTTAATTTGTGGTACTACTCAAATGTTTTATGTAGTAAAAAGTATGTATTATGGGCTTCTTTTCTATTTTTTTTATTGCAGTATAGTTAACGTACAATGTTGTGTTAGTTTCCAGTGTACAGCATAGTGATTCAGTTACACATTTATATATTCTTTTTCATATTTTTATTATAGATTATTACAAGCTGTCGACTATAGTTCCCTCTGTTAAACAGTAAGACCTTGTTGTTTATCTGTTTTAGATACAGTAGTTTGTATCTGCTAATCCCATACTCCCAACTTATCCTAATTTATCATTTGACTGCCGTCTGCCTCCACCTCTGGACTGTATTCTTCACGAAGGCAGGGACTGTGTCTGGCTGCTCAGCACCGTCTGCAGCCCCTTAGAACGTGTCCAGGACATAGTTGGCGCTCAAAGACCATTTGTCAGAAGGATGGACACACAAATAACAAACGAAGAGAATCAGACAGAGAAAAGAGCATGATTGAGTCATCCAGTCCAGCCCTGCATCCCGGTCACTGTGCTTGGGTCTCATCTATCACTGGAGCCCCGACTTCAGCAGGATTACGTCAATTGCTTCAACACGCCAGTGAGCTTTTGTGGTCTTGCTTAGGAACCAACCCCCACTTACAAGAGTGATTTAAGTTAGAAATTATGCTCCTAATTCTAAACAACTGACATAAAACACACTTTGGAAACCAAATCCACTTGTAACTTGAGAAATACCTCCAAACAAGACAATCAATGGGAGAACGAGGCCAGGGGATAAAGGTATTTGTCAGAAGAAACTTGGCAGGCATGTTATACTTTTTCCATCTGATTATTTTAATATTCTTTCTGTGAAATTCAATTTCCTTAAGTGACCTCTGTTCATAGGAAACTATTTGGTTTAATCTGTGGAAGCCACGGCGTATTTTTAACCATCTCTGAAGGCCAGCTCCCTCTCCATTGAGTGAGCCTGATGCCCAAACAGATGTTTTATAACACTCAGCACACATGAGCTCACCACTGGCAAGTCTTTCCCACACCATCAGCCCACAGCTCTTCCCGCATCTCCGCTGTCATCCCACAAACCCAAATTCAGAACTCACAGGCAAGCCGGAATCCTTACCACGGTAACAAAGGAGAGGAACCTGGAGGATCCAGTTTGGAATTTTCAGTGTATTAATGTTTTGTCAATCAGATGACCAAGTGGAAACATGCAATACAAAGAGTTAGCCAAACTAAGTAGTATAAAAAGATGGGCAAACTGTCTGCCCCCAAAAGAATTCAGGTTAAAGTAACCAAGTTGAAGGGATCCAAAGCAATTTGACTTTTGATGGAATTTTAAAATATTAGGGCTGAAGGGTCCTTGGACGTCATCCAGCTACACAATTCCATGTCACAGACAAAGAGGCTAAGGCCCCGGGGGAGAAAGGGACTCGGGGTTTCACCATGAATGTGCTGGTGGCAGAACCGGAGGTAGAACTCTGCTGCCAGCCCAGACCCGCGGGGCAGACAGACCACAGCCCCACACCCCCAGTTTCCTGTCTGTTCCTCTTGGACCATCAGTGTCTGCAGTTCAAAGCCAGGAAGAAGCCAGAATCTGGTCAACAAGATCTTTCATCCTGACTCTGCCATGATTTTCTTCAGAGTGTGTTACCTCCAATTTAGGTAGACTTTTGTCGAGGAACAACTTCTCTGGATAAGTCAATAAAAATAATAATAATAATAACCAAAAGTAATTTGAGAGGTAACACGCCAACATTTCAAGTATGGAAGTTAAGGGGGGGAACACACGGGATTCTTACCACCCCTACCCTAGGAGTCTAGAACATGTCCAAAGGGACTATCAGGGGGAGAATGAGGAGATGTAAACTCACAGCCGTGAGTTCATGACCTTAGATCCTCTGAGAATTTAAATGTGCAGGGAAAACTTGGAGCTTTCTAGGAAGGCCTGCTCCACCTCAGAGACCGTCGGAGGTGCGAGTGGTATGTGTTGAGTGACAACTTGAAATTGAACCTGGTGCTGCTATGAAGATCTCAAAAGGAGAAGACCTCCATGGCGCCTCAAAGACACTCATCCGCCGGCGGGGGAGCATGGCACTGACAAGAGCACTGAGTGGCACAGTGAAGTCCTCAGCAAGCAAATATTTGTGGAGAGCTTGGGATGGGCTAGGCTGACCGCTGTGCAATAAAAGAGCAAAAATGTAACTGAAAGATGTAAGCAAAGACCAGATGGCAAAGAGCTGCACATGCCATCAGAGGAAGGCATTTGGATTTTATTTTAAAGATGATTCGGAGTCTTGAAAGCCCCTGACCTGGGGAGTGAATTGATCGGATTGCTGTTCCGGAAAGATCTCTCGACAGCTGTGTCAGGCGCTGGTGGAGCATGGCCAGGTGCTGCACTGTGTGATACCATCCACAAGTTCTTCAAGGCAATATTTGCACTTTTAGTCTATATTCAGGATAATACAGTGAAAGGGGGTAAGAGACTAGGGCGGTAGAGTTAAGTTTTAATCACTTCTGCGATTTACCGGCTGTATAGTCCTGGGCACGTTACTTAAAAAGGTCTGAAGAGAAAGACTAATATCATATGATATCACTTATATGTGGGCTCTAAAAATATATGAGACAAATGAACTTATTTACCAACCAGAAACAGACTCACAGACATAGTAAACAAACTATGGTTACCAATGGAAAAGGAGTGGGGCAGGGGATAAATTAGGAGTTTGAGATTAACATATACACACTACTGTATATAAAATAGATAAACAACAAGGACCTACTCTATAGCACAGGGAACTATATTCAATAGCTTGTAATACCTATAATGGAAAAGAATCTGAAAAAGAATATGTACACGTGAAAAAATATTACACACGTATATGTGTAATTGAATCACTTTGCTGTAGCAACATTGTAAACCACTATACTATACTTCAATAAAAAAATATTTTAAAAAAATTTTTACATAGGTCTGAGCCTTCAGTCTCCTGTACAATGAAGATAATAATACTTAGCTAATGGGGTTTTGATAATAAATAAAATGAATGATATGCCTGGATGTTTCTAATAATCTTCCCAACGCTATTAGAGCCAACCAAAACCCAACGGCAGTTTTCAGCCCAGGAGGAGTACCACTTAACATCCTGCTTAGCCACCATTTTGCTGGAAATACTGTTGCATTTTCTTCTTAAAGTTTAATCAGAACATTTTGTTGCTAATGTGTGAAAATAATCGGCGTTTATATTTTGTAAATGGGCCAGCAGAGGGAAACTGAGGTCAAAGCCGAATACTGGATCTGAATCAAACCACCCACAAACAATCTCGCAAAGAATTAAACTGGTTGCAAAGATCAGCATACGAACTAAGCGCTCCCATTGTCCTAGCAACCTTTTAAGCAAACACTGATTTGCTGGGATGTATGACACTGGGAACATCTGGCCTGTCTATTATCCTCTTGCAAGCAAAAAATGAAATCGTGTAAACTGATCTTTAGGCCAATTATACGGTCTAAGTGCTACAGTGTTTGTTTGGCTCCTTTGGTTCCAGGTTTTAAGAACTTAGTTGGTAGCCACACCCCTCCCTGAAATCCTGATTGCGTCTTACTGTAACTGACCCCAGGGATTTGTTTATGCAATGTCTGCATCTTCTTTTCGGGACAGGTACTTGTAAATGCATCATCTGTCAACTGTATGTGCAAAGCACTGAGGGAGGTCCTGTAAGAATAAGTTACAGGAGTGACGCAGCAACGGGAAGAGAGAGGAGGGTGCATAAAACAGCGGGCCTTGGGAGTGGCTCTGGTCACATGTCCAGTGCTGCACATTTTTCCCCCATACACCAGTTTTATACTAGAAGCCAAGTGAGGCGTGTAGAGGTTCTAGCCTGCAGCTCACCTAGAAGGCACTAAACTAAGAGTCAGAAAATCTGCTGCTGCTTCCAACTAGACAAGGTCATTACTGCATCTGAGCATGTTTCCCCATCTAGACTCAACTTCATTAGCCAGACACAACATGCCAGGCACTGTCCCAAGCCCTGCACCTGCACTCATTAAGTTAATCCTCTTCATGACTGTAAGTGGCAGGTGGTGTTTTATCCCTGCCCTCCTCGTCTTGCGGTGGGGTGTCACTAGTCAGGGTGGCAGAGGCGGTAAGATTTCCCCCTCGCCCACCCCCAGTCTGGCTCTGAGCTGCTGTGTTCAGCTCTAATGTGCTAGGATCTGTGCTCCGAGCAGTGACTGTGAGGCACCCCTGGGGTGTTACTGACTATAGGAAGGGGCGCTGTCCCTCTCCCTGACCCCGCTCCACCCCTGTCCTTTAGCTGCTATGGCCGAGAGGCTGTGATGGCTGGAGCTGACCTAGGAAGGTCTTGCTCCCACCTCACTCCCACTCCCACCCTCCTCTGCCCCCTTTTACTCCATCTTTAGCTAAGATGTGTGAGAGATCCTCTTCTGTTCACTGGATCCTTTCCAATCTTTTTGAAGACATTTAGGAATCCGAATCTGGGGCAGGAACAGAAGTATTGGTAGAAGCATCCTGGAAGCTCCTGATTTTGTCTCTGGTAAAAATATTTAGTTATCATTGTGTGAAATAATTAAACGGGTCTCTGGGTGAATTGACCTCCTCTCTTGCCCCACCTCATCATCACTGATCCCTGAAGCAAGTAAGAGAGCAGTGGGATGGCTGGCCCTAAAGCAAATCTGAAGCCACGTGGGGACTCGACCCCAGGCACCAGTAGCTCCTTCCCCAGCATTGGAATTCTTCATCTTTAAAGGAAATGCATCTCTTGAGTCTCTTGGTCTGACTGGGCTTATGTAGGAATGAAGGGCAGAATCTCAGTAAATCTCAACTCTGACGTGTCCACTGCAGGGATTTATCGCAGATGGTAATCGTTAGGATTTTCACATCTTAAAGGAAAGAGCTTTTTCCAGAATCGTAAATAACCTGTAACCAAGGCTTAGATTTATAAAGCTGTAAAAGAGGGCTGCCTGGACAAGGGGGACACAGAACTGAGTCAACTGGGGAAAGTTGGACCGTGGTCTGGGAGTTCTGGGCAATGTAACGAGAAAATGGTGGCAGATTCCCTCAGTTGGAGGACCCTAGTCAGAACCTAAGAAGGTTTCGTCCCAGTTAATCTCATGAAATGCAAGCTCAGAGACAATGGGGCTCTGGCACCTAACTATGGCGTTGTCACCCCTAAATCAGCAGTGGAACAGCAAAGTAAAATAGCAGGCCACAGCCTTCCAGAAGTTTCTCATCTAGCGGGGAGGCAAGGCATTTATAGATAGAACTGTTGTTGTATGCAGGCTTTGGTGTGTGGTGTGGACCGTAACTCAAGAACTGAGGGAGGGATGTATGGCAGGAGTAGAAACTGGATTTTTCCAGGAAAGATGTGTGAAGGGAAAGGGACTTGACTCGGGATCAGAAGGATGAGTGAGGTGGACACATGTGAGGGAGGAAAGTTTTGCCCCACTGCCACTGGCTCCCACCAAGATGCCTCGTGCCCCTGCTGCCCCCTTCTCCCTAAGCCAAGCCTCAAATCACACACTTGTATTTCCCTCTTGTCCTTCAGGTAATTGATCCTTAAATTCCACAGCCTCACCCTCACCATCCTCAAAAAGCCTAGAAAGGGAAACCCTGACTTGTCCAGATGTATCCCATTCAGCTTGGACACCACAGGATGGGCGTCCATCCTGAAGAATGAAGCCAGGAAAAATCCAGCACTCCCTCCCCAGCACTAGGGGAATGCCCATATTGGCGTAAAATTAGGTTAAAATGAGCAAGAGAGGAGAAAGGGACAGGGTAGTGCCGGGGGTGGGGGTCGTCCCACCTCAGCCTCCTTGGGGAGGGATTCTGCCAACCTCTAGGATGCATAGTAGAGAGAAAAAGATGCCCCCAAACTCTAATTCTAAAAGACACATGCACCCCAGTGTTCACAGCAGCACTATATACAATAGGCAAGACATGGAAGCAACCTAAATGTCCATCGACAGATGACTGGATAAAGAAGTTGGGGTCTATTTATACAATGGAATACTACTCAGCCATGAAAAAGAATAAAATCATGCCATTTGCAGCAACATGGATGGACCTGGAGATCGTCATTCTAAGTGAAGTAAGCCAGAAAGAGGAAGAAAAATATCATATGATATCACTTATATGTGGAATCTAAAAAAAAAAAGACACAAGGAACTTATTTACAAAACAGAAACAGACTCACAAACATAGAAAACAAACTTATGGTTACCAGGGGGGAAGGGGGTGGGAAGGGGAAAATTGGGAGTTCAAAATTTACAGATACTTACTACTACATATAAAATAACAACTTTCTTCTGTACAGCACAGGGAAACTATATTCAGTATCATATAGTGACCTATAATAGAAAAGAATAGGAAAATGAACATATGTATGTTTGTGTATGACTGAAACATTATCCTGTACACCAGAAATTGACACAACATTGTAAATTGACCATAGTTCAATAAGTAATTTTTTTAAAAGAAGAAGATGCCCCCAGAGGTGTGGGAAGTTTCACAAAAGGCCAGGGTCCCACAAGAGTGGTCATTACCCTGCCCAGGCAAGCAGGGGAGGGTCCAGACACCAGAAGGAGATAGTCGTGACTGGGAGAGCCCCTATGCGCCTGTGCCCTGCAGAGCCGAGCGTTGGGTGGAAGGTTCCCAGGTGCCTGCTGAGACTATCTGTTGGGGGACAGGGATGTTGGGCCTGTGACTCTGGAGAGCAGAAAGGAGATGCCACAGGGGCGAGAAGACTACCCAGGGCTGGCTTTGGATTCTGGACTTTCAAGAGGATGCCAGGCGTTTATTCTTCCTTGACCAGCTGGGTGCCCAGGAAGGGTGGGGAAAAGCAGAATTCAGGGTCGATGCCTGCTTTGCAATATAAGGTCCCCAGGTTGTATTTCTTAAGAACCGAAGGGTACCTGGGCAGGTGCAGCAGCATCTGGAAGAAGAGGGAACTCCCCAAACAAAGCAAAGGCAGGAGAAACTGTTCCTGACAGGTCTGGGCAAGGCAGGGGCTCGGAAGCGGAGGATATATCTGCTGGTGACACCAACCCCACCTCTTCCTAGCCGTGTGGCCTGAGACAGTGACTTAACTTTTTTAAGCCTCAGTTTCCTCATCTATAAAATGGAACAACTGGTAATAATACATGTCTGGCAAGGCTTGCTGAGATTAAGTTCAGTGACCTCCGTATTCGCCTTGACCCTGTGCATCTGGTTAAGGTCAGTCCTCTTCCCTTCTGCGTCCTGGAGAGGGAGACTCCAGGAAAAATGAAATCGAACAAATAATCTTGCAACACAGTAAGCCCCGAAAAAGGAACCGGGGGGCTTATTCATTGTCAAGTTCTACTGCATGCCAGCAGAGCGCTGACGTAAACGTCGTGTCTGCCTTCTACCTGTTTCTTTCAGGCTCCCCCAGCCCCTGCACTTCGCACCTGCCGGGTTGCGAGCCCGCAGCAAGCATCGGCTGACATTTTCTTCTCTCTGACTCTCTTCCAGGGACGCTGTATCAACTTCACCAGAGTCAAGAACAACCAGCCTGCCAAGTACCCCCTCAACAATGCCTACCACACCACCTCGCCGCCCCCCGCCCCCATCTACACCCCGCCACCCCCTGCTCCCCACTGCCCTCCCCCGCCCCCCAGCGCTCCCACCCCTCCCATCCCATCCCCCCCTTCCATCCTCCCCCCTCCTCCTCAGGCCCCGCCTCCCAACAGGGCCCCGCCCCCCTCCCGGCCTCCCCCTAGGCCTTCTGTCTAGAACCCACAGTTCGTGCTCTGGGTTCTCTCAGAAACTCTGGGGAGGAGGCTCCTCTGTGGTGTTAGAACAATGTCTTTCCAGTTACAGGAGGCCTCCACTTTGGAAATGAGTGGTGACAAAGCCCACGGACGTTCACACACTTTAAAAATTGGTTTGTGACACCACTGCACCGACATTTGTGATCAGCGGAAAGAAATCGAAATTTTGAATTGCTTGACAACAAATGCTGAGGCCACGACAGTCAGTTACAGCCAGCCAGCCATCACCTCTAGAAGGTTCCAGAGACGGTGAAACTGCGGAGATGCTCTAAATGGGACTGTGTCTCATGGATACCCAGAAGAAATTCCTTTCTCTGAGGGTGAAATGCAGAGTCAGATAAGAAATAACACTGCTGGGTTTCTAAACTCTGCCTGCCCTCCTCCACGTCACCTCCATCCCCTGCGTGCCACCCAGGAAGGTAGAAACCCTTTGCCTACAACTTTGGCGGGAGGTTGGGGGTCCCCGTTGTGGCAAGAATCTCAACATCAGACAGGTATCCAAAAGCATGCTCTGGAATTTGCAGAGGAGTAAAAACACCCCGCCTCATTTACCTTTCCAAATTCTCCCAATTTCCAAGCGAGGAAGAGGGCAGTTGTTTACCGATGGAAAAGGTATGTTGTTATGTTGCTGTGTAAGTGAATCAGGTGTGTGCATTGATGGGAAAGTATTGATGGGAGCATCTGACAGTTTCTAAAACCCACAGGCTGTGAGCAGCTAGAGATGGCTGGCTCTGGCCCAACATGGCCCCTAAATCAGCAGACAACAGCATTGTCGAAGAGCAACTTGTTAATAATTCATGTTAAAAAAATCAAGATTTGGCTTGGATTTAAATCATTTGCAAAATGAAGTTGATTGATCCTATTTTCCAGAAACAGACGTGAGTTGATCATCCCAAAACGTCATCATTAGCACCTACCACACAATTTCACTGATTCTGTTTTTCTTTCTTCGTGAAGTTGTGCACCGAGACTTCTAGGCAGAGCTGAGAGATATCATAAGGAATCTATCCCCCAAAAAGCATGTGTGTGGATGCAAATATATTTCTCCTTGGCTTTTCAACATACTCACAAATATTATTAGCTGCCTGAAACTCCCACTATGTCTGGGAACCATTCCACTCCTTCAAGTCTTTCTGAATCTGTTGTCATCAGTAAGCCTTATAATCACTTTCTAAACATTGGGCTTCAACACCCGAGGATAAAATCAGAAGCCATCATTTAGGGCCTCCTGCACCAGCCTGTTCAAAATTACCTCCCCCTCCACCTTTCCACAGCTCTTAAAATTCCACTGCCAAAACCCTTAAATCTTTTCAGGAACAAAGCAGAATATAAAATAAACACAAACTTAGTGCTTTGGGCTGTGGTTGCCAAAGATCCTTCCAAAACCCATCAAGCCAGCCTCATTCTTTCGCCTTACTTAGAACAGATTCATAGGACCTGGCAGGCATTCCATGCACACCAATGCTGGTAGCCATGGCAGACATTGCTAATCAATCACAGCACTATTTTCCATGGAGCCCAATGATTCCTTTACAATCTTCAAGTCACAGTTCCACAAACTCACCACTCATCAGTCACGATTGAGAAATAAAAGAATCCTAATTGCCATCCCAACTTTAGAAAGCAAAAGCAAGCAGGGATTGTGTGAGGGAGTGGGGAAACCTTTGGGCATAAAAGGTACAGTCAGGGGAAAACAGATCTAGGCAGAGTGCCTTGTGGAGGGGGCCGCCCAGGCACTAAATCTACAGTGCCAAAGGCAAACTGACATTTCTCCAAGTGTACTTCAGACCCAGCCCTTCTCCCAGCCTGCCACTTTCAGAGAACCTCCCGGCTTTCTCACAGAGCTAAAATCAGAGATGGTTTCCAGGACTTACGAAAGCAACCTCCCTCCCTCGCCCCCCAACCTGGCCCATATTGTCTATTTTGAGGACATTAGGCTTCTTCTCTAGTAAAGTCCCCCCAGGAAGCAGGGGTCTTTGAAGCAGGGGTCAGAATGTCTCAGCCACCTGCAGGGACATTGCTGGACTCCAGAAAACCATTCCATAGGAGAATGGGTTCCCCAGGCTCACGGCATAGAGACGTTGAGCCCCTGGCCACTGTTTTGACTGCTGGCGGTACAAAACAGTCCACCCCACACCACTGCCACATGGCTTGCTGCGGCCATAAGAATGTTTGAGACAAGGTGTTGACATTGTTGCGTAACAAGATGGCAGGCATCAGGTGAGAATGCCACGTTCAGGATCTCAACCGCACGTCAGTCAGAAGCCCTGTGCAGTTTCCAAGATGTTGTTTTGATGAACTTTTTGATAAAATGGGAAACTGCATATATATGATGACTTGGAAGAGGATTAGCAGGGTTTGTCCTTAAAAGGGGTTCATCACGTCATCCCTAGTCACTTACAGAATTACAGTGGAGAAGGAGAAACTTCTACGCTGTATGAACAAGGCAATGTTTTAATAGTAGGCTATTGCAGGCAGGAAAACTCTGTAACTGGTTTTTAAAATCTATCAGTACTTGTGTCATTCCCTGTAAAAGGTAGCAGACATATGATTGTGATCCGGAAACTGCACAAAATTATTTCTTCAACCCCCAGGTTACGGTCCTCGCGAAGTTGTTTTTTTTTTTTTTAATAAAAGTCAACTTTTTGTTGTATATATTCCTATTCCATGTGTTAGATGGAAGCATTTCCTACCCAGTGTGAATAAAAAGAACAGTTGTAGTAAATTATTATAAGGCCAATGATATTTCTTGGCAGGTTATTCTACCAAGCTGTGCTTGTTGGTTTTTCCCATGACTGTATTGCTTTTATAAATGTACAAATAGTTACTGAAATGACGAGACCCTTGTTTGCACAGCATTAATAAGAACCTGGAGGGGTTACCTCTGTTGACGACCAGCTCACAAACAGTTTCTGGCCTGGAGCTTGGCACGTACTCCGGGAAGGCACAAGATCTTTCTTTTACGAAGGTCGAGACCAGAGCTGGTGGACATATTAATCTGGCCGTGGGTCACCTCGTTGTAAATGTCAGCAGAATGGGCAGAGATGATCTCCAAGTCTCATGTACACGAAGGTCCGAATACTGTCTCAAATGAGGGAACTCCATCCAAGAACTAGGAAAAAAAATAACAATGAGATAATGAACAATAGGTTCAGCCCAGAGCCAACTCAATACAGAACAATTAATGCTGTGTAAAGCGGGTTGAATTAGTTTGCAAACTATATAAAGATACATGCAGTAATAAAAAGCCTATTAATGCACACCAGATGGGAACGGGGTATTCTAGTCAATCGCCTTTTCTAGTTATCTGAGCTCTATTATATTATCATACGTGGATAACCAATTTAAAAGAATTAGAATATGATTGTTTTTAAATGCACTTAACATTAAACTCTTCTAATTCTTTCTTCTATCTGTGATAATTCAGAAGACAGGATGGGTCATCAGCGCCTCTGAGTCATTGTTATAAAAATGAGTTATTGCTGTACCTGCTGGGCTAAATATGGACAATGACAAACCCTGGAAGTTGCTTTTCTTTTTAAAAAATAATAAATGTTTCAGATCAACTCTTTTCCTCATTGTCTCCTTCTTATAAAAAGTAAAGTATAGATTGTTCAAGTGCTTACCGTTCTGGTCGTAAAATGGTTATCATTCTGCAGATGAAATTACAGTTCTCAAATGGTTTGGTGCCTTCTGCTGAACGCTTTACTGTCCTGATTATTCGCATTTCTGCTTTGTCTGTCCAACATTCAACATATTCTTGATTGCTAGTAACAGTTTTAGATTTTAAAAAGTGAGCCATGGGAAAAAATGAAATAAAAAGGAGAGAGAGAGAAGCGCACAGAAAAAAAATGTACTGTATCGATTAGGATTGTGTTTGACCGTCTGTCACGGAAACGTGGCTGTGATTGACTTGGCTCACAGAGCAAGGACCGCAGAGGTTTACATCTGTTTAAGGAACCAGAAAGTGTCATAAACAGTGCTGCAATAAATTCTATCTATAGACACCTCAAAATATGATGTTACTTCTGCACTTTGTTCTTCTTAGCAGCTTCAATTCAGCTCCTCCACTATTATTTTTTTAAAGGTAAAAGAGTGTCTCTTACAAGTTCCTGAATCTGTTTCTTTACAAGTTGTCATTAAGCCTTGAATTTACCTTAATTGGAATAAAGTTGGAATAAAATCATCCACAAACAGAAAAACATGCCACAATCTCTCTCCCAGATGAATAGCATTTTGAGCACATGCACATTTTAAAATTATATTCCTCACTAAATCATTTTGCGATAACTGACCAGCAATTTGGAAGGAAAAAGAGAAGTTGGAGTTCTACCTCACTCCTTATACCAAACTAAATTCCAGCTGTATTTAATTTAAGTGTAACAAGTAAAACCAGGAAAGTACGAGAAGTAGAAAAAATGTTTACTGTATGGGATGAAGAATTCTTCAGTCTCATACATTGCTTGTATTGCCGACCAACTTTCTTATGAAGTTACTTCAACTACCCTGAGTAGTGCTCCAATGCATTAAGTCAAATAAACAAAGAAAGCAACAGGAGTAAAATCATTGATCAAGTGCTGACTGCAGACTTGAGTGGGAGAGCCACAGTTAGTCATCCCTAAATCCAATTTTCTGTCTTCAGATAAATACATGTTTCTCTGGAGTCTCACTTAGGTACAGAACCAACAGTATAACACTTTGTCCATCTAACTACATTGTAAGCAAGGTCAATGTCACTTAAAATTATCAAGTACTTGGTACCAAGCCATAGAGCTGGCATAGGCAAAACAAATGTTGTTATTCCGATCGCAACTCTACCGTATTGACTTGAACCATCGCACCACCATCCTGAAGTTATCAAACCTAAAGAAGACTCATGATTCCACTGGGTGTAATTTTTAATTCCTCTCCTTTTCACTCCACTTTCAAATGACCACTTAGTTATATAAATTTTTCCTTCTCTGCCTAAGTTGGAACAGTTTTAGTATTTGGAGTCAAAACTGTGCAACATCTCCTTTATTTAGCTTTAACTGTCATTTCACAATGTACTTATAAAGCAACAGCAGCAGTTAACAAAATGCCTAAGTCACCTGAGAGCTAAAAGCAAAGCTCTGTTAAAAGATGTTCAATTAACTGTGCACATTCAGTACTTTTTTGCTGGCATCTTTAGTTGAGAGGTTCTTGTAAACATTAGAAGTGGATGTAACTCATAAAAGATATTTTTCTTTGTGTGGTGAAGTGGCTTGAATTCTTGCAAAGGATTTTAAAAGTACAAGAAATGTTGGTGCTCAAAGTGCAGAAAACATTTCATTTTCTTCTGAAGGAGAAGTCGTAAGTCAGGAGACTTGTCAGCCAACTGTTGCTGACATTTTTCAAAAATGTGCACCCCTCCGAAGTTAGCCATGGAAGATTTACAGCCTTCCATCTTCACATTGTTTTAAAATGTAAGCACTTGGATGGATGGCCAAAATAGTGGAGTAGGAAGACCCTGAGCTCACCTCCTCCCATGGGCACACCAAAATTACAACTATTTACAGAGCAGCTGTTAATGAGAATAACCAGAACACTAGCAGAAAACATTTTCCACTAACAGGTGACCACAAGTGGGAGCTTAATCACGATGGCAGGGGTTCCCCCCAAGGAGGGAGGGCTCCAAGCCCGACAGCAGGCTCTGAAGCCTGGAGGTCCTGCACCAGGAAGGTGAGCACCTAGAATGTCTGGCTTTGAAGTCCAGTGGGACTTGCTTAAGGGAGAGCCAGAGATTTGTATGAAACAAAGAATCTGCACTTAAAGGGCACAAGCAAAACCTCACACGCTCCGAGACCCAGAGCAGAGTCAGTAACATAGAAGGAGCGTGGGTCAGACCCACGTGCTGATCTTGGAAAGGCTCCCAGAGAGGCAAGAGGAAACTGGGACATCTCCTGGGGACACAGATGCTGGCAGCACTCATTTTTGAGGGCACGTTGTACCGTGATGACACTGGGGCTGGCGAGCACCATTTTGGAGACTTCCTCTAGCCTACTAGTGCCAAAGGCTTATCCAGGGCTGATCAGCACCAGTCTCAGGATCCCCCAGGCTGAAAGGCCAGCAGCACAGGGACTTAGCAGGCCAGGCAGCAGCCCCAGACACCCTTGGCCATGAAGCCAGCCTCATTGAGACCTATCCCCACCCACCAGTAGGTTGGAAGCCCTTGCAAAGGCAGTGCCTGGCAGCAAACCAAGCTGAGGGCCAGCATCACCTACCAACTGCCTACAATAGTCAGCCCCATCCCAATAGAAGAGCCCAGCAGCCCATATAGGGTCACCCCCACAGCATGTAGCTCTGGTAACCAGAGAAGAGTACACTGCTGGGCCCTATGGGACATCCCCTACGTAAGGCCACATCTCCAAGATAAGGAAGCATAACTGATGAAGCTAATACAAAGAAATAAACAGAGAACTAGGCAAGATGAGTCAACAGAGTAATATGTTTCAAATGGAGCAACAAGATAAAACTCCAGAAGAAGAACTAAGCAAAGTAGAGATAAGCAATCTACTTGATTAAGAGTTCAAGGTAATGATCATAAAGATGCTTAGTGAACTCAGGAGAAAATGAATGAACATGGTGAGAAGTTTAACAGAGAGTTAGAAAATACAAAGAAGAACTAAACAGAGCTGAAGAATACAATAACTGAAATAAAAATACACTAGAAGGAATCCACAGTAGAACAGATGACACAGAGGAACAGATCAGCAAACCGGAAGACAGAGTAGAGGAAATCACCAAAGCTGAAAAGAAGAAAGAAGTTTAAGACATGAGTATAGTTTAAGAAACCTCTGAGACAACATGAAGCTTTGTAACAGTCACATTATAGGGACTCCCAGTGGAAAAGAAAAAGAAAGGGGCAGATAACATATCTGAAGTAATGACAGTTGAAAAGAAGATTAGCATGGCCCCTGCACAAGGATGACACGCAAATTCATCAAGGGTTCCATTTTCACATGAGATCAAAAACACAAAATGTGAGGAAGGGTAGTAAAAAAAAAAAGTAGACCTTTTAGAATGTGTTTGATCTTAACTGACTACCAGCTAAAAGTAAATAGTTATAGGTCAACATAAACTCCAAAGTAACCACAAATCAAAAACATGCAACAGACACACAAAAACTGGAGAGAGAGGAACATAATAAGCCTACCGTCAAAGAAAATCATCAGACCACAAGGGAGGAAACTAAAAGAAGAAAAGGACAGAGAAGAACTACAGAACAATCAGAAAACAAGTAACAAGATGGCAATAAGTACATACCTACCAATGATCACTTTAAACGTCAATGGACTAAGTGCTCCAATCAAAAGACACGTGCTGCTTAAGAGAAGCTCACTTCGGAGCTAAAGACACACACAGACTGAAAGCAAGGGGGTGGGAAAAGGTATTTCATGCACATGGGAATGACAAGAAAGCAAGGGTAGCAATACTTCTACTAGATCAAATAGACGTTGAAACAAAGTCTACAATAAAGAAGAAAGAAGGGTATTATGTAATAATAAAGGGATCAATACAAGAAGAAGTTGCTACACTAGTTAACGTATTTGCACCTAATACAGGAGCACCTAAATATATAAAGCAAATATTAACAAACATAAAGGGAAATGAAACCATTAAACTCCTAGGAGAGAACATAAGCAGAACATTACTTGACATAAATCATAGTAATAGTTTTTTCGATCTATCTTCTAAGGCAAAAAACTAAAAGCAAAATTAAACAAATGGGACCTAATCAAACTTAAAATGTTTTGCACAGCAAAGGAAACCATTGACAAAATGAAAAGACAATCTACTGAATGGGAGAAAATATTTGTAAGTAATATAACTGATCAGGGGTTAATATCATAAATATATAACAGCTCATACAATTAATATCAAAGAAACAAATAACCCAATCAAAAAATGGGCAGAAGACTTAAACACATTTCTCTAAAGAAGACATACAGATGGCTAACAGGCACATGAAAAGATGCTCAACATCACAAAATTTTGGAGAAATGCAAATCAAACCAACAATGAGAATGACCTATCACACCTATCAGAATGACCATCATCAAAAGGTCTATAAATTACAAACGTTGGAGAAGCTATGGAGAAAAGGAGACCCCTGTACACTGTTGGTGGGAATGCAAACTGGTGCAGCCACTATGGAAAACAGTATGGAGTTTCCTCAAGAAACTAAAAATAGGACTACCATATGATCCAGAAATTCCTCTCCTGTGTATATATCCAGAAAAAAAAAATGAACACACTAATTCAAAAAGATACATTCACCCCAATGTTTATAGCAGCACTATTTACCATAGCCAAGATACGAAAGCAACCTAAGTGTCCAACAACAGACAGATGGATAAAGACATGTGGTGTATATATACAGTGTGTGTGTGTGCGTGCGTGCGTATGTGTGTGTGTGTGTACACATACAATGGAATATTAGTCATAAAAAACGAAATTCTGTTATTGGCAACAACATGGATGGACTTGGAGGATATTAAACTTAGTGAAATGTCAGAGAAAGACAAACACTGTATGATTTCACTTATATGTGGAATCTGAAAAAAAAATACAATTGAACTAATATAACAAAACAGAAACAGACTTACAGATACAGAGAACAAACAGGTAGTTGCCAGAGGTGGGCGGTGTGGTGGGACAGATGAAGTAGATGAGGGAATTGAGAGGTGCAAACTTCCAGTTACAAAATAAATGAATCACAGGGATGGAATATACAGCAAGGGGAATATAGTCGGTAATATTGTAATAAACCTTGCATGGTAACAGACCACCACTCAATTTGTGGCGATCATTTTGTAATGTATAAAAATGTCAAATCACTCACTATTTTGTGCAACTGGAATTAACAGTGTTGTAGGTCAATTACACTTCAATTAAAATAATAATGATTAAAAATTAAAATAAAATAAAATAAAATAATAATGATAAATGTTAGTTGTGAGATAGCAAATAAATAAATGAAATACAAGGACTTTGACATTTCCCTCCCTGTGATCTCCACCCCAAACTTTACAGCACACAGAGTGTATTTCTTTTTGCTTAGTTGTACTCTTAAAATTATTTACGGGACTCCTTTTGTAAAAGACTAGCTTGACATTAATAGTAACATGCATTTCCATCCAAGCTCCTGTGGAAACAGATAATATTCCATGCGATGCAGAGTAATTCATAGACAAAGGTGACGCAGAAGTATTCGCATTTATCTGAAATCGAAGGATCAGGCTCCTCCCCAGCTGGGGTGGATTCCAAGTGAATGGGAAGCAGCCTCCATCTCTGCAGAGGTGGCCTGGGGTTTCAAAAATCAGGCCCCAAAGGTTGGGAAAGAAGACAATGAGAGATCCTCAGACAAGACCGTGAGAGGAGGGATTCCAGGCAAGAAGGGCAAGAAAGGAAGAGGTGTCAAACCAGGCTACATACTTTCTGATAATCCAACATCTGGAATTAAGGACGACGCCAATGAACTTGGCTCAGGCATGATAATATAGTCACTAGGATGTAGCAAATAACCAGGGGATTACTTAACTTCTGATGGCACTAACTGTACAGTTGGGCACGACTTCACTGAGCACAGTAGACAG
Organism: Vicugna pacos; assembly: GCF_048564905.1. Classification (NCBI taxonomy): domain Eukaryota; kingdom Metazoa; phylum Chordata; class Mammalia; order Artiodactyla; family Camelidae; genus Vicugna; species Vicugna pacos. The sequence goes on along the minus strand of NC_133001.1, from coordinate 10,197,409 downwards.
ATGATGCGGTTGAGCTGAGGGAAAGTCCAGACAGATCCTGTTCAATTCCTCTCATTCTAAATGGTGGCAAAAATGGTGGACCTCAAACGTCGCATGAGTAAACTCAGCCTTAAGAGGAATAGTGTGGCTCCCAGCCATCTCTCCAGGAAAAGACATTTTTTTTCCTGCTTCAAACAGGCATGTAAGTATTCGCTACAAATACCTCCTTTCTACTGCCACATCTGGCTGTCTTCTCCACTCTGCGCAGAATTGGATGTAATGAGCACCTCTTGGTGCTAACACAGACACATTGTCAGTGTCTGTGCAACATGTGTATGGTTTCCGTGGTTTAGCGCCGTTTGCTTCCCTGGTGCTGATCAGACTCTCAGACTCGTTCACATTTGTATTCGTTCTGATGATGTAATCACGGCTCTGAGGAACAGACCTGCAGCGCTCCAGAAGAATTCAATTCCCCATCCTACCTTTGTCAGACATTTCCATTTGCCCCATCGAAGCTGCCAAAGCAAACACTCACTCCCAACAAGCTCTGGCCACTACGCACACTATTCACCAAGCCTATTGGTTCTCATTGCACTGTGATGTTTGGATTAGCCTTTGTATAGGTTTTTTTCAATATTTGCTTTTAGCAGATTCTTTAATCTTGAACCATTAGTAAAAGCAAAGAGATCCCATTCAGCATTATGTCCTAGACCATTTTCTTGCTTCTAATTAATAGTAACTGGCAATTGATTTTTAATTTTTTTTTATTTCTTTAACATGTTAGGAATAGAAAAAAAGAAAGAAAAGCTTCTTAACCTGATAAAAGGCACCCACCAATAAACTACACAAACATTATACTTAATGTTGAAGTATTAGGGGAATTTCCTCTAAAATGAAAAACAAAGAGGAGGGTATAGCTTAGTGGTAGAGTGTGTGCTTAGCATGCATGAGGTCCTGGGTTCAATCCCCAGTGCCTCCATTTAAAAAATTTTAATTAAAAAAATAATAAACAAGAAAGTGTTCTAACCATCACCACTTTGTCCTAGCCAGTACCATACCACAAACAAAAAATTTTAAATAATTATAAAAATCAGGAAGGAACAAAGTGTCCTTACTTGCAGACAACATAAATGACTGCCTGAAAATTCTGCAAGAATCAACTTAAAAATTTACTAGGGCTAATAAAAGAAGCCAGTTGAACTAGCCAGAGACATGACCAACACAATCAATGATGATATCCAGTTAGAAAACTGCCCATTCATAATAGAAAAGAATATAAGTTATAAATACTTATATTTTTCAATTATATATAAATGCACATCTAAAGTAACTAGAAAGAAACCTAACCCAAAAATGCGCAAAACATATAGGAAGACAACTATGAAACTTTATGGACTATTTTTAACAAACAGAGAGATGTACTGCATTTCTGAATGGGAAAACTTAATACTGAAAAGATGTCAGATCTCCACTACATAGAAAAAGAGATTCCAGGGGGATTAAAGAAAAGAGAAGGCAAGAGACGTTTTCTGGCTTCTGCATAATAGCACCTGTGTCCATTGGTAGTGCTGCCCATGAATGGAAGATCTTATAATCTTATAATCTTACCAGCCAGACAGGTCTCAGCTCTTAGGGTAAAGCAAGAAAAAGGCGAGAAGAATGGAAGGGCAGGAGAGAGCTGTCTCTCTACAGTAAAGGCGAGAAGAAGCAGAGAAGAGTAAAAGGGTCCTCCCACCCCCTACCTGCTGATCCCAGAGTAGAAAATGTACTGGTGTAGCCCCTCCAGTAACAATTCATGCATATGGTGCCTGTCATACAGTAGTTAATGCTAGTTGAGTGAATACACATATAAATATAGAATCTCAACACATTCAAGTTTTAAGCAAGTCAACAATAGAAATGGAAGTTATATCTGAGACAATGTCTACTTTCAAGAACCAGAAGTGATAAGCAAGTTCTTACTTCCCCGTTGCCTTTGAGCAAATATTCAAAGTGTAGACTCTCACTGGGTGGTATTGAATAAATGCCTATGAAAATTCATTAAGTTCATCGGATGCCTGAATTACTTTTCAATGTCTACACATTCTTCCACATTCCATGTGAGTTGAGGTCAAGTCCCTTTTGGAATTGGCCTGGGAGGAAAAATAAGAGCAGATGCCAGGGTATTAGGGTATGTGCCAGAAGGGGAAAAAGGCGCCAGCTCTGGCAGTCGCCAGAAGAATCAGCTCCAATTTGATCCACAGGATCAGATTCCCAGCTATTCTATGAATGCACAGAGCAACAAGATTCAACAGTGGTGTCATGGTTCACGGAGGAAACAGCAAGAATCCAGAATCAGGAGTCAAGCTGTCGTGATCCCATAAATGCATTCGTAAACAAAGCAGCTGTTTATTTGTAGATTCATGTTCTGATATCTCACAAGATATCTGATATCTCACAAGGTATGTATCTGATATCTCCCTGAGCTTTGTTCAGTCCACGATTGTAGATCTCCTCACCCCTTCTTGCTGAACATGTCCTCTGTTAAATTCAGTCTCAACTACTTCTAATGTTGTCTCTAGTAAATTACAAAAACTAATGTTTATTTTCTTCTTTTTCTTTCTTTTTTTTTTAAATGAGCAGATAGTGAGGAGTTTCCATATACACTTCTTACCCGCACACAGTTTTTCCTGTTACTAATATCTTAGTACATTTGTAACAATTGATAAATCAATAGTAATGTCCACGGTTTACATTAGCGTTCGTTTACCAAACTTACATTTTATTTTTGTTCAATATATTAGTTTACTTGTTTAATACAAGTGATTTTATCCAAGTTAGACTAACTATTGTTTAACCCAATCACTGTTCAGCTATCCATGTATTCAACGATTTACTTATTCATCGTTCCTTTTTTTTTTAATTGTAGTATAGTCAGTTTATAATGTGTCAATTTCTGGTGTATAGCACATTTCAGTCATGCATATACATACATAAAACCCCTTCCATATTTTGACGCTCTCTGGTGGTCTAGTGGTTAGGATTCAGCACTCTCTCTCCCTCTCATGTTCTTTTTCATCGTAGGTTACTGTAAGATATTCTTGCAGTGGACTTTCCACCAAATATTTTTGTGTGCCTTAAGTTCATCTTTAGAATTTCCTTCAGTGTAAAATCTGTTCATTACAAAGGATCTCATTTTTTCATTTGACCAAGCAATATTTTCGTTCTTCCCCCTTTCCCTCTTGATAGTTTCACTGTGGACACAGTTCTAGGTTGACAGCTATTGTCTCTCAGAATATGGAAGATACTGTTGCATTTTCTAGATACCTCTGTGCTTCGGAGACATCAGTTGTGCATCGTGCAGTTCCTTTGTGTTCATCTGTCCTTACTTTCTGGCTATTTTTCAGACCTCTCCATAGTCTTTGATATTTTTCAGTTTCACTATTTGTCTAAGGAAAATTTTGCTTATATTGCTATAAATTCATGGAGTTTCATAAATCTGAAGTATGAATGTATGTTTCATCAATTCCGAAAATTTTCAGTCATCAGCTCTTCAAAAATTTCTTCTCTTTCATTCTCTCCTTCCTCCCAGAACTCCAATTAGACATAAATTAGAACTCCTTACTCTGTCCCTCCTGCCTCTTAACCTGTCTTTCATCATTTCTACCACTTTGTCTCTCTGTTACACATTCTGGATAATTTCTTCAGATCTATTTTCCTGTTCATGTTTTTATCACCTATATCTAATTTTCTTTTTAAATTTAAGCCATCATTTGAGTTTCCTTATTTCAACTTTCATATTTTTCTTTCATAAAAATTCCATCTGCTTGTTTTTCAAATATACCTGCCTATGTTTCATAATAACTTGTACCTTTTTTTAATCACTCCTTTTCTTTGCCTAAGTATTTTAAACGTGCTCCATTTGTATTTTGTATTTGACAATTCCCATAACTAAAAACTTTGCTGGCCTTATTCTGTGGTTTGTTGTTCCTGCTGGCTTTTGCTCAGAGTGCTTTGTCTCCTTAAATGCATTCTGATTTTGACTCTGAGCCCACATTCCTCTGAACTTTATTCATGGAAAACTTTGAGGTTTCTGTTGTGATTGCATTTCTCCAAAGATTTATTTTTGCTTCTTCCAAATTTCTGGAATCATTACCAATCCAAAACTATTTTAAAATAAATTCTGACCTATAAGTATTCAAAATCATGCAGGTAGTGTAAATTTGGTCTACAAACTCAAATGAGTGCCAGTTTATAGTTAATAAGTCTCAAGAGAAAATTTTCTCCTTTAACCCAGCACTGACAGGCAAACTTCCTTGTAACTTCTAGCTGCAAGGCAGAGTATTTGTCTAGTTCATTCATACACTCTGTTGCCTCTTAGTGTCCCAGCTCCTTCCTTTGGCTTTTGCTCTACAACATATGTTCATCAGACCGAAAACAGGTCCTTAAAGAAATGACTGATTCTTGGGTTAGTACACAAAAACATTATAAGAAAAGACTGGAACCTTTTGTTATATTAGAAAGTAAGAAATTGCTCCAAAAAAGATGGAGAGATATCAAAATAAAATAAAAAAGGAATCAGAATGAGGGTGTTCTTACTGCTCCCACTAGGGAAATTTTAGCTACATAGTAAATAGTGATAGGAATAAAATAAAATTCATGGAAATAAATAAGAATCCATGAGTTCATAGTGAACTATATATGACAGTTATATGATTAGATAGATAGGTAGGTAGGTAGATAGGTAGATAGGTGATAGATGATAGATAGATACATAGATAGATAGATAGATAGATAGATAGATAGATAGATAGATAGATAGATAATAGATAGAGATAAAAAATTAAAAACCTTCCTTACAATAGAATGTCGACAAATACATGCCAGCTACAGAAAGAATGACATAATTACATCACCATTTGGCAACCAAAGTAGTACAATTGTTTCAATCAAGAATAACAAATAGATATTGAAACTAATGGGCAAAAACATAACGAGAAACAAGATATTTAGAAAGTCTCAAAATATTTCACCAGAGATATTTACTAATTAAAAAAGGAAAAATAGCAATGTTATAGTGGAGAAACTTGGCAGATAACCACCTTCGGCAAGTAATCACAAATGAAAAAAAAAATTGATATCCTGTGCTTCTGTATACGATGCACCAAGAACATAACATCACTTCTGTAACATTCTTGCCAAAAAATGTATAAGCTAAAGCCAATCATGGGGAAACATCAGACAAACACAGATAGAGGGAAATGTTACAAAATAGCTGACCTATGTTCTTCAGAAATGTCAAGACCGTGGAAAGATAAAGACTGTAGAACTGTTCTAGATTAAAGGAGACTAATGAAACCAGACAACAAAAACAAATGCAGCCTGTGATCATGGGTTGGATGCAGAAGATTCTGTTGTTATTGTTAATAAAGGACATTATTGGGACAACTGGAAAAATTCAAATGAGATCTATAGATTAGATAATGATATTGTATTATGTTAATCTTATGATTTTGATGATTGTGTTGTAGTTATCTAAGAGGACGCCTCTGTTTATAGAGCAAATATATATATACATGGAGAGAGAAGGAGGAGGAGAGGGGAAGAGAGAAAATAGAGATAAACACATACTGATACAGATATTGACATAGATACGGGGGAGGGGTGGGAAGAATAAAGCAAAGGTGGTAAAATACTAACCACATGAATATATGGGGGAACTGAGTGAAGAATAAACCCTAAGACTTTTTATACCCCTGTACTATTTGGAACATTTCTGTAAGTTTAAAATTATTTCAAAATAAAAAATTTTAAAGAAATGAAAGCTGATTCAGATAGAGTCCAGAACCCGGACTGTAATCAGAACCTGAATAGGTCCGGATCTCCGCCCTTGCCCATCACCCAGAGGGAGGTTGGAGCAGAGGGAGGCTGAGGACAACCTGAAATTGAAAGGAATCAGACTCAACAGAGCTTGGGAGTGATGCTGCGGACTGAGTGAGCTATGAGGCAAGGGACGATGACGGGGTGCCAGCGATGTGCCACCCATACCTAACACTCATCAACACCAACACAGTTACAAGAATTTGCGGACCACACACAAAAGATTAGCAGAAGCTCTTGGAGAAACAAGACTCTACAATAGTTTCCAAGCTAACCAGTTTCTTATATTAACTTCAGATTTGGGAAAAGAAAGAACAAAAAAAAAATGCACTGCAATTTAATGTGAACACATTTGATTTATTAAGACTTGTTGAAACTCTCTCAACACATATTGTTCTAAATTCTCTAGATCTGTGCTAATGCAGTAGTCACATGGTCTGTGAGGCTATTTCAATTTAAATTATTTTTTAAACTAATAAAATTAAAATTGTATTCTTTAGCCACATTAGCCACATTTCAAGTACTTAATAGCCACATGTGGCTAGTGGCTAATAGTTACTATACTGCATAATATGTCTATAGAACATTTCCATCATTACAGAAAATTCTGGATGTTCAGTAATTCTGCAGAAAACACTGTACCTTACTGTTCTAGAAGCTGAAAAGCTCCTCACTGATGAAGATAGCTGTGGGTTTTTATTTCATTGTCTCTGACTCATGGAAAACAAGCAAAACATGAGAAATACCTTCAATAAAGCCCAAACATTCCACTTCCCGTTGAATTCAATACCAGGAGAGTTCTTTTTGCCAAAGGGGAGAGACTCATCAAGAAGAAATAAGAACACAACATTGTAAACCCACTGTAATTCAATAAAAAAAAAAAAGAAAGACTGTCCAAAAAGAGAAGGAGAAGAAGAAATAGGAGTATAAAGAACCTGAGACTGTTGCAAACTTCGAGAAGATTCTGATATTCCTGTGTCCTCTGACTTCTTGGTTGACCCACATTCCCCCCTCCCCACCTCCATTTTCCACCCCACCTCTGCACCATGGAAAATATTGTTCATGTTTCATTCATTATACAGAATGGTTTGGCAAGAAAGGCTTGACCAAGACAAACTTCCAATAATAACGCATGGAATTTTATCCAAGGAAGTAAGGAAATAGACCTAAACATACAAATTAAGAGCTAAGGAGTTAGAGCTCTGAGTTCTTAGGACTGGAAGGGAATTGTGAGACACTAAACTTCGCGTCTATGATCACTTCAGGTCAGAGCTGACAAACTTGATTGCTCGCTGCAAGCTGAAGTTAACATCATCTACAATCGCCAATGGATGTCTGCAATACACTCAAATGGAATCCAAAAAACAACAAAGAAATGCAGAGTTTGATACCATTTATGCAACACTTGAAAGCATGCAAAATTATACCAAAGATTGTTTTTAATACAGTATCTGCAACAAAAATATAAACACTTGCATGATAATAATAAATGCCAACTTCAAATAGTGGTTATCCCTAAAGAGACAGGGAAGGGAAGACATCAGGAAGGGAGACAGAGAGCTTCAACCAGATATATTAATATTTTTTTTGAGAAATTTGGTGCAAGGATGGCTTAACACTAGAGTCTTACAGAGCTATCAGTGGGTAGAGATGTTATTATTATAACATTAAAAATATGTTATTTTTGTAATGTTTCTGTTTGTTTGAAGTATTTCATAAAAAAGAAAAGTTTAATAAAATAAATGCTACCTCTCCCACTTATATTTGTGTGATCTCCAGCCTCCCTTTGTTCTAGTTGCAAACAAGACCAATATAATACCTACTGGATGGGCTGCTGTGCCAAGTTCAGGAGACAGTCAGAAACCAATCAAGACACCTGCATGGAGTCTGGAAGGAGGCCTCAGGAGTGGCAGGGGACCAGGAGGTGTGGTGGTCCAGACCAGCCCATGGGACAGGCAGTCATCATGCTCTGCTCTGAAATGTGAGCCCAGAGATGACCCATTTTCCTCTGGACCGGAGCAGATTGGAGGAATGAAGCTGGGTCCTGACGTTCCAATTAAAACACAAGGAAGGTTTGGGTCTGTAAGCCTCGCTGCTGACTTCAGCTAGCCACGCTTACCATTTCCCTATCTGTCCTCAGGTCAGGGGAAGCCAAATATGTGGTGGCAAAGGCACACAGTGGTTCCTGCATGTCAGCATTTCAGGAACCCAGATTCAACCCTGCAGATCTATAAGGGCTGAACACCCCCTGCCTGGGCAGGCAGCCCCCCAGGGCAGACCAGAGACTGGAAATAGCAGAGAGAAAAGAAGCCAGTTTGGCATGGCTCCTGCCCCTCCCTCACCCACCCTCTATGGTGCCCTTGGGCACTCAGCTCACGGTCAAGCATCCTCTCAGAGAGTTGGATCTCCCCTGAGGCCACCTCCCTTACAGCCCTTGGCCCCACATGGCTCAGCAGCAGTACTAGAATATCCTTAACATCTCCCACTGCCCACCACTTCTTCTCAAGGATGTCCTCAACCAACACACCAGGCATGGTCCGCATGAATTCTGCTGCTTCCCAGGACTCTGACCTTGGCTCTGTCTTTGGATCCACTCCCATGACTTCACTTTCCTTCCGAGCCTGGGACTCCCAGATCTGCACGTCCAACACAGGTGTCCCCGCAAGCAATCCAGATTCAACTTGACAACCACTTCTGGATTTGACCACCTGGATAATTGGACAGCCCCACTGCAGCCCCATTTCCCTTCTAAATTCAGGAGCCCTCATCCATGGCCTGATCCAGGGGGAATTCATTCCCTAACTTGCTCTCTAGGCTCCCTGACTCTGGCCTAACAGCCTTCCAAACAATGGCTCCAGAATTATTTCTCTAAAACACACTGATCACGTCACTCCCTTACCTTAAAGTCTATCTGAAGGAACAAGCCCAAACTCCTTAATAAAACCCTTGATTGTCTAACTCCTGAACAAAAAGAATGAGCTCTAGAGCCAGACTGCCAGGGATCAAATCCCAGCTCCTCCACGTACTAACCAGGGACCTTAAGGTCATGTGAGTCTGTGCCTCAGTTTCCTCATCTGTAAATGTGCAAAGTAATTGCACATATAAGATGTGTTTGGTGCCATTGTTAACTTTCTAGTCTCACTTTTCATCATTCTTCCAAAAGTACCTATGTTCTATCCAGTTATTCGAAATTACTACTAGAGTTATTATTATTCAGGAATGTTCCCTGAAAACACCAAGCTCCGTCACGACGCCATGCTGAAGTGCATGCTCACCTCTCTGCCTGGAATGCCTTCCTCTCCACGTCAATCTGGAGAACTCTTATTTAAACTTAAATATTACTTCCTCTGTGGAAACTTCCATGATTTTACCTTCCTCTATTCTGATACAATCACCTGTTACATATCTCTATCACAGCACTCACCATAAAATCTTATTCTTTTGTTTCTATTCAACCTCCATTCCCAAATACCTGACAGAAAGGGAGTATGACAAAGATAGAGCTTTCAAATTTCTGAGAAAACTGTAGTTTCAACATTGAATTATACACCCTGTTGAACTATCGATCAAGTACAAAATTAAGATGAAGACATTTTCAGCCCTTCAAGAAAAGACAAACTTACTACCTTTTTTATGACTATACTTGAGGATGTTCTCCAGCAAAATAAGAGAGTAAAACAAGACAGAGGAAGACAGAGGATCCTGGGAACAACAGATTCAAACCAGGAGGTCAGGGCTCCAGGATAAAGGCTGTCCAGCACAGTGAGAGAGGAATCAGTCCGGACTGCAGCAAGAGACCCTCAGAGAATAAAAATCAAAAAAAGAGTGGATTCTATATATATTCTATTCTTAGTTAGAAGAAATTACACTTGTAATTCAGGCAAACAATGCAAGTGGAAAAGAAAAGCAATTTAAAATTCCAGGAAAAATTAAAACTGAATAAAAAATAATATATAATCAGAATGCTCTAGGTGGCTATGCAATGAAAATATTTACATATTCATAATCTTTAAAATGTTTATTATTAATTTTTAACTTGTGCATCAACATATAGACAAAACATGAACATTAGTTTTGGTTATAGTTATTACTGTATTGGTCTTAAAAATGCAAAGGAAAAATTACAGATGGCAAGCTGAGAGGTATAAGTAAACAAAAGATGAAAATGAAAAAGAAGGGAAATAAATATATATGTAAATAGTGTTAAAAATTCTATCTATCATTGATAGAACAAAAAATAAAGAGGTGATGAGAGTATTTGAAGTTATAAAGATAGTTAATGAAAGAACTAAAAATTGTGCTATAACTATAGTGGGAGAGTTAACTGAGTTCAGCCTTCATCTGTTATACCAAGAAGCCATTAAACAATGTCTAGATTTAATAAATCAAGAAGTTCTAAAAAGATATTAAATAGAAGCTCTGGTAAAACATGATAGATTTAATATGTGTGTAAGACTCCACTTCTTCCTGAAATCCAACTACAGAGACAGTAAAGGAAGTTTTAAGGCCTAAACTCACAGAGACAAATTTAAATGTTCTCCTGGGCACATATCCGGAGGAAACTCTAATTTGAAAAGACACCTGCACCCCAATGATCATAAGCAGCACTATATACAATAGGGAAGACATGGAAGCAACCTAAAGGTCCATCGACAGATAACTGAAAAAAGAAGATGTGGTATATTTACACAATGGAATATTACTCAGCCATAAAAAAGAATCAAATATTGCCATTTGCACAATATGGATGGACCTAGGGATTATCATACTAAGTGCAGAAAGTCAGACAGAGAAAAACAAGTATCATATAACATTTATATGTGGAATCTAAATAATGATACAAATGAACTTGTTTACAAACTAGAAATACAGACATAGAAAACAAACTTATGGCTACCAAAGGGGAAAGATGAGGGGAGGAATAAATTAGGAGTTTGGGATTAACAGACACAAACTACTATATATAAAATAGATAAACAACAAGATTCTATTGTATAGCACAGGGAACTATATTCATAGCTTGCAATAACCTATAATGAAAAAGAATATATGTATAACTGAATCACTATGCTATACACGAGAAAACTAACACAACATTGTAAATCAACTATACTTTAATTTAAAATTTTGAATTAAATGTCACTAAGGATCCTCAAAAAACAAAAAAGAATTTAAATGTTCTAAAATTGATTGTGGTGATGGATGCACAAGTCTGTGAATATACTAAAGCCATTGAACTGTACACTATAAATGAGTGAATTGTATGGTGTACAACTTATATCTCAATCAATCTGATTTTAAAAGAAGAGAATGGGAGATGAGAAAATAGTGACAAAATTTCAGAAATCAGACAGAAGATGGATGAGCAATAAATAACCTAGGGACCCCTTCAAAAACAAATTGTATTCCAAGACCACAGTGAGGAAGCCTGGAGAAAATGATTTAAACTATTGCTGCCTCAAAAGATTTGGGAATCAACCACAGCAGGTACCTCTGGAAGTGGGAGAGAAGGAGGGGGAAAAATAAGAGGTTGACAAATAGAGAATCAGTTAAACTGGGTAGGGGTGTAGCTCAGTGATAGAGTGCCTGCTCATCCCGCCTGAGGTCCTGGGTTCAATCCCCAATACCTCCATTAGAAAAAATGAAATAAAAATAGATTTTTCAAAAAATCACTTAAACCCTTGGATGCCCTCCTCCATGCCACATGACTGGACAGCTGCTGACAATGATTTTTGTCATAATGACAACCCAGTATACTGAGCCAACCCAGAATATTAAGAACAGTTTGCCGGAAGCGGGGGGGTGGGAAGTGTGCATTAGGTATGCGGGGGGCCAGGGTAAGCGATATGAAAGAAAGTTAAAGCTTCATCTTTTTAAAATAGGAATCAGTAGTGAATGCCTGAAACTGAATAATCAAAAATAGCAGTGTAAGCAAACTAGTTAGACATGTGGAGGAAAACATCACACTGACTGAAAGCCGCTGCCCCTGGGAAGGGGGCATGAGGGTTCGGAAGATTTTTCTTAGAAATGTTTATTAACCTCCCCTTTCTACAACAGCTTTATTGAGATAAAATTTATATTATATTCTTCCATTTAAAGTGTGTGATTCAATGGCTTTAATATATTTACAGGGTTGTGCAACCTTCACCACACTCTAATTTTAGACCATTGTCCTCAGCCCCCGAAGAAACTTGTACTGCTGTTTTAATAACAAGCCGTGTAGAATTATTTCACTCGCTAAACCATGATAAATAAAATAAAGACTCAATTTTAAAAAACAAAGGCAGCAACAATTATGAGTGGTTTCCTCTAGGAAGCAAGACTGGGGGTGGGCAGCGATGGTGGGAGAGGTGGCAAACTTTCCCTGTCAGCCCTTCTGTAAGTTGTCTGCTTTTGTTATTTGAACCATGTACACTGTGGTTTCTATTGTATCACTTTCTTTAAAAGTGAGAGCAATTCCTGAAGCACGAACTGAATGGAAAGTGAGAGGCTGAATATGAGGCGGGGTTTATAAAAGCCCTTTGGAAGCCTTGAAAGTGAGAATGGTCTTCTGGCACCACAACCTCTTGAAAAACATGGCTCAAGGGATGGCATCCAGTGAGGGAGTGAGGGCCTTGCATGGCAGCCTAACACCTGTGGGAGGGCTGGCCTGGGCACGGGGCCTGGAGAGTCGGCCTTTGATGAGGAGGAGGTGGAGGACCAGGTCTCCGAGCCCACGTGTGCCTCCACCATCAGAGACCCCAGCCAGGGCTGGTGACAGAAGGGTGAGTGTGGCTGACCAGGGAGCGAAGGGAAACGTGGCATCTGTCATTCCAGCCACAATCTTCTCTCTTTCTTAAGTTTTGCATTTTCCTTTGCTTCCTTCACTTTAAAAAAAAAAAAAAAGACACTGAGTTGGATTCTTTTTAAATGCCAAGGGATAGAACTGGCCACATAAGAGTTGTTCTCGCCTCTGCCTTAAGCTCTATTTCTCCTCCGACTGCCAAGAGAAGTGGCCATTATTCTGCCAGCAAGCTGTCTCTGGGAAGAAAGGAATGGAAAATGTGAGGGAACTTCCTTCCAAAATCCCAAAGAATCTTCGCCTCAGCATAATCAGGGAGAATTAGCGGCACCATGAACCACACTTGGGAAAAAGGAAAATGAAATCCTAATTCCTCAGTGCCTGATGGCCCCAAATATCATGGGTGAGGACCCCTGATGCCGGACCTCGATGGAGAGATGAAACTAGCCATCCTGGAAACTATGGGGAGTTTGAAGCCTTGGTTTTGAGGCAAGAGGTGATAAATGTCCTAAAGGTGACCAAGCCTGCCCCAGTCATGACCACCTCTCACTTGTCCCTAAGTGTAAACCCCACTGCCCCCTGTACCCAGGCTGTCGGGGGAGACGGGTCAGGAGGGAATAAGATGATATATTCAAAATGCCAGAATAAAAAAAAAAAACTGCCAACCAAGAAACATTCTCCAGAATAGATCACATGATAGATCACAAAATTAGTCTTAGCAAATTTAAGAAGGTTGAGATCATTCCAAGCATGGTATGTAGTCAAAAAGCCTGGTCAAAATATTATGAAAATGGAAATTAATAAACAAGAGAAAAACTGGAAAATTCAACACATGTGGAAATTAAACAACACACTCCTGAACAACCAAAGGATCAAAGAAAGAATCAAAAGAAAAATCAAAAAGTATCTTGAAACAATAGACACTAGTTTGGGAAAGTTCCTGGGTGTTCTCCTTACTTGCTGTAAGTAATGAATCTTTCCTTCTCCAACTCTTTGGCTTAGTTGTGAATGTTGGCTGGACCTCCACCAAGAACCCAGTTTTTGGGTAACACTGTCTCCAACAAGCAAACAAAATCTGAGCAGTGATCCCTTGATTTAATAAATAGATCCTGGCCATACCCAGTTGCTCTATACTGTGATCTGTATTCCCTAAGCAGCAGTATTATGAACAGATACTGTATATCAAAATACATTAAGGGATAATGAATTTATAGAAGGTTTAACACAGGGTTCCTATGAAGAGAGGATGAATCTAGTGCAATTATGATATATTTACCAAAAAAATCCATTGATGCTTTTTTCACAAATGGCTCGATTGTATTAATAAAACACATTTTAATAAAATCCAGGAAAAAATCTTGACACAAATGAAACAGTCACATAGAAAAACCTATGGGATATAGCAAAAGTAGTTCTAGAGGGAGTTTATAGTATTTGACACCTACATTAGTAAGAAAAGAAAGATATCAAATAAACACTCTAACTGTACACTTCAAGGAACTAGAAAAAACAGACTAAGCCCAAAGTTAACAGAAGGAAGGAAAGAACAAAGATCAGAGCAAAAATAAATGAAATAGAGAACAGAAAAATAATAGAAAAGATCAGCAGAAATAAAAGCTAGTTTTTTTGAGATGATTAAAAAACTGACAAACCTGTAGCCTGCCTAACTAAGAAAAAAAGAGAAGACTCAAATGAATAAAATCAGAAATGAAAGAAGAGACATTACAACTGATACCACAGAAATACAAAGGATCATAAGAAACTACCATAAATTATTATACACCAACAAATTGGACAACCTAGAAGAAATGGATACATTCCTAGAAACATACAGTGTACCAAAAATGAATTATGAAGAAATAGAAAATCTGAACAGACCAACAGTGACTAAGGAGATTGAATCAGTAATCAACAACCTCCAAACAAAGGAAAGCCCAGGACCAGATGGTTTCCCAGTGAATTCTACTAAACATTTAAAGAAAAATTAATGCCAGTTCTTCTCAAACTCTTCCCAAAAACTGAAGAGGAGAAAACACTTCCAAACTCATTTTACAAAGTCAGCATTACCCTGAAACCAAAGTCAGGCAAGGACACTACAAGAAAAGAAAACTACAGGCTATTAGCTCTGATGAATATAGATACAAAAATTCTTAACAAAATACTAGGAAACTGAATTCAACAGCACATTAAAAGGATTAAACACTCTAATTAGGTTGGATTTATCCCTGGGATGCAAGGATGGTTCAACATATGCAGATCAATAAATGTGATACATCACATTAAAAGAATGAAGGATAAAAAGCACATGATCATCTCAATACATGCAGAAAAAAGTTTGTCAAAATATATTTTCACAATAAAAACTCCCAATGAATTGGGTATAAAAGGAACGTATCTCAACATCATAAAGGCCATATATGACAAGCCCACAGCCTACATCATACTTAACAGTGAAAAGTTGAAAGCTTTCCTTTAAGATCAGGAAGAAGATAAGGGTGCCTCCTTTCACCACTTGTATTCAACACAGAACTGGAAATACTAGCCAGGGCAATTAGTCAAGAGAAAAATTAAAGCCATCCAAATGAAAAAGGAAGAAGTAAAATTGTCTCTGCAGATGACATAATATTATATATACAAAATCACAAAGACACCACCAAAAAGGTGTTAGAACTAATCAACACATTCAGTAAAGTTGTAGGATACAAAATCAACATATGAAGTCAATTTTGCATTTCTATACGCTAACAATGAAATACCTGAAAAAGAAATTAAGAAAATAATACCATTCACAATAGCATCAAGAACAATAAAACACCAAGGAATAAATTTAACCAAGGAGGTGAAAGATCTATAGAATGAAAACTATAAGACTGGGATGAGAGAAAATGGAGAAGACTCAAAATAGCTAGAAAGATATTCTATGTTCATGGATTAGATGAATTAATATTGATTAAATGTCCATAGTACCCAAAGCCACATACAGATTCAGTACAATCTTTATCAAAATTCCAATGGCATTTTTCACAGAAATAGAAACAAACCCTGAAATTTATAAGAAGCCACAAATGACCCTGAACAGCCAAAGCAGTCTTGAGAAAGAAGAACAAAGCTGGGTCCATCACACTTCCTGATTTCAAACCATATTACAAAGCTATAGTAATCAAAGAAGTATGGTACTGCCATTAAAAATAGACACAGACCACACCAAAACCAGGCAAAGACACCACCAAAACAGAGAATTACAGACCAATATCACTGATGAACATAGATGCAAAAATCCTTACCAAAATATTAGCAAACAGAATCCAACAACCTGTAAAAAAGATTATACGTCATGATCAAGTGAGATTCATCCCAAAGACACAAGGGTGTTTCAACATACACAAATCAATCAATGTAATACATCACATCAACAATAGAAAGGACAAAACCCATATGATCATCTCAATAGATGCAGAAAAAGCATTTGATAAAATTCAACACCCATTTATGATAAAAACTCTCACCAAAGTGGGTATTGAGGGAATATATCTCAACATAATAAAAGCTATATATGACAAACCTACAGCCAGCATAGTACTCAATGGTGAAAAACTCAAAAGCTTCCCACTAAAATCTGGGACAAGACAAGGATGCCCACTATCACCACTCCTATTCAACATAGTCTTGGAAGTCCTAGCCACAGCAACTAGGCAAGAGAGAGAAATAAAAGGGATCCAAATTGGAAAAGAAGAGGTAAAAGTGTCACTATATGCAGATGACATGATAGTATATATAGAAAACCCTAAAAGGTCCACACAAAAACTGCTAGAAATAATTGAAGAATTCAGCAAGGTAGCAGGTTACAAGATTAATGTTCAAAAATCAGTTGCGTTTCTTTACACTAATGATGAATCAATAGAAAAAGAAAGTAAAGAAACAATCCCCTTTAAACCCTCCTACACTGCTGGTGGGAATGCAGTATGGTGCAGCCACTGTGGAAAACAGTGTGGAGATTCCTCAAAAGACTAGGAATAGACTTACCATATGACCCAGGAATCCCACTCGTGGGCTTGTATCCAGAAGGAACCCTACTTCAGGATGACACCTGCACCCCAATGTTCATAGCAGCACTATTTACAATAGCCAAAACATGGAAACAGCCTAAATGTCCATCAACAGGTGACTGGATAAAGAAGATATGGTATATTTATACAATGGAATACTACTCAGCCATAAAAACTGACAACATAATGCCATTTGCAGCAACATGGATGCTCCTGGAGAATGTCATTCTAAGTGAAGTAAGCCAGAAAGAGAAAGAAAAATACCATATGAGATCGCTCATATGTGGAATCTAAAAAACAAAAACAAAAACAAACAAACAAACAAAAACAAAGCGTAAATACAGGACAGAAATAGACTCATAGACAGAGAATACAGACTTCTGGTTGCCAGGTGGGTGGAGGGTGGGAAGGGATAGACTGGGATTTCAAAACTGTAGAATAGATAAACAAGATTACACTGTATAGCACAGGGAAATATACACAAAATGTTATGATAACTCACAGAGAAAAAAATGTGACAATGAGTGTGTATATCTCCATGAATGACTGAAAAATTGTGCTGAACATTGGAATTTGACACAACATTGTAAAATGATTATAAATCAATAAAAAATGTTAAAAAAAATAAACAACCCCCTTTAAAAGAGCACCTAAAGTAATAAAATATTTAGGAATAAATCTAACCAAGGAGGTGAAAGACTTATACATGGAAAACTATAAAACACTGATTAAGGAAATTAAAGACTTTAAAAAATGGAAAGATATCCCATGCTCCTGGATTGGAAGAGTCAATATTGTTCAAATGGTCACACTGCCCAAGGCAATCTACAGATTTAATGCAATCCCTATCAAATTACCCAGGACATATTTCACAGAACAAGAGCAAATCATAATAAAATTTACAAGGAACCACAAAAGACCTAGAATTGCCAAAACATTACTGAAGAAAAAGAAAGAGGCTGGAGGAATAACTCTTCAAGACTTCAGACAATACTGTAGAGCTACAGTAGACAAAACAGCATGGTATTGGTACAAAAACAGACATATGGACCAATGGAACAGAATAGAGAGCCCAGAAATGAACCCACAAACTTTTGGGCAACTAAGGAGGCAAGAATATACACTGGAATAAAGACAGTCTCTTCAGCAAATGGTGCTGGGAAAACTGGACAGCAGCATGTAAAGCAATGAAGCTAGAACACTCCCTTACACCATACACAAAAATCAACTCAAAATGGATCAAAGGCTTAAGCATAAGACAAGATACAGTAAACCTCCTAGAAGAAAATATAGGCAAAACATTATCTGACATATATCTCAAAAATGCTCTCCAAGGGCAGTCTACCTAAGCAATAGAAATAAAAGCAAGAATATACAAATGGGACCTAATGAAACTTACAAGCTTCAGCACAGCAAAGAAAACCATAAGTAAAACAAAACGACAACCTATGGAATGGGAGAAAATTTTTCCAAATGATGAAACCGACAAAGGCTTGATCTCCAGAATAGATAAGCAGCCCATATGACTTAATAAGAAAAAAAAAACAACCCAATCCAAAAACGGGCAGAAGACCTAAATAAGCAATTCTCCAAGGAAGAAATACAAATGATCGATAGGCACATGAAAAAATGCTCAGTATCACTAATTATCAGAGAAATGAAAATCAAAACTACAATGAGGTATCACCTCACACCAGTAAGAATGGCCATCATTCAAAAGTCCACTAATGACAAATGCTGGAGAAGCTGTGGAGAAAAGGAAACCCTCCTACACTGCTGATGGGAATGCAGTTTGGTGCAGTCACTGTGGAAAACAGTATGAAGATTCCTCAAAAGACTAGGAATAGACTTACCATATGACCCAGGAATCCCGCTCCTGGGCTTATATCCAGAAGGAACCCTACTTCAAAAAGACACCTGCACCCGAATGTTCATAGCGGCACTATTTACAATGGCCAAGACATGGAAACAGCCTAAATGTCCATCGACAGATGACTGGATAAAGAAGAAGTGGTATATTTATACAATGGAATACTATTCAGCCATAAAAATGACAACATAACACCATTTGCAGCAACATAGATGTTCCTGGAGAATATCATTCTAAGTGAAGTAAGCCAGAAAGAGAAAGAAAAATACCATGTGAGATCACTTATATGTGGAATCAAAAAAAAACAAACAAACAAAAAAACCAAATACTAAACAGAAACAGACTCATAGACATAGAATACAAACTTATGGTTGCCAAGGGTGCCGGGGATGGGAAGGGACAGACTGGGATCTCAAAATGCAGAACAGATAAACAAGATTATACTGTATAGTACAGGGAAATAAATACAAGATCTTGTGGTAGCTCACAGCAAAAACAAAATGTGACAATGAATATATGTATGTTCATGTATAAGTGAAAAATCGTGCTGTACACTGGAATTTGACACAACATTGTAAAATGAATATAACTCAATAAAAAAAGTTAAAAAAAAAGAAAAAGGAAAAAAATTCAAAATTAAGAAAAAATAGACACAGACCAACAGAACAGGACTGAGACTGCAGAAATAAACCCTTGCCTACAAGGTCAACAAATATTTGGCAAGGGAGTCAAGAAAACTCAACGGGGAAAGGATAGTTTCTTCAATGAATGGTGCTGGGAACACGGAATAATCACATGCAGAAAAATGAAATTGGACCCCTATCTTATACCACTCACAAAAATTAACTCTAAATGAATTAAAGGCTTAAGTATAAGACCCCAAACCATTAAACTCTTAAGACATTGAGGAAAACCTTGATATTGGACTAAGAAAGAATTTTTTGGATATGACATCAAAAGCACAAGCAATAAAAGTAAAAATAAGTAGAACTCTATCAAACTAAAAAGCTTCTGCACAGCAAAAGAAACAATCACAAAATGAAAAAACAACCTACAGAATAAAAGAAAGTATCTGTAAGTCATCTACCTGATAAAGAGTAATATTCCAAAATATATAAGGAACTCATACAGCTCATAGCAAACAAACCAACCAACAATCTGATTAAAAATGCTCCAAGGAACCGAATAGATTTTTTTTTCCAAAGAAGACGTACAGAGAGCCAACAAGTACATACATGAAAAGATATGCCACATCCCTAGTCGCCAGGGAAATGCAAGTCAAAACCACAACAAGGTATCACCACACACCTGCTAGGGTGGCTATTATCATAAAGACAAGAGACAACATGTGTTGGTGAGGATGTGGAGTAAAGGGAACCCTTCTGCACTGCTGGTGGGGGTGTAAATTGGTGCAGCCGCTATAGAAATGGAGGCGTATGGAGGTTCCTCAAAAAATTAAAAATAGAACTACCAAATGATCCAGCAATCCCACTTTCGGGTATATACCTAAAGGAAGTGAAATCAGACTCTCAAAGAGGTATCTGCACCCCCATGTTCACTGCAGCATTTTTCACAATAGCAGAGATGTGGAAACAATAAAAGTATCTATCTACAAACAGATGGATAAAGAAGATGTGCTACATACATACATGGAATGTTATTCAAGGGAGAATAAGAAAGAAGGAAATCCCACCATTTGCAAAAACATAGCTGGAACTTGAGGGCATTATGCTAAATAAAATAAGTCAAACAGAGAAAGACAAAGCCTGTATAAAATCCAGTTGGTTTTCTCCTAACCAGACTACACTTCTTTTCACGGTAGTAAAATGCTTTGTGCATTGTACCTTGCATAAGTCCTCATTCTACCACGGTAACCTACACTCCAGCTGATGATGCAAACGCTAACGGAGTTTTATTTATAACAAGTTATTCACACCAGCACCATCTGTTACCAGTACTGGTGGTGCAGCTTTTTCGTGTGTTGCGTTTGGTCTCATAACTGGGTTGAATTCTTCTCTATCCAGAGGGACTAATACTGAAGTTCTTTTCCTTATGGAGTTTGAATTATAATAACCCTTAGGGAAAACTTGCTGTGGGGGAAGGACACAAAGCTCCAGCTTCTGGAACCTCTGCCAGTTAAGACGGTGTCATCTGGTGTAAGGTCCTGGGAAAATCACTTCATAGAGATGGCTTTCCAAGTGGTTTTAAAACATATCTTTCTATTGAAGTTTACGTGGAATCTTAAAAAACTGAACTCATAGGAACACAGAGTACAGGGGCTGGGGAACGGGAAGATGTCCGTGAAAAGGTACACATTTCCAGTTACGAGTAAATTCTGGGGTCTAATGTACAGCATGGTGACTACAGTTTTAACGATACTGTATTATATACTTGAAAGTTGCTAAGAGAGTGGATCTTAATGTTCTCGCCACAAAAAAAGAAATGGTAATTGTATGAAGTAATGGAGATGTTAACTAGCCCTACTGTGGTCATCACTCAGCGTGTTTTATACCTTAAACTTACACAATGTTGTATGTCAAATATCTCAATACGGCTGGCGGGAAGAATGTTAAGTAAACAGCAGAGCAGTAAGTTTCCTGTAGCAGGGCTGCCCTGCCCAGTGCGGGGCACTGAAGAGGGTGATGGAAATGGCTTGTGATCTAATGGAAAAGAATAAAATCAGTGGCCAACCCAGGCTGGAGTGAAATGACAGCAGTGAGGTCACATCACACATGGCAGCTGGTGTCCCAGACTACTGGCCCAGGGGCCCGGAGCCTCCTAGGACTTTTGGCCCCAGAGAAATGAACACAACTTGCCCTTTGCCGCAAGCCTCTTGCAACCGTCTGAGTCCTTCTTCCCTCCTCACCCACATCCTACCTTTTATTGTTGCTGAAGTTTTTAAATTTAAACAATTTTATTGTTGCTTAAGTTTTTTTTTTAATTGTGAGACATTTCAAACATATGGAAAAGTACAGATAATACTGTCATGGACATCTATGGTTATTCTAGACTTAATAGATATTAACATTATTTTTATTTTTGGTTCAGATGTATTTTGTAATATATCAACATAGATGGAGTGACATCTTCACACCCTGACCCCACATCTTCCTCCCTCCTCCTCCGGTGATGACCACTCCCCTCACACCATATTTATTACCCCCATGCGTCCTATGGGATCTGTAAATATATAATATTGTTTTGCATTTTTACTGCATATAAAACAGAGGCTTTAGACTCTTCTCTCACATTCAGTGCAAAATATGCATTTCAACATTTTGACTCTGTAAATATGCACACGGACATGCATGGGAATGTGTGCATATATACCTGTGTGTGTGTGCACATAACTGAAACAACACTTTCAAGAAAATAATGTTTCATTACTTTCAGTAGCTTCTGATATGTTCTTTCTATTCCAATTTCATTTTGTCATGCTGGCAGTGATCCACTAAACTGATTTCACAACTTACAGATGAGTCATGACCAATAGTTTCAAAAAATTGGCATTGCGCTGTAATATCATCCTATAGCTTACATTTTCACTTCTAACATTTTTTGAGAGTTCACCATTTTGACACAAGGAGATCTGGTTTATTCATTTTTACCTAGTCATGTAATTCAAAATTGTATCTATTCTATTTACAGTTGAGTCTCTGTTTTCACTATTGCAAAGTGTCCTGCAGTGAACTTTCTTACACATAAATACAAGTTTTTCTGGGATACATAAGTAGAGGTGAAAATGCTTAAGTCAAAGCCTACATCACTTTAATTGTGATAAATCCTGTTAGATTTTCCTAGAAATTGATGTATGAATTCACATTGCCACCAGCACTATTAAAATTTCTATTTCCCCACATCCTAACCACCACTTAGTGTTACCAGACTACATTTTTGTCAGCCTGGTGGTGTGAAATGATTTCTTATTTTATTTTGCATTCCCCTGGTTATTAACAAAGCAAGCTTCTCCTCATGTCATCCTCACCTGCTCAGTTGTCTGTTCTATAAATCACCAATTTCATTGCCTGTATCCTTATTAATTTTCAGGACTTTCTGTATATTCTGCACACTAATTCTCTATCAGCTATGTATGCTGCAAATAGATTCTTACTTTCATGTACTTCAATTTATCAAACGTTCCTCTTTAACTCTTTGCTTATTTTGTCTTGCTTAAAACCATTTTTCATACTCTAAAGTTACGAAGCTATTGTTCTATATTTTCTTCTTAAAATCTTAAAGTTTTAAGACACTAATGAACTCATCTACAAAACAGAAGCAGACTCACAGACATAGTAAACAAGCTTATAGTTACCAGGGGGAAAGAGGGTGGGAAGGGATAAATTAGGAGTTCGAGGTTTGCAAATATTCACTACTATATATAAAAATAGATTAAAAAAACAAATTTCTTCTGTATAGCACAGGGAACTATAGTCAATATCTTGTAGTAACCTTTAATGAAAAAGAATATGAAAATGAACATACGGATGTATATGTAGGACTGAAACATTGTGCTGTACACCAGAAATTGACACACTGTAACTGACCATACATGAATATAAACAAATAAATAAATAATTTTTTAATAAAAAAAAAATCTTCAAGTTTTACATTCTACATTTATAGCTTATCCGGCTAGAAGTGTATGTGTGTGGTGAGGCAGGAATTCTATTTTTTCCCCCATGGTTTATTGTCCAAGACCAATTTATTAAATAGCCTGCTCTACCCCTGCTGCCTGTGATGTTGCTTTTGTCATGAGCCAACTTCCTAATATACGTAAGTCTGTTTCTACATTCTCTATTCTGTTTCAGTGGTAGATTTCATTTCAATATTTCATTACCCTATGCCAATATCCTATGCCAAAAGTTTGTATAAATTTTTGAAATTTAGTAGGGCAAATCTTTCAACATCATCATTATAACAATGAATTAAGATTGTTTAAAATATTTTTGGACTTCCCTCTTTTTTTTAATATTTGGACCTGTTTTGTCAAGATCGGTGAAAAATTCTCTTAAGAATTTTTATTGAAATTGAATTAACTTTAATTTGGACAAAAATTAACATCTTTGATGATATCAAGTTTTTCTATCCATGAATAAAGTATTTTGTCTCCAACTACTTAGGTCTTATTTTATATTTTCAATAAATTTTGATTTTTTTTCCATAATGGTCTTGTACTCTTTTATTATATCTATTTGTAAGCATTTAGACTTTTTTGTTGCTGTTGTTATTGTAAATAGTATTGTAAATAGTACATTTTAACTAAATTTTCTTAATTTTGTTACTGATGATTTTACACATTGATCATTTCCAGTAACCTTTCTAAACTCTCATTATGTCAAATATTTCGCCTGTAGATTTTCACAGACGTTCCACATTGGCCATCAATATAATCTCAAACAATGGGAGTTTTCTTTTTTCCTTTCTAACCTTCCTCTTCTTTTTCCTACAACCAGAGCAATTGCAACCCAGATCCAGGTACTAACAAGAGAGTAGACTCTACTGTATCTGTAGCAATACTGGGATGGAGCATGAGCAGGTGCAGGAGACAAAGCTAATGCTGATTGACTACACTGATGGTGTGAGATCATCAGGTACGTCCAGTGCCCAAGTTCCCTACCATGTACACTTGAATTATACAATTATACAATTTGTTAATTTCCTTTTTCCATCTCTTGACTCCACTCAGATTCCCATTCATTCTCTCCCTCTGAATGATCTTGTGGGGCTGCTCACAGAAACTCTACTGCCCCAGTATTTCCAGTTCTTTCCATTATCATGCCATTAAAACAGAAAGATTATTTTGATGTCCTTGGCAACCAAGTTTAGTGTCTGCATTCTTAGCTTCATGATAAACCTAATGTTCACTGATGCAGTTTACAAGACTATAAATCACGCTAAGCTTCAGTGGGCTGAAATATGCAAGGCCTCCCATTTTCTCTCTCCAAGGTCTAGCTTTTGGAGTTTGTGTGTGTGTGTGTGTGTGTGTGTGTCTGTGTGTGTTTTGTACTTTGGGTTTTTTTTTTGAGGGGTGGAGCGGAGGGGAGATGTTGGGTTTTGTTATTTTGTTTGCTGGTTGGCTGGCTGGCTGGTTGGTGGCAATCCATTTTCCTCACTTTAAATTTCCTTATGTCAAAATCTGAACATGAACACAAATATGTTTCATTTTCAGTGTTCCCCCCATTCTTTTCCGTAATGGTTATTCTTTCATTGTGACTTCTATTTTTTCTTTTTATCTCAATCGTTTAAACATCCCTGTATGTATTGTCTCTTTCAGACTGTTTTGCTATGACCTCAAGGTGGGGGACGCTGACACTCCTGCTTGCTGCATCTGCAAATCCTTTGTTCACGGTGGCTCTTTCCATCAGGGGTTTTGTAATCATTTACTGAAAGCTCATCTTCAACTGAGCTTGATTTTTCAATGGAAAACTCCTAGGACCAGACTGATTTTTCTCCTGCTTCTGCACGTGTCCTAACAGCCACATAACCAGGACCGCTCTTACATATGTTTCTTAATTTAGGATGTCCCCAATTCATGGACAGCGTACACTGTCTCCAGAACCTCTCAGAGTATAAGCTTAGATTTCACTTTTTCACAAAAGGCTTTTTTGCCCCCAACCCAGATTCCAGGCAGAGGCAAACTTTCTTGGTATCTTCCAGATTCAAGCACTTGATTTTTTTCCTTTTTTTTTTTCCTCATGGAGAGTTCAGCCCTGCAATTGCCCCACCTTCTTGCTTTCTTGTTTAGGCCTCTGCCTGGCACTGGCCCAGGGCCGTAACTCTCATCTCTGCCTGGGCCCGACCCCAGGCTAATAAGAGCACAGACAGACACACCCACACCCCTGGCTCACTGTGGCGCCACTCACCACTTCCGGCTATGTTTTTCCATTACCTATTCAGCTCCACCAGCTACACTGACTCGGTTTTCATGTTATCCCACATTTCTTTGTGCTGTAGTAGGAAGGATTCCACATTAGTCCACTCCTCCCGAATCCCCTTTTGCTTCCCAGAGGCCCTCAAAAGCCACCAGGACTTAAAGGAGCCAGAAGCAGATGCCTGTGGGTTCAAGGTCAACCCTACCTGCAGAAAGCATCTCCGGATTTGGCCAGAATCTCTCTGGGAAGAAGGGCTTGTCTGATTTCTGACTAGACAATTTCTGCTTAACAGCCACCTCTCTGTTCTTGGGCTGGAACGAAGTCAGAATGCTGCCTCTCTGCCAGTTTCAGAGGGTGAGATCATCCCGACAAAGTCCTCGGGGAGACGTGAAGTCAGGAATCTTTTCCAAAAGAAATGGCAGTGGGACTTGATGAAGGCTCGTCTCCTTGAGAAACAGACCCAGTAGGGTCTCTGCGTTGTGGTGGTGGTTATTGTCGCTCGGGGAAGGAGGCTTTCCAGGTTTGGAGTTTTATTTTTTTAAAGAAAAACAGCAATGAGCCAGGGTGCCTGGCCCTTTATGAAGAGAACACATGCCTTCACGGGTCAGCAGGCTGAAGGGTCACGGCGGAGCTCTCTGACAGTGTTCAAGATTGCCTCTTTCAGACAGGCTGGATGTGGGAAATCAAGAGGAAAGGCAGCAAGTGTCTCAGGAAAGGAGAGTCAGGGAAAAGAGAGCCCAGATTTTCAAGCCCACGACAGAGACCAGCCCCTTGCAAACGTCCCTTGTGGTGGCTTTCTCCTGCATGTTGCAAGCCCAGTGGGCAGCACGCCTATGCAGCCAGGCTTGGGAATAATCAGCCCAAGGTTAAGTGTGTAGAAAGCTCCTTAATAGAATTTCTGGACTTTAGACTTACTAACGTCTTCCTTCTGCAGTACTTCCCTCACTGCTGTCCTTCTTAGAGTCAGAACTGGCTCCAAGGAAAAGTTTGAGCCATCTGTCAGCCACACCTCAGTGTGAATTTAGCTCAGTGTCTTATCCATCCAGGGATGTGTGTTTCTTGAAAATTACAATCTCAGTGAGATCAAGATCTGTCTGAAACGGTACGATTCAGAGTGAGGACTCAAACAAGACGCTTCATCTTGGAATCCCAAGCTCTTTCCAAACTTCACCCCTGTGCCTGGGGAAGGAGAGACTCAATTTCTACCATCTCAGCCTCTGAACAGACATCCCCACCAGTCAGCTCTGTCTGCTGGGGTCCTGGAAATAATAATGATGATGAGAAATTTCACTCCTTTTCTCTCCAGGAGTTCCACCTCATGGTGAAGTATCTTTGGGGAGCCATTAGCTAATTCCTTGTTATCCTTTAGGGATTTTTCATCATCCCAGAAAAAATAACCAAAGGAACATTCCTGAAACAGTTTCATTCACATCGATCCAAAGCCCAACGCGCTAAACTCTTTCGAGGGTGTTAACATCATTAAGAGCTCCTTATAGAAAGTTGCTTGGACACCAATCACAATTTTTGTCCAGGGTTTGTACCACATGGCCCCACACCCTGGCCAGAGCTGGACTGAAACGCGGCTGGAGACCTGACCCGGGAGAAATCAACCCATGGGTCGGGCTGAGCCAATCAGATTCTCCCTTTAAAAAGAGAGGCCCGCGTGTAGGAGGCAGGCAGGCAGGCATTGGATCTGTCATTCCACACCAGGCAGGACTTTTGCCATGGTGAGCAGAGCCCAGGGCAAGGTGCAAACAGGTGCCCACAGACCTGAGAAGGGGGGCCACACCCTCAACCTAAGATCAGCAGAGCCAGCAAGCAAACCTGAAGGGGACTCACGTGCTTCCTCCCGCACCCAGATACCACGCTGGAACAGACGGGGAAAGGGGGAGAAACCCAAAAGACAAGTAATCACCCCACAAACGCAAGAGACCTCACAAGTACAGTGCATTTAGTGGCGGATGCTGTGGCAGAAGCCACTGTGAGGGGAGAGAGCAAAGGCATAAAGGGTGGCCCACGTGGTGAGAGAAATCGGGGTGCGCAGAAGGTGCAGAAGGAACAGAGGGGTGCCTGGCTGCTACCCTCTCTGTTCATTTTTCTCTGGATGGTTCTGGTTTCCTTCCTTACCACAGCTTTACCTAAACTTCTCTCCCCACCCCTCGCCCTTCCACTTTCAGGCAGAGCTCTGCCTCCTCTGTCAGGGAGCCCATCGAAGCGTCCAAGGGGAGTTCTGTCCACGCCCCTCACTCCTCCACAAACTCCCCGTTTCATCACCCACCTATCCCTTCTTCCTTACAAAGGAAGCACGCCTCCTCCTTTCCAAAGCTGAGTCTCCCACATGCTGGGCTGATCCCGAGGCCTCAGGCCCCTGCGGTCCCTCCATCCAGCATCCACTCTCTCCTCTGTATCTTCAGTCTCCCCTCTCTGACAGCTCCTCCCGGTCTGCCTGTGAACCTGCTCCAGGATCTCCAACCCTAAGAGCCCCTTCCTCAACCCCAGTCCTCCCTCCGGCTACTGCCCTGCTTCCTTCACTCCCTTCACAGCCAAGCTCTGGGAAGGAGTACTCTGTGCTTCTGAGACAGGAGGGGAGGGGCAGGGCACAACCATTGAAACAACAGCACGGTAATTAGCACCAGGAGGGTGGAAGATTCAACTCCCAGGAGATCTTGAGCTTCACTGTACGCTCACTGAACGACAGTGATGCACTAAATGGCACTCCCGCAGGAACCGTGACGGTTTCGAGGCTGACCATGAAAGGTCAAAAAGTGGCAATTCCTGGGAACCCCAGCCCCTTCCCCAAAGTAGTTGGACTAATCCTGCCACTTGTTAGTGTATGAAGTTACCAAGCCCATAAAAACTAACAACCCCACAGCACCTCGTGGCTGCCCTCCCTTCTGAGTAAGACAGCCCTCAACTCTCTATGGAGTGTGGATCTCTCTGAATAAATCTACCTTCACTCAGCTTTGGCTTGGCTCTTGAATTCTTTCCTGGGAGAAGCCAAGGACCCTCACTTGGCAGGGCGTATCCTAGGCACTCATCCTGGACCTGGAACACAACCATCCTCTTGCTCCCATTTTTCCTGTACCACTTCCTCCAGTCTCATCCCATCCTCCACTCACTATGTCCTTCATCTTCGGGACATGGCTCTGGGGAAGCGAGGAGAGCTCTCAACTGCCAAATGCTCTGTCCTGGTTCTACTCTTCCTCTTACAATGCCTAGCACTGCCACCTGTCCCCGCTCTGTCGGTCATGGTCCAATAATGGCACATAGAAGCTTGAGTGTTTTCCCAAATCATCCCACATAGCGCCCTTTATTCACAAGGAGCGGCGCAGAATACCAGGGCCAGTAACAGAGAGAAGAGCTGCAGGAACGGGGCCTGTGGTGGGGGGGTGAAAGCTGGGGGGGATACACACCCAACTTGCCTGCCTCCTTCCCTCCACTCCCACCCACGCTCCCCACCCATCAAATCCAACCAGAGTCAGAAGTCGAGAGAGCGCGTGGCTACGGGGTTAACAGTACTCCTCCCAGGACTCAGGGTACAGGGAGACGAGCAGGGGTTGGGGGGTCTAGGGGGACAGAAAGATTCAGACTTGTTCCTCATCCTCCTGGTTGTATTCTCTCCTGGTTTCTATCACCCGACCCTTCTGCTCGTTCTTCTAACTCTTCAGCCACACTTAGTCTCTTCACTGACCTCTCTTCTTCCACCAGCACCTCCAATGTCTTGTCCTAGACCCTCCGCCCTATTTTTTTTCTCTTCACAAACTTTCTCTCTCTCTCCTTTAACAACTTCAAATCCCCCAAGGAGTCCACTCCAACAGCCAAGATGGCGATGACCTGCGTCTTCAACTCTGACCTCTGCTGACGCGAACTGAATGCTAACCCCACTGGTCCTCCCCACACCGTTTCCCCCAGGCAAATCCTGAGTGCCTCAGACACAACCCACGCAAAGCAAAACTCATTCTCTCCTCCCTCAGGCTCCTGTCCACGTCCCCCTCTTCGTTAACCACGGGTACCCCTGACTTTCTTGTTTCCTTCACAGTCTTGCTCCTCAAAGGGTGATCCAAGCCCTGCCGTGGGGAAGGATGGACGTCCCTGGGAGCGCATTGCACACGCAGAATCTCAGGCCCCACCCAGACCCACTAAATCGGAATCTGTTTTAACC
Organism: Vicugna pacos; assembly: GCF_048564905.1. NCBI lineage: Eukaryota > Metazoa > Chordata > Mammalia > Artiodactyla > Camelidae > Vicugna > Vicugna pacos. The sequence goes on along the minus strand of NC_133001.1, from coordinate 10,167,840 downwards.
AGGTCCCCAGGTGGCCTGTATACAGAGTAAAATCTGGAAGTGCTGGTTTGCAGCATGTATCACAACCATTCCTCTTTCCAGTAAACATGGTGTCAACATATACCAGGCTTGGTGACTTGACAATAAAATAGAAGAAAGGAAACTGCAGCAAACGGCAACCAGGTAGAACCCCCACCCCCACCCCCACCCCCACCCCGTCTCCCAGTCCCTGCTTTGGACTTTGTCTTAGAGGAAGTTGCCCTAAGGAGGATGGTGCAAGTATAGATTTCTTATTTTTTTAAGAAATTCTTACCTGTTCCCTCAGTCCTTCTTGCCTGTATGCTTGGAGGAATCTGAAAGGCACTCAGATCACCCTTTCTGTCAAAAAAAAAAAAAAAAAAAAAAGGAGGCGGGAGGAAAGAGAGAGAGCGCGTAACAGAGCAGGACCATATGGGGTCTTCCAAGGTCAGACCCCTCCCCGTAACCTCCGCTGTAGCTCCTCTCTGAATACGCAGATAACAGTATCTCATGTGTATTTCCTGAGTTTTTCAGGTGCTGAAAATCACCGCCAAAGGGAAGAAATTAACTTCTTGATGGAGAGCATGTGGCCCCCAGACCTGGCGCCCGGGGGTTGATAGTGTTGACCGCCCGGTTACCTCTACAACAACCAATCAGAGAATCTTGCACGAGCTGATCACATACCCCGAGACCCCCTCCCTTACCTGGCCTTTAAATAGGTTTTGTTGAAACCCTTTGGGAAGTTCGGGGTTTACTTAGGCATGAGCCACCCCCTTCCTCCTTGCTCGGCCGTGCAATAAACATTTCTCTGCTTCAAACTCTGACGTTTCAATTTGTTTGGCCTCATGGTATACCCGGCACATGAACTTGCCTTCCTTCAATAAAGGGGGAGGGGTCGGGGGGGCAGGGGGAGAGAGAGAGAGAGAATATTTGGGTATTCAAAATGAGAAGCCCACCTATGTGGAAAAGTCCCAGCAGACATGTGCCACACATGCCACATAGAATGACAACCAGTTCCATTTTGGTCAGGATTTTTAATCCCTCTGAGCCTCAGTTTCTTCATCTATAAAATGGGGAGATAAAAGTAACTCCTTTATAATGTTTCCTTAAGCATTAAAAGTGGCAAAATATGTGAAATATGCCCTCCAAATGGATGGTTCGATATTCATTGAATGAAGAAAGGACGCTATTAACATCTCAGAGCCTCAGCTTACTCAAATGTAAAATGAAGGCCATAGTACCAAGTTCACCAAAAGTGGGTTCCCATCCATCACTCCCTCTCCTAGTCCCCACACACCTGCACAAACACGCACCTCTACATGCCAGCACGCACTACACGTAACAATGTGTTTACAGTTCACCACCCTCAAAGCCTGGAGCACAGGGGGTGCCCAGGAGACGCTGGTCACAAATGCTGGTTGCAGGAGACGGTGAGGAGGGCTGCTGCCCCCGCGCACTCCCAGAGTCATTTGCAGTCACAAGAGACACGAGTTCCACAAGAGGGACCACACTGCCTCCTGTTCCCAGGGGCAAACCAAGGCACCAGGATACTTTAGGCCACGTCCCTTGAGTTGGAACAGCAGAGCTGACAACAGAATCCACAAGGTGACCCTTGCAAGAGGCCAACCACCGTGTCTGCAGCCGCCCTACCCAGACGCCTGGCCCGGCTCCTGGACTGCGCCTGCGCAGGGAGGCTGCTGAACAACCGCCAAGCCCCTCCCCGCGGTTTTCACACACATTTTCCTAATGCTTCGTTCAAAGCAGGAAAACAACTGCTTTTTCCAAAAGACAGGAGTGCTGGGAAGGAGAGAGTTTCTTGCCCAGAAATAAAGATCCAGATTCTCTTTCCCGAGTCAGAAGGATTTCTCGAGACTGGACATCACTGCGCAGGCAGCACACCCCGCCGCTCCGGGAGAGCAGGTCTGAGCGAGATGCTGAGAGTGAAATGGACAAGGACGTGTGACGTGAGCAGAGAGGGAACTGAGTGAAAGCGGGTTCCTTGCCCCGTCACCACTCCCTGTAGGGAGAGGCTGCAACCCTCTCTCCCCGCCTCCTCCATAACAGGTCCATCTTTGCAAATGCTATAGACATCAGCGTCAAACTCAGATTCATTTAGGGAAATCCTGCCACGAACAGGCACTGTGCACAGAGCTCAAAGTATAAGACCTGAGCAGCCTCTGCCCTCAAGTATCAGTGAATTCTGCTGGTAGTGGGCTGGGTACCACGGTGGGTGTGAAGGGCTTGGATCACAGTCCTTGCCCTGGAGAAGCTTCCGTTTTGTTGGAGCCAGAGCATAAACCCCACACACAGGAAATAAAGAACCCGCGAGGCAGGATGTACCCAGGAGCTAAACTGGGTGGCACATAGGTTAGCTGCTCTTCAGAGAAGACAGGGAAAGAGCTGTGTGGACAGGAATCATCAGGAAGGTTCAGGAAGGATGGACAGGCCAGGTAAGGAGGGCATTTCAGATGGGCAACAGCACGTGCAAAGGCCCAGAGTATGATATGTAATGGTACATCTGTAGCAAAGACATGGATTTCTACTCGTCATGTTGGTTATGGCTTATTTTGACTGATGGTTCACTTTGAAATCAGCCCTGAGTTCAGCCTGGATGGGTTAAGTCATCTTCCTGGCCCAGTCATGTAAACAAACCACAGAGCAAAGCCAAACCACGGGGAGCTAGTCAGACAAGGAGAGAAGTAGCAGCCTTGGGAACTAGTGCTCTCTCCTCCTTCAAAGCCCAGAGAGGAAACCTGGTCCTTCCGCCCTGTCTGCAACTTCACCGTCTGGGCTGAAAAACACTGAAATTGACACCAGTAGCAAAGATCGCTGCAGCAGTGGCGAGAACTGCTCAGAGATATGTCAGCTGATTAATCCACCTCCTACATTTTGGTTGATCCCACTGGTTGATTGAAGTTGCCTGCAAGATGAATTATACTGAGGGGAAAGAACTCTGTGGTGGGCACTTTCCAAGATGGCTCCTGGTGACCACCCCCATCCCCCTGGTGTAGCCCCCTCCCTTTGGATGTGGGCTGGACCTCGTGACAGACTTCTAATTAGGAGAACATAGTCAAAAGGAATGGGATGTCACTTCTGAGATTAGATTCCAGGACAGCGGCTTCCGTCTTGCTCACCCTCTCCCTCTCTGGCTCTTCCAGCTTGCGCACCCTGAAGGACCAGCTGCCGCGTTGGGAGCTGCCCTTCAGAGAGGTCCACATGGCCAGCAACTGAGGGTGGCCTCTGGCCAACAGCCTTCGAGCAGCTGGCTCCTGCCAACAACGCTGAGTGAAGGGGCAAAACCCACAAAGGGACCAGCAAGACCTCCCAGGCAGGGCCATTGCCTTCCCACTTTTGTGCTTCTGTAAAATGGCTTGCTTCTAGGAAGATGAAACCTACCCCTAAAATTCCATTGGTTCCCAAAAGCTCACTCCTGATTGGTCCATTTCTAACACCTCATTTGTATATGGCACAAACTTAATCAAAACCTAAAACCCTATAAAAGTTTGTGTAAATCTACAGACGGGGTCCAGAGCTTGGAGTGTTGACTCCTCTGGGCCTGCTGGTGTAATAAACCTGAGTTCTCCAACCCTCTGAGTGTTGCTTGGTCTCTTGAAGGGGTTCAGGTTTCTGTAACATGAGTGCACTTGGGAGAGGATCCTGCCCAGGGGAGCCTGGAATGACCATGGCCCCAGCTGAGACCTTGGGCTTGTGAGATCCTGAGCCTAAGGACCCAGCCAAGCCACAACCTGACCCACAGAAACCATGAGACCCTAAACACTGTTGCTTTGAGCCACTAAGTTTGGGGCTATTTGCTACAGAGCAATAGGTAACAAATACACTCTCCAGTCAGGCTTCCGGGGGTAAAAATGAGATCGTATGTGTGCCTGAGCTGACGCCTGTGTCTGATCTTCCCCCATCCTCACTGTTAATTAGCATGTCTCCCAGTAAGTTTAGTACACGGTTTTCAGATCGTTCAAGTTGAGAATTACTTTAATTTGTGTGTGTAGAAATGCTGGGTGAAGCAGAAATCCTTACATTATGCCAGACTCTCTCATATGTCAGCAGACACTGCAAGTCCCCTTAGAGAAAATCCTTCTTCTCAGAGAAGTCAGTGCACAGCCCATTTGTAGAGGGTAGGCCCCCACAGCCTTAAGGCTGGAGCAAGGGTCAACTTATTTAACAACAGATCTGGGCACAAGAGCTGACCAGGATGGATGCTGGCTAAACCGCCATGTCCCATGTAAGCCCCTGGTCCTGAGGAAAGGCTGGTCCAGATCTCTGGGTGGCTTGAGAAGGCATTCCCCTCTCTGACTTCCCCTGATGGGCAGCATTCTGGAAAAAGGCAAAGGAGAGCCCAGCCACTCGTGAGCTAAACCTTAGAGCCCTGGGTGGGACTTCATGAATTCGGTTCCGAGCATAGAGTGTTGGAGATGAGATATCCAAATTGAAATGTCTAGCATCTAAACAAATAAGTCTTTTCATAGGAGTTCAAAACTGAAGATACAGGTTTTTTTAATTGTGGTAAGATATATATATATATATCTTATATATATATATAAAACATAAAATTTACCACTTCAACCACTTTTCAATGGTCAGTAGCATTATGCACATTCACACTGTTGTGCAACCACCATCATCACCCATCTCCAGAATTCTTTTCATCATTCTTTTCAGTCTTGCAAAACTGAAATTCTGTACCCATTAAGCAATAACTTCCCACTCTTCCCTCCCCTCAGCCCCTGGTAACCTCTGTTCGACTTTCTGCCTGTATGAATTCGCCTATTCTAGGAGCCTCATGTAAAGTGGGATCATACAACATTTGTCCTTTTGTGTCTGGCTTATTTCACTTAGCATCATGTCTTCGCGGTTTAGCCATGTTGCAGCGTGATCAGAACTTCATCCCTTTCTGATATATGCTCCTCTTCTGTTGCACAGGTATACCATGTTTTGTTTATCCATCCATCTGTCACCTGTCAATGGACATTTGGGTTACTTCCACCTTTTGGCTATTGTGAATAATCCTGCGGTGAACATGGGTGTACAAATGTCTATCTGCACCCCTATTTTCAATTCCTTTGGGTGTATACCTAGGCATGGAGTTGCTGGATCATATGGTAATACTATACTTAATTTTCTAAGGAATCGACATTCTGTTTTCCACAACAGCTGCACCATTTTGCCTTCCCAGCCACAATGCACAAGGCTTCCAACTTCTTCACGTCCTCACCAACACTTGTTTTCTGTTGTTTGTTTGTTTGTTTGTTTGTTTGTTTGTTTGTTTTTCATGGTAACCATTCTGATGTGTGCGAGGCAGTATCTCATTGTCATTTAGATTTGCATTTCCCTAATCATTACTGATGTTTAGAATCGTTCCATGTGCAGATTGGCCATTTGTACAGAAAATATAGATTTTTTTTTAGTTTTTGAAAAATGTTTTGTTTGTTTACTAGGGGTTTATTTGGGGAGGTAGGTAATTAGGCTCATTTATCATTATTTTAATGAAAGCACTGGGGATTGAGCCCAGGACTTTGTGCATGCTAAGCACATGCTCTACCATTGAGCTATACCCTCACCCCCAAAGATAAAGATTTTTGAAATTGTCAGCAGATAGATGCTAAAGCCATGGGTGCCCCCCACTGCTTTCCCATCCAGTATTCATCTTCTCCTTCTTTCTTAATACTCCCAGCTTTGTTCACATCTGCATTGTACCCAGCTAGATCCCTCACTTCCCGTGGCACTCCTATCACTACAAGAGGCCATGGGATCTGGTTCTGAAACACAAGGTGCACAGACAGCCCTGGACAGACAACCTGCCCCAAAACTCCCTCTTAAATGAGAAAGATGATCCTCTTGCTTATATCAGCCACCATACGTTGGGTTTCTGTTACCTGCAGCCAAACACAATCCTTACTGACTTATGGCAGGAGCAGATCTGCTCAGGTGAGTGTGCAGAGAAAAAGGTAAAAGAGAGCCGTGTCCTTGGAAATGCTGAGAGGGCACAGAAGGCAGCGAGGGAGTCATTCAGAGCAGGACTAACTAAGAGTGACTACATGAATGTAGGAAACACAAGGTTATGGTAGTAAATGAATGAAGGAAAGACAGCGGTCAAGAGAAGATGTCAACATGTTAGGGGCTGAAGAAGCACCCAGTAAGGAAAGCACTGGGAAGCATGGGTTCAACAAAAACAGGACCAGAGTCTTAGCCACGAGTTGCAGGAGAGCCACAGTGCCAGGGCTGAGTGAACAGGAGTCAGAAAGGAGAAAGAGAGGGTGAGGACAGGCCCAACAAGGAGACAGTGGCGTTCGGGGTCCATTTTTAAAGACGAGAAACCCTGGAAATGCTGACAGTTGGAACCAGAAGAGAGGCAGAGCTTGACAATTTAAAAACAGGGCATAACGCTGGCTCCTTCTTTTGGTTAGTAAGAGAATCCTCTTGCTCTTAACTGGGCATTTGGTCACCCAGCACAGTCTGTGTTTCCCTGCCTCCCGTATCCCACAGGTTTGGTCATTTGATGAATTTGAGCTGATGCTATATTAGCAAAAGTTAGGTGTGAAACTTCTGGGTTATTTCCTTGAAGATGTTTACTGCGGACACACGCTCTTCCTATTTGCTGGGAAACCGCAGCAGCTATTCTGGACCCAGAGAAGGAGGTCACTTTCAGAGGCTGGTGGAATCGGCTCACCAGTCTGGGTTCCTGGATGACCTTGTAGAGGGGAGCCCTCCTCCTGTCCCGACTGCCTACCTACCTTTGGAACAGGATGTGAGGGAGTAAAAACTCTTATTTAAGCCACTGTATTCAGTGGAGTACTATTCCGCCATAAAAACCAACAATATAATGCTGTCTGCAGCAACATGAATGCTCCTGGAGATTGTCATTCTAAGTGAAGTAAGCCCAAAAGAGAAAGAAAAATACCATATGAGATCGCTCATATGAGGAATCTAAAACAAAACAAAACAAAACAAAACATAAATGCAAAACAGGAACAGACTCATAGACATAGAATACAATCTTGTGGTTGCCAAGGGGGCGGGGGATGGGAAGGGACAGACTGGGATTTTAAAATGCAGAATAGATAAACAAGATTATACTGTATAGCACGGGGAAATATATACAAGATCTTGTGGTAGCTCACAGTGGAAAAAAAATGTGACAATGAATATATGTATGTTCATGTATAACTGAAAAATTGTGCTCTACACTGGAATTTGACACAACATTGTAAAATGACTATCACTCAATAAAAAAATGTAAAAAAAATAAAATAAAATAAACCACTGTATTCAGGAATCTTTGTTACAGCAGCCTAGCTGATCTAATATGGATGGGAGCTTGAACAGCGGTGCTGAAAAGCCATCAGGCTACAATTTAATAAGGCCATGTGTAAATAAACTAAAGGTTGGTTTACACATTTAAAACGTATTCGGTTTATACATTCAAACATGTTCAGTTTAAAGGTTGACTTTTACTTGAGACTACATCCTTCCTAAGTTTTTTTTATATTCAAATGTACTTTCTCTTAAGCAGATCAAAGGTTGTGTGGGGCCCAGGTTGGGAGGGGTTTGACTGCAAAGGTGGAAAAGGAAACTTTTTAGGATGTGGAAGCCATTCTGTATCTGAATTATGAAAGCAAGTTTACAACTGTTTAGAATTATCAAAATTCCTCAAATTTTAAATAGATGAATTGCATCATATGTGTAAAACACTGTGATGAAAATTAAGATAAAAATGATCCTTCTTTTATAAAAATAATGAGAGTAAAAATTGGTTGTCACTTTTCAAGACCTATCTTGTAAACTAAAAAGGTGCCAACCTCGTGTGGACCCCACCATTTTTTCAAAATTTTCAGGGCTAAGAAATTGACAAGTCTGAGAGCCACTGTATTCGTTTTGTATAGCTGCGTGATAAACGACTTCAAAATTTAACAGTTTAAAGTAGTAGGCATTTATTACTTCACAGTTCCTGAGAGTCGGGGATCTGGACAGGGTTAGCTGGGTCCTCTGACTCAGGCTGCAGTCAAGGTACCAGCTGGGATACAGCCTCACTCGAAGGCTAGACTGAGAGAAGGTTCACTTCCAGGCTGTCAGACGGAGGAAGGCAGTCCCTTGCTGGCTGTTGGCTCAAGGCTCCCCCTCAGTTCCTTGCTTCACCGGCCTCTCCCTGGGGCAGCTCTGGGCATGGCAGCTTCCAGAAGAGCGGGCCAGCCGGGGAGCAAGACAGGGCAAGCAAGACGGAACCAGAGGCTGTTTAGAGGCTGCCTTCCACAGCTGCCGATCCGAATATGGGGGAGCCAGGCTCGGCGGGGCAGCAAGCCCTCTATAGTGTGACCAGAGAAAGGAGAGAAGCTGGTGGCCGCCACGCCTCCCTGCAGGACGTTGATGGAAGACGGTGGGGGGTGTGAAGAGGGGCGGGCTGCTGGTTCTATTTTCTCTGCAGATTAGGGCAGCTGCCAAGAAAGAGGGGCAGGTGGTAGGCAGGAGGTTTGAGGGGAATGGAGAGCTTTGAAGTAGCTGGTGTGAGGAATGGGGGTCAGCCTGAGCACAGAAACCCACGTGGTGCTCAAGCTGGGATCCGAGCCTGGAGACGTCAGTAAGCTCTGGGAAAGTACACGCCAAGGCTCCGGGCAGTTTGTGTCCATAACGGGGAGTCGATACTTAAATCCCCACCCCCGAGGCAGATTTGCCTTTTTCTGAGAAACCATCTTGAGTCCAGCAAATAACACACTGTCCCCTGAGGGGGCCTGTGCAGCCACCAGGAAGCTAAAAGTAGATGTTCTGGGCGTGTCACTCGATGCTGAGGGAGGCAGAGGGACTGGACTTTGATGTCCTCCACGTCAGATCCCGGCCAAGTGTGCAGCCCGTGCGCTGCTGCTCTGCGATGTCCATCCCGCAGGGCCCGACGGGTGGGGCTGGAGGAACAGCCCCGCTGTCAAATGTCCTAGGAAAGGCAGATCCCGCCACAGGAAATGAAAGGCTCTGAGCCCTGGGCTGTGGTGAAAAGGCATTTCCCCTTCTCGCTGGGCCTGGGGACAAAGTCAAGTCTGTCCCAAAGGTGAATTCCGGTCCCCACCCTCTCTCCCACTTGAAGGTCAGGGTGTAGGGAAGGTGTATGCAGCCCTCTCTGGGGGACAGCTGATGGCATTAGAACTCTGCTCCCCGAGGACAGGCCAGTGGCCCTCAGAGCCACCCATCACGTAGATGGATCCCCAGGACACTGCACCTCACTGCCCTCTGCTTATCCAAGCCTCCAGAACAGTCCATGAAAAATGTCAGCCTATCCCGGCCACATCACAGGGCATTAAGAGAAAAGCTTACCCACATCTTTGCACAGAATAGTGGAAAGAAGAGCAGCGTCCCTTGTCGCAGGCCAGGGCAGCCACACGCAGACGCAAGGTGGAGGCAGAGCCAGGACCACACATGGCTGGCCCTTCTAGGAGAGCATGCTGAGAGAGGCTCAGGGAGAGGTGAGGGCGGGGGTGAGGACCCTGCATGGGCCGTGGGCTGTGAAGTTGACTGAAATGTGAGTTTCTACTAGCAGGCAGCAGCTGAGACTCACACACACACTGGTCAAACAATGACAAGCTGGTCTGGCATTCAGGAGTTCAAGGCTGAATCATGGTCCATCCATTTGTATCTGCAGTTCAGGGTGGCTGGGACTCCCGGCCGCATCCCCCAGCCCAGGTCCTTTCTGCTGTGCTTGCAACCAGATCTCTAACAAACCAGTCTCTCCAAGTCAGCCGTGAAGCTGGCCACCTGAGAGAGGCTGACGTCTGCCCTTCTGTCCACCAGGGCCATTGCTCATGCAGCAAGAAGCAGACATTAATCAGACCCAGAGTCCCAAGGCTACCACGACACCCAGGAATTCAGAATAACCCACATCCAACTTCCAAATCAAGGCAAAAATCCCACCTTCCTTGGACCCTCGTTTTGGCTACAGCCAGAGACAAAGGTGCCCTGGTCACACCCAGCCTGGGACCCTGAGGCAGACACTTACCTTGGAGACTCTGGGAGGCTTTTCTGGTCCTCACTGTGCTATGGGCTAAAATGTGTCCCAGCCTTGCTGCCCTCCGCTGTGTTCCTTGTGCCAAAGGGGTAGCAGCCAAAAAATAAAAAGAAAGAGAGAGAGAGAACACATTTTCAGGAGATATTTGAAGATAGATTCACTTTCTTGATTTCAACACCTGAGTTTTCAAGTCCTGGAAAGTTGCAATTTGCCAACAAATGTCAGACAGAAAACCATCTGGCTGGAGAGGGCGGCTGTGTCAGCTTGTTGAATCCTCTGCTCAAAACCAGCCCATCTGTGGTTGTGGGGGTGGGAGGGGATAGACTGGGAGTTCAGGATTTATAGATACTGACAGGTATATATAGAATAGATAAACAAGTTTATACTGTACAGCATAGGGAAACATATTCAAGATCTTATAGTAGCTCACAGTGAAAAAGAATAGGAAAATGAATATGTACATATTCATGTGTGACTGAAGAATCGTGCTGTACAACAGAAATTGACACAACATTGTAAACTGACTATAACTCAATTAAAAACAAAACCAAAAACAGCCTGGTGGGGATTTAAAATGGAGGATTTCAGCACCAGACGGGCGTTAGCCACCAAACAGTAGGAGAGGTATGAGGCTTTGCATGACAGTAGGAGGGCTTTTTGTGTGTAAATCCAGCACCTAATTAACACACCCACCTGGCCAGGGCATCCTCAGCCTGGAACCCTACTTCTCACGCTGGCAACCCCTCTTTCCACAAGAAGCCAGGACTCTTCCAGGCTCAGTTTTCCCAGGCAACAACCATTTCCTGGACCCAGTTAAGGAGGCAAAAAGAAACTACAGAAATCTAAAGGACAGAGGGAAACAGGTTTTAGCCAAGGGGCCAAGCCCTGCTGATACCAGCTCCTTGACTCCTGCCCTGACCCTGGGTGGGAAGGCAGAATGATCGCATCTTGCAACTGAATACTCATCTTCACGTTCAGAGCACTCTTGGGAGTTTTCTGAGCAAGCTGGGGGACAAGGGAGCTGTTCCAAAGCAATGCCATGCTTGCCAAGTCACTGTGATGGATTGTGGTCCCAAAGAAATACTCGTCCCTGCGATCACCGACCCTTTGGTGACTCCAAGCACCACCTGGTGGTCACTGCGCGCCTCTGCAGCTTCTGTCGCCCGATCACCATTCTGGGTTATCCCAGCCACACCCCGGGTGCGGAGACAAAAGATGTGGCAAGGCTGATGGCCCTCTGTCACCTGGCCTTCCAAAGGCAGGCCTGGGTCGACTGCAGCATCTTCCGCAGGCCTGGGTTGACTGCCGGCCGGGTGCGTCTGGGGTTCCGGGCACAGGTGGAGGTGGTGGCCGGGTGGGAGGAGCTGCGGGGAGACCTCTGCCCCTCCCCTCCAGAACCTAGGTTCCAGAACGGCCAGCGCACCCAGGACCTAGAAAAGTGCCTGGTGCACAGTGGCTGCTCACCAAGCATTTCTGGAAGGGGGAAGAGGGGAGGCCGAGAGTGGGTGAGAGCAGGGAGTGGGGTGCCCCCGGGGTCTGCAGCACGAGCGGGTCCCTGGGATGGCTATTCGGGTCGGCTCTAGACGGGCTCTGGGCACAACATCCACCCCCAGCAGCATCCAGGGCCATTCACGCCCCGCTATGGCAGGCGCAGCGCACCCGGCCGAGAAACGAATAAAAATACAGAGAGATAAAGGGCCTCTCGGAGCGGCTACATTTCCTTTCTTCCTCCGACTCCCGCGGGATTTTACCCATTTGGACCAAGACAGGGTGGGGAGACACTGCCCCCTTGTGGCCTCTGCCCGTCGCCGCAACTGTTTTAATCCTGAGCACCAGTCTGTCTTCCGTCCAAGGTTTTGATTCTGCAGCAATTTCTCTGCTCTGTCCATTCGAGTCACACTCTGCTTCCTCCCGGTCCCACCCACCTGGGGATGGGTACAAGAAGGTCACAGTAACAGCACAAAATGGCATTTTTCTGGTTCAGCCCCACCTGCGGAATTGTGGGTACTGTGGACCCCCCACAAGTACGTTTCAACCAATTAGTTGAACAAATCCCTGGGATCCTGGGCCACTCTGTGACAGTCACTGTCTTCTCTTGTAAAAGTGACACCTTCTCCGCCCATTGGTCTCCCTCTCTTCCCAATACTCTCAGGTCTCAGCACCAATAGGGGCCCTGGCCAAGGCCACCTTAACTCAACGTTGTCCTTTCCCCTGACGGTCAGCCACTGTCTTTAGACCAGGTTGGTGCTGTCTTCAGCCCCTCTCTTTCCGGGGACCCTCATGCAAACAGCCCGGTCAGTATTATTCCACTGCCCTCCCCCAAGTTTCTCAAATTCTCAAGACTAAAACCCCTGCTGTATTTGCAAGGTGCCTTTTTTTTTTTTAACCTTTTTAACCAACAGTCCCCTCAGATACCATTTTTGACAGAGAAAGTGTTCATTGGTTATGAAAGAAAAAAGCAGAGAACTGAGCACATCTGGATCCCAGCCCTGGGGGTCTGCAACCAACTCTGTGTGTCCTTCCTTGGTCACCCGTTAAAATAGCACGTAGTTAGCGCCGAAGCCTGGAAGACCCGCGGTGTTCATGAAGGGGAGGGGAACAGGGCACCTGGAGGAGAAGAAACTTGAAAAGGAGACAGCAGAGCAAAGGGTGAGAGAGTGGATGTCATGGTGTGTTGTCCCAGCCCCACCTGCCCCAGGAACTGAGCCCTGTGGTACCTCAAGGGTCTGCAGCTTTGGGGTAACCAGCGAGGAGCCTGTGGAGCCAGACGTGGCCCGAGAGAGGGCACGACAGGCATGGCAGACAACCAAAGGAGACCTGGCAGGAGCCCCTAGGAGTGGGTTTGCTCCCCAACACCTGAGCAAAACTCCTGAGGACTTGCAGAAATGCGTGTGTCATTGGGAGAGGCGGGGGACACTGAGGTCCTGTGGTTGTGAGGGGCTTCGAAGCTGGATACCCACGGGACATCATCAGGGTCCGCCTGGATCCCTGGAGGCCTGGCGCCATGCATCACGCACTTTGGTACCCTTGGAATAGAACCAGCTTATTCATTAGAGGAATGCTGGAAGGGACGTCCGTGGAGAAGTCTGGTGCTCACAGGAGGAGACAGACCCTCGGTGCTCCCTGCTGGCTTCGGAGCCTCTGGGGAGCCGTGATGAGGCAACACTGAAGAGGCCCCCATAAGCTACTTTGAGCCTCTAGATAAGGTCTACAGATGTGTCCAGATGTTCAGGAGGGAGAAAACTGCAGTTTTACCCGAGCTTTTGGAGGTTCCTTATCACTTCATGTTCTGGGGAAAAGGATGCCTGAAAGCACTCTTTAAGTTCGTTATTCATTCCTTAAGTTTCTAGAAGGACTGAGTCCACCTAGAGACTCCAGAGAGCAACTGAAGTCAGAGGTGCCAGAATCTGGCACCCTCTGGAGATCTGGGCATGTAAGCTGGATCCAGTGATTCCTGAGGCCAGATCTACCCCTGTCTTTCCAGTTACATGATCCACTAAATCCCCTTTTGTGCTTTAGTTCAAGAGAGTAGCATTTTTCATTCCTAATAACCCAATGGGTCCACTTGCAATACAGGTGCTTGTTAAGATTTCACAAATGATTGGATGTGAGCTAAAATCTCGGGCAAGGGGAATCTCAGACGTGGTTGACTGGGAAGGGCACAGCGCTCTTCAGAGAGACGGGGAAGTTAGGGAGGTGGATGGAGCACGAGTCTTGCCCGGCATGTGAACTGAATTAAAATGGCAGCCTCTACTCTGAATGCTCCGGGTGGGCGGGTCCATAGACTTCAGATCGCTGACAAGCCTATCTTATATTTTCCAACTGCGGGTTAATCTCTCTTCCCATCACTGGATACCCTTCACTCTTGCTTGCACTTCAAGATATCAGTAATTTACACTTGATTTTGAAGTGTACTGTGTGCCTGAAAACAGCCTCAGAAAATAATACAATTCTACTCAAGTCCAAATGGCTTGAACCAGCTTCATGCAAAGAGAAGAGGCCCCTGTGAATTGAGGATTATTAAATATGAAGTATGTTTGTCAGGAAAAACCTTTGTTTATATAAACAGTAGAAGCACCACCATGGTAACCCTGCTGGGTTTGCAGCCCATAAAGGCCTCCCAGCCAAATTCCCGCCTCCTTTTTCACTGCTAGCCTACATTTTTTAAAAAACATCTCCAGCCAAAATTCCATGATCTGCCTGCTTAGTTTCCAGGCTCAGAAAATATCATTTAAAAAGTGGTGGGGAACCGGTTGAAATCACAGCCAAAGCTCCTAAATGAAAGCTCATTTCTCACACACACGCACACACAAAGATGCATCATTTTGTTTGCCAACTACAGTATGCTTTTCCTTTTTTATGTAACCCAAGTTTCCTTGGGCCCCACAGGCCGGCAGGGCCAGTGAAATGACATTAACATATGGGCAGCTGTAACCCATCCTCACTCTGGGTTTTTCTCCCACCTGCTCGCAGAGCATCTTAGGGGATGCTCTTAGATGCGCCCCTGAAACGCAACGCGCCTACCCCGCGGGAGTGTCCGCAGGGTCCCGTCCCTTCTGGGCGCTCCCCGGAAGTCAGGGCACTCAGTGGTGTGCGCTGAGGCTGCGGAGAAACCCTCCCTTCCCCTCGTGCTCTGCTCAATTAACAGGCACCAACCCAGGTTGCTGCGCCCACCTTCTAATTGTCTTATTGACATTTCTAGCAGCAGATGCTCCTGCCTGCCGCAGAATCCAGCCACGTGTCCAAGGACCAGTCCACGTGGTGGCACCTGGCTCGTCTCAGGATATCCTCCCCTCCAGTGGCGGAGGTCAAAGGCACCCAGCCTAACCCGCAGGGAGCTGCTCAGGTCCTCCCCCAAATAGGCGTCTGGAGGGCCCCACCCACCGGTTCAGACACGTCCAAGCATGTCTGACCCACTTACACCCAGCGGAATCCCCGATTCCTCCAGGAGAGTGGCCTTCAGAGGACCCAGCAGTGACAGCCACCCTCCATCTGCCCGCCTGCGGCCAGTGGGTCTGGGCCCAAGCACTGGGGGAAAGGATTGCTCTCCTCCAGGAGGGAAGAAAATTGACATCAGATTATTTTCCGACAGCTTTTCCCACTATTTAACATTTGCCACGTAGCATTCCACATTCTAGTTTTCAAAGACACGGGCATTAATAACATAAAAGAAAAGCGAAACGAACTGGAACCAAGAACTTCATTATTTTCAAGTGTACAAAGCAACTGATGGCTGAGCATCAAGTACAGCTTTTACCTGAAATGTTCTCCCTGAGAGGCCAGGAAATCAGATCCGCAGAGATACAGCGAGGTTGCAACACACAGAGTTAAAGTTATTTATGAATGTGGGTCCAATTTTGGATTTCTCTCTCTTCTTTTAAACCTGGCTCACTTTTTAGAGTTCTTAATTTAATAGAAAATAAGTAATACCTTCTCTCTCTATTGCCTCCTTCCCATTCATATTTCTGGTAAGTTTCACCTTCCATATGTTACATCTATTACATATGTTACATCTATTACAGGATTAAAAGTCCTTTTATAGGTATTTTCTCAGGTAATAAGTGTTTAAGAGCTGCAAGGCCCCAGTTCACTATCATTTTTCAGTCTCAATTCAGCTTTCAATTCACACATTTTCAGGGTATATGGGAGTCAAAAATGACTTTTGGAGAAGGGCAAATTGGCTTATCCTAGTGTGTTTCAATTCAAGAATCACGCCAAGAAAATGAAGCCTCTGCTTAGCTCTGCACCAACTGGGGAGCAAGAAGGGAAGGAGCTGAATAACTTTTTGCATAAATCAGGACTTCTACATCATTACTTTCTTCAGAGTGTTGTAAATATCTGAACCACCATATTAATGATCTGATACCAGTTGCTATTGCTACAGGTGGGGAGGGGTTTCCCCACACCACCAAGCAACGAACTCAATCCTGACACCATCTACATGGAGAGAGCATCGCAGTCCACAGGGTGAGGGCTCATTCCCATAAGACTGCCCTCCACTTTAGATGCCAATCCCAAACCCAGGCTCTTCCCTGTGCTTCTGGCGGGCTGTGAATCAGAGGTTCCCATGACCTCCTCCTAGGGTTCCATTAATTTGCTAGAGCGGCTTACAGAACTCAGGAAACCTGTGTACTCACTAGATTACTGGTTTATTACAAAGGATGTTAAAGGATATGAATCAGCAGCCAGACAGACGACACGCACAGGGCAAGTATGGGGAAGGGGTACAAAGTTTCCGTGGTCTCCCAGCAGTTCTGTGTGTTCACCAACCCGGAAGCTCTCCAAACCCTATCCTTCGGTGTTTTTCTGGAGGCCTTGTCACGTAGCCAAGGTTGATTAAATCATTGGTCGTTGTTGACTGATTCAACCTCCAGCCCCTCTCCTCTCCCTGGGAATCGGAGGTGGGACTGAAAGTTCCAACTCTTTAATCACTTGGGTTGGTTCCCCCGGCAACCAGCCCCCATCCTTAGGTGACCTAGGAGCTTTCCAAAAATCACCTTATTAACATAAAAACACCTTTATGATGCTCATTTACTCAGGAAATTCCAAGGGTTTTAGGAACTCTGTGCCAGAAACTGGACAAAGACCAGATATAGGTTTCTTATTATAAATCACAATACCACAATATGCAAGATACTTTTTCTCATTATTTCACTCACATTCAGAGCTGCAGGGGCACACAGTGCTTCTTCCCACAGCATAGTCTAAAGGACACACTTAAGTAGGTCAGCCCATGAATATAAAGAGGAAGATGGACTGGATAAAGAAATTGTGGTATATTTATACAGTGGAATACTACTCAGTCATAAAAAAGAATAAAATCACACCATTTGCAGCAACACGGATGGAACTAGAGATCGTCATTCTAAGCGAAGTAAGTCAAAAATAGAAAAATACCATATGGTATCATTCATAAGTGGAATCTAAAAAAAAAGGGAAAAAAGGACACTATTAACTCATCTACAAAACAGAAACAGACTCGCAGACATAGTAAATAATCTTATGATTACTGGGGGAAAGGGAGTGGGAAGGGATAAATTTGGGAGTTTGAGATTTGCAAACATTAGCCACTATTTATAAAAGTAGATTTTTTTTAAAAGTTTCTTCTATACAGCACAGGTAACTATATTCAGTATCTTGTGATAACCTTTAATGGAAAAGAATATGAAAACAAATATATGTATGTATATGCATGACTGGGACATTGTGCTGCACACCAGAAATTGACACACTGTAGCTGACTGTACTTCAATTGAAAAAAAAATTTTTAATAAATAAAAAGATGGTTACTGAACATTGCAAGGAATATTTCCCTCCAGGGAGACAGAGAACCACAGTCACACACTCTTGCTCAAGTTTGTACAATGGACATAATGAAGCTATGAGATCTAAAGGTGATGTTTCTCGGCCACCTATATCCAGATCATCTTTGAGGATGGTTAGAAATGCAGGTTCCTGGGCTGCAACTCCCCACCGAATAGTAGTCTCTGCTGCCAACCTGAGAATCTGCACTGTTTAACAGGCTTCTCAGGCACGTTAAAATTTGAGAGCTACGTCCCCAAGGCCTAAAAGGAGACATGTCTCTAAGGGAGACATATAGTCTCTCTTTGTAAAACTGTACTAGAAAACAATGATGACCAGGATACCAATCAGGTCCTTCAGGAGTTAGAGTTGTGCAGATTTAAGCCCCAAATTCACATCATTTAATGGCAGAAATCTCAAACTAATTTGTTTCTTTCAAAGAAATGCTTTGAACTTTAGTAACACATGAGTCCAAGTTGATAACCAAGACCGTAAGAGAGAAATTCTACAAAGATCTCCCAGAGGTCCTAGGCTTCTACACAGCAGCAGGAAAATAAATTAAGAATAAAAACAATCTTGGGTTTACATTTTATTCAAAGGACAAATACAAAAAAGCAAGAGATAACAATTCAAAGCGAATGTACTTAATGTTTTAAAACATGTCTACATACAAAGTAAACAGGAAAAAAATAAAAACAAAAGCCCCCATAAATCACACCGACTAGATACATTCAAGTCTAAAGAAACTTGAATTTAATGCAATTTCACTTGCCTAGAAACTGAAAGTCTTCACTGTCTCAGATGATTTTCCATCCCAATTAGGGGCATTATCTGAAGACAAAGCTTCCTAATGAGTCCGTCTCACCTTGAACTTGCAACAGCAACACATCTTTGCCTGGTGCCACACTAGCTTTTCCTAATGAGGACAACAGTGTCACCTGAAAGGGGCTGTCGGCAGAAACAAACTGCAGCGATCCTGATACATCTAGACCTTTGCAGCCGGGATATTGTACAATAATCTAAAATTAATGGGTATCAACCTCTGGGTCTCACAAATTAAGAATATGTCAGTTAAGAACCAAGTGGTCATCTGCCTTTTGGGTATAATGGATCTAGAATTCTTGGTGAGTATTTACTTGTATTTTACAGGCTTTGGCTATTCTGGCCATTTTCCTTCTAAGACCTCACCATATTTATCTCCATTTCAAAACATAAAAGGCTGAGCTTGATAGAGGCAAAAATTAATCCCTAATGACCCTCCAGGTGGGCAACTGCTCTGAGTTCCATGATGCACCTTATCTGCACTGCTGGATGCTTCTAAATCATATGCTATACTGCAGAAATTAAAAGTAAACATGCCAACTGCCTTCACCCTTACAGGCATATAATCTTTTTAACTTTATATAAACATACA
This sequence comes from Vicugna pacos, assembly GCF_048564905.1. Classification (NCBI taxonomy): domain Eukaryota; kingdom Metazoa; phylum Chordata; class Mammalia; order Artiodactyla; family Camelidae; genus Vicugna; species Vicugna pacos. Next base: position 10,149,124 of record NC_133001.1, on the reverse strand, counting down.
GAGAGGCAGAATGATAAAAGAATGGAAAGGAAATAACTGTAATTCTATCCAGAGAGCATTTCTCCAATTGTGTACAAGCTCCATTTTTTATTTCATATTTTCAACTACACATCTATACTCCATATTCAAAAATTTCTTGCAATATGAAAAGGGAAATGCAGATACATAACAGCATTCTCTATGAGAAAATACATATGTGAACCCTGGTGTTGGAGACAATGAATCATGTTAATATGAAGTTCCCAAATACGTCTTTTCAACCTTGGAAATAATCTCTTGTATACATGCTAACCAAAAAGAAAATAATATTTACTTTGTTATATATAAACTTCCTGGGAAGGGGTCAGCTGGTTAAATGACCTATAACCTGGCTACTTCTCTGTATATTATTACAAGATGAGTTTTTATCTCCAGGATGTTTGTTAAACTAATAAAATTTCTACGTCGTTTTTTAAAATGAAGGAGAACCATTTACCTTCAGATTAATGAGAGAAACGTAATAAGTACTTCTTCCCTTCATCCAAAAAAAATTAAAGAATTTATTTTTCCTTAAATTCACTTCAATGAAAAGTGGCCTCAAGTTTTAGGGAAATTATTTCTTGGCCTTTAATAAGCACTCAGTAAACGCTTACTGATAGTGAACTAAAGAGAATTTTAAAAAACCTTTTCACTAGGAGTAAGGCTGAATTTTTTTTGTAAAAATTGTGACCTGTGGAAAAAATGATCCCTGCTGGTGTGGCAGCCCCCAGCTTTGCTGCAGAGCAACACGGAGCGAAAGTGAGAGAGGAGAGATTGGACTCAGTCCTACGGATAGGCAAAACAGCACGTCTATTCATTTAGACCGCTCTGGCGTAACTCTGTCTCTCTCCTGCAAAACACAGCAAGTGCTGTAAGCACTGGGGGGTAGAGATTTTAGCTTGCTGTTTATAAAAGGATCCTGTAAAAGGAGTCTTTGTTCTATAATTAACAGATTGCCAGATACTACAGAAACTTTAGATCTGGAGTATATGCTGTCTTGCTACGCACCCATCTTAAATAGCCTTCCCTTGAAACTATCAATTCACTTAAAGTTGCTGGTCTCTGATACCCTGTAGATTTGCTAGAAACCACATATTGTCACAAGAAATTCTAAAAGACTCAAGAAAGTATATCTACAGAGTGTGACATCAGAAAAGGTAGAGCCTTTGATTTTACCTAATGATCCTTTTTAAAATAATTGGGAAGTTGGATTGAAAACATGGTTTTTGATTATACTTATGCAATATTCTTATTTTTAAAAGCAACAGTAATGAATAAACTTTTAGCATCAGAAATGTTTACTAACAACTAAAGTAAACATTGGCTACATTCTTAGTACAATACAATCTTTAACACAACAACAAACATGAATACACTTCAAATATATTGGCAGATTGCTTCAAAATGCAATTCTCAGCAAGTTTTTGCTCACTTATTCACAGTTCAGAATTAGAGTCACCAGACTTAGAAGACATGAAGAAGAAACGACCAACTGGCTCAGCAAACTAAACATTCATTGTAAAGAACAGAACACTGAAATAAAACTAGGACGACTGTAAAATTCCAGCTCACAAGAAATACAATTTAAACAAATACCAAAAGTTATACTTAAGAAAAAAAAAAAACTAACCACAGAACAGTCTTAAAAAGCTAACAGGATCATTTCTGTATTCATTCTGAAAACTAGTGTATAAGAAAGGTAATTTGAGAATTTCCTAAAAAAGTTCTCATTAGCCATTATTTATGGTGTATTCCGTAACATTGATATCAAGCTATTACAGACTGTTACAACAAGTTAATACGGCATCACTTCACAGTCTTGCTAGTTGACTGTGATTTTTATTTTAACCCTGGATACTACTGGTTCAAAGCTAATATTATCAGTCCTATTGGTTCTCATGTCACAGATCTGAGGATAGTTAAATTCATCAAAGTAGGGAAATACTGATATATTAACTATCTTTAAATATTGTGGGGGAAACTGATTCAATTATTAAAACTTCTGAACTTGAGGTTCTAACACTACAAACAAAGAAAGTAATCTGAAATATGTTTTTGTGGGTAAAACACTACCTGGCATTCAAAATCTACTAAACATGGGATGTAAGTCTTCTTTATCTTCCTTTACTGTTCCTGTCAATTTCTTTGGCCTTCACAAATTTAATGTGAGCTATGAACTCTTTTTAAATAAACATTTTCAATGACATTGTGCTTTTTAGAAAAATCACTTAAATTGTAGCATTCAATAAATAGTTAATATTAGTCTTTCCCTTTTATTGCTATATAGTATATATTCTAATTTTTAAAAAGGGGAGAAAAGTGACCCCAAAGGACTTCTTAAAATGTTTGTTAAAGCAAATATTTCAGCTGGTTTTCCTTCTTTAAAGAGTTAATAGAAATGTGTCAAAGGAGTATTACCAAGGAGCTAGAAAGAAGGGTTCCTTTCTTCCCATCCTTATCATTAACTCAGACCAAGCGACCTGTATTCAAAAGGATAAGACAACATCATCTCGGAAACGACTCTCTAAGAACCTAGGAGAGAAATCTCTGTTAGCTCTCTGACCGACATCTGCACGGCGCCCTGTGTCAGTTCCCTCTCAGTGCTGGCGCGGCCGTCCTCACGCCTGCACCTCCACACTGCTCCCCCAGAGCCCCAGGCACGTGGATGAACAGCCTGTGATTACAGCGGACTCTCCAAACTGCATTTCGCCTCTTATGAACGTGATTCGTACCAAAACTCTGACCACCACTTAAGTCGAACAAATCCATTCACGGCACTTAACAGCTCAGCTCCATTTCCCACCCTCTCACCCGGTGTCTTCCAGTGACCCTGGTCTCCATGAGAGGTGAGTCCACCTGGGGACAAGTGGACTTGCTTTAAACAGGATGTATTTTTCAGTTCCTAGCACAGCGACTTTTCCTTAAAGGTTGCTGACACACTTACAACAAACTAAAAAGAGTTAACATCGGTTTTCCACCTACCATTTATTCCTACAGCATAGGTGATTTAACAAGAGAGGAAAGCTGACGGACGGATGCCAAAGCAGCAATCATTTCCTGGGCCATGTGTTAGATGCTAACATGACCCCTGGCCTCAAAAGGGCTCACAGCCTGGGGCAAGGAACTCTTAGTCATGCAGGAGTGAATTTAAAATTTAAGTGTACTACAAGAAAGAATTCTTTATATAAAGGACTCTTTTGTAGAATATCTTTCTTGAGAAATCACATTTTCTTGTCTTACATTGGTTTTAACTGGGCATCCACACTTACTGGCAGTTTGCCTCAGTACAGTATCTGTTTTGAGGGCATAATTCATAAAAGCATCTAAAAATCACTACGTTAAAGGGGGTAGGGAGCAAGAAGGAGGAGTAGGAAAGAGAAACCACGTTTGTTTGGAAAATATCACTTCTTTTTTGCTACTATTGGCTTTTGAGATGTGGTTCAGAACTTATCCTAGCTGGAAATGTATGTGTTTGAGAGCAAGAAAAACAAGCACAGAAAAATATGCACACAGAAGGAGAGAAAAAACAGGGACTGAAAACTGATGACTGATTTCACATCACTTAGAAAGCGAATTCAAACTTCAGAAATGCTGCGAATCCATACAAATCACGTGCATAAAATGCTAATATAACAAACATAAGAATGACACTACATATACTAAAACTAGCAGGCCTACACAAAATATTATTAGAAACCATTGAAGTAGATAAATGTAGCTGTGGTAGCATATATGTGATGAGAAGAGTAATCGTATTTCATTTTTAAAAACAGGTTTCTAGTCTACATCTGAGAGTCCTTCTGAATTACCTCAAGATATGCCAGTTTTTTCTCCGACCCTAACACACAGGCAGAAAGAATTCTATGCTTCTCTTACAACAGCTATCAGAACATCTTAACCTCCTCAGGAAGTTCAAACACAGAAAATGGAAAAGACTGAGCTTGCTTAAATAATTATACTAAACATCTTACCATCACAATTGATAAATGAAAACTTTTGAAAGAGAAGGACTTAACCAAAACAAATACTGTCCTATAACCCCCAAGATCTGGCCCAAAAAGCTCCATGAAGAGATTATTATTTGCAACTTTTTGGGTGTCAAACTAATATTCTATTCTAAATATTTCAATCTAATTTGTAAGTTTCCATTTCTGACACTAGCCAGCTGAAGGCACCTCAACATTACCTAATTTATTTATATCTTTTTCATTCCTAAATATATTTCAGGGGTAGAACACAGAATATAGAGAGAGAAAATACGTAGAAAGTAATACTAAATTTTATATAATCCTTCACTAATACCAGTGTAAAAAAGCACATAGCTTTTTCTAATCTTAGCTCATCACATACATTTAGAGTCAAATGATTCGTCAGAAGACCTGCAAACGCTCCAAACAACTGCAAGGAGCCTCCAAACTGGCACGAAGGCACTAGACGCAACCAGGCAGTGAAGGAAGTTAAAACTAACTGCACGGACTCTTCTCTGGGACAGAGCTGGAGAGAATTCTCAGTATATCACTACTGATACATTTTGAGGCAGCTGATAGCAACTCTGGGGTGATTTCAAAGAAGAAGATAAAATCTGTCACTCAGCAGTAATTTTTTAAAAAAAACTACACATACAAAGAAATTAAAACCACTTCCAGGAGATGAAAAAACACGGAGCAGGAGATCCGACATGTTATGTGTCCCGTCTTCAGATTTAAAATCATATTGTCAGTTGTTTAAAGCAGCTCAAATTTAAGGTTTGTGCTATGAAATTGTGCAAATATTTTCTGCTAAGGGCTGGAGAAAACCAATGAACTACTATACTATTTAGCTTCCTAAGATACCTTGACCCACAGGCAACAAGTTTGAGAGACTAAGATTAACTTAGATAGAAATCCCACCAAGAAAAGTTTACAGTTTTGAGTTTTACAGTTTGACTTAAAAAGAAAATACAAACAAATCTCAAAATAAATCACAGCATCTTCTCTTTAAAAATTAGCAAAATCTTAATTAAATGTCCAAGTACACTGCTGCTGGCTTTAAATATTCCAATTAAATGCACTAACTCTTTCATTGGCCTGAATGAACAAAAGTATGTTAAAACATATGCCAATTATTTTAAAAGCACACAATCCTCTCAGACTGAAGTGGAGGGCCCAGAAATCCAACACTCCACATCCTTTAGAGAAAATGAGAGCTAAATCTCTGATACCGATACCAATGTAGATTCCATTATTCAAACTCCCCCACAAATTACTGGAAAAATATGAGGTAATTTCACAAAAATCACAATTGAATGGAGTAATTATAACTGACATATAAATAAGGATTTACTAAAAAAGGCTTCGAGGGGTGATATTTTAAATCAAGGTTTTAAATACAAAAGGTGTCTTGTGTTGCGGTATGGCCCAGTTTCAGATGCCCCTTATTCTACAGTTACAGATTTGGCAAGGTTCCGGGGGAAATCAACCTGAAAAAAAAAAAAAAAAGAGCAAGATTTTAAAGATTATACAGATTGGGGGTGGGGATGGGGTTGGCATAACCAAATTATTTTTGTTATAAAAACAGAAAACAACGTGTTCATTAATCACCTTTATTACAGACTACAAAGAATTAGATTAGAAAATATGGTCATATAATGTGTCTATAAAAGATGTGAGATCAGTTAGGAAAAAGAATTCCAAAGGAGCCATTTGAGCACACAAAGAACTCCTGTGGTCCTCTATGAGGTGGCAGCCCTCTCAGGGGACACCAGAAATGGATAAGAGCAGGATGTTCTGATTATCACGTTGGTTGTTGTCACAATGAATGGGGGACCATGAATGCTGAGAATCCTACAATGTGTGACAGTCCCAAACGAAGAACGTCCAATAGCTACCCCACCAAGAAACACAGAGAGAAAACAGGTGGAGATTCCCCAATGAGGTGACCTCCAATCATGGAGGTGACATTCAAGATCCCTTCAAGTTCTATGGGTATGAAAATGGTAGGGTGTAACCTACAGACTGGGCCGTGCAAATATCACAGATGACAGACACCTACCATGGATTTCTCAAGTTCTACTGCTAAGAATTTAGAAGGAAACTACCAGAATGTACCAGGGGGAGAGCCAGCCCAAGATCCCTCACTTACATCATAGCCTCGCAGCACCGCCAGGTGGAAGGCCAGTAACTGTAAGGGGATCACGCTGAGAATGCCCTGCAGGCAGTCCACCGAGTGGGGCACCTTGATTGTTCTTTTCGTGTTCTTGATGGTCTCCGTATCTTCCTTATCACAGATCACCACTGGCCGTCCCTGGGAAAGAAAACCACACACACAGAAGCGCTGGTTAAGCAGAGGCAAGGCTGCAGCACATGAGCGTGCAAATCTTGCTCTGCACAATTAGCATCTGGCCTCACTGACACAGGCTCATTTAAACTCACAATCCCACATGGTTAAGTCTCACTCACAGTCGAGCAAAGAGGAGCTCTGAGGGACTCAGTGCTTTGTTTAAACTCACACAACTAAGAAATACCAGGCTCGGTACAGGAATCTAAAACTACCTGCCTTCGAAGCCCAAGTCTGTAACCACTACGTTGCGACTAGAGATTAGTATCTTTGGGGATTTATATACAAAGCCAAGTGATCTGAAGAAAACTCAGTTAAGCACAGTACTCGTAATATTAGTGTAAAATCTAGTTCCTCCTGAAATACACATTTAAGAATATTAAATTAAAAGAGAGCAGCATAGCCCAGTGAAAGAAGACAGGATTTGGAGACCAAGACCTCAGTTTGGGTCCTGGTTCTGTGTCTTACGAGATCTATGAGCTGGGTCCTATCAAAACTCTTGAGTATCTCCTCAGATTATTCCATGTAAACCTAAGCAAGTTTTGAAAGCCATCTGCTGGGCACTGGTCTACCACTTTAAATGTCATAAAATTCAAATAAGCTTTAGTGACCCAGCTCTTAGACCCCCAAGGTGTCCTCACAGCAGCCCCTGGCTTACCTGCCTAGCAACCACCTGCTGAAGGGCATTCTGACACTTGGCGTACGTGTGGTCTCTCATGATGATCATGATGACAGGCATCAACTTATCCACCAAAGCCAGGGGGCCGTGTTTCAGCTCACCAGCGAGGATGCCTTCAGAGTGCATGTACGTGATTTCTTTGATTTTCTAACAGGAAAGAACTAGATTAGCCTTCAGTCTGTTTTTCCCATTCTTAAGTAAATATTACACAAAACATCTGCTATCTGAAGTCCCTGTCTACTTATCCAAAAGCATTAAAGGACCACCGATGCGCAAACATAGCTAACAGGTTAACAGATCATTATTTTTATAACATTAACAAGTAACTGGAAGTTTTAGAACTTCACAAGGACTTTTTGAAGATTTTAGATTATCACAAATGTACTCGTATCTTTCACTTTTTCCTACTTGCTTCATGTTTGACCCCAATTAAATCTCACACCTGAAGAATTTAAAATTTATTTTATTCGTATTTGGAAAAAAAAAATTAACCCAAGTTACTTGCTCAACCCAAGTTATCATGCTAAAATGCACCCTTCTTGATTTTTATATTTAGAGTATGTATTCTGTTACACTTTCTCAAGGTAAAGAAATCAGAACGCATAAACACAAAGGCACTTTCAGAAGCTCCACCCAACTGTGTCCCAGGTAACAGACTGAAATTCTGAGACTTACTAGGGCCCCTTCAAGACAAGTAGCGTAATGATAGCCACGTCCCATTATCAAGACCGACTTCTGATGATACAGCTCTGTTGCCAGTTTCTGAATTTCATCATCCATGCTCAAGACTTCCTTAATCAAATCTGTTAAGGATAATAGCACAATCTATGAAAAAAGGACAATAAACTAGACGGATATAATAATGATAACAACGGCAATATATTGGTAGCCACTGATACAAGACCAACGTTTCTAGTCTTCTGTGCTATCAGTGAGGGGTTTTCAGATGCACAGGAGGAACATGGAAAGATCTTACTGACTAAATAGGTACAGGCCACAGCCGTGAGGGTGAGAGGAGAATTTCACCCGTCTCCCACTTCCTCGGACAAGGAAAGGACAGAACGTGAGCGTCCTCGTACCAGGCAGCCGCTTCAGGCCAAGCATGATCTCTTTGCGTCTCTCCTGCATGGAGATCCTGTCGTCACACATCATGAGGGCAAACATCACGAGGGACACAAACTGGCTGGTATATGCCTGAAACACCACAAAAGGACAGACCAATTAGCTGCAGTTGCATTTGAAGAACTTGGAGCTTTTAATTTAAAAAAAGATGAAAATAAACAAGAAATTCCTATTGGTTTTTAAAGTCTCTATTTAAAGAAAAAAAAAAACAGCATTAGCAACAGCCAACTGAACCACGCTTTAGGAAATCCACGCTTTAGGATCTCTTTTTCTGAGTCTGAACAAACGATTTCACCTTTACTTCCAGATACAAAATGTTAAGTTTCCTGTAATGACTGCTTATGAAATCCCTAAAACCCTCAAGAATGGGAAAAAGAGCAACAAGCTAAAGGAAGGTGAGCAGAGAGTAAATCTGTTAAGGTTTGGATGTAAGTCAAAATCAAGGGTTTGAACGCCTCTCTTTGAGGTACTTGCACTGGTTTTGTCGGGTTTTCTTTAAACTTTCTTTTTGATTTTTCACTTCTGCCTACTGTCTGTTCTCACCCCCACCTTTTTTTTTTTTTTTAAGTCTGGCTAAGAAATTTTTTAAAGTTCAACTGTAGGAAAGTAAATAGAAATAAGAATAATCCTCAGTCTTGTTAATTAATAGGAATAATTATATTAATAGCATCTGTGAAAACTTAACTTTGTTTTCTTCTTTATATTGTTGAGAAAATTATTAGTAGGTGTAGTTTGATAGGTTGCTTTTATTCTTAATTGACATCACAAGCACTTTCCCAGGACAGCCTGCTCTCTACCTCGTCTACGAGTGTGGAATAACCTTGAGAAGTTTGTTCATCTTTTGGGCTTCACGCAGCCCATCTCTTAAAGACACATAACACTTAGAAGATAATTATGAGAATTAAATGAAACAAACATAAAGCATTTAGCATCATGCCTAACATACAGGCTCAAAACAAACTTTTTATTAATGAAAGCCTGAACTAAAAGACACTTATTTTCCCAGGCTATAGTAGTGCGAATATTTTAAGGCTTGCAGTCGCACTGCCAAGACCATTTTCATTCCCGGTAGCCTCTTACAGATGTGAGAATGCCTACTTTACCACATTCTTTGCAATACTGAGAATGATCCTTTTAACAAATTTTTACCATTAGACTGCTGGACAGTGGACTCTCACTACTACTTCACCAAACGTATCTTGAATCCAAAAGCCTAAGATTTTTTCATGTTTGTTAGCCATTTATGCTTTTCCTCTTTTGAAAGTTAATTTCATTATTCTTGTTTTTCCACTTGGGTCTGTTTTCTTTAATGTCGGTCTTAAGAAGGTCTCTATTGCTCAAATACATTTTTCTGGTTTAGGTTAAACGTTTATAATGGTGCTCACTGACACAGAAGTTTTATTTATTTTTTTAACTTTTATACAGTACGTACTTTTAAACTTAGTCCTTCCATCCTAACATCAGGTAAGTATTTATTAAAGTTTCTTAATTCTGTTGTTTTCATTGTCCCTTTTTGATTTTTTTTCACATTTTTAGTCCACCTGAAACTAATTTTAGTGCAAGGTGTTAACTTCTGTTTTTATTTTTATAAATACACAATCTTCAATCTTCCCTCCATTTCGCCCCACCCTCTCTCTCTCTACTGGTTTGTGACATTTCCTGTAGTCTCAGTTCTTGGATGGAACTTATGTTGCAAGACTAAAGATTCTGTCCAACTTCTTCCTACTAAAGTTCACTTTTCAATCAACTAACTAACCACAGAATATACTACCAAGACCCAGTATCTTGGACTCCTGGGTTACCTAAACCGTTCCCAATTCAAATTGTTCAGGATAATGAACATTCCCGTTCCTCCAACCCATAACTAAAAATGTTATTCTACAGAATATGTTTCTTTGTTTGGACCTAGAACACCTGAATGCGGGTTTTTAAGTACAAATATTAAACAGAGTAACTTTAATACACACATTTTTCTATTGCATTAAGCTTAATTTACAATTTCATGTTCTTCATTTCATCAACACATATCAGGAAACCAATTATGAGAAAAATAAGCTACATCTCACACTGAGAATTACTGAGGTTTGAAAGAATTTACCAGGAAAATGTTGACTCTGAACTTTTCAACTTGGTTTTTACTTTTTATTCAGCCAAAAATAAAATTATATTGGTTTATTCTTAAAAATCAACAAAAGTCAGTACTGTGGTGAAATTCTAAACACCTGCAATAACATACAGAATTGCTGAATCTGCACATTTATCCCCATTGATTCCCACAGAAATATCAAACTGCCGATGGTCTGATATTATGAGAAAGTTAGTAATACCTCTCTAACCCTGACAGTTTTCCTAGCAAAGTTGGGAATTTGTAATCAAGATCACAGAGTTCTTGTGTTAGCTCCATCGCGGAGCCAAAGATGAACTTCTTTCATCACCCGTCAACATATAAACTTCTATTTGCCATTCATAAATGGTCTATAACTAAACATCCCAAACTTTTAAATAACTCCAAGCCCAGAATTTCTAAGGCAGCTGAAGAAAACAAAATTAGAATAGAAGAAAAATTAAAGTAAGACTAAACTACCATAATACTAAAAATTTTCAGGGAGTCATTTTTTTAAAGAAATTAAAGTATATATAATAAAACGATGCTTATTTTCTTAAACAAGATGTAACCACTGGGGGAAACTGAGTGAAGAGTATATGGACTTCTTTACTATCTTTGCAACTTCCCATAAATCTACAGTTATTTCAAAACAAAAAGATTTTTTTTAAAGGGCATGCAAAAAAAAAAGGAACTACTTATATAAATAACAACATAAATTTAAGAACCTCATGTTAAATAGAAGCCAGATACAAAAGCATGCATTATATAGCTGTATCCTTAAGAAATTTCTAGAAAATGAAATAATGCAGCAAGAGAAAGCAAAGCAGTTGCCTGAAGCCGAGGCTGAGGGGCAGGAGTGGGGACTGACTGCAAAGGGGCACGGAGGAGCTTTTTCAGGAGATTCAGTCTTCTAAAGTTGGACTGTGGTGACAGTCACACAGCCAAATTGACTAAAACTACACTTCAAATTGTGAGTGCTATGGTATGAAAATTATACCTCAGTAAAGCTGCAAAAAAAAGGGTTACTGGCAGAATCTAGGTGATGGGTATATGGTGGTTAATGGAAAATTCTTTTAACTCTGCTGTATGTTTGAAAATTATAATAAAACACTGAGGAAAATTTACGTTTTCATGAATGAACTAATTAGAATTCAAAAAAACTGTATTTCCCCTGGCAGCTCACAGTTCAAGAAAGATTCAGTGAAAAGGTAAGTCAACAAGGGGAGGGTGTAGCTCAGTGGCAGAGTGCGTGTTTAGCATACACGAGGTCCTGGGTTCAATTCCCAGTACCTCAATTTAAACAAACAAACAAAAACAAACTAACCTAATTACCTCCCCCCACCAAAAAACAGGTAAATCAACAGCGTCCGTTCAGTGCGGTGTGATTCCATGTCCCACACATGACACGCTGGGAAGCCCTTGTTTCAAATGTGTTTGAATGAAGGACCTGGGATTCTAAGCCCTGATCAAAACTGTCTGTCTGGACGCTGTTCCAAGAATCCACTCGCTGCTCCTGAGAGAGGCTGGTTATTGATTCAGGCACAGAATGGAAACCCATGCACAAGTATCTTATGTGTTTTAATTACCACATGGAGAAAATTCAGGATTCAGCTTTCTCTAAATTATAGTGTTAGCAATATCAAAGTAACCAAAAACCAAAAACCTAACTCAGAGTTTTTACGTGGGAATTATAACTTCTCCACAAAGAAGTTCTCCACGAGGTTCTTTAAAAGGAAAAAAAAAAAACCAAATGCGGTCTTGTATGTTAACATCATCGTCCACACATCTTTAATTAAACTCAAAGCCTTCAACATCTAAGCAGCTTATTAAATAATCAGCAAGAAATATTAATTTCAGCAGAAAAATACATAAGAAACTGAAATTTTGAAATCATAAAGAGTAATATACTTGCAGAGAGACATCTTTTGCAGTTACACAGCTTTCTAAGCCTCCTATTTTTATTACTAGTACTACCTTATGTGTGCCCCAGATTCAAAGAGCAAAGCAGTCTCACTAGACCTTAAAAAAAAAGAAGGTGTTTTTATTTTTGTCTTGTTTTTTTAAGGTGCTTTTAAATCTCCACAGATGAATGTCTAAGGAGAAACAGATACTGTCATATAATACTCACTTTGATTCTTTCAAGTCACCAAATTTGTTACCAAAAGCACACTCTTCCTTACAGACTTTCAAAGGTAGCTGTGCATCTTCTGGCACATTTATTAGGAAAGTGTAACTACGTAAATGAAACTGACAAAATCATTACAATTAAATGGGATGTTTCTACTCTGTTGTTTTTTAACTCCCGACTGTACTTAATCAAAGAAGAGGACGTTATACTTCCCACGAGTCCCACCCCATGTGGCAAGAGGAATGTAAGTGATGAATGGGGAGAGCCAGCAGAGATCGTTCCTAAGTGGACTTACATTAGGTACATTTGTCTCTTTTACACTCTTAGGATGAGGGTGTGGAAGGGGACATCAAGTGTTTCATCTGTTATTGACCCTTAAGTCTTAAGATAATCGTAATGATTAGTAAACTACATGAATACTGTTAGTGCTAACAAATGAAATATACAGATTAGTCTGTTTCATCAACACAGTGATTAAATAATCACATGAGAACTAAGTCAAGAATTTACCTTTGTGCTGGCCACGCCAATCTCAGGCCCGGCATTGATGTGAACTCCACAGTCGGTCTCTCTTGATATGGAGCTGCCGACCGTGTTCGTGATCCCCACGGTTAGAGCTCCTCTCTCCTTACAGTATCGAAGACCCATCAGGGTATCTGCTGTCTCACCTGTGTAAAAAGGGAGACAAAAGTAACACACAGAGCAGTCAACACATGCTGTTTCTTAGATGCTGGAACAGAAAATTGACTACACTTTCACCTATATCATTCAGTTTTTTTTAATTGAAGTGTAGTTGATTTACAGTGTTTCAGGTGTACATCAAAGTGATTCAGTTACACATATACCTTTTCCAATTCTTCCAGATAGGTTATTACAGATACTGAGTACAGTTCCCTGTGCTATACAGCAGGGCCTTGTTGTTTATCTATTTTATATGTAGTTGTGGGTACCTGTTAATCCCAAATTCCCAATTTATCCCTCCCCCACTTTCCCCTCATTTGTTTTAAAACATGCATTTAAAATAATAAATTTGTAAAATTTTTAATTACAGGATCCTACTTCTTAGGCTCTCCTTTCCCTGTCTTTGAAAACTCAGCTCTTCTGGGTATAAAATGTGTTAATTTTATTAACTCATTCAGAATTCCATAAAATCAAAATAAACCTGTATTTCTCAAGTCACCTGCAATACCAGTTCTTCTTTTTCTCCCCCCTTAAAGGAGGTACTGGGATCGAACCCAGGACTTCATGCACGCCAAGCATGCACTCTGCCTTTGTACCCCCCACGTCCCTAGTTTATCTTTAAATATGGGTTTTGCCAATGCATGCTATAATTGTCAGAGTGACTTTCCTTTTCCGGAAGTCCTTAAAATTAGCAGGTTACCTGACTGACTAATGAAAAAGCAAACATCATCTCGAAAAACTGGTGTGTTTCTGTCCAGGAAATCACTGGCTAGCTCCACCATAACAGGCAACTCGGTCAACTCTTCAAGAACTTGACGTGTCTGCAGAGAAAAGATGACTTGGTCATACAACCTATACTTCCAATAGTTTTTCACTGAACTACTTCAGACTCAATGTGTAGTTTTTACTTCTCCTGATTATAAAAATGATACATATGCATTGTTGGAAAATAAAAACTACAGATTAAAGCATGAAAAAATAGCCAAAATCCCTCCACCCAGCAGATAAGCACCATTAACATCTCAGCACAAGTCTCTTTAGACAATCAATGTGTGTATTCTTATAAGCAAATACACCCACACATAAAAAAATTTTTGAGAAGGGGAAAAAGCACTGTTCTAAGTTAGCACCCACCAAAAAAACAAAACAAAACTCTTACATAAGTCTCCTCAAATTAGAGAATTCTAACACAGCATAATAATTTATGCCCTACAGTTCAGGCTTAGCATTAGATGAAACATTTAATCAAATTTTTTTTATTTTTGAATAGAGGGCTCATCCAATAAGAGATCTAAGCCACCACTGAATTACCCAATCCCTTAATTTTCATTAATGTCTTTAATTCATTCTTTTTTACCCATGCTCAAAACAATCACTTTCTTACAACTCTTCCCTTCAAAACTGCACAAACTTTCCTTTTTAGGGTCATGTGATTGGGGGCGAGGTGGGTGCAGGGGAAGGAAAAGGGGGAACAAAGCCTATGGAGAAGCAAGTGCTGGGTGACCAGCTGGTTTCACTCAACCAGGCAAATGAATGGCTCCCACAACGGTAGATAATTAATATTTATGCCCCAGCAAATAAAAAAAAATGACTTTCATGAACTTTGGAAATCAATCCTTAAAGTAAAAACCGAGTGTGTCCAGGTCTTCTGTACTTACAGAAGTTGACATCAACAGCCCACAACCTGTCTCTTGCAAGGAAACCAGATGTGCTTCTGAGTTACTGGAATAAAGACTGTCATCTTCCTATGCGTCTATACTGACAATCAATGTATGTCTTTGATACAGAATTTCAGCTTCCAAAAAAACAATTTAAAGAACAAATGTGCCCACCAAGTAAAATCCTGTTGAGGTTCACGCAGCCATTTGTCTGGGGCAAGTGAACAACGATCCACAAACCCCCGTGACCGCTCCATCAGAAGCAGCCGTGCACTCGGGACCACCAGGCCGGGATCGCACGACAACTGTCCAGTCTTAGCCTTTCATGAAGTCAGCTGCAGTGCTCTACCTGCATATCTAAAGGTCCTTCTAAAGCGGATCACCCATTGATAAATAATTCCAAGTAGCTATTAAAATTTCTCCCCCACATCGTCTTGATTTTTGTCATCACTATATGAAAAGAAAACGGGATGTTTTAACAAAACAGTTTTACATGGTGTGTTGCTGAGATACCACTGGTCTGCAGAGATCTTCTAATACCCAACATAACACAATTAAAATTTTAAGAAGCCACTTACTGCTACACCAGCATGGTAACTTGTTCCACAAGCAATAAGAATCAAACGCCGACACCTCTGGATCTCCTTAATGTGATCCTTCAAACCGCCCAAATTCACTGAAATAAAAGTGTGTGTCTGTAACTATTTAGGAAAGAACCACATGAAGTAGGCAATCACTTTCACGCACGTCCACTGCCAATCTGGGTAACAACACGGCTTTTTTAAAGAATTCATATTCCTCTTAAGAAGCATAGTTCTCTCTAGTTTTGAAAAGTAAATTAAATTAACTCACAACATAACTGTCCACCCCAAACTTGTAATTAACCTTCCTCCCCACTCCCCTCAGCATGCCCACACAACTACAGTACTTACCACACTCTACCTTGTTTGGTAGTTTTCACATTCCCTTTAGATTAAAAGTTATCTTAAAGGCAAAACTATAGGGACACAGACGGTAGACCAGCAGATGCTGCTGGCGGATGTGGGGAAAGGGCTGACTACAAAGGGGCATGAGGAGATCCCTAGCGTGAAGGACCTGTGCTGGGTCTGGACTGCAGGTTATTCAGGATTATGACCATGTTGCGGAAGTTTGCCCAGACTCACTGAATTGTGCACTAAGAATGGTCAGTTTTATTAAATCTAATTATATCTCCGTTAAGTCTGCCTGGGTAAAAAAAATCATTTTAGTTATGTCCATTTTCATTATGAACCCAGAACAGCACTCCGACCACGATACAAACCACTCTCCTCTCAGTCTTTCCTGTCTCAGCAAACGCCACCCGCATTCATCAACGTCCCGCGACTGCTCCACGACCAGGGCGCGAGCAAGTCCCGTGAGCCCCCCGCCAGGCTGCACCTCTAACGTCACCACCCGAGCCGGCAGCCCTCCCCGGACGACAGCCACGTTCTCCCGACTCTGCTCTCCTCCTCCGGGAGCCTGTTCTCCACACACAGCCAGAATAACTTTCTAGAGGGATTCTTTAAAAACACAACTCTGACCTCAAAACCCGCTAACGGGTCTGTCCGCTTTCTTTTTCTGTCTCTACAGCCACGTATGCGTTCTTCTCCGGTGCCTTGTCCGCAGACCCTGCTATACAAGGCTAGTTTCCTACCTGTGAGAAACTTTCATCCAACAGTCATTCAATTAGTCAACTAACACTCTGAGCCGCTGCCAAGTGATTATACTGCCCCAGGCAGCGCAGCCACCAGACAGCTCAGCGCACAGCTGACGGACACCCGAGGCAGCATCTTCCTGCGTCCGACACGTCGTCCGTCCGTCCGTCTGCTCTGCCCCCACTCTTCACCTCCCCGACTCTTTCCTACCTGAACCAGTGATAATATGGAACCAAGCTCTATGACTTGCTTTTATATTTTTGAGTAATTTTTATGCTTTTCCTTTTAAATTTCAATACTGAGAGGGTATTGTGATATTTCTCTATTTTAAGAAATTAGTAAAATGGAAAATAAAACATGAAAAGCTTCACCAGCTTCCCAAATAACTGAAATGAAGTCCAAACTCCTCACTATGGCCTTTGAGTGGCCACACGCCCTGTCTCCTGCTCCGCTCTGACCGCATCTCCCAGCACGTCCCCTCTCACCCAGGCCACTGCAGCCAGACTGGCCTGGCCCTCTGGCTGCTCCTTTTCATGTACCTCTGCCTACAGTGTTTTCCCACGGGCCTCAGCATGGGTTGAAAAGATGTGGGAAGAAAGGAAACCACAAGGGAGAGGGGGGAGTCATGCGAAGGCAAACCGGTTTGGAGATGACTAAGTATAAAGCAGTCGGACGATCAGAGGGACTTGTGTTTCAAATGATGACCAAGAATGACAGGAGGCAAGATGCTGAGATCAGACAGTCACAAGTGTTTCCCTAACACTGGTCCAAGCAAACTGCGTGCTGACTGAGGGGCGTCTGGGACAGCTCTGGAAGGAGTCACCCATGGTCTGAACGGATGCTTTCGAGAGAAGCCTACTTCTGAGAAGCTAGGCTGGTACTGACGGCAGCAGCCGGAGTGCCTGGAGGACAGGGGCGGGCTGCAGCACTCTCGGGACAGCACTGAACACGGGAGCTAGTCTGGCTCTGAAAAGGACTAGCAGCGTGACCTTTGGCAAGACGTTCATACAGACAGAGTCTGATTTCCTTATCTTAACAATGAAAAAAGGGTAACGGCTATCCTGTTTATATTACAGGACTTTTATGAGGAACACATACCACAGATAAAAGTTGTAAAATCATGACTTCTCAAAGTTTATCTCATTCCCTTCCCTTAGAAAACAAACCTTTTTCCTAATCTTATTTCCGTCCCATTTACTGCTACTCTCCCAGTTCTTCCAGCTCAACCGTCTTCAACACCCCCTCTCCCCAGCCCAGGCAGATGCAGGTCCTGCTGCAGAGTGCTCCTGTTTCTTCCCTGATCCCCGTTTCCCTCCCCTTCCCACTGCTTTACCCCAGACGGGACAACATCCTAACTGGCAACTGCAGCTCAGCCTCTTGCTCCTTCAGCGCATACAGGAGACCAGCACCCAGGTCACCTTGGTAAAGGTATGATCACCCCTGGCTCCTAAGTCTCCTAATAGCTGTGCAATTTCTACAAACGGAGGTCCCCCTCATACCCAAAAGAATGCATCCAAAGCTCTCCTTGGTAGTTCCTCCGACCTTCTTTCCTAGACTTACTGCTCTCTACTCCTTTTGAAGTACTAGATGTGGCAGACAAACTGGACTGCGTGTTATTCCACAAATAAATTTCTGATGGTTTTCCACTATCTTCCCTTAGCAAATGTGTTCCACCCAGTTGCAATGCCCCCATCTTTATCTTCACCTATTCAAATCGTTCAAAGCCTTTAAACCCACACTCGCCTACTTCACGGAACCATCTCTGGCCCCCAAAGCCCCTGCCCACAAACAGATTCACCCTCTACTTTCTCTAAATTCAACATTAAACTTGAAACATTTCAACATTAAACTGTGTTTCTAATGCCATTTATCATAGTTTATCTTTCTTTAAACAGTTAATTATATATGCATTCCTCTTCAAAGAACCTCAAGGAGGAGACCACAGCAGAGGTAACTTTCCCACAGTCCCTGATACGTTCTGCATGGTTCTCCGCACACAGATGTTCAATTCATGATTCAGCCTTCAACAAACCTCTCCTCCTGAGAAAGAGTGTGCTGCCACTCAGAAAAGTACACAAAAACAGCACTTATTCAGAGAAATTATTCTCTATCAGCAGAACGTGGCACAAAGGAAAAGGCACTTAATATTGTTTAAATAACACAGATTCAGGAAAAGATTTCACATCAAAAACTAATTCCTAACACTGAGAAGCTTAGCTCAAAGCTTGTTTGCTGAACTGTTTATTTAACTGGTCATGACAAAACAGGAGTGTTGTGAAAATCTCATTCAGCAATCAACAGTTTATGGACGTCCTATGACCACAGGCAGTCAATCTCAAGCTCATCTCAGCAAGTGCAAAAACTCCTGCAACACAAGGTCTAACGAAAATTTCCAGGAGTAAGACCAGAGCTGCACTCTCACCCCTACCTTAAACATGCAGGAAGGGACAGATTATTCCATAAGACTTTAGGCCAACACCTGGAAAACCTCTGGGAAGTTCACACTTTACTCATTTATAAACTGGGAGAGAAAAGCTAGGCTGCAGAGATACAAGTAAGCTGGCCAGCAAGCGGACCGGGTCTCATTCCTCTGAGAATCCACGGCTCTCAGGACAGTCCCTGGTACACAGCAGGCGCCCAGTAAAGGATTTTTGAACTGAAAAGATGTTAAATGTTTTAAGTGGTACACTAAAGGGCTTTTTTCCAGGAAAATTACCCTAATATTCCCATAACTGACAACTTTCAAATGTGACTTTCCAGTCATTTTTTATATTTTTCATAACCAGTTTATTAATATTCACAGACCATAAAATTCACCCTTTTAAAGCGTACAATCAGTGGTGTTTAGTACATTCAGAGTTGTGCAACCATCACCACTATCAAATTGAAGATTTTCATTAACTCCCCAAAAAACTCCATACCCATTAGCAGTCACACACTCTCCATTACCCCCATCCCCTCAGTTCCTGGCAACCATTACTTATTATTCCCTTATTTTTCACTGTGGTAAAATAAACATAACATAAAATTCAGCATTTTAACTATTTTTAAGTGTACAAATCAGTGGCATGAAGCGCATTCATATGGTTGTGCAACCATCCCCACCATCCATCCCAGAACTTTTTCATCATCCCAAGCTTAAACTCTGTACCCACTAAACACCGACTCTCCACTCCCCGCCTCTCCCCAGCCCTTGGTAACCCATCATCTACTTTCTGGATTTATCAATCTCACTAACCCAATGCACCTCGTATCAGTAGAACCATACACTGAAGGATTTTTAAAAGAGGACTGGACTCCTCTGATGGCTTGCAGTGGAGTGGTTCTAAGGCTGTAAAGCACAATGAACTTGCAGGCTGTCGATGCCAACCCCCACAGAAGACTCTGAAGCAATAAAATAACTTATGTAATTACCAGTGTAGTCATCAAAGTTGACTCTTCCTCTCATTGTGTTCACCACTGACTCTGGCTGCTCAAAAATCTCCTTCTGCATGAATGAACTGAAGTTGCCTAAAGTAATAAAAATTGTATCATTAAAACAAAAAAAAAATCCAAAGGATAAGAAATTTGTACACAACTAAGTCTTTCTCCTTTAACAGAATCTTAGTAAAAGAAATGAAACAAAAGGTCATGCGATAGAGAACAATATTCATATACGGTATTTTACCGCATGTGAAGAAAACTGAGCAAGGAAGGAGGAAAAACACTTTCATTAACTTCATACCTCAAATATGCAGCTACAGCAAAACAGGGCAGTGGGACAGGCTTACATTTTAGATCAGATCTAGGTTCCAATCACCGTTCTATCGCTTACTAGCTAAGTGGCTCTGGGGAAATTCCTTAATCTGTAGAATAATGTAGAATAGCAGCCATTTCATAGCATTGCAGTGTAGTAAAGACCTGACATATAGCTGTTATGCAATAAATGTGGCTTGATTTTCACCACAATCCCGTCAGAACGGAAAATAAAAACCACAATCACAGTATCAGAACAGTTAACAGCAGCAAACTTCACGTCGGGCTCACTAAGCACATCGGGCACTGTCCTAAGGGCTTAGTCCCCAGACAACCTTGTGAAGTGAGTCCCACTATCCCCATTTCACACACGAGAAAACTGAAGCACAGAGAGAAGGAGAGAGGAATAAAGAACAGAACACAAACTATGTTTACAAAGTATCTTAAAAATATCAAGTACTATTTAAATAATCAATTTCTTTTTAATGTTAGAAACAACTCACCATGAACAAGTTTGAAGGGGAAGTCATGTCAACCAGCAGCTATGTTTTCGGAGGTTATCCCTTCACTGATCAGGTGGAAGGGTTTGCTCACATTGTTATCAGATTCCTTCACTAAGACAGGAAGGACGCCAAGCTATAATATGACAAAAACGGTCACCTTTCATGATCTGCTGAAGTTCCATCTGGAGGGTTTGCACAGCTCGTCCGGGGTGGTCTCCTGCAGTCCGCTTAATTCGATGGATAGAGAGACGGCCGTCCACCACCGCTGCAACGTCGTCATCTTCAAGAAAGATGACGCGATTGGTGTGCTCTATGACAGCACTACCGGATGTTCAAGGAGACAGTGCGATCAGTAATCAAGGATGATGATTATAAATATAACTATCATTAGGACAAAAGCACCACATTTAAACACAAACTCCATCAACCTGCAGTATCTCTGGTAACGTTCTGGTTACCAATGCTGTTCCCTACAGGGGAATGAAGGAGAAGGGTGGTCACTGTGGACAGTGTAGAAAAGGTGCTGTGTGTGGCAACCAAAACCAACTTAGATCAGATCAGATCAGAAAGTGTGGCTATTTCCTCCTCCTTCCACCTATCACTAAGTCCCCCAGTTATAACTCCTAAATGTTTCCCAGAGCTTCGATGTCCACCACCACAAAGCGGCTCAAGCTACCATCAGCTCCTGGCTGGATGACTGCAGAACCTCCTACCTTCCAGCCACACTCCCTCCAACCTCCCCATTTCTTCCCAAATGGACATCTAAGCAAGACTTCTCCCTCGCCCAACAAACCGCTCAACAGCAAGATGCCTTCACCAGGACCCCTACCTCTTTCTCTGGCCTCACCTCCTACCAAACTTCCTCTCTCTTTTCCAGCCACACTCACATCCATCCCAAACTCCCAAGGGGCAATCCATCTGCAGAGAATGAATGTTCTTTCCTCCACCTCTTCACCCAGTTAACTCCTAATATCTCCTTAACCCTCAGTTCAAGCATCGTTCCCTCAAAGAAATGTACTCACAGGAGGGTTAAGTCACTCTGTAGCTCTTGTCATGGCTGGAATTCTGTACTTGGTGCCGACTGATTAAAATTTGTCTCCCCCATTAAGGAAGAGCTCCTTAAGGACACGCAGTATTTTTATTCTTACTCACCACTATCTCCTAAGCCCAGCATGGCTTTGCTGGAGTGTTCAATGTGAATGTATGAGTGAATGAAAAAAGGCTGACATGCTTCTGCAACCTTCAGTTTATTTAAGCCATAACTGTCAACTCCGTAACAAACCTACTTAATGACACACTTCACTGACTACACACCTTACACACCTGTAAATTTTAGAAAACAGTGAAGCCTGTTTTCCTACTGAGATAACACATCCACTGCGGTCCTAAATTGCATGGTTATTCATTTTTAGATCCTCTTACTTTCAGGCACAATGAATGACTCAAATAACTGTCGGCGATTTGAGTGATTCCATTCTATCCTCATTACTACTCATATTTCATTTATAAATGCCACTAAGCATCCCACTGCCTTTTTTCTCAAAATATCTGAGTCTAGTACTATTTCCTACAGAGTGATTCCGCTGCCAATTACTTCTGAATTAAAAAGAAAAGTGTCCAAGCTGGACTAAAACTACAATACAGAGTAGCAACTAAGCTGTAATTGATGTGATCCTAAGCTATTCTCCTCTCCAACTAAAATCTCTTCTCCCTAAAAACCTGGGATAAGGCTCCTAAAAGAAGAGGGAAAAAAATACACAAGCTCAGAGTCAACACACCGGAACAAGTCTCAAGGACTATTACCTCTTCTCTATGAACTGACCTACATACTTTGAGAAAATCTAGAACTCTGTCTCCAAAAAAGGTCACTTTCACATCCTTAATTAACAAAGTTCTCCTGTACAATATGACTTGATTTATACCAAAGGACTTCTTGGTTCCCTGTAGCATGAGAACCTTTACTAAAATTCTCTATGAATGAGCTAAGGAAGCTCACCTTGCATCAGAAGCAAAGTAATACTCCACCGCTTTTTCTTCAACAGGGAAAAGGCAAGTTGTGCTGTCCACACGAGAGAGATTGCAGCTTCCTTTCTTATCTTTGCCTAGAGCACAGAGTTCACAGAATCAGCAAACAGGCAGAAAACCATGGCCAGTATATCAAGATACATTCTTTTCTACAAAATGAATTAAAAAAAATCATAGCAACACAAAATAATTTCAGCAACTTTTCAGTGCCAGGTAGATCACTCTACTTCCATGCAATAAGCCAACAAGAACAGACAAAGGGTGTAGAGTGAAAGAGCAACTATCAAAAAGAGCGTGGCAGATCAGTGCTACATCATACATTTTTTAATGTAATATCGCTTTTCCAAGTAAAAAGCAAATAATGTCACTAAGTCTTTTTTTAATGTATGTATAGCCTGATCTTAATTTAACTTTAAACAAAGCTTCATGGAATTAATACGTATTAAGTTTGTATACCTAAACTTATCGTTAAAATTACATCACAAATATCAGAACTGTGCAGTGAAAAATAAAAGAGGCTAATGGCAAATTAATTTTTACGATCTCATAACAAAACTTCTCTAGATTTTAGCAGTAAGTCAGCATAATAAATCAAGATGCAGTCTACACTAATTCTGATTTAAAAATAAAACAAAGACACTTATAATGCTCTGACCAAGGTGTATCACATGTGGCACCTGCTGTTAAGGACTGGAACTATAAACCCAGAACCTCTCCTTAAAATTGGGTTTTCTTACATTTCATTTAAGTCAGGATAAAGCATGGTCCTTGTGCAATGATTAACATCTTTTAATTCTAGCACTTTAGAATTCTGGCATCTCTATTTAATTCATCAAGCCATTGATGAAGAAGTATTTTTTCCTTTTTGCTTATTCACAACTACAGTCAAAACTAGAAACCATAATGAAGTTTGACAAATTAGCCAAATGTAGAAAATATCTAGTAACTTAAGACTATATAAATGTCACAGAGACCCAAAAAAGCACCTTTCTCCAAGATCAGGACATAGCAGAACTTATAACCAATGGACACAATGGCCACAGAAGACCATAAATATACTTGTAAAAACTCATATTGAGTCCATCCTCTAAAATCCATGTCTATAAAGACTTTGTAATAATTATTCTTAGAAACATATATCCAAAGTTCTCCAAAGTCCATCATTATTTGCTGTGTTTTAGGCATGAAAACAAAACAGCTCTCCCCAACCAAGTTCAACAGCAGAAAAGATACCACACTTTGAAAAATAAGTATAAGATGACATCTCAGAGAAGGTAACCCTGTAGAAAGAGCAAACAAATCAGTGTTTGCCAGGGGCTGGGTGTGGGGACAAGGCTTGACTAGAGAGGAGCAGCTGAAGGGAACTTTCTAGGGAATGAAACTGTTCTTTATCTTGATCGTGGAGGTGGTTATTACAACTGTTTGTGCTTGACAGAACTCATGAAATTGTACACCAAGAAGACTGAACTTTACTGTATGTAAAAAAGTGAATAAAACAATAAGCAAAAGGACAGGCCAGCACCTGCATTTTCTAAAATAAATACAACCAGCTTTGCTTATAAAATGTCCTACTGCGATTGAGTTTTACCATATTGTTTCTCCAAATATTGGTTATTTCATTCTGCAAGTAACAAGGTAGATTTAATCACAATATTTAGAAGAACTTGAGGTATCACTGCCTATTTAAATGAAAAGAACATTACTACTTGACATCCATATGACTCTCAGAATCTGTAAAATCTCTTCGGATACACTGATTATCTCATCTGATTTTGATTTAAGTGAAATACAATTATTATCATCCTGGAAAAAAATAGCAAACTGAAAGCCAGTCCAGTGTCTCCCTTTACACAGCCTTTACACTCTCCTCTTAAAAGGCTGTACTTTTTAAACTCTACTAAGCCACATATTATCTACCAACTAGGAGCTAGAGAAATCAGGGTTACTAAAAGACAAGCCCTGATCTCAAAAAGATCTGTCTTGTGATCAATTTTTCTTCCAACTTAGGACTTTAGCCAGTGTTTTTCCATTGCTTCTAAAAGTAGCCTAAGTAATGTGCAAGGTAACATATAAGCAGTAAATACACACGCAGAATTATTAACAGAAATCTGCTCTGGATCCAAGATTCATACTGGTAGTTCCTCTTCTGAAAAGAGAGGAGGTGGGAGGAGGGAAATAAGGAGTTCTAACATCTCAGGACTGAAGGTTATTTAAGGAAATGACTTTCTGCTCTAGATAAAGCAGTGAAAGCAGTCACTATTTAAAGATAAATAGGTTTAGAGTACTTTGCTAAATTTTTCCAAGAAACCAAGAATTATGCATTAATAATTTGGGGTTTAATTTCCTAAATTTACCACTCCCTGTATCTTTTACATGGAAAGCTTTTAGTAAAAAAGTAAATGAAAGGAGCCCACCATTTTTAATCTAATTATAACAATAAAATGATCCTGTTTGTATAGCTGAAAAGATAAACTTCAAATTTAAAAAAAAAAAACAAGAATTCCAAATTCAAACAAAGCCAATAAGAATATCGAATGTAAACCTAAAAGTAAAATGTAAACAATATCATGCATAAAATAAAAAACCATTAAAACATATTTTAATTTAAAAGTCAGGCTAAATGATTCAAATAACTACCACAGAGTTCAATCTATAATAGCCTAGCACACAATGCTCTTGTCCTAATTTTAGCATCTTATTTATAATAATGTATTCTATATGATTTTAATTTAAAACAAAGAAAAAAACTTTACAATGTCAACTGTTTTCTCAAATCTCAGAGATTTTTAAAGAAACAAATTATTAAACGCAATTTTCTATGCCAAAAGCAGACAGACAAAATATATTCTGCAAATTAGAAAAATAATGTCAAAATGTTTCTCCATAAAATAAGCACATTTTTAGAGGCCCAGCACATTCACTCCAAGAACAAAGAATTAGTAAACAAAAGAGGATAAGATTCCTCCCCATCCATGCAGAGTGCATTTCCCACCTCTTTCTCCCTGTGATCCCCACCGTGTGAATTTTGATCCAATCTGAGTCCTAGCTAAGGATATACAACAGAAAAAAAACCTACTTGTCAGAGAAATCACAAAAAATCATCTTTTTCATGTCTAGACAGAACTTTATATATGAGTGGATCTAACATTTACATTTACTCAATTTACGGAAAACAATTCTTTATATCTACTGCACTCAATTGACACATTTTCCCCATGGCATGCTGTAGTAGTTTTTACCTGTTCTGTAAAGTATTGGAATGTGGTCAGTAGACAGTTTATGTTCACTTCGTACACCAATCAACAGAGGGCTACCTCGTCTGTCAGTACAAAATTAAACAGAATTAAACCATTTTTATAAATAATGCACTAATGATGTAAAATTTAAATACGATGAGGGAACACTCTTCAAATAATGTTTAAATTCTCCCTCCAAGTTCGACTTCAGATATAACAAAAGAACGACATAAACATAATTTTTAAAAAATATTCCGTAACAGAGGTCAGCAAACTTTGACCCACAGTCTAGGTTTGTCTATTTTTATTGGAACACAGCCATGCCTGCTCTTTTGCACATTTCCTACAGCTGTTTTCACATTACAACAGCAAGTAGCTGCCACACAGGCGACATGGCCCAGAAAGCCTAATATATTTACTATCTGGCCTGTTACCGAAAAAGTTTGCAGACCCCTGTCCTATAAAAATGCGTTAGAAAGTTTTCTCCTTTTTTTTTTTAAACTTTTTTTTTATTGAGTTATAGTCAGTTTGCAATGTTGTGTTAAATTCAGTGTAGAGCACAATTTTTCAGTTATACATGAACATACATATATTCATTGTCACTTTTTTTTTGCTGTGAACTACCACAAGATCTGGTATATATTTCCCTGTGCTATGCAGTATAATCTTGTTTATCTATTCTGCATATGCCTGTCAGTATCTACAAATTTTGAAATGTTTTCTCTTTTTAACGTTAAATGGAACCCTTCTTTCGATATATGAACAATATATGAGTGTCTAGCACCTTCTCTCTAGTCATCCTGACTTCATTTTACAGACAGGTCTCTCTCCCAAGTCTTAGGGCTCCGCACTGTCCTAAAAAGCACTTCAGAATTAGGCTTAAATATCCTGGCAAAAGTCGTGATGGTATACAATTATCTCAGACTCTGTGTAGAATATACAGTTCCAAAAAATATGGATAAAGTTAATGCTTTGGATTTGAAATTACAGAATATTCAATAACCAAATTCACAAAGTAACAATGGTTTCCCACTACAGACAAAAGGCCAATTATAAATGCCAAAATGTATTCGTTTTGTTAAGGAATTCTGTTAAGCGGAAGAATGGTAAAACAACAAACAAGAAGGAACATATGAAAATAAACAGTTGGCCTCCCATATGCATGGGCCCCATATCTGCAGATTCAACCAACTGTGGATTGAAAATATTTGGGGAAAAAAAAATCCAGAAAGCTCCAAAAGCAAAACTTGTATTTGCTGCATACTGGCAACTATTTACATAACATTTGCCCTGTATTTACAACTATCTACATAACACATTGTATTAGATATCGTAAGTAATCTAGAGATGACAAAGTGTTCAGGAGGATGTGTATAGGTTCTATGCAAATACTATACCATTTTATATAGGGGACCGGAGCATACACGGATTTTGGTATTCATGGGGGTTTGTGGAATCAATCCTTCATGGATACCAAGGGATGACTGTAAACTCAAACAAATATCTCTAAAAATGGGCAGAGCCTTTAAAATGAAGGGCCATTTATAGTGTACAGAGAATAAGCTTACAATTCAAAAGTTTCAAAACACATAAAATTATTAGTCATTATTAAATTTATATATACCTTGTGCCAACTGCTTGGCCAGGAAAATGAACACTTTTAAATACAAGGGCAAAAGCACCTTCCTACAGAGGGAAAAAAATGCATTAGCAATATATATACTATAATCAATTATCAAGTGTAAATGCCTAAAATATACTGACTTCAATATAGAAATTTTTTGTTCATATAACTGCTCTTTTGCACTAGTTTATAAATGAGTCTAAATTTTAGGTAGACGCTTACTTTTGGGTCTTGATGAATCCAAGACCCATTTTTTATATAAGCCAATTCTTGAAATAGGCTCAACAGATAAAAGCTCCAAAACATACTATTTGGACAGCCAGTTTTGTGCATGCTACCAGCATTTCTCAGTAGGTACCTCATCTCTCCCATACTATGCGTCAGAAACGGAAGGACATGATTAGAAATGATTCCAACCTCCATATCTAAAACCCATCCTCTGGCCTAGTAACTTTACACCACTGTTAACTTCCATTCTCTCTGACCTTGATATTGGAGAGAAAAGTATACACAATCACAATTATTAACATGCACATCATGCCACCCCCTCAACCCGAACTCCTCAAGGACAGGGCCTAAGGAAATCAAGAATGAATGAAGGAGAAACGCAAGGTAGGAGAGGGAAGGAATAGAACAAACTGGGTTATACAATGAGTAGAAACAGGAAAAGGCTTGGAAGGCACACTACTCTGCCTTGGGGAAAAGGAAGGAGCAGGCCTCTATCTTCTCCACCTTCCTGACTCCTCCTTTAGCTGCAGGCATCGTAAGATTTGGGGGGAGAGGGGAGGTGACGGTTGGACCCTCGCAGAGAGGTAAGGGGCTGTTAAATGGGAAAGTTAGAGTTATGAGCAGGGTCGGGGGGTGGAAGTCACTCTGTACTTGGGCCTTTGTGTATCTTTGATATCTTTAATCTTTAATTAGGGCAGCTGGGATGAGATCAAAAGAATATCACTTTTCTCCCGGGCTGGGAAATAATCTTCTGTAGAGGTACAGGGCCAAGGAACAGTCCCTATAAGGAAAACCAAATTGACTGTACTGGCTCAGAGACAGGCAGACATCATCCCAGAACAAAGAGTGTGCCTTTCGCTGAAGGTACCCTTTGCTAAGTTACTGAGACGAACACTAGAGTGAGCAAGAAGGGAGAAAGAGATAAATCCTCGACAATGTGTGCTATGTATATGTTAGTGTGTAGTGTGTATGAGTTTTTGTGTGTATATCCACAATTTTTGGACAAATTCTTGGATTTTGGATTATTTTTAATACCCATAACACAAAACTATTGTGAAAGCAGTAAAATCATTAAAACAATAGTCTCCCAAAATTACTCAAGTTGAATAGTTACATATATGGGAAATAAAAGCAAAAATTACTCAAGAAATTTGCATAGTTTCTTCTTATCAAAGTTATTAAGAGTTTACTGGGATTAATGTCGGCAATGATTATCTTTAGAAGTGTGGTTTAATACCAGTTGTTGGATGACCCTCTCCACCAAGGTAGTAAAGCTGGTGTCCTGACTCTCCCGATTGTCGTACATGTACTTCACAAGCTTGGCAATCGTCTCTGTGTCCGTTTCAGATTCAAAGTCATAGCCTTTGCTTTCCTGTAATTAGAAAGGAAAAAAATGTTTGACACATTTAAGGAAATATTCATAATATCCAAATCTTTTCTATGGAATTTTTTCCTCTAAAGTCTCATTAACTAATTTTTAATCATTTTTTGATCACCATACCCCAGTTACCCACTGTTTGAAATTAAGGTCACCATCTAATTATGGTGAATCCTAAACAGTGAGGTACTGGGGGTGAGTACAGCTCAGTGGTAGAGCATGTGCTTAGCATGCAAGAGGTCCTGGGTTCAATCCCTAGTACCTTCAACAAAAAAAAAAGATAAACCTAACTATCTCTCCCCCATCCCCCCAAAAAAGGCTTAATAAATAATAAATAAATATAGCAAGGTATTCTCTGTGACCAAATATATACATATAATTATATAAATCTATATATGCCATGTATGACTTAAATACATTTTAAAAAAATTAAAATATAATGAAATATTTACCATTCACAAAGTACTAACTCCATAATGAATATAATGATTCTTTTTTTAATGATATTTCATTGTCCAATACAATGGCTGTTAGCTTTACGTGGCTGTTTAAATTTAAAATGATTAAAGTGAAATAGAATTTCAAATTGAGTTCCTCACTCATCCTAGCTCAACAGCCACATGTGGACAGCAGCGACCCTACTGGGACAGCACACACAGAAGGCTTCTGTCGCTGAGGGAGGTTGAACTGGATAGGTGTGAGAAGGCACCCATGAAGGTCACCATCATTACCATTATTATACAGTACACAGCTATTTAGGGTACAAAGCCTTCATTTAATCTGTCTTGAGTTTCCTTACATACTCTAGAATCTTTTAAAAATGACAAACAAGGTCTCTCACAATTCAAAAGACACTTCCCTCAAATTCCAATGTTATTTGAGCTTTTGGGTCATTTATAATAAAGCCAAATAGTTATTTCCTTTTCATACAGGAAACAAAAATGTTCCACTGTCAACAAAGAAAACTCCAGTAAAGCACCAAACCCTTGGAGGTGACTTAGGGATTACCTGATCGTATCTAGACAGGATTTACTGCACATCCCAACAAACAGCCTCATTGCTCTAGTTAGAAGTGTTCTCAAAGACCAGTGATCTTTTCAGGTCACTTTACTTACCAAAAACTTTTTCAAGTCTTTGTAGTTGGTGATGATCCCATTGTGAATAACAATAAATTCTAAAAGAGATAAAAGTATTGATGACAAAAAATCATAGGTTTAATAAACATTATAAATAGCCATCACTGTTAATAGATTTTTCGCAAGTCAAAAAATTGCTACATGCTGTACATCTAGGCGTAATCAAGTATTATCTGCTTTTCATCATCAGACTATCCTCAGGTAGACCAGCAGCATAATTTATATGTAGAAGCACACAGTGCTAAGAGGTGGGAAGAGTGGGGAGATACAATAAACTGGAATTAGGGACATCAACTTCAGTCGTCGCTAAAGTACTAGCCCAGTGTTACCAAGTGCAAGAAATATGGTTATGGGCCCATTTCCTCACTTGTAATATGAGAGAGTTGAACTAAATAACTATTATTCCAGCTTCTTTGTCATTCATTGTTATGCGTAAGACATTCCTACCTTTAAAGAGAAAGGCTTTCAACCAAAAACAATTATCTAATCTACACTAAATGAGTTTAAAACTAAAGTTAAAGAACTTCATAAGAAAAACCAGCTTTTAAGTTCTATAGTTTATTTATCCAAGGTCCAGAAAATTCCTAGAATGTCAGATAAATGAATGTTAAAATAGTATTCCAAGATCAAATATATATGATAATGGAATAATTTTCATCTCTTTTGACAAATAACTTTCAAAAATACAAGCATGTACAATCAAGAGCCGACAATATTATTTGTAGCTACTGACATGAATGTAAAGACAAGACTACTAATGTGGATTTATTATTTGAAGTTCATGTATGGCGGTAGGGGTATAGCTTAGTTGGTAGAGCGCATGCTGAGCATGCACAATGTACTTGGTCCAATTCCCAGTATCTCCATTTAAAAAAGAAAAGAAATTAAAAAAGAAACAAAGTTCATTTAAGTCAGGAAGGAAATTACCACTAAATTCAATCTTACATGAAATTATCAAAATGTTTTTAACATATTAAAGATCTGACATTCTGGTCTGACATTAAATGAGCTTGAACGGAATGCACTACAAACCAAATGATAAAATAAACATTTCACTAGATTTCTAAGAAAGAAAAGGTACCACGAAAGACACCACAAATAGGTCTAAAAAATATTTCTATGTTAAAATACAGAGGATCATAAATGGCTAATGTAAAGCCTTAAAACACAATCAAATTTTCTAAATATAATCTAGATAAAATTTTCCAGGAATCTTATTTTATAAAGACCTTGTCAATACTGAAAGTTTGAGTGGTTGTTAGCATGCTAATCCAGTTCAACAATTATGAAAAACCTAAACAGGTAGCTTCTGAATTACAAAATCTTACCGTAAAGGGACCTACACACACACATATATGCATGTACACACACATAAACATATGTGTTTGCTTATTTTTTTTAAAATGGTAGAACAGACTCTACAAATGTTGTTTAACAGCTATACAAAAGAAGAGGTGGAATAAGGAAGAGGAAACAAGCTAGAAGCTAGGACTTATTTTCATTTGCCTTTTTTATAGGAGTAACCTCAGAACTATGCAAACATTTTAAATAAAATTGTTTTTTAAAGAAAATCAATCCCTAAAGCTCAAAATATATTAACATAACACTGTCTCCAGCTATTAGCACAGCCACATAAAGAAGAATTATCCCAAGTGACTCTAAAACACAGTAATTTGATTACATATTCTTAAGAGATGTACCCTCAGGACAGAAAAAATTAACAAAAAACAGTAAACTTACTGTTGCGGTAGTGTTGGTATTATGGGTCTGTGCTATGCATATCATGCAATAGATCCAGTAAGTACGTTGCTGGTGTGAAGAACTAAGTTAAGTGTGATTGACGGGAAATACACAGATCAATGAGGTTAACAGTAAAGCCGTGCAGCCCCAGATATGAACTAGAAGTGTTAGTGTAAAATCATGCTGTTTTCTCTTGAAATGTGTACGTGCACACATGCACACACCCACACAGGCTCTGCCCACTGAAAAGGCCCGCGCAATAAGCACTTCCAGGACCTGGTTTATGGTCTTTCAGTATCATTTCCACTAAAAGGAACTACTTAGGGCTACTCAGAGAAATGGCTGGCTCCAGGTCTAGGGCAGGCTCGATGAACCTGGAACATCCTGCACTGCCAGAAAATAACAGACTACTGAGCCTACTGGGGTCACAGCAGAAGGACTCAGGAGCCAACCTCAGGAAGCTCCCAGTGACTAAAGATGCGAAAATTCGTGCATCAATATAGATACCTCAGCGTTTTGAAACATATGAAAGATTGTAAATCCATGAATTGATAGTAATTAAAAGGAGCTCATTGTTCATCTTAGAGCATTAGAACCATTTCATTTGGAAAATGATAAATAAAGGGGGGAAAAAATTCAAACATTTATTCTGTCTTTCCTGTACAATCTGTACATCAGGGTAATCAAGCAGTTGATATGGAAAAGTTCTCTCTATAGAAGTATTTGAGATAATAAATGAAGAAGGAATGATAGTATTAGACTGTCGCCATTGTATAACCCCTAAAGAAATCATTATTCTTGGCTATGATCATCAGTGACCTCTAACAATACAAAAAGAAAAATGTCCAAACATTATGCATGTAACTAAATATCATACCCATTTATAAAAAATGGAAGGAACAGAGAATCATGTTAAATGATGCCACAGGATACATGCCATTAGCAAGATCTAGACTGTAGGAAACTCTACAGGACAAACAACAGAGTAAACTGCAAGGAAAAAGGAGAGAAAGGGAGAAGTCTCTTAGGAGACATAGATACATCCTTCTACTAAGCCCTTACCTTTTAGAGATACGTACTTACATATTTACAAATTAAATGCTACTTCCAAAATAATCTGGGTCGGGGTATAAACAAACATAACTGATCACGTACTGATGTATGTTAAAGCTGAGGGCGATGGACACGTCAGATTCTGCATACTCTCTACTTCGGAATAGGCTTGAAATTTTCCAGATTAAAATAATGAAAACTCAGAGCTTTCATTCTTCTCCCATTATTGGCCCCCTACAAACATTGCAAGGCACATACAATCTGTTCATACCATTATTTTTATCAGAACGCTGAGGATGGCTGTTGACAGGATTGGGCTCACCATGCGTTGCCCAACGGGTATGAGCTATTCCAAGGTGCACATCAAATTCTATATCCAAATCCATATCTTGTTGCTCTGAAGAAGAGAAAATGAAAAATTCCAATATTAAATCATGCTGTGGAGATAATGCTATAAGCTGTATTTAAATATAATTATTACAGTGCTGCTCACCTAGAATATACAATGATTGAAACTGAAGATCAGGCATATTCAAAATAGTAGTTAAAAGACTTAGAGGAGTTAATGCAGCTGAAATATTTAGGGCAAATGGTTCCAGTAACAACCAAAAAAAGGTATACAAAGAGATAAAGCAAATGTGACAAAATGCTAACATCTGGTAAAACCAGATGGAGTATATGGGTGATTAATGTACTACTCTTTCAACTTTTCTGGAGGCTTGAAAATCTTTAAACTTATGGACAAAAAGAGTTAGTGTGATTTTTAAAAATCTACATTTAATTCTTTCCTTTAAAAAAATAAGTATCACTTTAATTAGATATGTAAGAATAAATTTATTTTCAGTGCCATAACACCTTACGACCGCAATTTCTTTGGTCCCCAGTGAATGTAAACATATTTCACAATACAAACTGCAATTATGGAGAGCTTCCAAAATCAAAGAACAGTCCTTGAGAACAAAGCAACACCATGAAATCATGAAGATATAGGCAGATTCTCCTTTGTCTTGAAAAGCAGATATTCTAATTCCTTTTCCTTATAAGTTCTCTCTTCTTGCTTCTTCAGGGGGTGGGGGGGAAGTTCTAGTATTTACTAGTAATGCCCCCTTCTAACTTTCCAATATAAAATTCATTTGGCTAAGAAACCAGATAACAAAGTTTATCAGAATTAGGACTAAATTAAGAACAAACTGCTCAGAAGTCTGAATGGGAAAGTCCATGCATTTTATTAGTACACAGTCTTGGTGGGATTTATACTGGCCAATCAGAGGTCTTTTTAAAATATAAATCTGATCAGGAAACAATGCTTAAAATCCTTGAACTGACTTCCAGTTGCTTAAAATGTGGTTTGCATCCCTAGCTACCCAAATGAATCATCCTAAACCAGGTCACGAGGATTTATAAAAAGATTC
The DNA here is from genome assembly GCF_048564905.1 of Vicugna pacos. Taxonomy (NCBI): domain Eukaryota; kingdom Metazoa; phylum Chordata; class Mammalia; order Artiodactyla; family Camelidae; genus Vicugna; species Vicugna pacos. The sequence goes on along the minus strand of NC_133001.1, from coordinate 10,114,673 downwards.
TAAAATTCTAACATACAACCAGAGAACCATTTTCTCACAAGGCCTTTTCATGTTTTATGAGGCCCTTCACCATCTGGCCCACCTATCTTTCCATCCTCATCTCCCAACCCTCTCCAATTACTCCTCGAAGCTCTCAACACATAGCTACCAACAAATAACAACTAACAAAGCTACAAAGAGAACAACAGCTAACATTTACTGAGCGCTTACTTCGTGCTAGTTACTAAAGACTTGTCACCACTCTAACCCTGTCGCTGGGGCCTAAGCCTCCATCAGCTCTAAACTGGCCTAGCTCAACTGAATCCTAACTGGCCTCCCCGCGCCCAGTCTTCCTTCTTCGTAATCTAATCTTTGCACATCAACCAAAGTGATTCTTTCAAAACAGAAGTTAGATCCTGTCACTCCCCTATGCAAATTTCCTAACAGCTTCCCACAACACACACAGTAAAATCCACCATTCTTGAGACCTACACAACCAAGCCCCCAGCCACCACTCTAGCCTCATCTCCTGCCACTCTCCCCCCACTCACTAAGCTCCAGCCCCACTGACTTTCAGCTGCAAGCAGGCCCAGCCCACACAGGATCTATGCACTTGGTGTTCCCTTTGCCTAGAAGTCCCTCCTTCACAGTCCATGACCTCTGCTCAAATGTCACCTCTGCCGTACTTTTTCTTCACAGCACTAATCCCCACCTGACACTGTGTATTTGTTTGCTGTCTGGCCCACTCACCAGACAGTAAACCCCATCTGGGCAGGGAGTTTGCTTTATCTTGTTCTCTGTCCTCAGGGCCTAGAACAATGGCTGAAACATAAGGGGCACTCAATAAATACTCATTTTGTTACTGACTAGTTAGGTACAATTGTCTCCATTTTATAGATAAACAAACTGAGGCTCAGAGGGGTCACAGAACCTGCCCTAGGCCATAGCTAACAGGAAGCAGAGACAGGATCTGAACTCAAGGCTGGTTGACTCTAAAGCACTCCAGAAGCACAATGGTATACTCTGCTGTACTATTACAACATTTATGACACGTCAGCCTGGCTTCTACCAGAATTCAAGTTCTACAGTAGCCTGTCTTACGATCTTTGAATCCTACACATTAAGCTATGTAGGGCAGATACTCAATCTTTTGATGGCTCACTCAATCAATGGATAAAACCTTCAATATATTCTTTCCTGGCTTAGCTGTGTTCTGAATAACAAAGGCGATCTGATAAATGACCTTCAGAAAAGTAAGGATTACTGTTTTTCACTATTTAACAGCTCGATGCAAGCAATGAAAACATATGACTAGTTTTCTGGGCTAATTATAATTAAAAGCAGTATGTCCCCCCACATGCTGGCAAGCAACACGGGAGAAAGTAACAAGAGTCTCTAAATTGAATCCATTCTAAATTCATGGTAATTACCATAACTATATCCCTGTTGCCAAAGGAACACTATCTAATGTCTAATAAGAAAAAAAAATCATTGTTATTACAATAAGCATATTTCCTACAAGAAATGTTTCATGTTTTATAAATTAATCACGACTCCAATCCTGACTCTCCCCATTCACTGTTACTCCATTCTAAAGCTCCTCGTTGAACATTAAGCACAGATAACTCCACACTGTTTTCTCTTTCCTCCACTCACTCCAAGCTGCCAAGCAACACTGAAGAAAAGTCACAGAATTCTGTAAATTGAGTCCATTTCAGATTCATGGTAATCAAGAAACCTATTTCACTGTTGTCACTGAAAGAACATGTACCCATGTTCCTTATTCATTAAGAGCATAGCTCTCATCTCCTCGGCTCAAGACATCTTCTAAACTCTCCTTAAGCCTCAATCCCACCTATATAGGCCCTCAGTCTCCACCTTACTCAGGCTTCCTCCTCACCTCCTAACTGTTTTAATTAGTTTTTCTCTCACATTAATTCCTATAAAGGCTCACTCCCTACCTGTGCCTTGACCTTACTGAGCGGCAGCGCCTCAGCAACTTCCTTTCTTGCACCTTCTATCTGCCCCCCACTCCCTTCACTCCCAAGGCTTCTTGCCCTCTGTGTACCTTTTCTCAGATGTCATCCTTCTTTTTTTTTTTTAATAGTTCAAGTATATTTAAATTTACTGGTTATAATGAAATGCTGAAATGCCTACACCCTGAGATAATAAATGTTAACATATAACCATTTGTATTTTATACCTTTAAGACATAAAATGTAAAAAAAAAATCTTTAATTGTTGTCGCTCCCTAGAGCAGCAGCCCTCTTTTGTCCTTCCTCTGCCCCCCAAATTTCACTGCCTTTACTGCTGACACCATCTAATGACAGTACCTGCTCCTCTGAGTTTCAATTTCCTCATCTGCAAAATGAGGATGGTAATTTTACCTTCTTCATGGGTTATGAGGACTATAGAGAGGGCACTTAGTACCGTGTCTCCCATTTTGACACTGCCAGACTGCTCTTCAAGTGATTCATCAGTTACAAATTCACCAGGAATGTCTGTCTGCAAGTACCCGTTTCCCCCCTGCTTCCTGACGACATTCCCGTAGGAGGAGGTATGTTTCAGTATGCTGCCATGCAAAGATGATTCGGGTCACAATCTGCTTTCCCTCCTTCCACACCCATCTACCAACAATGTAGATTAAAAGGACTATATCCTATTCCATCAAACTTGCTTTCCCTACTCTTACCTTTACTCAAGCTATTCTACTCAGAAGGTCCCCCCTTCTCACCTTCACTGCCCAAATATAACCAGCAGCCATTCCTTCCATATCCCAAGTCTCCCCAGATTGTGGCAACCAGCTCTCCTGTGATCTTAGAGCAATGTTCGTTCTTTCCTGTAGAACCTACTATAATCAGCCTGGTAAACAGGATGCGACAGACACAGCAGACCGACTATTTATAACCGCAGTTTCTCAAGTGTAGTTATTTGGGTGTCTGCTTTATTCCAAGCTAATCTTACCCACAACACATGCAAAATAAGTACTGATTTAATTTGTTAAACAAGCACAGCTGACCCCTGAACAACACAAGGGCTTCGGGGCCCTGACCCACCACGCAGCAAAAAAATCCACATATAACTTAGAATTGGCCCTCCATACCCAAGGTTCTACCCTGTCAGACTCAACCAACCACGGACAGTGTAGTACTGTAGTGTATACTCTTGAAAAAAAAATCCACATAGATCTGCGCAGTTCAAACCCATGTTGTTCAAGTGTCAACTGTACCACAAAACTAAACGTTTGGCTTATGTGAAAGCAAAAAATGACTGAATCCATCATTCTCCTCTACGACCTGTACTCCTTCACAATGATTATGATGGCATCCATCTGACTACGTATATAAAAAATCGAGTTTCCTGGTGTTTATGGGGGATTTTTTAAAAATGTTTTTCCAATCAATCTACTTCAAAGTTTTTGTCTTGTTTTTCAAGTTTCCTGTGAAAAGATAAAATGGATAAGCATACTGTAATGAACTAAATACTGTAAAGTACAGACTCTTTAGTGGAACGTGTATCTCTGGCAACTACTTTATGCCAGGGAAGTAAGAAAATCATGAGGGGAACATATGCTACTTCCCTGACTGTATCAGACCTACTGAAAGGTGCAACATCCAGACCGACTAACACCCAAACTAGTTTTAGCCCAAAGTGAAGACGGCTACCAAGTGAAGATACGTGAATAAAGGCACCACTGATAATACCTTTTGTTTTGTGACAGGCCCTTCCTCAGGAATGATGGCTACTTCATTTTAGGATGCTGAGCTTGCTCAGAACACAACGTACATAATTCATTTCCTTTCCTAGTTACTATCAGTTTTCAAATCAAGGTACACTGAAACCAGTACAGACAGAATCAAAACTACTTTTCTTCCCTCCCTTCAACTTGAAGAATCACTAGTCTTAAAATGGGTCCCAAAATACGGGAGGAAGAGTAATTTGGTAGGGAAGGGAAAAGGAAGAAAAGAGGAGGGGGGACAAAAATCAAACTAAGTACATTACTGTGAACTTCTTCATCCAGTGCCTTAACTTTTCCTTTCTTCTTAATGAGCTGGATTTTGCAGGCATTTGCTTCCCAGTCTTTGTCATTACCTCCGTCAACTCCCACACCTAAATCATCAAGAGGCAGAAAAGCAAGATTTAGAAACTGGCTATTACTCAGATTATCATTGTTAAGGCAAAGCTTCTAAGTCAAAAAAATATTTTTTCATCTAATTAATTCATTTACTTAACAATTCAACGTTTACTGAAAACCTGTTATAAAGAACCATGACAGCTTCTAGTCTATTGAGCAGACAGACAAGCAAAAAATAATTACAATACAGTGTGGTTTTAGATGACAGTAAAAGAACTACAGGTTGCAAATGCAGAACAGTGGAGAAACACAGATGACAGGCCTCCACCTCAGAAGCAGGATAAAGAGAAAATGTCAGGGAACTCCTCTCTCCAGAGTCTACTAACGTCCCCAAGACATCTGAAAAAAGTTACCCCAAGGTAATGGAAAAGTGCTGAATAGTTTCAATTAGGGCAGTTATATGGCAAAAAAAGTTTAGAAACCTCTCTTTGGAAAGACTGGAGGAGAAAAACTGGAAATGACACCAGCTGTCTGAAGTTATAGCTACAGCAAAGCAAAAATGAAGAGGGCTTAAACAACACAAAGGTCATGAAGAGACAGGTGATGCTGAGAAGCAGAACTGCCTGCCTGTGGCGTGCGAAGGCAGGACACCTCCCAGGCTCAAAGGACTTGTTGAATGATTGCTGATAAAACGAACACAGAAAGAATACAGAGTGAAAGTCAGGTGGGAGCTGAAGTGTATTCAGCTCAATTATGAACATGCAAAGTTTATATCGTGGTTTATCCAGGGAGAAATTTCGAGGAGGCAGTTGGAAACACAGGTCTGCAGTTCAGGAAATACAACATCTGGATTGTAAGCTGCCAACATACACGAGGCTGATGAAGTCAGAGCTCACCCGCAAAGATACAAAAGAAGAAAAGCATGCCCAGGAAAGTATTTTGAAGAATATCAGTATAAGCAATAGGTGGAAGAAAAGGAGCCCCCAAACCAGACAGAAAAGAAATAATCGGCGTGGTAGGAAGATGTACTGTCAGAGAAGCTAAGGAGAGACTTTAAGAACAAAGGACTTGAGGAGCTGACTTTCCATTGCTGAGGAAAGCCATGGAAGACAAATGCCCATTACATCCAGCAATGTTGAGTGTACAGAAAAAGTTAACATAGCAAGCCCAAGGCCGCTATCCTTAGAAAGGCCTCCTTGCAAAGGTGACCTCTGGCTGGCACCTGTGAACCTAGACTTCAGGAGGGTTCCCACCACCCTAACTGATTTAGAATGGCTTACTGCACCTAAGCTGTTGGTGCAAACAAGGTGGCTTATGGTGAATATCTGCTTCCCTTCTAGGAGCCTAGGATTTTGGTACAAGTTAGGCAGAAGGCATCTATGGAACCAGCCCCCAATGACAATCTTGGGCACCGAGGTCTACTAATGACCTTTCCCGGTACACAACATTTCACACGGTACCCATCTCGCTAAGGGAATTGGGAACATCCTGTGTGACTCCACGGGGAGAGAATTCTGGAGTGTATGCCTCCTAGGGAATCACTGAAACTGGGGGTGGTTTTGGTGAGCCCTGATATAATTAAGGGAAGGAGCTAGAATAGAACATAAAGTTGACAAAAAGTTATTTTTATTTATTTAAGATAGAAGAATCTGAGGGAAGTTCATTATGCCAGGAGCATGGAATCCATGGAGAAAAAGAAATTAAAATTACAAGAAAGGAAAAAAAAAAACTTAGCGAGCAAGGCCTTCAAGAACTCTGGTCTATAATGAAAATGCCCCAGGAGACTTGTTTTCATAGTAACATTTTTACCAAAAGAAGATGCTCCTAAGAAGCAATACTCTATATAAATGGTAATACCATTGGAATTACATGAACAAACCCTTTAAACATAATAAAAGATCCTTCAGATTTTAGATTTACTGAAAACAACAAAAGAATCTAGTAAAACAAACAAACAACCTTCCTATTTAGATTCAAGAATCATACAACACCCATAATATTTTTTTAGAGGAAATACCAGCAGAATCGTATCCTCTGTACTCCAGTCTCTGAAGGCCTTTGATTAGGGTCTCCAAGATCTCTCGTCTTGTGCGAGGAACATGGTAGTTTAAGTACGCAAATATACCTGCAAGTAAACAAATACTTAATAGAAAACTCTGACTAGAGAATCAAAATGGCACAATTATGACAAAATCCTCATTTGCGTAATTGTCCAAGATGTGTAAAAATGTGAAGCTAGAGTCCATCTTTAAAAAGGAAAGAAATATTCACTTCAAATTGTCAAAGGCAGTGAAATTTTTTCAAAGGAGAATTTCTCATGAGTATAAAAGACTGAAGCAAATACATCAAAATAAATGCTTAGTTTTTTCAAAAAAATCTTGTAAGACTGGTCATACCTTCCATCACTGACATTCTGTCAACTAAAATCTAATTTTTCAAAATTAACCAATCACCAAAATTTGGGGTTCATGTCCTATACACTGAGCATTCTCTTTAAAGGAAAACATTTTCTTAACTAAGTATTTTAAACAGCATATGGGCCCTCCAAAGCTATACAGACGGAATAATTTTTCTTACTTCCAATGACCATGCTATCAATACATTCAGGAATAAATAACTTATAAATATCAATGATGTGAAGAATACTCACAATCTAAATAATTCAATCTTAGAGAAAAGTGGGATAAAAAAATATATAATCATCATAAGAGAAAATGGTTTCTTACTTGTCCACCAGATACTAGCAAAGGACAGATAACTATAATCCATGTTAACAACTCTTGAGAACTCATAGAAAAGGAGCAATCATTTGGAAAAGCAAAACTATAAATAAAGGAACTTGTACAATGCAAACTGATCCAAAAAAGCAAAGAGGCAGTAGAACACAGGAAAAGAAAGTTCACGTTTTAGGAACAGCAGCCATGGAAATTATCTGAAGTCTTTCTTCCATGATTGTGTTTTGGCCAGGGTATATATAGCTCAAACGTATAAAAACTGAAAATCAAAATACAAGGAAATGTAAATTAAAGTTGCTTATTTATGAAAGAACTTTCCTTTTTCTCAACTATCTTACACTATAATGCCATTGATTCTTAAGGGGATTAATTCTGCTGGGGAGAACTCCAGAATGACCAGTTTTCATTTCTATTTGAAAAGGTATCTTTATTTCTATAAAGAGCTTAGTCTTATCAAAACATTTCAGCATACAAAAATATTACATTGTTAATATTCGACATATACCAATATGTACCAATATACTATGGTATGATGGTACAAAAAGCCATAACGTGTATGCTGATTACCATGATGAGTATGGTGCAATTTTTTCAGATAAACTACCACACCCTTAAATACAAAGAAAATCACATTTTAAAACTAAAATCCAAAACAACCTGAAACAACCGTTTGAACTTTCCCAAAAAAAGACAGTACAAGGCCAAAGACTTATAGAAATCCTGTATTTCATTCATACTTAAAAAAATTATGACTGCAAAGATTTGTAAAGTTACCATGTGTTGTACAGGCATGTCACTTTCACAGCACCACAACACTGCATGAGGTCTGGGGTTTTTGTTGTTACTGCTGTTCCTTAATAAAACAGCTGTAATATGAACAACCTAAACCAATAACCCACTTGTAAATCAAACTTTTATGTATTCTACACTTTCCCCCATCATGGGTCACTGACCTTTGATAACAACGAAATGCACACAGAAACTATCAGTCCCAAACAAGTATTTTTATCAGCTCATGAACAGACAATACATAAAATATAAGTATTTTCCCAAAATAAAACTTTGGTATAAATGTGCTAAAGAATTCTGACTCTCAGCTAGTCTGCTCTCCAACACTGCAAAATAATCTGCTAGGTCATTAACTAATACAACGTATCACACTGTTGAAAATTCTTTGCAGGCTGAGGACTCTGGAAAGCCTTGAAGAGGAAGCCCAAATCCCAATAATGCAGCACATCCAGAAAAGTTCACTACTAAATCATCTCTCTTTTTTTTAATAACGTAATTCCTTAAGTTTTTTTTTATTGAGGCAATATTGGTTTGAAAATTATATAAATTTCATGTACACAACATTACATTTCTACTTCTGTATACCCTGCATTATCTGTTCTCTCTGTTTTTTGTTTGTTTGTTTGGTTTCGTTTGCTCACTTAAAGATATGTTAATTCTAGTGGTAAAAGTAATACATTCAGAGAATTAAAGATTAAATATAATAATCAAATACCAATTTGTTAAACAATTTAAATGTTAATGACAAAAAGCAACTGTTTTTTAAGACAAGTTATAGACTCAACATGTTTTTTTTTTAAATTCAGAGTGATGCAATATTAAATTTACTATTTTCAACACATGTAATTCAACAACAGCATTCAACTTTGATATTATATTCAACTTCAATCTCTCTGGTTCATATAGGCTCACTGTGTGAATCTTGAGATCCTGAGTACTATTTTATAGGGGAAGATAGACTCTCTAAAGCAATATCCATCTCCATACAAACTTAAATTTTAATATTTGATAAACTAATAAAATTCACACTAAACAAATATTAGCTCATAGAAAAAGTTTCTTGTGCGGAAGAAATCTTGCAAATTCTTTTAACTCATGTCCCCAAAGCTTTCCAGTACACCACCCTGCCTCAGTTTCTCCTTCTGCAAAATGAAGAAGTTAGACTGAGAAATGGTAAAACAGGTTTCACAACTAGTGTCAACAAGTTATTAATTGGTAGCAGCCCTAGAAAGCATCTCTGAAAAGGATTCAGTGGCCCCATTTCCTACACAGGAAGGAAAGCCATGACTGATGAGCAACTTCTATTGCATGGGGAGTCACAGCACAAGGGCCAAATACTTCCTCTCTCCGACCTTCAAGGACAACTTCAGTCCCTGCCAGCTTGATGTCCTATGATTTCTGAGGATTCTTCTTTGATTGCCACAGCACCATTCCTGGTGTATCTGGCACTTTTTAACACCTCTACAGACAGCACATCTTATTTCTTTGTTACAACATTTACATGATTTGTTCTACTAAATTAAAACTGGAAATCTGGTGAAGGGCCTTAGTATTTTCAGAGCATATTGTTAAGAATTAATAAAAGCAAAGTAACATATATAAAACAAGGACATTTCCCTACGAAACCATACTACTGTCACATCTAAGGTAATGCTCTAGTATCACCTAATACAAGGTTCACATTCACATATGAATAGAGACATTATTATCCAAAAAAAAGTCTTTTACGGCTGATTTGTTCATTCTAGAATATAATAAGGGATCACACCTCATATTTGACTGTTGTGACTCGCAGATCTCTTTGAATCCAGAATGCTCTCCCCTGATGCCCTATTTCCCCCCAAGACACTGACTTACTAATAAGCCAGGGCCAATTTTCTGGCTGAACTTCTCACCTCTGGCCATGTCTAGTTGTTTCCACATAGTTTGGTCTAACCAGTTCCTCTTTTCCTTGCATATCCTGTAAACTGGAAGATCTAAAGGCCTGATTGAGTTCAGTTAACCGTGGCGGACAAGAATTACTCACAAGTACGTATGCATTTTACATCGTCTAGTGCGTCCCCATTAGTGATGCTAAGATTCATCACAGGTTTAAGGTAAAGACAATCAGATAGCTTAGCCTGACAGGCTGAAAGCATCCTCAGAATACTTTCCAGGGCTTCAGATACTGACAGCATTGATTTTAAGACATTCATATTTTCTTTCTTTGTGATCCATAAAAAAAATGGTGCATTTCTCAATAAGTGGCATCTTAGGGTTTTTTTGTTTGTTTTTTTAATGGAGGCAATGGGGACTGAACCCAGGACCTCGTGCATGCTAAGCATGCACTCTGCCACCGAGCTACACCCACTCCCAAAGTGGCATCTCAGATTCAATGAAATACCACATATCAATTCCAATTCAAAACCTGTCTTTTCCTTGAGAGGAAACACAACTATTGCTAATAATCATTACTGTCATTTTTTTTTTTTGGTTCACTATTGAAACAAAGAAAAGGAGAAGAGGAGGAATAGAGGAGGAAGTAGGAGCAATATTTCTCCTTTCATAACTGGGCGGGAACTAAAAGGAAGAAAAGGACGACACATGTAAAGAAATTTTCTAAGATCAAAGTAACAGAGCTGGGACAAAGAAGGGGGATTAACCTAAATTATCCCTGGTTAGGAAAACGAAATATAAGAGATTGAATCTGTCAATTTGACAGCACAGTTGTTGAAGATTAGTGGGTTAGCTGTAACCTTGAGGTAGCTGGGAAAATTTAATGGCAAATATCCTGCTAATCAGGTATGCAGGGCATGTTTACAGGGAGGAATTCATCATTCAACATTCTGAGTTTTGCTTATTAGAGTAGCCATCACTAGATTGATCCCTGTTTCAAGTCTTTGATCTATCTTATCAAAAACCTCGAAATAACCAGCTCTGCTTAAGGTAACCACAAAAGCCTTAACATCAACTCTCCACAGCTTTGGTAATTGCACAAATATCACACACAGTAGTTGTATGGAGCACACTTTGTACTTCCAAAGTGCAAATTTTCTTAATAATGGAACACATGTGGAATAAATATCTCCCTAACTGAAGCAGATGCTTCCATCTACAGCCATCATTCTCAGAAAATGGCAACTTAAATTCAATGACATAAAAGCACTTATGAGCACCCTGCTTAACAAAATACTCAGATATGGCCTAGATCAGATTTGACACACCTGGTGGAAAGCAATCTGGTTGTAGGCAAAGACTGCTAGACCTTATTGAAATGAAAACGGAATGCAAATGAGCTGACTAATCAAATTATTAAAGTTTCTATCCCTGATTATATCTATGTCTTTATGAATAAGAAATTTTACTTTTTTGAAATATAATTGACTTGCAATATTATGTTAGTTTCAAGAAATTCTGCTTTTACCTATTTTTTTACTTGACAACTTCAATATTTTGAGACCCTAGACACTGGAACTTATCGAATTTATCAATATTTAATTTCCTTCTATAAATTTTATACTTTCTGAATCAACATTTATCTACAATGCCACAAATTTCATATAAATTTTTTTCATATAATGCATTACGCATTAATTAATCATCATCATTAAAGATTCAAATTACACAAAATCTATAGAATGAGTTGTGAAAAATCTTTTTCCACCCTCACATGGGAAGATATACTATTAATTCCACACACAGTCTCAGTCCTTCAATTATGAATTTTGCTACATATATGAACTTACATGCATATGGTTTTATAGAGTTTTTCTTAACACATGAATGTGATGATACTATATATGCTGTTCTGTACTTTTTTCTCTTAAGATATTGAAGATCCTTCTATGTCATTTACCCTATTCTATTTAACGGCTGCATAATTATAATAGTCCATAATAGATTCCTCATATTTTACCTAACCATTCCCCAATTTACTGAGGTTTTTCTAACTCTTTGTAATTATAAATAATTCTGCAATTAACTTAAACACATCAACTATATACCTGCCATAAAACACAGTCAATGATGTAATTACAAAAGAACATTCTATAGGCAAGATTCCTTTAAAAGATGAAATATTATTTGAGGTAACATTTTCTACAATCCTAAAAACACAAAGAAAAACTTACATGAAGTGACACATGAGAGATTTCAATAATTTGTGTGTTTTTTAATTGTTCAAAAATCTTTTTTCTATTTACAAAATGCTGCTTCAAGTGTTCCCTACTTTGTTGTAAACACATGTTGCCACGGGAAGGAGCTAAAACACACTTCTATCTTGCATTTTTAGCATTCTGGAATTCAAAGCACTGTTTACACCCTGACATCTCTAATTATACACTCCCTCACAGTCTACCTATGGCATCATCTTTCCTGAAAAAATGCTTGCACCTCCTGCTCACAAATCTCCCAACATTCCACCTTTCCCATCTCTCTCTGATCAATCACACCGGACCACAATTTTTCATCATCCTGCCAAGGCAGCCCCTCTGGGCTCATTATGCTCTCACTCCTGCACCCCTGAGCACCTCTACAGTGAAGTCCATCCATTTCAAGTCATCCATCCATTTCAGGTCCACTTTCATAGGGGCCCTCCCAAATGTTGACCAATCCTGCTAATTCACTGCTTGTCTAACTTTCAAACTTCCCCCAGGTATTATTCTAAAGCCTAGAATCTAGACTACTCTCAAATCCCCATTTTTCTTTTCCAGCTTCTTTCTCATGTTTGGTAGATTCTTACCTTATAGACCTGAAGACTTTGCCTTCATCTTAACACTATAATACCCTTCATAACCTCTCATCCTTCCTTAGAGACTGAAAACAAAGCATACTATGCCTTGAACCAGCCTCTCCTACTTGTAACTCGGTAAGTGATTCCTCCACTTTGCAAATACAGAACTTTTTGTTAACATCAAAATATTCTGAGAACCCTACACAACAGTGGGTTGAATTTTTATTATCCAATGATATAAATCAACTTTTGGTCAATTTAGAGACAATGCTTAGAGTATGTATGACTTAACCAGTATTAATTTCACAGTCAGGAACTCAACTTCTCAACTCTATTAGGGACCTCAGTTTCACAAAACTCTCTCTTCTGTTGGTATACTTGCTCTCCTCCTCAACACAACCTCAAATCCTTCTGCCTTCAATATAATGCAACTTCTCTAATAATTTCTTTATAGCCAAATGCAATTAACTTCTCTCTGCAGTGTTAAACATGAAGGACCTTTTTCTTGCAGACTCTGTCCAGAACTCTTCTACCTCTCACCGCTGTTCTTTGGCCTCTTTTCCTGGCACTTCTATTTCGTCTTTCAAACCCACTAGTAGTAGTTCTCAATTTGTTTCGGACTCCATTCATTGTTGAGTAAAACATGCCATCAGTGGTACCTCTCATGATGCACTAGTTCTCTACCAGCTGGCATCATTCCTCAGAGTAAGAGTCCTACCCTATCATCCAGGACATTCCTGGCCTAACTTGTCTCTGAATTTGTATTCATTCCACTTGTCTACAACGTGGAAGTGAACAAGGACTGTGAATTACCACCCACACCTGTTGCACACGTAGTCACTGTTTCCTCCAACCAGACAGCAATTCCTTGAAGGCAATTCCCTTGTTTTATTCATCTCTCCAAATGGGCAGAATGCCAAATACAAAGCGATCACTTCAAATATCTTCTAACACTTTCTAGGTACCTCAAACGTACAGTCAAAAATTTCTATACCACAGAAAGAGAACGCTAAGTAGGGATGAGGTGAAAGAAAGTCTCCATAATTAAAGGTTTAAGAAATACTGGGTTAAACGAAGTTAACAGGTTTATTTGTAGAACTTCTTAAAACCTTTAATCTTGCTAATTACGAATCTTCAAAAGCAGAATTTCCCAAACTTATGTGTTACAAAACTCTTTCCTACCTTCTACTACTCATTACCAGGACCTGTTAACTTTCCCCTTTCCAGGGAACGCAACTGGGGAAATACTCATTAAGTAATTAATTATTTTCTTAACCAACTACTTTATACCCAGTATGATTTCTAAGGATATGTTAATAGTACTAGTTTTATGACTAATCTGAGCAGCCAGTCTCAGCATTCCTCAACTTGCCCCAAAGCCATTAGACAACAGAATTACCAAAAAAAAAAAAAAAGTGAAGGATTCACTTCAGAATATTTTTAAATTGAAGCTCTCTTACTGCTTTTAAATATGACCTCATTTACAAAAATGTCACTTATATACACCATCAGAACCAGAAGGGTACAACCCCACATTTATTAAAAAAAACAGCAAAATCTGTTAAAAGCTGTGGGTAGCTTAAGTGAATTGACGCTCTCTCACCAAAGCCAAAGGTAAAACAAATTTAAAAGGACAAAGTGTATTCCAAAGAACCAAGCATAAGAGGAAGACAAAATAAACCTAGACAGACACACTACTTTTCTCTGGGAGATTCAGAACACTTATTATTATTAGCACATTAGAAGTTCTAAGATGTCCTGCAATTAAAAAAAAAAGCCAGCTCAACATTGTTTAATCTGTTGCTTCTAAATTTATTTGATCATAAAATCTTTTTTTCTCAATAACACTAACATCCATCCCAAAACAACCTGATAAATATTACAACACTTTTATCAGTATTTCTGATTAGAAAAAAGCATGTCAGAAAGAATCGTTAGCCCTCATTCTTCCGTTTCAGCATTCTGCAGTGTTGAAATGAAATAATCATTTAGAAAAAATTGAACAGCAGGTAATCAGAAGGTAAATTCTGCCATTTAATCTCATTCCCATCCAATTTATCTGCCTAGAGTTTTTATTTCGGTAATGAAGATGTGGGAGGAAAATAAAGACAAACTCGTCTTCTTAACAGTTAACTTTCACAACTTACATTAAAGAGGAGATAAATTCTGGACCCTATTCCTGAAATCATGTAAAACTCTGGTCTGGGTTGAAAGCAGGATGTTAGAAATGCCTCAAACACTAATTCCTTTTTATTGCTTATCACCTGTCTGTTACCTCAGCAGTAAAACCCTGTGGAATGGGGATGTTGACTCTGAAAACTCCCAACCCCTAATCTCCACCCTAAAAGCCTCACCCTTATTCAAACCTTTTCTAAACCAGATCTGATTTTATTTTTACACCACTGTACTCTGACTTCCTTTTCTCCTGTAACAAGATGAAGAAATGACCTGCAATCAGAAAGCCAGGTAGTGGCTTGACTAGGCACAGACCTTATCACTCAGGAACACTTAATTACCAAAGGAAGCACACTGGGGATTAACCAGGTGGCAAATTCATTATTTCACAGCTCCGAACTCAATTATGTGTTTTGCAAAACCACTCTACTACCTAGACATAGCAAAAGTATAAATGATTCTAAAGTCAGCTCTACATTAATAATTTTAGCAAGCTATTTATAGCTTTCTGTTTTTGTGCGTTTTTTTTAATCTACTCTAAATTTAAACCTGCTCCTCATTGCAGAAGCTGAAATTAGCATAAAGTTAAATACAGGAAAAATATACACTGATGACTATAAGCTACTTCCTGCTAAATTCCTCTAGCAAAAGGCTACAAAGAATAAGTTACCCAGATAGCTTCAATTTTATTACAAACATACTACGCTTAAAAAAGTGTTCTTTCTTCCAGGGGTAAGGTCAGTTCTAAATTTCAGTAAGAAAGGTAAGAATTCAATTCTTTTTACTGACAATAGCCAAGTTAATACCAATTTCAGAGCATAGCGGTCATTTCATATATAATTCTGACAATTCCTTTTAACTGGTGCTTTTAGGTAATAGTAAGAGGACTAAGTCTCAAAACACGGAATAAAAGGGCCTAACTTTCTGTTTTAACTGTTCCAGGTAAAACACATTAAATGTAGACCAATGTTTCATAGGTAAGTGTTTTAAATGGATGCACACGCAAGTAATAAATGACGTAAGATCTATCTCCACGGTCACTTCCGGGCCGATTCACCAAGGTATTGATTAGCAACGGTTTCTGTTGAGACAGGGGTGGCAGAAAGTAAGATCATGTGTAATGTCATTGTCGTAGCTCTAGCTATGTTTCTATCTTCTACTGGGTCTGCCCGAAATAAAGTTAACTAAAAATAAATATTTTTAAAAAGATAAATCCTAGAAAAATGTAAGATAAATTCAAGAGACCTCACCTGATGTGCCACAGGTTGCCTCACTCACCTGGTAGACTCCTGAAGTCACTCCCCTCCACATCTTAGCTCCCTCGGCCCTCGCTCCTTTCCCAATGCAGGTATTTCTCTTCCCTCCTGGATCCCTTCTTCGCGCAAATCCCCCTTCGGCCCCCAGGTCCCCCCTAGGACCCGCCCTCTTCTCAGGTGCCCTCCTAGGGTCTCCCACCCTCTCCCCTCCAGCTCTCAGGCCGGCCCCCGCCCCCAGCACCCGCAGCCGCCGCCGTACACCCCGCGCCCAATACCGAGACTCCGCACCCTCCACACTCCGGCTCCCGCCGGCGCCACCGGCCTCAGCGGCGCGCGCACCGCACCCCAGCACCGCCGCGCAACACGCCCCCCGCCCGCAGCCCCCTTACCGCACATGATGCAGGAGGCACGGTCGGCAGGGCGCGCGGGGAGCGGCTGGCGAGTTCGGGAGCGCACAGAGAGCGTGTGGGGCGATCCGCGGGCTTCGGAGCCAAGGGGCAGCCGACACGACTCCCTCGGGGATGCGACGGCCGAGGCAACGACAGTGGTCTCGGCCTCCCGGGCTTGCCAGCAACTGCCGCCGGGCCCCGCCCCCCGGCGCGCAGCGCGCCGCCGCCGCCGCCGCCCGCAGGCCCCATTGGGCCGCGTCCGCGCCGCTCACGCGCAGATCCCGCCTCCCCTCGCCGCCCGCCCCGACCCGCCCCCGAGCCCACGCAGGCGCTGGCCTGCTGGCAGCGGAGACGTGGCACTGGCTCGCGGCCGCATCCGCCTGAGGATCCTGGAGCCGCCCAGCCCCTGGGCGAGCAGCGGGAGGCGCTGCGCTGTGGGGCAGAACGAACTCAGTGGCTGGCAGGCAACCACGGACAGATTAGGACAGAGGATGGAATTGTTAGCAGAGCAAATAGCGTTGGGGCGCGCGCCTGGTGTAATCAAAGGCCTCAAGCTCTGGCATCCCACCAAGCGGGGAAAGAGGAGGAAGAAAGCAGGAGGCCTGATCCTGGGGGGCAAACAGACAAGCCAGGGTGGAAGGGGACATGAGGTTGAAGGAAAATACCAAAAACTGCGTGAGGTGAGGGGTGTGAGGTTCCATTCAGGTTCGGCCAGTCTTTCTGGTAACAGTTCCCGACTTAAGCTCTAAGTAATATGCTTGGCCTCTAAAGCCCTCTGCTCCCCTTTCCTACCCCCATCCATTGCCTCCATAACCCCCCCCCTTTTTTTTTTGCAGAGGGGGAAGGGGTCGAATGTAAGGCTCAACTATCCTACTCTTCGCGCCTGGGCTCAGGAAAACTCTGCTGGCCCAGACTTATGATGGCCCACGGGAGAGGACTGTAAGAATTGCCTAGATTTGACAGACCTAGTTTGACTCATGAACGATTAATTCCATGAATTAATGCACCATTCCTGCCAAGAGAGATTTAATCAGAGAGACGATGTTTCTGAGAATTTATTATCTGAGCATTGGCTTTAAGACGATTTAAATGCGATCTTTAATCAAATGTAGATGGTTATCATAACTCTGTTAATGGTCCAAGACTAGAATTAAATAAAAACCTGCATGACTTACAGAACATTGCATAGACTCCTACCCTAGAAGTCTGGTTTTACCTCACTTCTCTCTTACTACCCCACGTTTACACTCCAACAACAGTGAGCAGGTAGATTCCCATACGGGCCAACATTCTCTAGTCTTTTGCACTTATTGGTTACTCTTCGGGGAATTCCCCACCCCGTCTTTTCTTAAATACTACCTCTTGGGAAGAACCCTTTATGTCTCCCCCCTTGTTCATTGACCTCTTATTCTTTGAGCTGCTCCCTTTAAAGCAGTATGCTTCGATATTTTATGATCTTCTTTGTATATATCCCTGTAAGGCTAAGTTTTGGAGAAAAAAATCTTCACATACCTAACACCTCGTATAAACCCTAGCACAAAGTGAGGGATCAGTCTTCGAATGAGTGAAAAAAGCCATATGTTCTTAGCAGAACTGACTTTCTATGGCTGGTTATCTGATCAAGTGAGCAAAGGGCTTTTCAGTTTTTCTTAGAGAGGAACAAAAATGCCTTTTCATCACTGTTCTCAAAGAAAAGCCAGAAAATGTGACATTTAACTAATGAAAGTATTTTTCACCTGAAAACCTTGTAATATTTCAGGCCCTTAATAGTTCCTCAATCACCCAGGGCACTGTTAAAAAAAAAGTGGACAACACATTTCTTAATTCAAGAGGCAGAGATTCTGTGTATGTACATCTTAGCCTCAGAACCCTCATCTAAGAGGTTCTGCTAGGACCTTAGTGATATTACCAAGGAGTGAAGGTATTATTGCAAAGTTTGAAGAGGGTCGGGGTGCAAATAGCTCAGTGGTAGAATGTATGCTTAGTATGCATGAGGTCTTGGGTTCTATTCCCAGTACTTTCATTAAAAATAAATAAAATAAATAAGTCAGTAAAAACCTAATTATCTCCCCCTCAAAAAAACAAAGTTTGAACAATACCTTTGTGTACTGCTAGAAAACCTGTTGATGCCACAAGGAAAATGCAGCAGTACCACCAGAGCTCTCAAACTCAAACTACAATAATCTACTGACCCCTTCTTTCCTCTTCTGCTTGCTACTCCATCGTGACTATCGATTTGTCCATCTCCATTCTACAGCTATTTTGAAAGGTGCTTATGTACCAGTTGTAAGGAAGAAACTTTGAAGGTCAATATTTTCCCAGCCCAAACTTAAATAACTTCACCAACCCACTGCAACAAAGAGCCCTTTGTAACCATGTGCCAGTCAAGACACTCATACAGAGGAACTTTGTGACCTCATCTAGACGGAGCTTTGCCTTAGCTGGACCTTTGGGAATAAAGGCTGCAAAAGAAGAAAATAAATGATCTGTGAAGGAAAGGGGACATCTGGGTCTAATTCAAACATCTGAGGAAATAGAAGAGATTTTGTCTCCTGAACGAAAGTTCTGAACTAACTAAAAAAAAGAAAAAAAAAGATGGTAATGAAGGTGGTAAGGAGTGTCATTCATTGTCTTTTTATGTAAGTCCATTTCCCTGTTCACTAGGTTAGTCCTGCCAAATCTGATGGCTCTCAGCCTTCTTCTTGCCATGCAGCCAGATGGGTTGAAGACCACCAGGCCTTCCTGTTGCCATTTCTAAAGAAATGAAGAACCATACATGAAATAGCTTTTAAAGACTTTTAAATGTCCTTATGTTTGTGATTTTTGTTATCCCTTATCTGAATTCTAATAGCAATAAAATTATTAAAGTTACAAAGGCCTGGGGAGGGGGAGGATGTAGCTCAAGTGGTAGAGTACTTGCTTAGCATGCACAGGGTCCTGGGTTCAATTCCCAGTAACTCCTCTATAAATAAATAAATAAATAAACCTAATTACCTCCCTCCCCCTAAAAATCTCAAAATAAATTTTAAAAAATAATAAAAAAATTAAAATAATAATAATAACATTTTTAAAAAGTTTAAAAGGCCTGGGTACCAACTTCCAGCTATAAAATAAGTATCAGGGATATAATGTACAGGATGGTGACTATAGTTAATGGTACTATACTGTATATTTGAAAGTTGCTAAGAGAGTAGATCTTGAAAGTTCTCATCACAAGACAAAACTTTTGTAACTATGGTGATGGATGTTAACTAGACATTGGGGTGGTCATTTTGCAATATATACATATATCAGATCATGTGGTATACCTAAAACGAATATAATGTTATATGTCAATTATATCTCAATATATAAAAAGACCTGTGCATTTCAAGAATATGGGAAACAGGGGCACTTATATCCCACTTTTTAGGGAGTTATGTGCAGAGGTGTATGTACCTCAGTGGACAGAAGATGGTGGCAAGTATCAAAGGAAAAAGAAGCAGGTTGAGCCACGAAGGCTTCTGAGAAATATTGAACACAAGAACAGAAGTCAGCAGTCAGAGCCTCAGAAAGACCCCTTAAGTGAACCCTTATGGTTCCATCACTATACCTTCACAGCAGAGGGATCTTTCAAAAACACAATTCAGATCCTGTTTTCCCCCACTTCCGATTCGGAGGGTACCCTTCACTTGCAGGATTAAGTCCAGCCTCCAATGCACACACATATGGTTATTCAGGATCTCACTCCTGCCAGTTTTATCAGTATCATCTCCCACCACTCTATTCAAGCATCTTAAGGTCTAGCTATAATTAACCTATTGCCAGTTTCCTAAAGAAGAATACTATCTTAAACTTTGCATCTTTGCATTTGCCCTTTTTTGAAAGGAAGCATTAAGAAGGGAACCAAATGTTTAATAGTTAGGGCTTGACTAGAGAGGACTAGATAGTCACTCACAAAATAGGATGATAGGGAACTAGAAGTTCCCTTGTCCGAAGTTACCTCCACTCCTTCCCTAACACATTGCTTAAACTCCACCTGTACATTTATACTTAATGCAGAACACTTCCCCCTCACCAAAGAGATCTACCTTACATCAGTATAATCTACTAACACTTCAGAGTAAAACTATGGGATTACTTTTCATTTGGATACCAGGTGTGAAAAAGTCACTGAGGAAACCCAAGTTTTGATGGGGATAAGGTAAAGATAATTCTGAATTTAGAAGGAAGGCAGACCTGGACAGATTACCTTGGTTGATGACACTGGCCAAGAAAGGGACAATATAAGGGCATGTGGAATTGAGTATGCTAATGCCAGAGAAAGGAGGCCAAGACATGGAAGAAGGAATGAGAAATAGGTTGGTGATGAAGGTAATACCCACTGAGAAGGTTCATTATTTTATGTGTCAACTTGACTACACGGGTTCTCAGATATTTGGTCAAATATTATATTCTGGATGTTTCTGTGAGGGTGCTTTTGGATAAGATTAACATTTAAATTGGTGGACTTTGAGTAGAGTGGACATTATGAAGTGGACATTGTCCTCCATAATGTGTGAGCAGAGGGGAGGGTATAGCTCAGTGGTAGAGTGCACGCTTAGCATGCACAGGGTCCTGGGTTCAATTCCCAGTACCTCCATTAAAAAAAAAATAAACCTGATTATCTTCCCCCTCCACCAAAAAAAAAAAAAAAAAAAAAGAAAACAAACATAATATGGGTGGGCCTCATCCAGTCAGCTAAAAGCCTGAATAGAACAGAAGACTGACCTCCCCAGAGCTAGAAGGAATTCCTCAGCAGAACTGGACTTGGGCTGCAGTATCAGCTCTTCCCTGTCTCCACCCTGACAGCCCATCCTGCAGATTTTGGAATTGGTAGCCTCCATGATTGCATGAGCCAATTCCTTAAAATCTCTCTCTCTATATATATGTATTTTCTAGTAGTTCTATTTCTCTAGAGAACCCTAACACATCAACCTAAGGTTGATCTTCTTGGTTTCCTCAATGTGGAATATATGCATTTATTGTAAACTTTTAGAGAATAGTGCTTTCAGTGACAAATAATAGAAATCCACTCAAACTATCTGAAGATGGGGATTTATTAGCTAATGTAATTGGAAGGGACAGAGATACGAACAGCTTCAGATACTTCTATACCCAGGGACACACGTGGTGTTGTCAGAACTCTCTTTGATTCCCTTTCTGACTCATGGACAGGGAAATGAACCTCATACAGCTCTGGAATCACATCTTTACAGCTTGCAGTTCAAGGGGAGAGAGGCTTTTCCTCCATCCTCACTTTTTATACTCTAAGCAAGGATTCTGATAGATCTAATGTGAGTCATAAGCCCCACTTCTGTGGCAAAGAGTGTAACACACTGTGCTTGGACAGTTCCACCAGAGCCACAGAGTCAGGAAGAGGTAGTAGTTTTTCAAAGGAGAGGGGAAGGTGTCGCTAACAGAAGAAAGAAACAATAGCAAGAAGATACAAACAGATGTCCACTACATCAGGTGAACATGGCCTTGTCTGCCCCGTGAAGAAACCTCAGACTTGAGAACCACGGGTGCTGACTCCAACTTGAAAGAATACATTCCCCAATACTCCTCTCCAGGGTGGCTGCAAATTTTCTCAGTCGGCAGAGTATTCTAGCTCTGCTAGAAAGAAACTCACTCTATTGCCAAGAAATTGTCAACAAATTGGCAACCATGAGATTAACTGGTCCCATCTACTATTTCTGTCCTGTAGGATGGTGTCAGAGCCAAAACAGAGGTGGCCCATTCAGGGAGCTGCCTAGAGCTGAAAGATGACTAGAAATATAAAGTGACAGAAAAATTACTATTTTCTAGAGCTTCTTTCAGGGCGTACAGAAGTCAGCTCTGCAGACTGCAAGCCCTGGGCGGAGTTACCATTGATAATACTGATGTTGGGAAGCAGAGTATGAAGCTGAAGTTTCCCAAGGGATGTAAATTCTCACCAGACTGGAGAACAACTAGCTTTATATTCCTGCATTAAAAAAAAAATGGATACATACGCACTGCTTTGGCCCATTATGGTTTGGAGCAAGTAAAAGATGGAAAAGACTTTTGTTCATTAGAAAGCAGCACCTATAAAGACAAGGAATGCTTTTCCCTTCCCTGAGGTAGGCATATTCAGGAAAGGTATGTGGATCCAACTCTCTAAAGGCAAAATAGTCTAGTAGCAACGTGCATAGGTCCTGCAGCCAGAATGCCAGGGTTCACGTTCTTGGCTTTTCCACTTAAGTTGCGTGGCAGTGTAATGTGTATGTACTTCTCCTCTCTGTGCCTCATGGGGACAATAATAGTTACCGATCTCACAGGATGAAATGACTTCATAAATACAAGGCGCTTAGAACAGTGTCACATAGTGAACACTCCATGCAAGCTTGCTGTTTTTATACAGTTTGCTCATTATCATTCTATAGACGGCTTGTTAGGGCTCAGGGCAGGCAACCCAAAATCTGCCTCAATAGCATATTGACTATTTTGAATTAAAGTTATTTAAGAA
Organism: Vicugna pacos; assembly: GCF_048564905.1. Classification (NCBI taxonomy): domain Eukaryota; kingdom Metazoa; phylum Chordata; class Mammalia; order Artiodactyla; family Camelidae; genus Vicugna; species Vicugna pacos. Next base: position 10,092,059 of record NC_133001.1, on the reverse strand, counting down.
ATGGCCATTATAGAGGAATTCTTTGACCCTCCCGTCTCCCTGGAAGCTGGAAGTAAATCTCCCATGTGATAGGTGCCCTCCCTGTACTAGGAGGTAAAAAGACATCTTACAACCAGAGACTGGGAATTCAGGCCAAGAAACCTCTATATAAACAAACCTTGTTACTTCTTTACTAATTTGCTACCGAAGCCCAAACTTTGCTTAAATTCCTTAAAAATTAAACACTCAAACCTAAGTTTCTTTCTTCTGTCAATTCCTCTCAACTTAATTGTCTGAAATATAAAAGCTAACTGCTTTGACAACTTACATGTCCCATTGCTAAGAGACCTCCATGTGCAAGATTTTAAGTTGTTTCTTTTTCTCTGTTAATCTGTCTTGTGTCAATTTTATTACTAGTCTGATCACGAAAACTCAAGAGGGGTTGAGGGGGAAATTACCCCCTCCCTGACAGGCTTCATCCTAATTTTGGTTAGTAAAAAGCCCTCCTCCAGGTGCTTTGCTGACTCCTGGACAATAATCTCGGTTTCAAGTACACACTGAAGTGTCCCATATTTATAAAATGTTTTCAAGAATATTTCACATAAAAATATTTTATTCATTTTTGGCGGTTAATTTTTATTTTTATTTTAGTGAAACACAATTAACAGTGAATGATTTCTTCTTTTGGGGCTAAATGGGAGGAAATTAGGTGTAACTTAAAACATCCAAAATTTAAAATATTACCTAAGTAAACTACACCTAAGCCACCTTGATTGAAATAGTGGTTCAACTAATTTATAAATGTTAATTTGTTGTTATTCTGGTAATTTGTTGTTATTATGATTAACATGTGGCACTGTCTGCCACAAGTAAAACAGCAGTATATACCTGAAACCAACACAATATTGTAAATCAACAATGCAGCAATAAAAAAATAAATTAAAGAAAAATCAGCTAGTCCCACTGTATTTAACCTTAATTGGGTTTTGGACCACTTTGAAAATCTAATGAAATCTGTGGAACTACTTTCCCATTAAAAAAAGCATATATTTACAAAAACTCAGATTTTTGTACACATTAGAGGATTGGTAGATTACCATTAAGTATCATCCATGAACTCCTTTGGGGTCACATGATCTAGCCTGCATCTTCCATTTCATAAATGTTGAGAATCATTGCCAAGAACAGGGACTGGAAAATTATGGCCAAATCCAGCTCCTTTCTAAACTATTTACTGCCTAGTCCTTATAGAAAAAACTTGCCAATCCCTGGCCTAGAATAGTTAGAAAACATCTCCCAAATGACTCAGTCAATTATTAGAAAACAGAGGACTAAAATTCATACCACTTCATTTCTCTTCCACTGGTCTCTCAATACTCCTATGACCAATTAAAATATTGACTGATTTAACCCCAACAAAAAAGAAAACAAGGGGTAAAAAAAAGCAGTAAAATTATTCACCAAGTCCTCTATGATTTACCAGGCTTTCTGTCTGTTAGAAAGAAACCAGCTTAAGGGGGGAGGGTATCTCAGTGGTTAGAGAGCATGCTCAGCATGCACGAGGCCTGGGTTCAACCTCCAGTATCTCCATTAGACAAATAAACCTAATTATCCCCCGACAAAAGGAATATTCATTCCTCAAGCCTAGAAATAAAGAAGTTACAAAAAAAGAAAGGCAATCAGCTTCAAATGGCAGAATACCTGACAACGGAGCTGTAATAAGAAAACCTTTTATTTCACATAATCCTCTGAAAATGGGTGGGCCCTGGTCTGGCTCAAAGGCCAATACGTCCTCAAAAATCCAGGTCCCTCCCTTCCCCCTTCCTCTGTGTCATTCTTAGTGAACTGGCTTTTCGTGATCACAAGTTGATTATCACAGCATTGGACACAAAGTCTTCATTCTATAATGTACTAAGCAGGAAGGAAAGGAATGTTTAGGAAAAGACCCTTCCTTGCATAAACTCACTTCTCTCTTAGTGAATGAAGAAAACCTTTCCAGAACTCGCCGATAGACTTTCTCTTAACAGCCTATTGGCCAGAGTTGGGTCTCATGTCCATACCTAAACTAACTGGCAAAGAAAAAAGGAGGTGAAGTGCCTGAGTTAGAGTAGTCATAATTTATCCCCCCTGGGGTTGAGGTGGGACCTACCTTCCCAGGGGATATCGCAACCGAACATAACTGAGAGGGCCTCTGTCAGTGAGAAGCAGGGAGGCAGTGAGAAGTTTGGGAGGCAAGCCAGTTTCTCTCCCCCTAAGCACTGCCATTTTCGGCTAAGTCCTTCCACTTTACGCTCAAGTCACACTTAGCTTCTTGCAGTTCCCAGAAACAGTTGACAGCTTCCAGATTCTGCTTACATTGCTCTGTATGCCTAGAATGTTCTTCTTCACCCTTCCTCCTTGTTCTTCATGGCTGCTCCCTTTTGTAGAAAAGTTTGCCAATAACTTGGCCTCTCAGTTCCATGATTTCCTCTCTTCCAATAATCTAATTCACCACCCACCTCAGCCACTCACTTCATGGCCAGATCCAAGATTCGCCATTAACTGCATCTCTTCCACAATCTCATCAATTTCCTGTAGCTTCAGTGAAAGGGCAGGTTAATGTGCCTGGCTTACAAAGCAGTTCCTGGAGTCTAACCTGAATTCACCCATAACTGTTCAGGAAACAAATTCTCCAACCCCACTGCCTGGTTCTGTGAACCAAAAGGACAGAAACAAGAACGTCTTTTCCCAGCATTCACAACTGCTGGAGTTCTTTCTGCTCCCAGCCCTATCTTAATCTCAGTACCTTTGGGGAACAGAATTCCAAAGATACAATGTACCTTTCTTTTCCTTATCTTGTCTGTGAACTGTTGTTTCTGAATTACTATAGAAAAATGAGAGAGAAGGATATTTTGCTATTTGGGGTATCTGTTCCCCTATGGTAGAGAGAGAACTGTCCAAATTTCTGACATGGTCTATAGATCTCTGAGTCAGAGGCCAGTAGAAAAAGTAGTTTTACATCTTTCTTTCTTTTTTTTTTTTTAAGAGATTTTCTATCACAAGGTAAAGCCTGAGCACGCTAAGGCAGCTTTTCTCAATTCAGCCTGCTCTGTCTTGTAATCAACAGAAATTCTGTATACATTTTGGAACTTGGTTCTTTACCAGTTTTCAGCATTATGTGTTTTTTTCGGGGGGGGGTGTCTTTCAGTGAGAAGGTATGCGTTATCACATTAGGGGTTACTAGCCAGAGACCATTTAAAAACTAAAACTGTTTAATTTTTTTTTCTTTTCAACAAGGTAAAATTTCAGTATAAATAGTTTCAAACATCTCACAAAAAGCTAGTTCATTATTTTATTTTATTTTATTTTATTTTATTTATTTATTTTAGTCCATTTTAGAATATTGTAAAAAGCATTCTCTACCTGCCCTCCTCCTGCCCCATTTGGGGAAATCATCCTAGGAACTTGTCTGGAGAACCTGGGAATTTCTGAAGACTGCACTAACCATTCTGTCTCCGGACTGCTGTTCTAATCTGCAGATCCTGCAACATTTCCTGCCTACAGCCAGCCCTGTTTGCTTCAGGCTGCCCCCAATGACCCCAACTGGCAAGAGCCAATTCCTTAATATCCTGTTGCTACTGTTGGTCCAGAATTCAGTGGGTTTTGTATACTGACAGGCTTCTTGGTTTGTCTGAAGTCAGGGGGAGATTCTGTCAGCACCCAAGGACCTCTCTGTCCTAAACAGGTTTTTCTTCAATTTGCAGGGCTTGTTCCTATACTTGTGCTACTAAATGTATAATGGTTTATATAGTTATACCGCCCCTTAGATTTTTTTCTAGTTGTTGAATATATTGTGTGGTGTTTAATACATTGAACCCTTAAAGATGTCTGTCCATTTATCTTTATTTCAAAACTCTGAACATAGGGCCAGTACATACTTCGAGTTTCGTGTTTGATAGTGAAATTTAAATGTGAATAAAATAGAATATCCCCAAAGAATAAAATAAAAATACAAATAAAGCATTCTTCCTATTTACTTCTGTATAAAAAAAGTAAATACATTAGATGGGTGGTTGACTTTGAACTGCTTCACACATTATGCAAAAAAGGAACCGTGAGAAATGAAGAACAAAAATAAAAATATCCCTGGATAAAATCCATGTGTACAGAGGATGATTCAGGATGTTATAAATAACTCATATGAGGTAAAGCAAAGATGCAGTATTTATATATCATTCTCTGAAGAAAGCGCGTATTTTATTAATCTTCAAGTTCCTCAGCAGATTAATAATAAAAGCTTAGTATGTATTACCAACAAGTCTGACTGCTGGGCCCAAAGGAAACTCAAATTATTTTAAGGTGAGTTTGCTTCCTTTTCATCTGATTCATCATCCATAACCTGAAACAAACAAACAAACAAACAAACAAACAAACAAAACCAAAGAGAACTTAATAATTGAGAAAAGGATCAGAAATTGCTATTTTTCTGATTTTAATATTACTTGCTTACCTGAAAGACACTACTCTATAACAATGCATGTCAATCTAATAAGAATAAATCTATCAACAGCCCCCAAAGCACAAAGTTTGCATCATAACCTGATATTCCAAGAACATAAAAGCAAATTGAATATTAGCAAATTAATTAAGCATTGGTCTCTTTTTCTTGTCCCAGAAGAGGCTTCCAATAGCAGTTGCAGTTGGACAGAGAATATCATAATGATTAACTCGTATTCCTAGCCGGATGACTAAGATAATCAACTTTTTTTGCTTTTTTTTCCAAAAGCATCTTATTTCCTTAAATATATTCTAGGGAGCCATACCAAGCTGTTATTGTAAAAATATATGTTAGAAAAAAATGAATCCCTTAAAAAGGTAAAGAAACAAATTATTATACTAGAAACTAATTATTTTGGTCTTACTCAGATAAAAGTTCATTTTAAACTTTAGAAAAATATGAAAATTTTCATTTCTAATAGGAAAAATACTAATGAATATTTGAAGAAAAAAAATGGAAAGATTAATACCTTTTCATGAGTTAATATATTACTCAGATAATAAAGACTTTTAGAAAGGAAAAGAGTTAAATCGAAGACTTTTTTTCTCTTCACCACACCTACTATAATTAAATGCCAATTCAGGTTTATAATCTGGCTGCCAATTCATCACCTCACCCTGGACAAATGAATGAAAATATTCCTTTGTCAATCCACCAAAGTGTTAACTAATGTAATTTTTTAAAAAGGCATTTAGAGGATAATGGGACAAAAATTAATTTTAAAACAACCTAAATGAATCTGGTTCTGATCTGAGGCACTCAGTTGAAAAACAATTCTTTCACAGTTTCTTTCGGATTGAGTAAAAATGGACATTTACTTTCAAGGAATTGACATTTTTATATCTAATCTCAGCAATATCCAATCCAAAGAATTTTGTCAATCAATTTCTATTTTGGGCAAAATATTCCTAAAGAAGAACACAAATACCTAGGTATGATTAGAATTCTCTCATAAACAAAAAGCTGAAACAGAAATACAGAAGCTTTGCACGAAAAAAGAGCTTAATTCCAAGTGAAAGATTGATAAGAACTTCAAAAAGGAGATGGCATGTATTGTACCAAAAAGATTTTAATGTACTGAGGGATGAGTGAGTCTCAAAGGAGCTGAGCAGAGATGCTCTCTCTTTAAAGGTACAGAATTACCAGAACAGTTTGTTCAAATTTCTAATTTCCATACACTCTTTCCTTCCTTGATAATTTCTAAGGCCATGCCCCTTGGTTGAGTTTTCTGCAGTGAGAGCCGCTATTACTGCTGAGAATGTGTTGTGCTATACTCCTTAGGAATGTTGGGGCAGAAAATATGTTGACATCAAGCTATAGCTAAAGCTCTACACCTTTACTCAGTAATCTGTTTTATTGTACAGCAAAGTATGATTTCTTGATGAGCTTCTTGCCTGCATGTCTAAGAACAAGATGTGGATAAATATGAAGCAGCAGAGCTCTTCCACTAAAGACTTCTAAATCTCATCTATAAAATTCCATGATGTTTTGAATCCCCCTTTCATAATTTTTCTACAATCAGAACAGTGGTATGCCCTCTGACTCTCATTTTCCCATGTGCAATGGAAATGACTTACTTAATACACTGTGTTGTTAGAAGATAAATGAAGTGATACCTGTAAAAATGCTGGGCACATAGTAGGTAATTCATAACACTACAGTTAATTCTTATATAAGGAGTCTTCAAGTCTGATAACAATGGTAATACAACGATATGTCCCTTGAAGAAAATGTCAGGTCATGAATCCCTTGTCTTTCCCAAAATTCATTTTAATTTAAAATCTAAACTGTCATATAATATTGGCATACCTGTTCTACACCTTCTACTTCTGGAATATAAAACTGAAGCATGTTCTGAATTCCATTTTTCAGAGTGATGATTGAACTGGGGCAGCTGGTACAGGAACCTTGGAGTTTCAGCTGTACAATGCCATCCTCAAAGCCTTTATAGATCACGTCTCCTCCGTCTTCCTGCACAGTTGGCCTGTGGCCACGGAATATTTATGACATGTTTAAGAGAACAGAAGCTTTCATTCAAAAAATTTAATACAACTCAGAGCTTGGATTTTATATTATCAAAATTCACAAAGTTAGAGCTACTTTTAGAATAGAAAATAACTGTAGCTAGTCTCATTTGTAATTTTTTTTAACTTTCAGATGAGATGCCAAAATTCATTCATAGAAATATTTGCTCTGCTTATTGCATTTCAATCTTGCTTATTAGTAATCTTTTGAAGCATTTAAGATTTCAAATTTCCTAATAATTATACTGGTTACTGAAGATATACTCATTCATCCTTTTAAGTGAACAAAGGAAGACTGAGACATACTGGTGTTTGTTTCCAGGTAAACTTTTCATTGAAATGTAATATACAGAAAGATGCATAAATCATGTAGGATCAATTCAAGGAATTTTCACAGAGTGAACATACATTTGTTCTAGGCCAAGAAACAGAACACTAGGACCCTGTAAGTCCCCTTGTACTTCCTGCTTATCACTCCTCCCAACCAAAAGTAACCATTATCCCAACTGCTATCACCATTGATTAATTCTACCTGGTTTTTTTTTTTCAACGTTTTATAAATACAAATACCATTCAGAAAACATACAGTATTTACTCTTTTGTATCTAGCTTCTTTTGCTCTTTGTGAGATTCATCTACATTGTGGCAGGTGCATTCAGTCTCACTGCTGTGCAGTATTCCACTAAGTGAATATGCCAGAATTTATCCAATCTAAGAACACTGTTAAGACTTTTTTTGCCACATATTTTATGTCTCTTCTACTTTTTCCCTGTGTTTTCCATTCTTGTTTCTGTACTTCAGCTGGATATTTTCTATTGGCCTATATATTCCAGTAGACTAATCTTCTCTCCAACAGTGTTCAGGGTGATGGTCAACTAACCTGATGACCTTATGTTTACCTATTATATATTTTAGTTTCAGAATTACTTTTTCTTTTTGTATGGATTCCAGTTCTCTGATGAAATTCTTCACCTTGTTTTCTATTTTCCCAAACATTCTAGTCAGTTATTTTAAAGCTCATATCTGTTAACTCTCACACCTAGGTTATCTATGGATTTGTTTCATTTTCTCTTGGTCCGGTATCTAGGAATGCCTGGTAATTTTTGACTCAATGATGTATGAAAAACTGAAGTGACCCGGGATTGTATTACATCAGAAAGAATCCATCCTATCTTCTGGCAGTAGGTCAGTCCACTGCGGAATTAGGCCCACTCAGTACTGGACTACAGTTCTGTAAGGCCTGGTCCACCTCTGGTGTGTCTGTTTTCAAGGGTACCATCTTCCAGAGAGCACAACTGGGAGCCTGGATATTCCTTGGCCCTCTTTGACAGGTCCTAAACTCTAATTTTTGTCACCCCCAGCACCATAAAACTGCCAGCAAAACTCTGTTCAGCCTTTTAATTGCCTTTTGTTTGACTTCTTTGTCTCTTCCCCTCCACAGCTAAGAATAAGCAAATGGGGAGAACCTCTGAGTGTTTAGACATTTTTTTCTTAACTTTTCTCTGGGATCATGACCCTTCAAGTCCAAGCTTCATTGATAACCCAGAATTGTAATTTTTCTTCCCATCTCAATAGCTTGCTGAAAGCTACACGGTTTCTGATTCTTAAGTGGCTGCCCTCTGCCCAGCTTCTCATAGTCCAGCCTCACACCAAGAATCAGCAAATGCCCCAAGGGAAGCTTCCATGGGCTTCCCTTCTCTACAGGATCTTATTTGCTTTGGCGGCCATCTAACACCTGCAAACAAGACAAAATTTAAAGAAAAAGGTTTTCTGTATTTTACCTAGCTTTTCCGGGAGTTCTCACAGGACCACTGGTCTGCTATAAGCAAAAGTGGAAGCTTACAGTACTCTACTTGTTTAAATTTATTCTTTTGGGGCAGCAGCCTGAAAACAGGTATGCCTTCTCTCCTCATAATTCTCCTAAACACTGTTAAGTCATTATTTTTCTTTCTAAGAAATTTGGTATTGTAACAATACCAAGCACAAATGGTGACCATGAAAGATGAATTACTGATGATACTTAGACAGAGTGTTATTTTATTTTATTCATTTTTTTATTTTATTTTATTTTATTTTATTTTATTTTATTTTATTTTATTTTATTTTATTTTATTTTATTTTTAGGGGGGAGGAAATTAGGTTTATCCATTTATTTTAATGGAGGTACTGGGGATGAACCCAGGACCTCATGCATACTAAGCAAGCAGGCACTCTACCACTGAGCTATGCCCTCCCCCAAGAGTGTTTTAAACTTTTGAGTGAATATAGAAAATGTACAGGCTCTAAATTTAATTGTCATGGTTATCTATTTTGGTTTATGTAAACCTATGCTTATTTTGGAACTCTACTACAACCTCACAGACAACCTAAAGTATATTGCTACAGTGAAAACTGGCTCTGTAGTGTATCTGATCCCAGGTAGAAAGATGAGCACGTACCGTATTCTGGTATCTAACAATTCCTTAATCATTGCCACAACTTCGTCATCATCTTCAGATCCTAGAAACAATTACAAATAAAACATATCAATAGTAGAAATTTTATATCCATGCAAATAAAAATATTAAAGCAGGATGATTTTAACTTAATGCCTCATTAAAAAATAAATAAAAGCATATTATACATGACTTGGTATAGTGTTTCAAGTGATTTTGAGGAAATGAAAAGATCATTCATTTGCTTCTCTGAAGAAAAACTAAACAGCACTGATCAACTCATCATTTGGTGATAAATATGAGTATACTGAAATAACATGGTCTACTAACGATGTCAGGGTTTGAATTTTCTGGCCAATAAATTTGTAAACTTTCATCCTTCTCAAGGACTGAAAAGTAGCAGAGAAAAGATATTGCCTGGATTTTGATGGAAACTTTGAGACAAAAAGGCACACCTTCTTTAAGTTATGTTTTCAATTTCTCAATTCAGTGGTTTTCAAAATGACAATCATACTAAATACAGATGTAAGCCTTATGGAAATTCTAAAATGTGCTACAAATCTGAGCAAAAATTTGGCTTTTCATTTGTTTCATTTTTGTATTTTTCTTTTACTTTGTAAGGTTATAGACTGATCTTCACAAACGCCTGTTTTTACAGGTTTTATATTTTCTTTACCTTTGGTAAAACTAAAAACGCAGCTAATTCAAATTACACTATAACAAACACTAAAGTTCTGGCAACAACATAAATATCAACATGTTAAATTATATCAATTTGAATCTTTTTTTAACAAAAGAAATAAAATATAATAAAGCTTATATCAGTAAAACCTAAGTTCCATTCCCCACCATCACTTCCACAGGTTTTCACCCAGCATCATGGGTTTAGTGTATATTCTTCTAGTACATGTTTACATTTACAAGTCTACATTTACACACTGTTCTATACCTTGTTGTTTCTATTTAATGTAACTTAAAGGTCTTTCCATATCAGTATATAAAGAAATGCTTCCATTTTTAAAATAGGTACATAATAAGCTTTGTATGGATTTGTCTTTGGCTAGTTCTTAAATTATTTCTCTTGTTTCCAGTTTGCTGCTATTTCTAACAATCCTGCAGCATACAGGCTTGTGTGAAGTATGTATCAGTGTACTTCTGCAAATATATAAATGAAATAAATGCCTAGTGCCGGGTCTAGAGGCTTGTGTATTTTTAAGTTTTGGCAGATGTGGTCAAATGGCTCTCAAAATGTTCTATCAATTTTACGAATATACCCATCAAAAATACATTTAACTGTTTCATGTATTATTTAAAATGTGCATAAATGGTATATATGTAAGAATATGTAAATAACCCTTCAGTTTTCCTTTATCACTTAATATTTTCTTTTATACCTTTTCACACTGATATCTCCCAACCGAGTTCACTCCTTTTAACTTCTAATGTATTTTAAGACATTTCAGTGAACATGCTTTCACATGTTGTCTTGTGTACATTTGTAAGACTCATTTAGAATGTATATCTAGAAGTGAAACTGTATCATCTAAAGGTAATTACACAAAGGTATGTATACACACACACACATACATACACACAAAACCATATCTTCACGATAACCAGAGACAGGAAAAATTTTACCAACAACAAAGAGTCTCAGCTAATATTTGAGATCCATGTGTAGTTACTCTTCCAAGTGCTTTACACAAAAATAACTTATTAAAACAAGGTACAAAAAGCAGAAACCACAAAGGAAAAGATGAATATATGTAACTCTATTAAAAAGAAAAACTTCTGTCCTTGCTTCAGCAACACAAATACTAAAACTGAAATGATACAGAGATCAGTGTGGTCCCTTCACAAAGATGATACGCAAATTTGTGAAGTGTTCAATATTTTAAAATAAGAAAAAGAAAATTTTCTGAATGGCAAAAGACATCTTAAACATAGTGAAAAGATAAGGCATGGTTAGGGAGAAGTTATTTGCTATGAATATACCTAAGAAAGGATTTATACCCAGAATGTTTTTTAAAAACTTGCTAAAACCAATACAAAAAAGACACATAACTCAGTTTTTTAAAAATAGTAAAAGTTTATGAACAGGAAATTTACTGAAAAGGAAAATACGGGCCAGTCATATGACTAATGGCCGTATGTTTATATGAAAACCTTCAGGCTCAGTGTAATCAAGGAGATGCAATTAAAATAAGGCACCATTTTAGGGGGGAGGTTATAGCTCAGTGGTTGAGTACATGCCTAGCACACACAAGGTCCTCGGTACCATCCCCAGTACCTCCATTAAATAAATAAATAAATAAATAAATAAATAAATAAAAGCTAATCCCCCCCCCAATTTTTTTTTAAATTTAAAAAAAAGACACCATTTTAATCTTAACATACTGGTAAAAAAAATGTAATGCAAGGTGAAATTCTTATATGCTGCTAATCTGCATGTAAATTAGAACAATTAACGATACAGCAGTTCTGCTTTTAGGATTATACTCAAATACACTCTAAAAAAAATAATCAAAATAAAATAAATAAATACACCCTTAAGCAACTCCCCACATAAGCACAAAGAGACTTACACAAGGATGCCCACTTCAGCAATGTTTGTAATAGAAAGCACAAACAATTCACTGTAAGTAAAGAAACTAATTAATAGCAGTTTATTCATATAATGGAAGACTATCCAGCACATAAAATAAACAAAGTAGAACTATATTTTCTCAAAATGGATTTATTTCAAACTATGTGAAAAAAGTAAAGTTGCATATAACACAAGTTATTTAAAGTTTAAGAACAAAACCTATACTATAAATTCCCTGCCGACTTATATGTGCAGTAAAAGTTTAAAAACAAACTAAATTTACATACATCTCTGGAGGTAGAAAAGTGAAAGGGATGGGAGTTGTGGGTCTTTGGCTATGTCTTTAATATTTTATTTAGAAATGAGACTAAGTAATTAAGGCTAAAAGTTAACATTTGTTAAATCAGAGCAGGGCAAATGGGTGAGCATTATGTTATTTTCTGAATGTTTTTATAAATGAAAATATCAGTTTTGTATAATAGATTTAATTTATACACAAGTTTTATAGAATGATGGGTAAAACTAGTATATATGAAGTTTTGTCCCCTCTGGAACTGGTTCCAGGGCTAAATTAATGATAAAAATCTGTATTCCCATGACTTCTGAAATCAAGACAAATGTGAAGCAGAAGTTTGAAAAAAAAAAAGATAAATATTAACTACCCAACATATTACCTGCTTCTCCTGAAGATGTTTCCTCAGTAACTAAAGGTAAGCCAGATGCAAAGAAATCCATAATTGTAGCATAAATATCGGGTTTCAGTAAATTCCAGTCTAATTCTTCACTTTCCTGTAAACATTAAGATGTAAAACGCTACATTTCCAACCATGGGCAAAGACAAATACAAAACAACACTTTGAATCTTTTGAGAATCTTTTCCTATATATATTCTATACCATGCAACAGTACTCATTTCTGGAAAATACATGTCAACTACTGTTCTTAAAGGATCTAGCTTATAAATGACTTTCAAAGATACAATCTTAGAACATTTCCCATTCATTCATTCATCAAACTTGCGTTAATTAAGTGTGCTGTATGTACAGTGTGCTGTTGGTAGAGGGGATACCAAAATGACTAAAAGATATTTTTTTTATAAGGTGAAGAGAGTTAAAACACTGACTGGATTCTCTGTGTTTAAAGAGGATAATAAAGAAATTTCTCATTCTTTTAAATAAAATAGGATACAACTGCTTGATCAACTATACAGGATATCCTATGACTATTCCAAAAATTCAACTTAAATATATTACTTAAGAACACTGAAGAAACCCAAAGACCTAACTGTAGAATCAAAACATATAACGTGTCTTATCTATGGCTACAGTGCTGGAGGACTTCTGGACCATCAACAAGACTGGTGTTCTTGGGAAAGAATCCCTAATGATTTCGCTTCTATATCTGGCCAACCAGTTGATTCCATTTAAAAAAAAAAAAGATAGGATTATTAAATACCCAAACAGTACTAACATCTAAAAAGAGAAAGGCAGCATGTTCTGTTTTAATTTTTTAAAGGAGAGCTCTTTAGGAGGAAAAACTATTAGATGCAGTCTATTCAGACTCTCAGGAGGCTGTTAGCTAGGGTCCATGCTATTAAAAACTGAGTCTTCGTGCACAAACGGGACTATATTGGTCATGGATTAAGAAGGAATTTAGGATAAACGGGCCCCATTATAAATACAAAAACAAAACTAGGGAGCTGCCTTAGTGATTGGTAATGGGAACTACTTCTAGGTAACATTTTAATAAATTATTTGGAAGATGGATCAGAGGGCTGCCTTAGAGCTTCAGTAAATACGGGGCTCTACTGAACAGGGAAATGTTTGTATTAAAAAGAAGAAAAAATATTCTGAAATTGTCTGAATAAGAAAACAGGCAGCATATAAGCTGCAAATATACACACATACAGGGAAAAAACATAAATGATGCATAAAGAAGCCTCTGGGGTAGACCTAGAGATTATCATACTAAGAGAAAAAGAGAAAGATAAATACCATATGATAGCACTTCTATGTGGAATCTCAAAAAATGGCACAAATGAATTTATTTACAAAACAGAAACAGACTCACATGAGACACAGAAAATAAACTAATGGTTACTGGGGTGTGGCGGGTGTGGGGAATGGGGTAGGAAGGGATAAACTGGGAGTTTGGGATTTGCAGATATGAATCACTATATCCAAAATAGATAAACAACAAAGTCCTACTGTATTTTGTAGTAACCTATAATGAAAAAAATATGAAAAAGAATATACATATATGTGTGCGTATAACTGAATTACCATGCTGTACACCAGAGACTAACACAACATTGTAAATCGACTATATTTCAATTAAAAAATTAAAAAAGAGGTCTCTGAATTATCAATTACAAGTCAGAAAGGGAAATGGGCAATCAGTGAAGATAAGAGGTAAATGGGGTAGTCCATGATGAGGAAGATAACTGAAAGAAAACCAATCAATTTACTAGTCTATCTATTAAGTATCAATGTGTGCTCTAACTTAGGATATTATATATTGATTATATCATTTCACTAAGAAAAAATAATGGAGCTGGAAAATTGCAAAAAAGGTAACTAAACTATGAAGGGAAAGGGAAATAAAAGATGACCTACCAAGATCAAATTAAGGAACAAAAAGAAAAAAAAAACTTGTAAGCTATAATCACACGTTTTCATATAAGAAAAAACTTATATAGCACAAGCTATATGTAAAAAAAACAAATTAATTCTTAAAATACATAATTTCCTATTTGTAAAATGAAGACAAGAATAACTAGTTATGAGAATTAAATGAGATACTGTATGTAAAGCACTAGCACCACATCAAACACCTTGGAGATCCTAATAAATTCATATCCTTTTTGCGCCTTCAAAATATATTGAGGAAAGAAAACTGAAGAATAACAAAGGTAGGTCCAATGTCTATAAACTGGCAAACTAGGGATTAGTGAACACAGATTTGGTCCCACTATCCTACAAGTCTACAGGTGGTTAGAAGAAACCACTTGAAGCCTGAAAATTTCAATTTAGGGAAACTTGTATCATTGCTTCCTTCTACAAAAACTTCTTTGAATGCACACTATGTGCTAAGCATTGTTCTAGGTGAACTTAATAAGATGGACAATCTTTATCTTCAGGGAGTTTACATTCTAGTGTAGAAAAAACAGGTAATAAAAATACACAAAAAATATGATTCTAAGTGATAAGTGTAATGAGGAAAATAAACAGGGTAATAACCTCCTGGAGGGAGTGCTGCTTTCAGCAATACAGACAAGAAAGGGGTTTCTGAGACTTTCGAACAAGTAACACTTTAAAGAACAGGGAAAAACATTTTACAATGGGGATATTTATGAGAACAACCATAGCCACTGGGATTGCCAGCAAGGAGGAAAATCCTAATTCTCCTCCACACATAAACAGCTACAAGAGAATACATGTTGATCACCCAGTATGTCAACTTTTATGGTGCATCAAGAACTCAGAGTAATCCTTTCAAATTGCTGAAGAAGAGCTGAATGAATAACTTTTGACTTTAATGCAAAACTGGACAGATGATTAAGTTTAGCGCATACATAACAATTAACAGATTTATAAGGATACACAGTTCACATTTAAAAAGCTCACTCCTCATTAATCTAGTAGACTTAAAAATGAAACAGCCTTTTCTAGCAAATATGACCTCAGATGTTGGATGCGTAGCATATTTAGCTTGATCTTTTGACATTCAGAGGTTATCCAAGTGTTGCAGAAGTACACAATCTACTGCTCTTGTCTGTGAGGATCTGAAGTGTCAATGCAGGACGGCAGGGTGGGAGATGTGCCAGACACCATGATACAAAGGCTCCCTTTGAAAGGAGACATATATGCAACCATTCTGTTGGTCAAAATATATATATATATGATTTTTTTTGCTTCTTTTTTTTTATTCTACCAATTTAAATCAAGAATTAGTAAAAATAACACTTGGAAGCCTAAATTAAGGTTGAGTCCTGGCCCTGCTGGAGGCTGGCTACACAACCTCAGACACCGCATTTAACCCTCTGAAGCTCCAGCTTTTCCTTTTTGTAAAAAGAGGGATCTGGACTGTAGTTAATTTCAACTTGAAAATTCTATTAAGTAATTAACTTGAGAAATGTGAGAAGTAAACTTAATTTGAGATTTTTCATAACAGTATGTGTAAAATACGTTAAGAATGGATCTTCTGGAGATGGGCACTGGACTCGGAAAAAACTAAAAGTACTTGACATCTTATTTTATACAATCCTATGCATACCTTTGTGACAGTGATGAAATCTGGTCCAAAGAAGACACTTTTTACTCCCTCAATCCTAAACAACTGTCTGTGGAAAAATAAAAAAATAAGAGATGATAAAACATTTTATTATGGAAAAGTCTACATGTAAACAAAAGTAAAGAGAAACGTAAAAGAACCTCCACATACCCATCACCAGCCTCGACAATTACCAACTCATGGCCAACCTTCACCCCACGATCCAGCAAGCCCACTCCTAGGTATTTACCCACGAGGAATGAAAACATAAGCTCTGTAAAGACTTGCACATGAATCTTTATAGGAGCTTTACCTATAACACCAAAAAAACTCCAATCTGAAAATGTCTACCAACTGGGGAATGACTAAACAGACTGAATATACCAGTACAATGTAGTGCTACTTGGCAATAAAGAGCAATGAACTACTGATTCACTCAACAACAAGGATGACTCTCAAAAGCATTACGCTAAATGAAAAAAGCCAAACACAAAAGACTATCCGGTTCCGTTTATGCGACACTCTAGAAAAGGCAAAACTGTAGCAGCATAGAGAAGACCAATAGTTACCATGTTGACCCATGTGTTAACTAACCTCATTATGGTAATCATTTCACTGTATATGTGCAAATCAAATCATCACGTTGTACACCTTAAACTTACACAGTCTTTTACGTCAATTGTATCTCACAGAAGCTGGAAAAAAAATTTGCTAATAAAAACTTAAAAATTAAAAGTCACTGCCATAAAAAAAAAGTTACCAGGGTGTGAAGGTGAAAGCAAGAGGAGACTGAATGCAAAGGGAAATGATGGATTTTTTGCAGTGATAAAAATGCTCTATATTTTTATTTTCTTGGTGGTTATACAATAGTATATATTTAACAAAACTTATTGAATGGTACACTAAAATTGGTGAATTTTATTGCATGTAAATTATACTTCAGTAAAGTTAATTTTTTAGGACCCTGTGAGAGGAGAAGGGGCAGATTATAATTTGAAAAGGCCTGACAAGGGATTTTGAAATACACCTTTCTTTTTCCCAGATTTAGGAACGTACTCCAAAGAAGGTTACAATTTTCCCTTTCTTTGTCTACCACTGCAAGAATGCTTTCTAAATTACTGCTTTGAAATTATTTGGGAGTTTGTTTGAAACAATGTCATCTAGGTCCTTTACACAACTATTTAATGTTAAATTTACAAGTCGTTACAAGGTTCCTGGTTGCAGTTTATGATTCAGTAAATCCAAGCACAGACCTTTAAGTGGCACCCTTGAGTAGCACTATTAGCAAAGATTTTTTTTTTTTTTCCAAATGAAAGGACCATGCAAAGGAATCCACCTGACCTATAGATCATGTCATGGGGACTGCTTTAAGAAAGAGTTCACAGGTCCTGTCCCTAAAAGAAAGAAAAAGCTAAAACAGGAGTTCAAATATTATTATACATGCTCTGTCATTTAGGTTACTTCCCTTGGGACAATTTCAACTTGTCAATGTCCAAGACAAAATATGATACCCAGAACTGAACACAATATCCCAAATGTAGTCTAAGGTGTCCAAAGCACAATGACTATTACCTCTCCTAAGCTGGACACTATGACTGTTAAAGTCTGACTGACTTTTTTTTTTAACATTTTTTATTGATTTATAATCATTTTACAATGTTGTGTCAAATTCCAGCATAGAGCACAATTTTTCAGTTATACATGAACATATATATATATTCATTGTTACATTTTTTTCTCTGTGAGCTACCATAAGATCTTGTGTATATTTCCCTGTGCTCTACAGTATAATCTTGTTTATCTGTTCTACAATTTTGAAATCCCGTCTATCCCTTCCCACCCTCCATCCCCTTGGCAACCACAAGTTTGTATTCTATGTCTATGAGTCTATTTCTGTTTTGTATTTATGCTTTGGTTTTTGTTTTTGTTTTTAGATTCCACATATGAGCGATCTCATATGGTATTTTTCTTTCTCTTTCTGGCTTACTTTACTTAGAATGACACTCTCCAGGAGCATCCATGTTCCTGCAAATGGCGTTATGTTGTCGGGTTTTATGGCTGAGTAGTATTCCATTGTATAAATATACCACATCTTCTTTATCCAGTCATCCGTTGATGGACATTTAGGCTGTTTCTGACTGACTTTTTTGAGCACTGCATCATATCCAACATGACTAACTGAAAGATCAGATTCTTCTGTCCCATAGTTGCACTATTTCTTTCAAAAATTTAAATATAAAGTTTAATATTTATTCCTGCTAGATTTTATCCTATTTGCTTTAATCTATCTTTCTAGCCTAATGAAACTTTTAAAAAGTTGTCTCTGAATTTAGCCATCCAACAGATAAACAAATCCTCTTATCTGAAAAATTGACAATTACATCTTTATTAATGTTGCTGATTAAAAAAAAAAAGTACTGAATAAACATGCCAACTACAGAGATACAGAGCCCTTTTACATGTCCCTTAGAGACAGGTCTACCTTCTGCTTACATTTCTTTGTCTTGTCCACGCAGATAGGAAGAAACAAGTCAAATGCCTCCCTGAAGTAAGATACATTACTGTTTGTTCATTCGTTCAACAAATATTTGGCGGGGAGGGTATAGCTCAAGTGGTAGAGCGGCATGCTTAGCATGCACAAGGTCCTGGGTTCAATCTCGTACTTCCTCTAAAAACTAAATAAATAGGTAAACCTAATTACTCCCCCACCAAAAAAACAAAAAACAAACAAACAAAAAACCCCAAATAAAATGCTATTAAAACAAAAACAAAAACGAAACTAAAAATAAATATTTGAATCCTTGCTGAGGACCAAACACTGCACCAAGCCCGTGGGATACAATGCTGGGCAGGACAGACTGGTTTCTGTCCTCATGAAGCTTTCTACCTTATAGTAAAAAACATTTTCTGCTCAGACAACAAAAACAAGATTAGTTTTGCTTGATGGAAGATCATGAATTCTGAGAATCCAAGAAATGGGTTACTTTCAAAGACCAATTTGGAAAGAGTTTCTTGCCAACTGAACATCTGACAGCAATAATCTCCTACTAAACTGTAACTGAATTAATTAGGGCTTTTATTTGCACACTTTGAAAAATATGTGAGCTCATACTTGATATAAACATTTCAAACTGTATATACAAAGTGAAAAATGCCTCTTAACCACCCCTCCCAAATCCACTGTTATCAGTTTGGTGTGCATTCTTCCAGACCTTTTTGTCAGTGCATTTTTGTCATTTTGTGTCATGTATGTGTGCACATACATAACAATCAGATTGTATTCACTGCTCTGCAACTTGCTTTCTTCACTACCAGTGTCTCAGAGGAAATTCTGTAACAGTAAATATGGGCCCTCCTCATCCTTTTTAATACCTGTAGACTATGGACAAAGTCTAACTCTTCCTACTGATGAATATTTAGGTTCTTTCTAACTTAATACCATTACCAACTAAGGCTACGATAAACATCTTTGCACATGTCTATATATGTTGGTAATCCCTAAGGTAGGGTTTTTCAAATCCACCAATAAGTTGTGAAATCAATTACATAGTGACCAGGATTTTATCTAGTAAAATAAAATAGAACAGAATAGAATAAAATAAAAAGAACAAGAAAGGAAATGTAAGAATGCCTTACACACTGTAAGGGAGAAAACTGTTCCATCAAACACTTCTGTTTCATACATACATATATATACATATGTGTGCATATATGTATATATACACACACGTATATGTGTGTGTGTGTGTGTATGTGTACTGGGTCATAATATAAAATATTTCTTATTGTGGCTTGTATTAAAAAGTGTGAAAAACAAGTGTTCTAAGGTATATTTTGAGAAGTGGCACGTTTAGGTAAAAAAAGTGCATATTTATTAATTAGAAATTTTAAAAACCATTCCTGAGATAAGCATATTTCTGGCTCTCCTAAATGAGACACATAAAATGGCTATGTATATATAGAAACAGTTATCTAAGTTTTATTTTCCCTATATCCTTGGCAATCAGGCTTACCAAAAATTTCAGTTGATGTGTCTGGCTGTAATATTTCTTATTATAGACAATTTGTCTAGCTGTCAGTTAAAAAGAGATTTCATAATTGTATCATTTGTGCTTTATCATCTGAAATGCAGTTAACATGTCTTTAGTGAATTTTAGAACTGTTGCCACTGAATGTAAACTGGTGCAGCCACTATGAAAAACAGTATGGAGGTTCCTTAAAAAACTAAAAGTAGAGCTACCATATGATCCAGCAATCCCACTCCTGGGCATTAAGCTGGAAAAAACAAAAACATTCATTTGAAAAGATACATGTACCCCAAAGTTCACAGCAGTATTATTTATAACAGCCAAGATATGGAAACAACCCAGGTGCCTGTCAACAGACAACTGGCTCAAGAAAATGTGATATAGATATATACAGATATCGATATATAATAGTGGAATATTACTCAGCCATAAAAAGAATGAAATATTGCCATTTGCAGCAACATGGATGGACCTAGAGGGCATTATACCTAGTGAAGTAAGTCAAAGACAAATGCTATAGCACTTGTATGTGGTACCTAAAAAACACAACAAATCCATCTATACACAAAACAGAAACAAATTCACGGGCATAGAAAACAAACTTGTGGTTACCAAAGGGGAGAGGGAGGGAACGGAGACCGATTAGGAATATGGGATTAACAGATACAAATTACTATATACAAAATAGATAAGCAACAAGGAACTACTGTATAGCACAGGGAATTGTATTCACTATCTTGTAATAACCTATAACGGAACATAATCTGAAAAAAAAGTGACTGAATCACTTTGTGGTACACCGGAAACTAACACAATATTGTAAATCAACTATACTTCAATAAAAATAAGTCAACAAAAATAAAAACTGTCACCACTTACTGCTTTAAGAAAAAACCATCATATCTGGTAACTATTATTTATAGTTCTGAGTGGAATATTTTCAAAACTACTCCCATTTTGAAACATCTAGAAATTCAGCTATTTTTAAGAATACAGTGAGCACGTTTTCATTCCTTCTTAAAAACAGAGTTTTAAAGATTTAGAATGGAAATGTAACATACTATCATTCTGATGGATTATCTTTTTTTGAGTAAAAATATAACTTCTTATTTAGTCATGCTACGGGCCTGCCAAGGACATCACTTCTCAGGAGAAGGGTTTCCTAACGGCAACTCTACTTTTCTTAATCGTTTACCTGAAAAGTGTTCTCTACACTGAAAAAAATGCAGTGCACATAAAAATGCAATAGCTAAATAAGGCTACCTTAACCCCAAAGTCAGTTATTTATGTCTCCTGGTAAAAGTAAATGAAAAACAGCAACATACCTAGCCAGCGGAGAGCGAAATGCTGTAGCTGGCGTGGGAAAATCCATGGTCCTTGTCTCCAGAACTGGTTTTCCCGGAATAAACTTTAAACTGTTGGGATTTGGGGTATCTTGTGTTTGAATAAACATGTATCTTACTAAAAGAGAAAAAAGAAGAAAGAATGTTATTCTAGAAAAAAACAGTTAACAAGTTTAGGGACTTAGGAAGTTTATGGACTATGAGTTTCAAAAGAAATAAGAAAGAATCGAAAGAAATAAGAAAAATTAGAAAAAAATAAAATAAAATTTTATTGCCCAAGCTGATAAAATAAGAATTGTTAAAGAAAGAAATTTATCAAAATATTTAGGATAACTGCATTGAATTTTATACTCATATTTAGATAGTTTTGTTACTCAACAGATTCTAGCAATATCCTACACTTAAGTAGGAAAGCACATCATAATTCGGGAGTCTTATATGTATTCTGTTTGGTAATAGTACCAACTTGGCTATAATCACAAGTCATCGCTATTTTCCAGTGTGCAATCATTTTTTTAAAGACAAACATAATAATAATAACAACGAATGTTTATTTTATGCTTACTTATTACATGCCAGAGACAGGGTTGAGTGCTTTAAGTGTATTTAAGCATTTAGTAACCCTATGAAGAAGGTATTATTATTCTTGTTTCACAAATGAAGAAACTGAGACTTAAAGATAAATAACTTGTTACATCATTTAGCTTGAAGTAGCTTGCCCAATGGTATAGAGTTAGTGACATTATATACTATCATGGAAGTGGGAATCTATGTGAATTACTTTCTGGAATATTTTTAAATTATCTTTATGGTCGGGGGAGAGTATAGCTCAGTGGCAGAGCTGCTGCTTGGCATACAGGAAGTCCTGGGTTCAATGCCCAGTACCTCTGTTTAAAAATTAAATGAATGAATGAATGAATGAATAAATAAATAAAACCTAGTTACCTCCCCCACCAAAACCAAAAAAAATTTTTTTAATTATCTTTACAGGTTCTTTTCTTCTCTGTTCCTTCTAGGGCCTTGATTAGATTGAGAATAACAATCTTTAATTTTCTACTTACTATGATAACAGAAGGATAGTACTGGGGTTTTAATATTTTAAAACTACTAAATAGGCCCTGGTTATTTATGATGCCTTCTGACTTAAAAAAAAAACCCACCTGATTCTCATCTTAGAGCAGTTCATTGAAATAGGTTAATTTATCAAATAATTACCATGTGCTAGAAACAGTGGTAAGCACGCTACCTGAATTATATCATTTAATCCTTACATCCTGCCAAGGAGGCACTGTTTATGTCCTAATTTATAAATGAGGAAACTAAAGCTCCCCATCGCTCAGCTAGTTAAGTGACAGAGCCAGGATTGAAGCCCGGCCAGTCTTCCGGCACTGACTTGCTTAACCACTGCACAGACTGCCGCTCCACACTTATTAGTGCCAAGCATAAAAGGAAAATATACTTAAGATCAGTCTCTCCATCCTGTCATAATCCTCATACTGCATTTCTGAAGAAAGAATAAAATATCAAACGCAACAGTTTTATTTTAAATTAGAGATTAAATTTGGCAAAACATATGGTTGGTATAAAAATGCTTTTCTTAACTATTACAAGAGAAGATGCTAATTTGACAGATGAGAGTTGTTTTTGCACCTCGCCATGCAGTTCCTGCTAACTGGTGTTGAGTCATTTCTTCAGTAAAGTAAAAATTGAAACTAAACTTTCAGACATTTTGTGTAAGTCATTGTCCTATAAAGATATCAGTTGGTGATTTGGCGACCAGGCAAATCCTAAAAAAAGAGAAAAATTTTAAATGATAACCTCAATGTCAAAGTACTTGATTTAAAATATTTATACCTCACCAATAAATTCCTCTGACAATCTGCATTACAAGAGAACAGTTTTTAAGTGGAACATTAAAAAAAAAAAGCTGCCACTGCTTTCTCTAAATATAAAGACAACAAGGTTCTTTTAACTCTGATACTGACCAATTATTTCTATGGCCCTTCTAAATAATTTATTGGTAACCAAAATCCCCACAAAATCAGGCACCCTGCCAGTATTTGAAGTATTTAATCTGCCTTTATTCTACTTAATCCACTTGTGTAAAATGATACATGCTGAAAGAAAATGTTTTTTAAATATTTGAAGAACTATAAATGTAAAAAATAAGAGAATATAATCTACATATAATGTGTGAAGTGGAAAATATGACAACATATGCCATCACTACATAAATGTTCTCTTTTGACAATGAATAAAACTATTTCAAAAGAGTAGTCTGACTAGGTATTAACAAAATTATTCCAATTATAGTCTAAACTGGGTTTAAGTATTTCAAAAATGACTCTCAATCCATCATCCAGAAACATGCCCCTGAAAGCGTCGTAAGGGTTACGATGTAATCGAGAGACTGATCTAAAAATAATCCTTCCTATTATGCTTGGTATAATAGACAAATAGGGAGCCATAAGTTCCCCCAAAATACAGATTAACGGTGCTTGAAGTCAGTATCAAAGACTAAAATCAGCGGATTTCTAATTCAAAAAGCCTAGATGACATAAGCCTAGATGAATTATGTAGAACATAATTCAGTTCTACAAAATGTAAAAGTCCATTTAAAGTAGCTTAACATGCTGAGTTACTCAACATTTATGCCTAAATTATTCTGTGACTCAGGGAGACAGACAAGGCACCCCTGTTCCTGCCCCAGTATACAGAGGCAGTAAGGGCTCTACCCTGATCCAACTCACACCATTAGCCAGCCTTCCGGAGCATGGCCACGAGGAGTTCAAGGTAGTGATGGAAATGGAGATGGGCCAAGAGCTGAACCTAAACTCCTCCAGCTCCGTAAGCACATAGAGGTAGATATTTACAGACACACACACCCTCCCCCTACGGTTCCCTAACCACATGACAGTTGTCACATTTCAATACTTTTTAAATCCTACCTTCATCCTCGTTTCCAATAGTAAAGAAAATAAAAGCATGTAACATTAACAAGATTGTCAACAAAACCATAGTGACTAATTTTGACACAAAAAAGAAAAACTACAAAGTACTACGGTCTAAGGCCTAGATGAAAGTTAGAAACTTACTGATTTTAGACATATTCTTATCAAATGAGGGCAATAGCTTACAACACACGTGATTGTTTGACGCACAAACCATGTGTACCTTCTTTTTACAATATTTTCATTTCAGAAATCATTTATTGAGCAATTCTTATGTTTCAGAAGATGTGTTATACAATATACTGAGATTTCATAGATCTACTGGACCCTATATTCAGGATTCTCGAAATTTAATGACAAATGATATGCATAAGCCAATTATTATGGTAAAGTGAAATTTATGATAGAAAATGTGCTATGTTTTTTATAGGCATCTGAATAGAAAATTCTCATCTTTCACGACCCACAAAATTTCATTCAAGTACAGTATCATTAGCTTCTGAAACACAATTTGCTCTAAAAGAGATGAACTTTTACCTGTGTTACATAAGGTTGCACGGAAAAGTGGTCTTTGGACAAACTGATGCAGAGGCTGTTTCTTCATGGTACATGGACTCATCATCTGACAGAATCTACATTTAAAAACATACAAATGACATTTTAAGAGATAATCTTTTAAGCTCAAGTTTCTACTTCTCATATATGAAAAAAACATAATGAAAATAATAACAAAGCTGAATTTTTATTTTCCATCCACAGTATTTCCACTCCCTTAGGCAAGCAGTATCTACAAACAGTATACAAATAAGAGCTCAAGGGGAAGTTTACAGCTTTGAGTGCATACAGAATAGTGCAGTACAGAAATGCATCTACCTTAGTGATTTATAACCTGGAGTCCCAGACTCTTAGGTATACATTGAAGGAGGCAAAGAACTACAAACTGTTTTTCCCTTTTTAGATTAAGAGGACTAGGTAATAGACTCACATGGTTCAAAATTCAAAGGGAACAAAAATAAATACAGTGAAAAGTCTCCCTCCTTTTTGGGTTCCAGCACCATGTTTCCCTAGAAAGAGATAACCTCTGCTATCTGTTTTGAAAGATATGTCAATACTTCAGAAAGTCTAATAGGAAATATACTATTCTCCAACAAGCTTCTTAAAGAAGCCAACAGTCTACACGCCTTTTTTGTTTTGTTTGGCAGGGAAATAATTAGGCTTATTTATTTATTTTTATTTTTTAATGGAGGAACCGGGGATTGAACCCAGGACCTTGTGCATGCCTAGGATGCATTCTACCACTGAGCTATACCCACTCCATCCCCCATACATGCTTTTTCACTGAGAGTGAAATTAGCAGTTAACAAATCCTCCAAAGTCGAATGGCTATTTTTTCATGGCTTTGACAAATGAAAAACAAAGAGAGAAGGGAAAAACAAGTATTACTGGAAAAGAACGTAAGAGATGTTAGCAGTGAAAACTTTTTGAAATCTGATACAAGTTACTTTAAAATCCAGTTTACTTTAAAGTACTATTGCTATCCAATTTTACAGAATTCACTGGGGAATTTCAAGCATATATATATATATATTCACTTTTTTTTTTACATGTCTCTGATTATTTTCACCTGCAAACTCATAAAGAGGAGGGACTAAGTTCATTTTTGTCCCTAGCAGCTATCATAAGGACCTACCTCAGTTTCTCATACCTAAAATGAAGTTAATATTCACAGCTATCTCATAAAGACTGGGAGAAAGATGAATCCGATAATCCATGTAAAGTGCTTAGAACAGTGCTAGGCCACGTAGTACGTGTTTAATAAATGTTAGCTGCAACTATTATTATTATGTGATAAGTGCCCAATAATTATTTACTGAATGGAGTTTAAGGTTTGGGGTGAAAACATTTTTACCTATAGCT